>NC_137456.1:121061765-122261765 GCF_964235325.1 Thermobia domestica | reverse complement strand
CCTAGTTATGGCTAGCCCCAATCAGTGAAGTGCCAGGCTCACATACCTAGTGCTTATTAGTTGTAAACGCGCCCTCCAACATTCTCATTCCATTTTGGTAACTACATACTTTTGTTGAACACTAACGTCGACCTCTAAGGACTTTTTGGATAGTGTTGCCACGAGACGAGACGAGACTTCAGGCTGTCTCGTCTCGTCTCGTGCAAAGCATGTCTCATCTCGTGTCTCGTCTCGAAAAAATGTGCTCGTCCCGTTTCGTGTCTCGTCTCGAGAGGTTCTGTCCCGTCTCATCTCGTCTCGTTTGTCTCGTTTTGTCTCGTCTTGTCTCGTAAAAATATAGCAGCATACCATGGGAACGAAAGTAAAATGTAGCAGGCTGCACCATGCTAATCAAGATACAACTAACAAGGGAAGAGAGGGAGATTATATATCGAAGTGGAAGATGGTTTATATATCAATCGAGAGCACTAATGACGCCTATTACAAAACTGTAATAAAAATTTTCCGAATGCATATACTGTGCGAGTTATATGAATATACAGGGTGTCCAGAAAATCCATTTCCACCCCTTGAAATCGCAAACGATGAGACAGATGCCAAAACTGGAAAACACGTTCTTGATCATTATAAAAGTACAATGTATCAAAGCAAACATTGTTGTCCCAGGGCCACCCGCAGAGTCCCAGGCAGGATCCAACTCAAAAATTACAAAAGGTAAGGGGGTCAAGTAGTATATCGTTCGAAACTTCTTGGGAAATGAAAGAAGACGAACAAGTCCCAACTCTCTAAAATTACCCTGTGCAAAATGGCGGCCGATCAAACTGTCAGCAAAAACGTCATTGTAGAGTCTATGACCACCCTCCAAAGAAAGAAAAAAAAAACTGAAACGGTAAGACAGATGTCAAAAAAGAAAAAGATGTGTGTCATCTTTTCAAAAGTACAATGATTGAAAGTAAAAATGTTTGTCTCAGGGTCCTCCACAAGGTTCCAGACGGGATCCTACTCAAAATTTTCAAATGGCAAATATGGTCAAATAAAGCTGTTGAGAAATAAAAGAACACGGAACAAGTCTCGATCCTCTAAAATTACCCTGTGTTAAATGGCGGCCGGTCAAAATGTACATCTTCATTTCGATTTTCTGAGCACGTTCACTTTCCATTTTGCAATCGGCACTTGTATTCATTCTGAGACATTTGTACGTATTTACTCTTCCTGGTGCAAGGAATTCTTTCGTTTGAATCATTTTATAATTGATAAACTAGAGAACGAGCATAAGTACCACTGTTGTGCAGTCATAAACATAAATAAGTAGAGGTAAGAGTCTTTACTTCTGATGGCTTCAACCTCTACTTATTTATGTTTGTGGAAGTACATTATATGTTAACTAGTCAGTTCTATACTTAAAGATGTCAAATGTTGTCGTTTCTTTTCTTTATGTCTTAATTTGCTTTTATTTTATTTTTTCTTTATTTAGATATTATTGGGCTCAAAGAGCAGAATCTCACAGTAGGGGCATTTCCTTTCTTTCCGTTGAGTACAAGAATTAAAGTGAAAATAAACTAAAACCCGGTTACAGAAAGAACAACTAAAATGCAAGATGTTTGCACAGTATTATCGTAGAGCGTCCATACTTGTTCTATCTGCTTTCATTTAATAACAGCTTTAAACGATGTGCTACTTGACCTCCCTTGCCATTTGAACAATTTGAACATGACCCTCCTGGGACATTGTGAAGGACCCTGAGACAAATATTTTTACTTCCAATCATTGTACTTTTGAAATGATGACACACATGTTTTCCTCTTTTGACATCTGCCTCACCGTTTCAGGATTTTTTTGGGGGTGGCCATCGACTTTACAATTACGTTTTTGCTGACAGTTTGACCGGCCGCCATTTTGCACAAGGTAATTTTAGAGTATTGAGACTTGTTCCGTCTTCTTTCATTTCCCAAGAAGTTTCGAACGATATACTACTTGACCCCCTTACCTTTTGTAATTTTTGAGTTGGACCCCGCCCAGTACACTGCGGGTGGCCTTGTGACAAGAATTTTTGCTTTGATACGTTGTACTTTTAAAATGATCAAACACATGTTTTCCAGTTTTGGCATCTGTCTTATCGTTTGCGATTTCAAGGGGTGGTAACGGCTTATCTGGACACTCTATATATCCATATAACTCGCACAGTATATGCATTCGAAAAAAAAAATTATTACAGTTTAGTAATAGGCGTCATTAATGCTTTCGATTGGTATATAAACCATCTTCCACTTCGATATATAATCTCCCTCTCTTCCCTTGTAAGTTACAAGTATTACCCAGAACACACAAGACAAGAAATGTCACGGTAGCTACACCGTGAAGCCTTCACCTCTGGTGTATATGGTAGTCGGTTCGATCTCGGTTAGTGCCATGTGAGCTTTGTGGTGGACTAACATTGAATGTGTGTGGGGACTGCGGTGGCTCAGTGGTAGAGCGTTCACCTCTGGTGCTTCGGGTCTCGGGTTCGATCCCAGCCCCGCCAAGTGAACTTTGTGGTGGACAAACACCGTGTGCGTGGGTTTTCTCGGGGTTCTCCCGTTTCCTCCCACTTTCTTCATTCCACCATTTAATTCATTACTCATCATCACTATCTCCTTTAGCCTAACCGGCATAACTGTGGGACGTAAAACTCAAAGATTTCATTTCATTTCATTTCATTTTTCGAATGTGTGTGTTTTCTCGAAGTTGTCTAGTATCCTACCACTTTCTTCATTCCACTAATTTTCCCATTATCATCCATTCGGCCAAAGTTACCTAAAGGTCTTAAAAATAAATTCAAATAAGCTCACAAGGCAAGGATAAATAGTTTACAAGATAATATATCTCTGCTGTTAGTTGTCTGAGGCTTCTCGACCCTGGCTTCTTTTTATTACATTCTAAAACATTGAAATTTGTTTCACCAGTTTCAATACATGAATATACAGTAAATTGCTCATAGGTACGTCGAAGATGAAGACACTAATGTTAAATAATGTTTACACGACAAGCAAAGTTCGATGTAAAGGTGTCATCATCCCCGACACTATCGTATACTATCAGCCCACTTGCTTTATAGTGTCTGTATATATATACAGAGAGAGAGAGAGAGAGAGAGATGGAAAGATATATAGATAAATAGAGAGATAGATATGTGTGTACACTTTGATTTCATATATTCCAGCCTTTAGGTTTCACAGTGTTAACCCATAACAATCCAAAAACTACTTTCCATTTTAGCATATTTAGATTTGTTGCAATTATTTTTTTTTAAAAGCTCGGAACCAAATAATTTTATTGAGTAATGGAAAGTATTTGATTGAAATTTTATATGTTACTGCACACTAAGCTCTACTTAAAGTGCCATAGTAATGGGAGCTGAACGACACATCGGACGAAAGAATGCTTGAGGCCAGTCTTCACCTCTATGGTTCAAATCTGTTCCCATAACTGCGGGGTGTGTGCTACTATGTGGTGCTTGCCCCGTTTGTGTAACAAACTCATGACAGTACACCCAGATTAGCTAATGTCTAAAAAAAAAAAAAAAAAAAAAAAAAAAGGCAATTTTGGATTAAAGTTCCTTATATTGTCGGGATCTATTCTCAATCATACAACGTACATCTTCATACCAAGCCTAGCGGTCTGCGGCGATAGACCATCGGCTTGAAGGCCCCGGGTTGAGTCCCGGAAGGGTCATGTGTATGGATTTTAACAACATTTGTTTTTTCGTACTGTGTCAGGGGGGGGATCGTACGGGATAAAAGGATTTCAGTCTGAAAAAATGGAGAGAATATCCTCCCCACCCAGGATACTTTCATGGGAGTAAGGAATTAGTAAAGATATAGGATATACATTTTATAGCAGGTTTAAAAATATGGTTTGGGTATCCTATTTCATTTCTGTTAATTATGTTCTTCCTGTCCGTGTAACGTGGGTTCCTGTCACCACGGCATGGCGCGTCCTCAGGTTGCGGATCGAGGAGAAGGCCTCTAGATATAGAGGTTAGCTGCGAATATACTGAATAAGCAGTCGCGGACAGACGACTAGGAGTGGTCCTCCAGCTTGGGGGTTTGGGTAAGGCTAACACCCTCATTCTGTAAAAAAAGGTACTTGTTCAGAAACATTCACAAAAGCCTCGGACAAGGACTGATAACTTGGCACGACATCAGCAAAAGAAAATGGACATGAGATTTGGAACATGGAATATTAGAAGTCTTTATAGGGCAGGCGCGTTAAAATCTGTAACGAGTGAGTTAGAGAAATACAGGATGGACTTAGTAGGAGTTCAGGAAGTTAGGTGGGAAGGAAATGGATCTGAGAATTCCGGAAATTTTACGTTCTTTTACGGGGAAGGAAATAAAAATCACCAGTTAGGAACAGGGTTTTTCGTTCACAAACGAATATTACCAGCAATTAAACGGGTTGAATTTGTTACTGACAGACTTTCTTTTATTACTCTTAAGGGACGGTGGTGTGATATTATTGTTTTAAATGTACATGCTCCAACTGAAGATAAGGGTGACGACATAAAAGATTGTTTTTACGAAGAAGTGGAACGGATATTTGACCAACTCCCGCGATACCATATGAAGATTCTATTAGGGGATTTCAATGCGAAGGTAGGACGAGAGGATATTTTCAAACCGATTATAGGGAACGAAAGTTTGCATAAGGAAAGTAATGACAACGGTGTTAGACTCGTGAACTTTGCAACATCCAAAAACCTAATCGTGAAGAGTACAAAATTCCCACATCGCGACGTTCATAAATACACTTGGACATCACCAGACGGAAAAACACATAATCAAATTGATCACGTTTTAGTAGATAGAAGAAGACAATCTAGCATAATTGACGTCCGGTCGTTTAGAGGGGCTGATTGTGACACTGATCACTACCTGGTAGTAGCGATAATACGGGAGAGATTATCGTTGAATAAAGGTAATATTCAATGTCCGAAAACGGAGAGATTTAATTTAAAGAAATTAGAAGAGAGCCACGTAAGAGAGGAATACCAGATCGAAGTTTCGAATAGATTCGCGGTTTTAGAAGACTCGGAGTGCACTAGTGTTGAGGATACTTGGATTGAAATTAGAGATAGCATTAAAAGTTCAGCAATAGAAAAATTGGGACACGCGGAAATACTTAGGAACAAACCATGGTTCGACCAAGAATGCATTAAACTAGCAGAGAAGAGAAAACAGGCAAAATTACGGTGGCTACAAAATCCGAATGAAACAACTACACAAAATTTCGCAGATATCAGGCGGGAAACTTCCAAAACTTTTAGAACAAAGAAACGGGATTTTTTGAAAGCTAAAATTAAGGAACTTGAAGATAATAGTAAAAATAAAAATATTCGGGACATGTATAAGGGGATCAGCGAATTTAAGAAAGGCTATCAACCTCGTGCTTATATATTAAAGAAATCTGACGGAACAGTTCTCACCGATACGGATAGCCTCTTAAATAGATGGAAAGATTTCTTTGACGATTTGCTGAACACGCAGCCAAAAACTAATGTGCGTGGAGAAAAGGAGATACACACCGCAGAACCGTATATTCCAGAACCCAATCGAATAGAAGTGGAAGCCGCTATAAAGAAATTGAAGAAACATAAATCTCCGGGTGTAGATGAAATCCCGGCTGAGTTAATTTTAGCTGGAGGCGAAAAATTGTGGAACAAGATACACAAACTCATTCTCCTTACCTGGAACAAGGAAGAATTGCCACAAGAGTGGAAAGAATCAATCATTGTTCCAATTCACAAGAAAGGCGACAAAACTGACTGTAATAATTATCGAGGCATTTCTCTTCTGTCAACATCCTATAAAATACTTTCAAATATTCTGTTAGCAAGATTGACCCCATATGCAGATGAAATTATTGGAGATTATCAGTGCGGATTTAGACGAAATCGATCAACTATCGACCAAATATTTACCATTCGCCAAATACTCGAAAAGAAGTGGGAATACAATACCCCGGTACATCAACTATTTATTGATTTTAGAAAGGCGTACGACTCGGTTAGGAGAGAAACATTATACAACGTTCTTACAGAACTTGGAATACCGAGAAAGCTAATTAGATTAATTAAGATATGTTTAAGTGAATCCCAAAGTAAAGTCCGGGTAGGAAAATTTTTGTCCACGAGCTTCCACGTCGAAAATGGCCTGAAACAAGGAGATGCGTTGTCGCCATTATTATTTAACTTTGTGCTGGAATACGCTATAAGGAAAATCAAAGATAGCAACCAGGGCCTAGAGTTGAACGGCATTCACCAGGTTATGGCATATGCTGATGATGTAAATTTAATAGGGGATGATAGGAGAACAGTAGAAATAAATGCAGAGATCTTATTAAACGCTTGCAGGGACATGGGTTTAGAAGTAAATGCAGAGAAAACTAAATACATGGAAGTGCGTCGGGACCGTAATACGGCAAATTGTGGAGGCGTTAAAATATTAAATAATGCTGTTGATAAAGTGGATACTTTCAAATATTTAGGATCAATATTAACAGACGAAAATCATATTCACGAAGAAATTAAATGTCGACTAAAAGCAGGGAATTCGTGTTACTATTCGGTTCAAAATCTCTTGTCGTCGCGAATTCTGTCGAGGAATTTGAAGCTTAAAATATATAAAACTATAATCATGCCTGTTGTTCTGTATGGTTGTGAAACATGGTCGCTTACTCTGAGGGAAGAACATAGACTGAAAGTATTTGAGAACAGGATCCTGAGAAGAATATTCGGACCCAAGAGGAACGAGAATGGGGAATGGCGGAAGCTTCATAACGAGGAACTACATAGTTTATACGGTTTACCCAACATTGTTAGGGTCGTCAAGTGTAGGAGGCTTAGGTGGGCAGGTCATGTAGCTAGAATGGAAGAAAGTAGAAACGCTTTCAAAGTCTTGACTGGTAGACCCATAGGAAAACGACCATTAGGAAGACCTAGGCGCAGATGGGAGGACAATATTAAGATGGATCTCGCAGAGATAGGAATACAAAGTAGAAACTGGATGCAATTAGCTAAGGATAGAAGTCAGTGGAGAGCTTTTGTGAACGCGGCACTTAACCTCCGGGTTCCATAGGCCATAGAGTTAGTTAGTTAGTTAGTTATGTTCTTCAATGTTCGAGTTTTGATCATTCTCATGATATTTTCTGCTTTCAACGGAGTTCCATGAATAGTATACCAAATGTTCTTTACACTTATCAAGTTCGAGAGGTTTTATGCGCCTGTAAGGAACAATTTCTGAAGATAATTCAGGTCCTAATGAATATTATTCACTAGGAAAGGGAAGTATTCCCCTTCTCTGAACATGAAAGCAGAGGGCAATTTCGCACTCTGGTCAGATCAAACATTTCCGCGTAACAAAACGAAGGTCCCCCTGTAAAACTTCTTTACCTAAAGTGTTATTATTAGTATCATAAATTTGCTGAAAGCAAACAATTTGAAGGGTTCGTCGATAATATCTTTGCTTCCTTTGTCGTCCGCCCGCCTTCCAACCGAAGAGGTGAATTTTACAACATGACTGCTGTATAATAAGTGAGCGATTGGTAAAATGGTAAAAGTGTGTTTTTATGTGTGTGTGTGTGTGTGTGTGTGTGTGTGTGTGTGTGTGAGAGAGAGAGAGAGAGAGAGAGAGAGAGAGAAGACAAAATTTTAGTTGCAAGATGACATACTTCAATTGCCGTTTTCGGTTCATATAGCAAAAGAATACCGCCACCAGAGAATAAAGACAAGTGTAGACCTTACCCAGTTTTCAAATTGAATAGATGGTAGTGGTAGTTCGGTTTCTTGACCTTGTAAAAATCTTCCCTGTCTTTGATTTTGTTTGTCATTATTCCAGCCAGAAATAAAAAAAAGAAAGAGAATTCCTCAGTTTACAGCAAGGGGAATTGGGGAAAAGACATTAAGGATGATATTTCTGGAAGCTCATGTATCACGATTGTTTCATTCAATAGACAGAGGACACTTTTCTATGAAGGCTTTTCAACATGTTTTCTCACAAAGGGGATTTTCCTTTTGCAATCTATATGACCACTGGCAATTTCAATCTTGGCCATTCCCGCCAGCGTTTTCATTTTCGAGACACGAGACAAGACGAGACATTTCACGAGACGTCCCGTCTCGTCTCGTGTCTCGTCTCGTTTTCGAGACGGGACAAGTAGTCTGTCTCGTCTCGTGTCTCGTCTAAGAGGGTTATGTCTCGTGTCTCGTCTCGTTTACGAGACGAGACGATACGACACACGAGAAATGTCTCGTCTTGTGGCAACACTATTTTTGGAGCAGCAACCATACTACTTCGTTGGATCATCCCGATGTTACTCCCACAATGCTAATCCCCCATGTGCATTAATGGTGTGAGGAAAATATCTATAGTGAGATCCTAATCATAATCTTCCATACAGATATATAAAAGTAATAAAGGGCTATAGTGTAGTGAAAAAGCAAAGTATGATTTTATTATTGAAAATAATTATATATATTCAGTGTTGAGTGTTGTGATTGTTTTCTAATACGTTATTTTTTTAAATAGTATTTTAAAAAATAAGCATAATGTCTTTTAATCCAGTGTGTTTTTGTTACATGTATGAGTAATGTTTGTGTGCGCTGTGGTCTGAGTGACCTCCGATCGGCCGTGAGGTTTTCGAGACGAGACATCCGAACCTCTCGGAGTCTAATGCTCATCTCGTTATTGAGACCGGCGGGCAATTTGGAATGGAGATGTCCTTCAACATCTTACCCAGGTAAGTATAAGTCTCCTGAAAATACAAATTGGCAGGACAAGGGAGGACAGGTCCCGGAAAGCGGTTGTAAGATTTTTGGCGCCCGAGCGCCTCGAGCCGAAACTGTTGGTGCTCGAATACTTATAAGATCAATATTCTAATACATCATTTCTCTTTCAGCTTAGAACCCCCAGACAACGCCTATAGGATTTTTGGCTCCCGAACTAGCGAAACGAATCGAGACTGTTGGTGCTCGAATACATAGTGAATACCCTTACAGATTATATGACATCCGAATTAGCAACACGAGTCGAGACTCTTGATGCCTGAATATTCACAAGATTCATATTTCAGTATATCATTTCTTTTCCAGATTAAAACCAGTAATCTGAAAAATAATAATAATAATAATAATAATAATAATAATAATAATAATAATAATAATAATAATAATAATAATAATAATAATAATAATAATAATTTCTCTTTCAGGTAAATTTGGTCATAAGTTTTAGCGGTAGTTTATTTCATTTTGTTCAAGATGGCACACGAGGAAGTAGATTTGATTAGCCTACTGAGATAAATTTATTTTTAAAAAAGAACAGTGTTGAGATTAAAGCGAGGCTGGATAGATTAGAAAAATAAAATAAAGAGACCCGTGCTGAGAATAAAAATAATTTTGTTGAATTAAAAAGTGAATTAGGTCAGAAATTAAATGCCGTACAAAAAGAATGCCGCGAAAATAATCAAAGATTAAAACAAAGTAGTAGGACGGTAGAAGCCGAAAGTAAACGTAGGAACGAAATGCTCGAACAAAAATATGATGGCATAACATTTAAGATTCATAGCAAACTTGTAATGTACCATTACAGTAGGGGTAATGAAATTTTTGTTTGGAGATGCCCAATATTTTTTGAACGTACTGTATAATATAGACTTTATATACATATTCTTCGGTCCATGTAGTATATTCATTTGTTCCTTATTCAAACCAAAATTAATGTGGAAGCTTTGAATAACCCAGTAGGAATTATATTTTGGGGAATAATATCTTTATACATTATTTTAATGTAAACCCTGTATGGGCATTTCAAATGGATGAGTATTGAAATTATACACTTTAATACTATACAAAAACATATGCCCGCAATTGGATAGAAATTCTTGAAACTATCCACCAATCTGATATTTGGCAGAATAATTTGGACCTCCTTCGTCCCTCTGAGATGTCCATATCCTCCCACAAATCCGGTTTCATCCAGTTTTTACTATTTTCTATTCGCTTTATATTTTCCTCCACCAAAACTCTTTGTTCTGATTGGTACTATTTCCGAAGCTCCAGTGTTAAGGCGCGCTTCTTGTCACTTTTGCTAACTGGAAGGCATGAAGCAACAACCAGCTAGTCTAGCTTCCGAAATAGGAGTCTGGGATAGAAAAGCTGTAAAATCAAGGTAAAATTCAAGTATCTTATAAAATAGAGGATCTGCCCTTATAACAAAATCTTGAAGCCATACGTCACAGTTTCGCCACCCCTACTCTGGTCACCCCGCCCAATAGGATCACAATGTTTTGAGCCAACAATCATGGCGGAAACGAAAATAGCCAATCAGACGATGGCAGAAACGAGAGTAGCCAATTAGATGTGCCGATGCTTGGTTGTTTTTTTGGCTTCATCGATTTAATAGGATGATACATATGGGCAGATCGTCTATTTATAACATCCTTGGTAAAATTAGTCTTATTTAAGAAATGAAACATCCAGGAAGTCGTTGGGAGTCTCACAGTGTTGAAATTTCATTCTAGACAGTCAGAAAACCTTAAAATAGGAAGTTTAAGTCAAGAATGCTATGTTGGTGCATATGGATGGTGATGGACAGGATTTACAGTGTAGTGTATTAATTCTAAGTTGCAAGTGATTTTCAAATGAAGTTTCAGTGATTTAAACATTTAGAATATCCTTTCTACCCCTCCAAATTCGCGTTGTGTCCGATAGGCCTATCCACTTATAGTTCTGTATGTGTAGTATAAGTGACATGTAGGTAGTATAGTATGTGTAGTGACATTTTTTTCTATTAGTAACATGGTGGTAGGTGTAGGTTCCTTTATAGTTAAATTGAATTTCACATTGTCCGTGTAAGTTAGACATGGGACTCTCACTTATTCCTGAGCTGATCACGGCTTCCAACACATTATGGACTAAATAAAGGATCAAAAATGGACTCTTTTCCCTTCAGGAAAAGGACCCTTACCATTAGTAGCTTGAATGTGTCCTTTCTGGGGCATTGAAAGAAATTGGAAAACCATGATTTAATTGGTAGAAGGGCCATTGGGCTCTGATTATTCCTTTCTTTTTCATAGTGCATAGAGCCGGTTTAGGATAGTGCTTTCAGTAATTTGTTTGATTTGTGTGCAGTTGAACTGGGTGATCAGATGTTTTAATATGTGTAGTGATGTGTATTAATATTTGTGTTCTTGGTCTATGTGGCATGTAGCATGTATGTGTGTGTGAGAATAAAACGCCGGTCTCCTAATAAGGAAATTGGTTAAGCACGTATACGTAGAAAAGAGTTTGATCTTCAACTGAGGTATATCTTAATTAATATGAACAGTGTTTTATCCAATATTAATATACTTTGAATAAATATACATAAGAATATGAAAAAGTCGTTTATATTATTATAGTTTTTTTTTCTAAAATATATAATTACACTTGATATAGTTGTAATTTCCCTAAATACAACTCAGTGTTGCCACAGTCCTGGCTCTAGAGTGGGCTGAAAAATAGTACCAAATTTATTTTTTGTCAAAAAGTAAAATATTTTTGCCTACGTATGATCGTCGCTGATCTAACTTTAGGCTTATACATAAGGTTTGTTACAACGCGTCGATATACATCTCTAAAACGCAGAAATGTTTTGGTATTTTTATATTCGTCAATATGGCGTCACTAGTAAACAACTTAGCCCGGTAAGCCGGCAAGTAGGTCAATGTATTTTTTTGTGCTACACCATGCCGTTGGGGGGGATGGTCCCGGGCGCCGAAGTAAGGAGGCGCAAAATTCGGAAGGAAAAAGTAATATATATATAAAATTGAAGGAAAAAGTAAGAAAAACTGCGCAAAATCAAGGAAAACCAGGGTTTACTTTTTAAAATTTTATTACGCTTTGCGCCAACCATAGTGGCGCTTTGCGGCTGGTCTATCGACCTGTCATATGTACGGGGACGCCGTCGTATATTCTCGCCCTGGCGCTGATTTTCCACGGGACGGCACTGGTGCTATTATTGTCTTGATGTTGCATAATCTTTTCAACGACACATAAATTATTGGCTTACTTCAGCACCCGCTTGTCTTCAGAATATGCAACACTTGATTCAACGTGTGTGTACTTAAAAAAGAAAAAAAAAATCAAGCTAAAATTTCCACCACACTGCTTCTTTCTCGTCTCCTTCCTGCGCGGCCCGGATGCACACATCTAGCGTCATTTGTTTCCTGGTATAGTTCGAATTACAAATTTTCCACGTGAAGTTTGCAGCGTTATGCGGTGCCACGTCACAGAATGAATGTTCACCAGCATTTCTTAAGAGTCCAACACAGTATGAGTAACGAGAACTTTTGAAAATATGACAATATTTGTTAAATGGTGCTGAATTGGTTAGAATTGTACCAACTTTTTCACAAAAGGGGCTGAAAATGCCATCGTGGTACCAACGGGCCGATGAATGACAAAAGGTTGAATCTGGTACAATTGTACCAAGTGTGGCAACACAGATACAACTACTAAAGGCGCTTTTGATAACAGAAACGCTTGAACTGGAGAAGAACGCTCCACTCGCACAGTTCGCATGAACAATAGCAACATTTTGTGACCATTCGTACTCACGGACTTCGCAATTCGCAGTCACATTTGGACGGAATGGAGGCATCTCCTAGTATATTTTGTCAAGTACTGTACATTTTATTTATTATTCCAGAAATCCCATCATTTCAGACATTTCGCTAAAATATTCCCTCAATCCCTCTCTGGGCCAAAAATTTCCCTCAATCTTGTCACATTGAATATCTCAGGTTGGCGGGAAATTTTGCTTCTACTCTTTAAATTCGATTGCATTGAATCAGTGTTACCAATCTAAAGTAAAAATCGCTGAATGTAGGATATTCTATTTCCTAGCTATCGACATTCATTTTTTAAATTGGCGGTTTTCTAATGATGATTTTGCTAGTTGTTTAGGTATCTAGCGACTATTTTGCTGCGAATAACTCGTCCTTCTGTAATCAACCATTACGTCTAATTATTTCGTAACAGATTCTCCTTTTTTTAAAATTCATTTTAATAAGGAAAAAAAAAAAAAACATTCGCCGCGATCACTAGTCAATCTTGATTTGTTTTCCATTACCTTTCTCCTTCTAATAGAGAATAATCCCAACCTTCAAAGTTCCTTAATTAACACTGTTTCCGTTGGGAGACAAAGTAATGCAGCTTTAATAGGAAGAAGATTAGCTATAGAATGTAAAGTGAAGTAGATGTCACCGGTACGTGTTAATTTTTTCTTGGTGGACTTCTAATTTTTGTGCAATTAAATTTAAAAACATTAAGAAAATACAATATCATACCATAGCAAACACGTATTACTAATCTGTATTATTGTTTTGGGAATATATTATTTTCTTCATCAGAGATATTATCAAATATATTTACAAAACTGTAATACAGAGTAGTAATAATGAGTGTTTGCTTGCTCACATTTGATTTTCATTTAAGTTATACGTAGTTTCAAAGCTAAAATGACCAGCATTATTTGAATTGTATAAGTACTCTATGGTGTCAATTTTCTTTGGCAGTACTATGATTGCGATTTCTTTGTCGACTTTTCGACCGAAATTGTAGTCGCTTCATCTCTCATTTAGAGGCTTTTCCTGTCAGGCATTGCGTACACTGCTTGGGGCGAGAGATTTGCAGCTACAAAGTTGACAAGACTAAAGCCTGTATTGTTTTGTGCCGCGTTTGAGTAAACTAAGGGGTACATATTTGTGCACTCGCTTTGATGTTTTTGATTCTTTGATTATTAAGGAAGCCAAAATGACGCTAGATGTGGTTTTGGTTAGCCAGCTCAGATCTCGAAAAATTGGTAGTGATTATGAAACATTATGCAGATTCTGCTTGTTGCAAACAAGCATGAAAATTAGTTTATTTTCCGAGGAAAGTACACGGCGCAAAATTCCAGACTCGCTAATGAGTTGCTTGTCAGTCTCAGTAAGTGTCTGTTCTTGAGTTTAGCAGTTATATTTTATATTGTGCGGTATATACATTTGTTAAAGAAGTGTTTGCTCTGATGGATAACTTACGTAAAGTATAGTTTTTAGTGTGAAAGCACTGCACTCACGTTTTACTATGTGTAAAGCACTGCAGTCACGTTTTACTAGGTGTTTACTTAAAGTCCCAGTAAAGCTTCAAAGCTGACGTTCATTTACAGTTTATGTGAGATTCATGTATGTAAATTACAGGCATCGAAGCCGACGTACAGGTTAAGAATTCACGAACAAATGTATGTAGCTGAAATTCAGATTTCTCAGCAGGGCATTTGTTCCGAAATGGTCATCCGCCTAGTTCACCGAAAGCCCAATAAAAGCTATAAAAATTCTAAATTTTTCAATTTTTACTTTGTTTACTGACTTTCTGTTCTCTGTCGTTGCCTCGTGAGGTGAGGGGAAAGGTTAGCTCCCGTTTGGTTAGGTGGGGAAAATTCTAAAATATAGGTTAGTAGCTAGGTTGATTCCTTTCTGGGATTGAGTATAGCCCGCTCCTCCCAGTGATTTTTAACGATTCATAGTGATTCTAACGATTCATATTAGTTCATAATGAATCGGAATCGCATGTTATAAAGATTTACGATGTAAATCTTGTGGTGAGGATGCTTCAGTATAAGTAGTAGTAGTAGTAGCTGTAGTAGTAGGAATAGTTAGTAGCATTAGTAATAGTACTAGTAGTAGGAACGGGTTAGAAGCCCCGCAGGGGTTGGTTGGGTTCTGTTCTCGATATTAGTAGTAGTAGTAGTAGTAGTAGTAGTAGTAGTGACGACTCTTTCAATTCCAGTGACAAAGAACTGGGGGAAGCGGGCTATACACAAGCCCCTTTCTGTACCAAACTTTAATTCACATAGTATTGCCGAGAGAGCGTTAGCGAGTGAAGACGTGTTAGAGCCCCGCAGGGCACGTTGTTTCCTGTCTTTATTACAACTAAATGGGAAGGGAGACATTGAAAAGTATAACTTTCCCCAAGCATCTTCGCACTTACTTACTTATCACATTTTCTGCAATTTGTTTTTAGATCCATTAATCCAAGGTTTAGTAGATTTTTCTTACTAACGCATTGCTTTACAAGTTCTATTACTGTTAATCACAGCCACAGCATGTTGACAATACAAATGCTCGTTACTTTACCACAATGCAACTATTCGGTAACCTTGCGTGAAGTAGTTCCCTCCGCTTGCCAAAGAGTTACATGTTTACAACCGCTTGTATATAAGAAACAAAATTTTCGATTTCCTTATATATTATCAAGCACACAAACGAACAAATTATCCATTTCTTTCCGGTAAATTTTGAAAATTTTGCTAGAAACGAACGTCCAACTTTGGATCTTAACCTCTCAGCGGATCGTGTTGGCACATGCCAATACCCAGCATTGAACAGGTAAAATTGTGAGGCGCCACAAGAAATAATTCAATTTAAACCTGTTCACTAATTATGTCTTAGTGACTTCTACAGTCGGTCTTTTGTTTTTATTATTGATGCCTGCACACCAACTGCGTAAAATTGTATAATATGCATATACACTGCATGTTATAAATACTATGTATACAGAACTAGCAAGCTTACATGGTTTTAAAACGGGGGAGCTGCGGTTGCTCAGTGGTAGAGCGTTCCACCTCTGGTGTTTGGGGTCCCGGGTTCGATCCCAACCCCCACCAAGTGAACCTTGTAGTGGACCAACACCGTGTGCGTGGGTTTCCTCGGGGTTCTCCCGTTTCCTCCCACTTTCTTTCATTCATTACTCATCATCACCGTCTCCTTTAGCCTAACCGGCTTGCCCGTGGGACGTAAAACAGAGATTTCATTTCATTTTTTGGTATTAAAACAATTACTTATGAACACCTACCTTTGCTATGTGGTAACAGCAAACATAATGTAAATATATTTTGGTTCAGGTTGGCTGGAAGCTGGTAATTTCCAGCGAGGGTGCGTCCG
The DNA here is from genome assembly GCF_964235325.1 of Thermobia domestica. NCBI lineage: Eukaryota > Metazoa > Arthropoda > Insecta > Zygentoma > Lepismatidae > Thermobia > Thermobia domestica. The sequence continues at coordinate 122,245,766 of NC_137456.1, read as the reverse complement.
TAGGGAACGCGCTAAACAAAGACAAATGTGCGCGTAGAGGAAAAACTGGGAGGAACTCTGTGTTCGTGTCATTCCACTCTTTTGAACACTTCTTCTTTGATGGGTTACGTTTTCGCGTCCAGGTTCACTTTAGAAAGGCTTTTAGTATAAATACAGCGTAAAGACATAGGCACCCCATTCAAAATATTACGAAGTTTATGATTTTAAGATTAACGTCCCTTTCAGCAGCGAGGGTGGACATTCTAGGGGCCTTGTGGAAAGTTGCCTGGTATAGCAGTATGGTTGTAGATATCGCAGATGTGAGTACTGTATGTTGTTTGTAATAGTTTTCGGCTGGTAAGACATGCATGTTGATGCGCTATTATTTCATTACAGATTGAACCATAGTCCGAAAAGGGATATGGCGTGTGGCGAAGGGGAGATATTAGGTTCTGGCGTGAACATAGGTATACCCTGCGGGAGGTGGCGCAGTTCGGTGGCTTGTCCAAATCCACGGTCAGTACTTCCAGGGTTTGAAACAACCCGGGCTTTTTTGAAAAAGCCCAACCCACCTGGGCCCATATGGGTTTTTTGGGGTTTAATTGTGTTTTTTCGGGTTTTATCGGGTTTTTTCGAAATCTTTCAATGTCTTTGGGGTAAAAGTGTTAAAATAAGATTTATATTTGTGGTTTATATTTCAAGATTGTCATTGTCACAACTTGCAACAATTTTCTACTCACTGCCGTTTTGAAAAAATGGCCGCCATTTTGAAATTTTACATTCGATCGTCGAGAAAATCTATACAGCAAAGTTAGCATATCTTGTGCTTCCACCGTCAAAATATCAACTTAAAAGATTGAAGATTGCGCTTCGTAGCGTAAATACTCGCTGTTTTGAAAAAATGGCCGCCATTTTGATATTTTACGTTGGTATGCCGCCGAAATCTATACAGGAAATTTAGTGTCTCATGCTTGTACTCTGAAAATTTTAACTTAAAAGGCCGAAAGTTGTACCTGTAGTGTGTGTGGTAGAGGCAGACAAACGAGTTGAGTTGATCTTGTGTTTAACGTCCCTTTCAGTAGCGAGGCTTTATGATACGGGACTTACTGATTAAATTTGAATCTGAACCACATGAGCTCCCTCCGGGAAGCAAACCCAGGTCACCCACGCCGAAGACGAAGGAATAGGAGCTGCTGCAGGAGTACAATGCAGGATGTAGTCATCAAGTCTCAATGAGGGATCTCTGCGACGAGAACTTATGGTGTAGGCATATTCAGTCGCGTTGGCATGATAAGCCCCAGGCTGATTGCCAAGCGGAAGAAAAGTGCTTGTCGTGGGCGAGAGAACACCGCCACTGAACTCGAGACCACTGGCGACGAATCCCGATTCTGCCTCTATTCCAATGACACCCGGTTCAGGGTGATTCGGCGGGCTGGAGAAGAAGCCTACAAAGCGGGAGAGTGTGCAAAGGGTTGTACAGAAAGAGGGTGGTAGTGTCATATTGTAGGAGTGTATTTCGAGTACTGGTGTGGGGCCCTTCATAGAGGTGGCCAATTTCATGAAGGCTATGAATTACGTGTCCATTTTGGATAAGGAGGTGTTGCCATTTGTCTAGTTTCTGCGAGTTGGTTACATCCGAGAGTCCCAATATCAAGACAACTGCATCGAGCCAGGGGTTTTTGAATAGTTGCTGAACATGAAGTAGATACTCTACAACTCACCTGGCTCGCGAATTCACTTGGTCTCAGCGTTATCAAGTAAGTTTGGAACGTGTTGGATGGGCCGTGAAGAGGAGACATTAACCTCCTTTTACGGTGGCCGCTTTGCGGGACCAGTTCTTCCAGGAATGCGCCAAACTGGAGTTCAAAACGTCATCCTCTCCCACATTTACAGCATGCCATAGAAAATCAAAGCTGTAATTCGCGCTCGCGATGATGTAACTTTTTGTTGACCAATAGTATATGTATTACATATTTTTTTGCTAGGGGTGCTTCTGGCAAAAACTACGGTGGATAAAGCACGAGCGAACGTATAGTAAGTGATCACTGAAAAGCACAAATGCGCGCAATTTATAATTCTAATTTCAGTTTTTGTGACTCGTTGAATATTAGTCTTCATTATTTAAATTTAGATTTTTGTGGCGCTTTTATGAACTATATATATGCCAGTTTGTTTTGAATGTTTTTAATGCTTAAACATCCAGTTTCTTAGTTATCATGATATTGGATGAGCGTCCGGTCTGAAACAAGGTTCCTACTCAGGGAGGTGAGATTACTAACCATTTTAGCTAAGGGACTTAGAAAAGATTTGCAGAATTTTCACTTTTACGTAATTCTGGTAGCGGCCAGGACGTACATAGCATACGTTCAGTAGCGCCAGTGCGTGCATCTTTTTAACCACAACTTTAAAAACGAATAATATTTGAAGTATGAAGATTCGAGCTTAAAAAAAAGTGTAGATTTTATTTTCGGCTTCTCATCAAATACAAGGTACCTTTATCTGGGGCTTCAGTGCAGGGTGAAAAAAAAAAAAAAACATTTTTTTTTTTATTTAAATCAAATCTTTCTCTTCGTATAATACAGTCGTGAACTGAAGAACATTAGGAACTACTATTAAGTGTTAATTATGCCATTTAAGTTAAAGTATTGCGGTTGAATTTTGAATTAATCCCCAATCGTTATCCTATTTCAATCCCACACAATGTTTCTTGAGCATTAAGGAAATAGTACAACAACTTTTATCAAGACGACACTTTTTTTTTTCTCTTCACAAAAGCTACTGATATTTGGCAGGGACATATTTTTAAAAAACCGAAACTAGCTTGCGGCACGAAATACCTATAAAATGTAAAGAAATTTTAAGTTTCGGAGAAGGGGTCGGACCCCTCTAAATACGCCCCTATTGTCTGGGAACAAACAGACGCGCACACAAATGAATTTTCGGCTTAAATGTTCATGTTGATTTCCCCGTTCGAATAGTTAACAATTTAAAAACCCTATGTTACGAAGAGAAGAAGGCAGGATTCCCCCGTTCCCGTTCAAAATGCGATTTTGCCCTAATCATCTACATAACACTCGTTTTCATACTGTGCTGTACATACATTTGAGTCTCATTTGATATTCCATAATGGAAATAACAGAAACGGGATTTTAGTAATTTTCACTTTAATTTAATTTATTTCGGAGTTAAGTTATTTGATTTAAATCAGCAATTTTTCTTTAAAAAATCAAGCAATTTAAATCAATCCACCCTGGTGCTTGGGTTTTTCCGGGTTCTCCGATTTTCTTTATTCCACCAATATCTTTCATTCTCATTATCATCTTCTTCTGTAGCCTACACGGCATAACCATGGGATGTAAAACTGAAAGACTTCATTTTCAATCTAATATAGACTGAAAAGGTGACAGGTTACCGAAACTCTTGACTTTTACGGAATAAGAGATAGGTTATTCACAGTGTAAATTTTACTGCATATTACTGTAATTAAATTCCTAGCGCAATACAGGATACAGAAACTTACAACTCATCTTAAAATAACGTTAAAAGTTTAGAAAATCATTGACAGTAAGCTTACTTTTGCGGATTATATAAGCACAATATCTTGTACTGCTATGAGAAAACTGGGACTCCTTTATCGCTTCACTGACATAAAAAATCCTAATTCCTCAAGCTTGTTCTATAAGTCATATGTTGCTCCCACTATTGAGTACTGTTCTTCTATCTGATCTGTGGCCTCCCTACTCATTTAAAAACAATTTCTTTTTAGCCATTGTATCCTACCGAGTACCTCACCTCCGAACACTTCCAAAAAATGACGTTTTAAAGTCCCTCAATATCAAACCTCCCCTAGTGAGAGACAAAATTTCTGACCTAATATTTTTGCAAAAAAATGTAAATGGTCATATATCATGTGAACAGTTAAGTCAGATCAATTTTCGCGTACCCACTAGAACAACACGGTCTAGTGATCTCTTTTACACTCGAGCTGCGAGTGTTAATATTGTCCAAAGGTCCCTTCTAAACCGAATTGCCACTGCTTATAATCAGTTACCAGAAACTGTTTTTTCAAATGAGTATGCTTTCATATCATCTACTAATAAACTGTTTTAGTAATGTCGCTGTTGTGTTGTACCATCTTGAGCTCAAATTGTTATGTTACCAAAATGTTAAAATGTTTCAGTGTAAAATGGCCTAGTGCTGTATCTGAAACCTATCATAAATAATCCAGTATTCAAACCTGAATAAATGACTGGTTCTTTGTAGAAAAAAAATCTTGTGATGCTAGTCTGCCTTACACTTCTTTCGTCTTTCGTGGAGCTTCTTCACGTAGTCACAGATACCCAACTTTGCTACTTAAAGGGCTGTGGAACTTCCGTGAGAAAAACAAAACCTGTCATCAAATTCATGACACAATTGCAAGAATTAATGCCACAAAGGGAGAGGAACAAAAAATGAAAAACATAAGTGTCGTAACGAATCTTTGAAGAGAACAGATAAACATGCGGTCATTCATACATTTAAACATATACTGTAATTACTAATTACAATAATACAGTAATGCAGAGGCGGTTCTATAATGTGGTTACAAAGTCATGTGCCTTCCCAATTAATACAAGGAATAATAGTTAGGAAAAAATATGGACATTTATTCCTACATTCGAATGAGGAGTGACCGAACTAAAAGTTCAGTTATTTTAGTATGGAGTTCGCAACCGTAGTTGTCTAAGAGATTTGACAAGTTAGTGTAAGTCGGGATGCGTGATGTTACTCTGTTCACGTGTTCTCTCTTGCTTGGCTCTTTATAGCGATCGCCTGCCTCACAGAACAGCCTCTTTATGTACAGTGTAATTACATTTTTCGTGAATGAGAAAAAAAATAGCTTTGGTTTGCAAACCTTACTGCAAAAGAAGAGGAAATAGGGCGGAGCGTACGGCTCTGACAAACATTAATAGGAAAGAGTGGTTCAAATCAAGAACGATAGGAATCCACAGTGGAATTTCAAATCATTCTTTGCGACTCTTGTATAGAAATTATTATGAAGAAAGGAAGAAAATAATATATTTTAGAATTTCGGAATTTATTTAGTATTATCAATACGTGTTTAAGCTTTTTCGTCGCAGACATTTGAAGAACTGTTTGCACCGTACAGATGTTAGAAATTATTAAACTCCATCTGTTATTTGACCACCACATTATTTCAAAGAACCTGCTTGACCAGTAGAAATCATTCAGCGACTTAAAAAAAAAAAAAAAAAATGTGGTCGTCGAGTTATATGAACTGTGGACATCTCGGGAGGCGAGCTAGCAGGATTTTCCTGTACTGTAATTAATGTTTGTACGGACTGACATGTCTTACTGTTATAAATATTATTTCATAGTGATCATTTCTGATGAATGCTACTGAGTACATGATGAAAGAACTCAAATGTAAACACCTTCTTTTGTATCGAAATAGTTGTACTTCAGTCAAAAAGTTGTCGAAGACTCCTAATAGTCGCTGAACTGGAAACATAAGTGAATGTTTCTGCCTTTTTCTAGAACCTGACTAAGAAGAAGAAAAACATACAAAGCATAGTGACTTCTTGAATAAAGTAACATGCACAAAATATAACCTCATGACTGGTTTTAATTTATCTTCCTTCCTGTAAGCAAAAATTGAAGTCAAATTCCTGATAAATTATAATTCATTTTTCGGCCAGTTCAAAGCTGTGATAGTCTTCTTGGAAGAAGTGCGATACATAATTAATGGACTTCTCATTGTTTTTATTGGCTTTCCTCTTTGTGAATAAAAACTGGAATGAATTTCTAGGTAACTGTGATTCGATTAACCGCCATTTGTAGAATGAAGTTTTTTTTATTTATTTTAGTTTAACATTGTTCTTATTTCACATTTTTTAAACATTATGTTTCACCTGAAAATTGGGGAAGCTAGTTTTATTAGTTTTACACAAAAATCTATATATCAGGTTATATTATAGTAAAGTCAACCTCTTATTAATTTCGAACGACGATAGGTGACAACAAAGTATGGGAATTGTGAATAAAATCGATTTTAGCGAAATTTACGTGTCCTATGGCCTCCACATACCGAGAAAGTTATTTTTAGGAGCCTGTTCTTACAGATGTTACCGTTTAACTTTTCCGGACTGAGTTTTAAGCTTAATTTTTGAGATTCTCCAGCAGGGGTTTTTCGAACTTACTTCCCTTCCTACTTCCAAAAATAAAGGTAGTTTACGTAAGGGTGAGAATAAGAAATGTGAATTTTTTTGGAACTTGCTCTATTTCATATACGAATATTTCATTAACATAGTGTGACATAAGTCATTTTTCTAAAAAATGAGAAGAGTAGTAATTCTTGGAGCTAACAGTAGAAAGAAATGCGGAGGTCTTATTAAACGCTTGTAGGGGTATGAGTTTAGAAGTAAATACAGAGCAGGGTTGGCAAAAACTATGGTCTTTATTGAAAAAACCCGGTTTTGTTTGTTTAAACCAGTTTTTTTTTTTTTTGGTTTAAATAATTTGCTCTATGTATTTATATCACATATGGCCAGAAATAAGTTTGTTTCGCCTTGGTGTTATTATGCAACAACCGGGTTATGCTGGAAGAGGTCACATAAGCTTAAAGCGGCATCCAAACCGCTTCTCAACTTACATCCGAGAAAAATTGTTCTCCATTTGGACTCGAAACCGGGACTAATTGGCCACAAATGCGATACGTCTGCCGACTCACTCACTCACGAAGGACTCCTGATAAAGATACGTTGTACTGACCTTTACATGCTTGATAATATAATTGTCAAGAGTCATTTCAGAAGGACAAAAAGATAAACAGTTGCACAAGGGAAACCATTACACAGAATTAGCGTATTTACAATTTCAAAGTATTGCAGAGTACGGAAGAACTAATTTAGTCCAAGTCAGTTCACTACGACTTTTATTAGTTTAAGTTAAAGAAATGCGACGACTTAATTTGCATATTAGTAAGAAAAGTGAATAAGGATACAAATTATTTAAGTCCACTTCGGCTCTGACTCATTTATACATAAATAGATACCAAAGACATTTCTGATTTCAATGTCTCTGCGGGGTCTGTATGACCCTCCCTCCCAAAAAAAATGTACGGCATTTCGATGCATTTTATCAATAGTAATACAACGAAACAATATTTAGAATTTTTCTTTGATTGCAACGGCATAACAATAACAAACTAAAAAAAAAAAAATCACAAAAGAAACATTCATAAACTTCTATAAAGAAAAAAGTTGCTTTTGTAGTATAATCTCTTTGAGTAGTGAATGGGGAATTTAGATCTGAATATAATGCGAATAATATAAGGGAATGAAACGTGATAACTAATGTCCGAATTTGTATGTAATTACAATTTTTTCCTTCATATGTAGGTTCGTCAAATCCTTAAATGTTTGATTCACACCTGTAGGGTGCTTCAACTCAAGTTTCGTATTACATACTTTTAAATATTTTGACCAATATTACATATTTCTATGGTTTCTACATATTTTTACATAAAACTGTCTTAAAATTTTGCGTTTACTGAAATTTTAATTTAAAATAAATAAAGAAAGAAATAAACTCCAACTGTGTAAGGCTTGCATCTAGATTCAATTCTGTCATGTCTATCTTTTCGTTTATTTACCGAAAGAGAAATCTTTCTTTTTTTTTATTTTTCAAACCATGTTTCACAGAATTTTCGCCGATAACAAAAGAAATATAAGAGGAAACAAGTAAAAATCCTCCCTCCGGGGTACATTAGCAGCGTCCTGTATTCTCAATTCTGGAGGAAGACAGGCGACAGATCACGTGCCTGACAGGCGACTGGCCAGAAAATTCCTAAAATGAAGTCTATTTGATTGTTATCGGAGTTTGGGCGGGGAGAAAGATGATGCAAATCCTGTAATTCAAGTTAAAATTGTATGGTAGTATGCTTTCAGGAGTTTACTGCAAGAGTTCGTTCCAAGAAACTGGCGACAATGGCAATATCATAGCAGGTAACCTGAGCTTTCAAAGAACTTCGCTTATTCAACTGAATGACAGGAGGACAGTACTCTTAATATTGCAGTTGCAAACGCACGTGTTCTGTAATGACCGTCGAAGTTAGAAATGGCTCCGGTTGCCTCAACTTTATCCGCGAAATTGCGGTCGTGGGTAACTATCGATGATGCGTTTACTACGGACGGTAAAGTGGTGTTGTGCCAAGTGTGTGATAAAAACAATTGCCTGTTCAATGAAATCTCAGAACAACATGTATGAAGTGCACTCCATTAAAGAAATAAAAATTTGTGAACTGCAAAAAAACAAACCCTCTTGACATAAATGCATCAAGATACTTCAGTGAGTGAGTTAGCTTCAAGCAGTGATAGCAGCTAACATTCTTTGGAACAAAGTTCAAGTGCCAAAATACCGTGCTTTTCTGGAGAAGTACTGCGGCCGTCGAATTCCCGACGAATCAACTCTTCTAAAGTGTTATCTCGAAGTTTGTTATAGGGAAGCTATAGATAGTTCATATATTTGGATTTCTGTGGACGAAACAACTATGTAGCAAATTTAGTGATTGGAAAGTTAAGTGAAGATGCTCCATCTAAATCCCATCTTATTGCGAGTAAATTGCTGCAATGCATGAATCATTCCACATTTGCTCGCTTTGCAAACGATGGTCTTAAAGTGTTGTGGCCGGGAGGAGTTCAGGAAGAAAAAGTCCTTGTTCTCTATACAGACAGTGCAGCGTACATGTTAAAAGCGGCTAGGGCACTTACAGTTTTTACCCTCACTTAATTCATTTCACCTGTATGGCCCATGCTCTTCAGCGTGTTGCTGAAGAGGTGAGAGACAACTTTTGCGAAGTAAATCAACTAGTTTCTTCCACGAAAAAAGGGTTTGTTAAGGCGCCACAACGTGTTCAAGTTTACAGAGATCAACTGCCAGACGTGCCACTTCCTCCGGAGCCTGTGCTAACGCGATGGGACACTTGGGTACTGGCAGTACATTTCTACAATGAACATTTTCAAAAAGTTAAGCCTGTTGTTCATTCATTTCCATCGGAGTCTGCTGTGTCAGTTGGCATTGCTCAGAAACTGTTTAATGACTCAAAAGTAGCTTGTGATATCGCATACATAGACAGCAATTTTGGTTGGCTACCTACAAGCATTAAAAAGCTAGAGACTGTTGGGCGGCCTCTTAGAGGATGCAAAGAGACTGCTGCAAGGTGTGTGTGGAGATGTAGGAGAAAAAGTTCGAAAGAAACTAAATGCAGTGCTGGAAAGAAACTCGGGTTACGACAGCCTATTGGCAGTGTGTGAGATTCTCAGTGCTGAAACAAGAACCCCCCCTAAAGATATTTCCCCCAACTACATCCCCTTGTTGAAATACGCCCCTGTTACCTCATGTGATGAGAGATCATTCTCTGCTTACAAGAATATTTTATCCGATCGCCTATAAAATTTTACTTCTGATCATTTGGAAATGTACTTTGTAACCCATTGTGCAACAACACACAGTTGAACTGCAGGCACATCTTTTTTAAGTACTTTATTTCAAATTAAAAATGTTCATTAGTGAAAATATTCTTCAATCTTAGTTCAGGCGGTATTGTTTAAAAGATATAGGATTGCTTTTCCCTGCTTGAAATAAATATATATAAGAGAATACATTTCGTCTTAAGTTGCTTTTAGTATTTAAATTTGTATATTGCGTATAATTCATTTCAAGATTGGGCCGTGGTGACGGATGCGCATTTAGTGTAAAAGGTTTCAGATTTGAAACGGGACCACCTACACATGAGATTTCTGACGTACATATGCCGTATGCATTGCTTTTTTCGGGGCTTTCCTGTTTCTAGCCGATTCACATCTCCCTTCATTCGCATCTGATTTTTATTATCCTGCAATCAGTCACGTGAGTGACGTATGGCTGTCTCAGCTGTTCAAGCATTTCACTTCATTGGGGGACTTGCATTAAGCAGGATAAAATGTAGTAGATTTTCCTTTTTATTTTCATAATTCGTTAAAATATTGCATACTCATACGCGTGTTAATATTACGTTTTCATAAATATGTAACATATGTAATATTACATGTTCTTATATAATGTTACATATTTCGTACATTTTTAAGCGATTTTTGTTATATATTTATGTACATATTTAGGGGGTTGATATTACATAAAAATCCATACTCTAGTGATAACCCACAAATGTATGTTCATCAAGATTTTACGAACACACACTTTTACGACCATTTTCGTTTTTTGGTTTAAACCAGTTTTTTTTTCTTTTTGAAAAAAAAAAAAAAAAACAGCTGGTTTAAACCAGCCAATCCTGATGCAGAGAAATCTACATACATGCAAGTTTGCCAGTATCCTAATACTGCAAGTTACGGACGAGTCAAAGTATCAAATAATTCTTTCGGCAAAGTGGTATACATTCAGATATCTGGGATCAATATTAAATCAAATCTATTTCCACGAAGAAATTAAATGTCGACTGAAAGCAGAGAATTCATGTTATTGTTTAGTTCAAAATCTTTTGTCGTCGCGAATGTCGAGGAATGTGAAGCTTAAAATATATAAAACGATAACCATGCCTGCTGTGTTGTATGGTTGCTATGGTCTCATACTCTGAGGCAGGAAAGCTGACCGAAAGTATTTGAGAATAAAATCCTGATACGAATATTCGGACCCAAGAGGTTCGGAAACTGAGAATTGCGGAAACTTCATAACGAGGAGTGCATAATATATACCGTTTACCAAACATTGTTAGGATTCTCAAGTCTAGAGGTGCGGATGGGCAAGTCATGTAGCCAGAATGGAAGAAAGTAGAAAAACTTTCTAAGTTTTAACTGGAAATCCAATCGGAAAACGAACATAAGGAAGACTTAGGTTCAGGTGGGAGGACAGTATTACGATGTATCTCGCAGGAATAGGAACACAAAGTAGAAACTGGATCCAGTTGACTAAGGACAGAAGTCAGTGGAGAGCTTTTGTGAACGCGACATTGAACCTCCCGATTCCATAGACCATAGTCAGTTAGTTATTATTATTAATTTGACTTAGGCCATTTTGTTCGTTTCATTAATTGCCTTATAACCTTGTATAACTTATTGTTTGTAAAAACTGGACAAGTCCCCTTGAGGATGAGTATTTTTCTGTCCATTTTCTCATACTCTCATGCAGTTGTGTTCATATATCATTAACAACCCTAGAATATGGCATAATCATTTCTCATGAAAGAAATATTTGTTTATTCTTAGGGGGTCAGACTTGGTCGAAAACGCTTACATTTTTCATATTTGGTAAGTAAATGTTTCAGTAATCATTTCAGCGTGAATTATTTAATTTAAGAAATCAGAACGAGAACGTTTAATATGATGGCCTTGTGAGTTTTATTTATGTTTAAGGGATTTCCTTCTGCATTTTAATTTATTTCTCGTGGCAAATATATATATACACTGCATAAAATTTCTTGCAAATGTCTAATTGATCAAATAGATAGAATAAAGCTCAAACTAAACTGTTTAGATTAATGTTCTATAATATAAAAATGAAATTATCTTGTTTGGGGTTGAATCACGTGAAAGCGGCGTTTTTTTTTTTTTTTTTTTCAGTCTATCTCGAACGGGGTTTTTATCATGTTACTTGATTAAAATGCATATCCTAAGGGGAGAGCGGGATCACCAGCGTTTTTTTAAAAAAAAATATTTTAAGAGGAGCAAGGGATACTCATATCTAAATAATAAAAATGAATATATGTACGTGTGTTGTAACGGAACGTTTGGTCCGCCACATACTATTTCGTTTATTCAGCGCTCTTTGATCATCGGAAGATTTACTCTTCCCACGGTGATCTACGTGTGTGAAGCAACCAACATAATCTATTCAATACGCTGAGAAGAGAATAGTATAGCCAGCAGATGGAGTAGGAGGAAGTGGAATACAAATAATCATAGTGCAGTGCACTATAAGAGGTGATGGAGAAGACGTGTACAATTAATAGCAGTGTGTGCAGGGTCTGAAAAAACCTGGGTTTTCTTGGAAAAAATCCAACCCACCTGGGACCATATGTTTTTTTTTCGGGGGGGGGGGAGATATTTTCGGGTTTAATTTTTTTGAAATATTCGAATATCTTTGGGGTAAAAGTGTTAAAATGTGATATGAAGGGTAAGGGGGAAAAAAAGGAATGTCACAAAACTGCATTTTCCAGAAAATGGCGTTTTAATATTGAAAACCACGTAAAAGGAATAGGGTTAGTTATATCTTTTGCCCGTTTTTACATGGACATTTCTGCATCTACGCATGCATGGCATATACTGTCAAATAGTATCAAGAGTCACCAACAGATAGGGCAAAACACCCGATAAAGCACATATATGGAAAATCCTGGTTTTTCCCCTTACCCTTCATATATATTTCAAGATTGTCATTGTCGCAACTTGTTACAATTTTTCTCTTCACTGCTGTTTTGAAAAAAAGACCGTCATTTTGAAATTTTACATTGGATCGCCGAGAAAATCTTTACAGCAAATTTAGAATGTCTCTTTCTTCTACCCTCAAAATTTCAACTTAGGAGACCGAAAATCGCGCTTTGTAGCGTGGATGCCAGTTTTTTTTTTTTTTAATGGCCACCAAAATTTTATATTGGTATGCCGCCAAAATTTATACACGAAATTTAGGGTATCTCGTGCTTGTACCCTGAAAATTATAACTTAAATGACCGAAAGTTGAATCCTGTAGTGTGTCTGGTACAGGCAGACAAACGAACAAATGTGGATCGAGTCCTCCCAGGAGCCTCACTGGCGTTCCCCAAAGGGTCAGTTCATACGAAGTGGTCCAGAGGTGGTTTCTCAACCATTTCCGAAAATTATAAAACTTTTAGTGTGACGAACCTTGTGTATGAGAAGGTCAATAACATCATTCACGATTTCATGTATTGGTTTGTATCCCTGCAGATTTATTTAGAAGCAAGGGTATATGTTCTGCGTGTACCTCAGTCTCTCCTCTAAACATTCGTTCTTGATTGGAGTTTGTCTGATATGTACGTCCTGAGCAACTGTAGTTTTCGTAAACGCTTGCAAATGCAAAAAATGGTTTTCCGTCGACAACAAAGATGGCCGTCATTCAGAAACACTTGCACATACGACAACGTGAATGATGTTATTGACCGTTTCATACACAAGGTTCGTCACACTGAAAGTTTTATAATTTTCGGAGATGGTCAAGCAAACATTTTCCCAATCTTTGGACCACTTCAGATGGATTGACCCCTAATATATTAATTTAAAATAAAGATAAAATTCATGTTTTATAAGGTAAATGTTTCAAAATGTTTTATATAAAATAAATATTTTCCAGGGTAAAATAAATGGTTTTATTGTTGATATTCACTTCCGATACTTTATGCGTTCAATTACGGGAATTTCCCCGAGGACTTGTTGCAAGACGGTTCTTTCCCGAAAATTAATTTGAAACAATTAACCAAGATATAACTCATATTTTATAAAGTGAATGTTTCAAAATGTCTTAAATGAAATTAAATATCTTCCAGCGTAAAATAAGTACTTTTATTGCGCTTTCCGACGTTGTGTGCGGTCAATTACGGGAATTTCCCAACACTTCTTTCACGACGGGTTTTCCCGAAAATGCAACTTTCTTTACTGTACATCGAAACTTCCACTAGTACGAAAGTTTGAATTCAGCACTTGAAATAAATAGAAAGCGTTACGTAGTCTTCGGAACTCCGAGCATTAAGCTTTGTAAATTTGACAAGAATTTTTACGCTATTGCTGGTGTTGATCCTACAGAATGCTTATTTGAAGAGTAGCAACAAACGACGGAACTAAACTGTTGTTGGAAAACCAAATTTTACTGAAGAATACTTGTGTTACCATCAAAGGTAAGAAATAATACTAATAGTTACTAATGTATTTACATATTTATTGGTAGTACCGGCAGCTATGGCCTTAAATCCGTCAACGTATGAGGGATAGCGTCATTCGGCGTCGCGAGTCGGCGAGCACAGTATTCACGGAAAGTATTTTGTAAAATATAAAATTGCATATTGTACTTCAGATATGTTATGAGCATAATCCATACATTCATTTGTTCTATAATTATCTCAAGCTAAAGTAAGCTTTTTAAAATTAGTATTCATTCAGTGAATTCAGAACTTTATAAAAGTCTTACGTTGGATGTTGTATACCTTAACGTGAAAGCATCTAATTCGCTAAAGGAAAGTCCAAAATCTGATAAGAATCACTTTCAATGTGATCACCTTAGTTGTACCAATAATAGAGTAACAAAACGCTCAAAAACCCAGGTGGGTCCAGCCTGAAAAAGCCCAACGGGTTCTTTTAGGCTGGATCCACTTGGGCAAACCGTGAATGTGTGACAACGATTGTGTGAGTGTCTACAGAAATTAATTTCTTTCAGATTTGCGACGTTTCTTCGTGTGATGTAGCCATGAGACGACCCTCTGTTTGTTGTTGTTTTTATTACTACTTAATAATAATATCAGGTAATAACAGTCTTTGTATTACTTGTGAGCGTCAGATGCTCTATAACTATTTTGATTTGAAGAGATTTTCATTATTTTTATGCAGTATCAATACGTATGACTGGAATTGCGTCACTCCAGAAATACGAAATTGTTGCTTCTTTTCATCGGAAATGAAGCTCGTAGTCTTAACCAGTATGTGAATTGCTATTTCCACTTTTCATCTTCCTTTTGAGAATGTTGACTACTATTTTAGGAATCCTACGAATAGTGCCTAACGTCGTGTTTGTACTGAAGCAGAATACTTTTGTCATCAGAGTTGTTGGAATTTTTCCCAACGCGAAAGGAATCCAGTGGATTTTATTCGGTAAAACCCCCAGCAAAATAAAACTATTAAGCTCCCCCCCAAAAAAAACTTCCAAAAATATACTTCAAAACTTGGATTGAAATAACCTTAACGTGATCATTATGTTTCTTCAATCGTGTTTTTTAGTATACGCATAGTCTCAGAATTTACTTCAAATATGAATTCATAAAATGATCATCTCCAGCTAGAACACAGTACTTGTGAAAAAAAAAAAATGTTTGGAAGTCATTCACAACGAATTTAATTCGTGTTCGATCGAACGCTGTGACAGTGTTCAAAACTATATTCTGAGACAAAAAGAAATGAACTACTATCCACTGCAGAGAAGAAAACAAGTTTGGGGTGAGGAAGTGGGGAACGGAGGGTGTAGTCTTCGCCCTCTGAAAACTGTCATAATTGTTTATAATTCTCCAAAGACACACATTTTTACAGAGTTGCCAGGGATACGGCGAATGCCATGTTTGTGTAGAAATCAAAAGAAATGTTACCCTCTGACCATTTTCTGTGGGGCGGAGGTTTAGTGAATCAAGCTTCACTGACTACCCAGCAGTTAGCGAACAGCGGCATTCCATCTCAGTATGGTCATTCAAAGTAAAGAATGAAAAAAAAAAAAAATCATTTGACAACTTATCAATGAATTTATTGTATTTGTATTTGAGAGTAAATGTGTTACTCTTTTTGCTGTAGTTTAATTACAAGATCCCAGGTAGAATCTAAAGACAATATTTAACTAATAATAAAAATTTATTGACATAATTCTTTTTTTCAGTTTCAATACCTCCATCTCTAACTAGAAAATAATCTTGTAAATCAATTCACCTTGCATAACCACTACTGCAGTTCTCGCGGCTAGCGTTCATTATCAACTTATTACCATTAGCAATATTATTATTATTATTATTATTATTATTATTATTATTATTATTATTATTATTATTATTATGTGTAAATTGATATATAGAAAGTTAAGAGAATTCGTGTGTAATAACGTCAAAATGCCATTGGACTAGATCTTATCTCTTTCTTGTTAGCATCTTGCACCTATGCTTTTATCTCAACTCCAAATATTTGCTTACATTTTTATGCCATGAAATGGGGAGAAAGCGCCTCCAGCTTTTTAACTGTTAGTCTCAGCACTTAACTCATACCAAAGAGAAAAACACGAAGACCTCGGTCCAACAAAACAAACAAGGTCCCGTTGTTCTGTAGCGTAGGGTATTATGTATGAAAACTTGACAATAAATAACTAAAAAAAAAAAAAATATTCTTCATGCTGGGAATGGACAGTGCACTCATTTAGCACCGCATCCGTTGCTTTATTTTCCCAAAATTCTTCCATTTCAAGAAATATATTTACCTAGTGGTGGGTTCGTCTTAGTGGATAGCATGTGTTCAGACTTAGTGCAATGTTCGAAGTGTTTACTTATTTCCACCAAGGCAGTTTCTTTCACTATTATTTTTAAGAAGAGCAGAATTTCGTGAAACTCCTGTTTGTTTTGCAAATTAATTTTGAATAAGATAAAAGATAAATAATCTTATTAGATTTTCTTTAGTGATAATTTAATCCATTTAAATAATGGCTTCAGTTCGTAGGAAGGGACAAACGATTCACAGTAAAACTAGAGAAGTTATGAAAGAAGTTCTAGATAAATGTGATGAAAAAGCAAGTGGGATGTGATTAAAATACTTATTACATCAAATTAATTTACAGTGTGTCTAATTATATTAGAATATTCTAAAATTCGGAAAGATGAACGTGAAGCTAGTAATAATCTTTATTAACTACTTCATGTAAGAAACAACCACATTCTGTAAGATACAAATTGGATTGTGATGAATTTGATAAACGTGTGTTACGAGATACCATTCAGAACTTCCATTTAGATTAGACGAAAGTCCAACAGTACCAAAACTGTTAGTGGCAATTGAAAAATATAGTTTTTGAGTTGCAATTAAATCGTCACAATAATTCTAAATGTGCAATTGTCTGCACACTACCGATATCTATTAGCATTTGTTTGAGACTGAACTATTAGGAATTACCGTTACTTACAAACTCAGAAATTTCCTTTTTATAGTAAGGATTAATTACATCAACGAACTTCGCTTAAGAAAGTGAATTCAGCTAACTGCAAGGATAGTTTCGAAAAGAGTTATCTCCAACTTTAGACAAAAAGGGCTTTATGCAATGCTTCCGTCTATTTCAACAAAATTAGCTTATGGAGACTGAAAATATGAATAGAAACTAAAGAGTTGAAAACCATTAATGTATTAAGGATTAGTTACTTCACGTAATGGATTTAGTTTCTGGTGTTGATTGAAAATATTTATACCTCTACTACTATAATAATAATAATAATAATAATGGAATTCTATTCTAACCATTTCGTTATTTGCTCTTTTGTTTCCTTGATTTGTGATTTCTAGAAGGAAATTTAGATATAAGACTGGCTATCCTGTAAAGTGTGTTCAAAGTCGGGAGTGGATGGAGAAACTCAGCTGGAAGGGTCGCGAAGATCGAATTCCGTGGCCTTGCAACCTTCGTAAGGTAAAGACATAACGAAGAGACCTCGCGATCAAGGTTTGAGTCGCGGTCGCAACCTGGATGTCTAGGTCACGATGAATGGAGGTACACATAGCGAGGAGGTCGCACCATCGCTGTAGGTTCTCAGTTTGAGGAGAAACATTACTGTGACGCATGTGAAATTATTCCGTCAGTGCAAAAAAATCACTGCGAAACCACATTTTGAAATTGATAGGACCAAACAGTTTATATAAATAGGGGTGGACTCGAAACGAGATATAAGAAATTCCAAAATCTCTTTTCTTGTTCCGCAAAAATATGGACAGGAGTCTCATCTCTTGTCCATCTCTATCAATAATTAAATAATTTCATATTTTTCAATTTTCTGTGAAGAAATGCTCTCTTTCAGCACTGAGGCGAGAAATATATATATTTTAAAGATGTCTTAAGGTTTCGAGGTAAAGGGGGGTATTAACTTCAGCAAATGAAGTTTCGTCACTGCAGTTCCATTACCCCATGGATACGTGCCTTTCTTTACAGGTATTTACCTTGTATCAGTAACAAATTTAGAAGAAGCCATTTAAAAAAAAAAAATCAATCTCGGAATTGGGAGGGGGGACGTGAAGTTTTTAAGCATAGATATTATTAACAGTAGCTTCCTTTTTTCTATAAATCCACAATTTACGGACTTCAGCCTGAAAGCCCCTCCCTGTAACCGCCATTGCTTTATGTAATAATAAGCTAAAGTATAATATGAATAACTTATCTGACATTCCCATTTCAGTTGCTATTTTCTTCTATTCTCTATTTAAAACGTGCCTATTATGTTGTTTGTGTTTCTTATCCCATAGTGCTGGAACATTCCTCACTAGTTCTATTAATATGTCTTTCATAATCAAATTCAATAGTGCAGCAAAACATCTTGAACATAGACACACACAATACTCTGCGGAGGAAATTCTAAACAAATGAAGACTTTATTCCGTGCAGCGCTTCAGGGAGAACCAATGAGCACATGAGCCACAGCGATGCTGCCGCTGAACATCGATGTAAAAACAAACTCGGTTGTTTATCATCGCGACCACTAATTCACCCTCGCAGTCGACCTCTAGGTCGCGATGTAGCGTACATCTTCGGCATGCGCTTACCCATTTGAATCCATGTGTTTGTGCCAGTATCGAGGTTGTGACCGCGACTTAAACCTCGACCTCCATCGCGAGGTCTCTTCGGTATGTTTCTATCCTTAGCTACAGACATTACCTTCCTTCATTCTTGAAATAGATACTTGCGTATTAGTAGAAACAAATAATAATTAGTCTTCCTCCATGTATCAGTTAATTACAAATCTAAAATACTTCATTTAGAAAAGGATTTCTCAGCACAACATTTTTATAATTACACACAGTATGAATGAAAGAGGCAACACGAATTGAAAATGAAACAAAATCTTCTTATGGTTATTACAAATGTACAAATCAATAGTTTGAACCAAGGATACCAAGTGCTTCTCTTAAGAAACGAAATTACTAAAGATCTACTTACATTTTCTCAACTCTATACCTGGATAATTACACACACACACAAATGAAAAATAGTTGCATTAAAGAGGAGATCGGAAAACTCCTGATTTCATCTTGAGTATCTCTTGAAATATGTGACATATAGTGCGATTGTCGCATGTTACAAAGGTTCATTGATCGCAGAATATATTGTAAGAAAGCAAATTGGCAACTGAAAATCAGATTTAGAAAAAGAAAAAAAAAAAAGAAATTCCAACACTCCAGTTCTTCTCTCCCGTCCCCCTTTACCCGCAAAAATCTAGTAACCCTTGTAGGTTTTTTTCGAGGAAAATGTTGAATTTATCAAGTAGCTACTCTTTCAGTACTATTTATCTGAGTGATCATGCCTGATAAGTCATTCTTTCAGTTTAACGTCCTACGTTTATGCCCTTGAGGCTAAGGGAGGCGATGAGTAAAGCAAGGAATGATTGAAGAATTAGTGAAATGAGAAAGTGGGAGGAAACAGGAGTAACCCGAAAACTCCACGGACACTGTGTCCAACACAAACTTCACTGGGGATCGAGCCAGGGACCCCAAGCATCAGAGGTAAGCGCTCTGACACTGAGCCACCTTGCCCCCCTCTTCTTTAGATTGAAACAAGCTTTCAAATGATGTGCGCATGTATGCATAACGTACGAGAAGGAAATTTCTCTCCAAATAATACCTTTTTTGAAATTCGTAGTGTCCCTGGAGCGGCCGGACTACAGGTACTCTTAACATAATCTGCCCTGAAAAATACAGCAGTCTACGTGTAATACGTGTTGCAAATTTCATTTGCATATCTACAGTAAATCTATGAGAAAAATTCTCTCTCAATCCCGTTCGACAATACCAAATTTCGTATATAAATAGGGAAAAAGTAGAATATACAAAATGAAAGTTTCCAAATACAGTACTGTTTATCCGAGTAGTGGTTAATATGTCATTAGCGTTTTTTTGTATGCTACCCCAAAACACGCGGCTTCGTTTGAATTCCAAACTTGAAGACACGTCGAATGCAAAGAACAGAAAATGCATTTTATTACAACGTTACACACTTTGGACATGCGGAGGAAAAAAAAAAAAAAAAAAAACTCTCCCCTTAAAATTGAAATTTTCAAAAACCAGAAGTGAAGTGTCCCCCCTCTTTTTTTTAAATGAGGTGTTTATATACCGAATTTCATCATCGTAACTTGACATGCTCATGAGATACTGTAATTTTGGTTGAAATTTTCAACCCCTTTACTTCCATTACGATGCGCCCTTTAAACAATGATGTGCTCTTTAATCAATCTAACACAATAAATAAATAAATAGATTAATAAACTACGTTCCAAAATTCGTTTCAAACTGTTCAATCGTACCCCCGTGATGCGATCAGAAACAACAGGCAACATCTCTTTCAAATTACATAAAATGCTCCCCTTACCCATTTAAAATGGAAATTCCCAAAAACGCTGGGAGACAGGTGCACCTATTTTTAATGGAGGGTGTATATAAAATGTTTCATCTTCATAACTGGACAGGATTGCGAGTTACTCCGCTCCCTCTATTTTCCGTAGAATACGCATTTTAATCAAATTAACGTGGTTAAAAGCCGAGTTTGAGATACGTGATAACTACATCCAAAATTCTATTCCAAACGGTTTAACCGTTTCCCCGTGATGCGAGCACAAACAAAATCCCATTCATTTTTATAATAATAGATTACAGTTGAACACAGTTACAGCGAACTTGGTCAAGCAAAAACAAAATTCGTTGTGCGTGATTTCAAAACCTTTTGTTTTTTCAATGGTATTCTTTTCTGGTGATAAATACATGTTTTAAGTCAATTCTGAAACTAGGCATATCCTAAGAAGCACGATTAAAGAAAGTAATTATATTCGCATTAAGGTTATTTCAATCCTTGTTTTGAAGTATATTTTTGGAAGTGTTTTTTTTTTTTGGCGGGGGGGTTTGTAGATTATTTTATGTGAGCCCTCCCCTCCGCCCCAAAAATGAACACGGGAATTTTGAACTCTGGAAGGTTCCAGCAACCCTATATATCAAACTGTCTGTGAAAATATGAACATACTAATGTTGATTCTAAGAAAATGCTTCTCATCTGTTTTTGTTATTAGAAAGTAAGCGTTAAGATTTAATTAGACGCCCATTTTACTAAAACCAAATTTAATTTTTTCACTATCCTTCAAATAACTTCAAATAACGTTCCGCTTTAAAACTATTTAAATAACTTGATGAACTGTGTTACCTGTCATGAAGCATATATTCATCCACTTTATTTCTTGTGGGAGAGAAAAAATGGATATGCATTTTATTCAGAAGAATGAATTCTAACTATTAATCAAATTTTATTATTTTCCTGCATTTTGGAATATTAGCTGATAAGTCGAGTTTTATAAAAAGTATTTATGTTCGGTGACATTACTTGCGAGTAATCGGAGTATTATATAACCACGAATACATTGGTACGTTGAGGGAAAGGACCTGACAAGTGCGACAATGGTCATTAAGAAGTTTTTTTTTCTTTTCTTTTCATATCTTTCTTTCCTGCACCCTTCCTTCATTCAGAGTTGGGCAGTCTACAGTCAACCGCAGGAAGGGTTCAGATTGGTTATTTACATACTAACTCTTCCGCGTAAAAATATATCGAAGCCATCCATGGTCAGATATTGTTGTTGGTCCTATTTCTATTTCAAGGATGGGACGGTATAATGTATGTTCCAGTATAATACTCGATCGTCTGGAGCGATTTTCCAGATTTGGTACACATATGACTTAATATCTGGAAGCAAATACTATAGGTGTACGACAGACTTAGGAACAGGAAGAGGAATGTAAAAATAGTTTTCGGAGTCACTGAGATGAATAGTTGCACTCTCCGCTTAACTCCACATTCAGCTCCTCTTAACATGGAGGGTGAGAAGGGATGAAAAATAGTGTACAAAATGACTGAGATAGTGTCAAATCTATAGTTTTGGCGTCGGGAAAACATCCGACTAGTATAAAATGACTGTGTGCCCACCTCAAGGTAGGATTTTATCATGTTACTTTGATTAATGGGCGGAATATTTTGAACGGAGATTGAATGCTAAAAATTTAAGCCAAAAGTAGAGTATCTTTTGGGTTTTTATCATTACAGTTTCTTTGAAATGATTCTCCAAGTGGAAAGAGGATTCAAGTATTTTTTATCCCATTTTTCATAACCTAAAGAACGGGCAATTCAGCTAGTCTTTTTTAGAGCTTATATTTTAGTCAGATTCTATTTTTCTCTAAACTGCTTGTATAGGCATGTTCTCTGCCCAGGAAACTGCATGGATCCTGCTGTTGACGTTCCATTCGCAGAAATTTGAATGAACCATCCCGGCATGTATTATCATTTTGCTTGTTTTGATTTGTCTTCACAATTAGGTTGGAAGCTGTGAAGCTATTGGAGCATATTTATTCATGCTTTAAAATTCATATTGGTTGCAATAGAGGCACGTTCTAAGTGAACGAATCGACTTTCCGCCAGTTGGGTAAAGGTTAAATTTGGGGAAACCGCTTGTAATCATTAAGTGGAAGTTCTAATTCAGTACGATTCATGTCTCAACCCCTTACAAAGTCTTCAGTGGACACGATATTACGCGTGATGGATATAAGTTAAATTTCGGTGAGCGACCATTAACATTGTTGCCAAAGATAAAGCTGTAACAAAATGAATCTATTAGTACGAGGCGGTCATAACAAAGATAGTTTGCAGCTAGCCCGGTTTACTCACTGCATTACTGGAAAAATGCTCATGTAAGAGTTGGTATGTTAGTGGTCAGGAATATGCTTAATTAAAGTCAGGTCAAATTAAGATAAGCATGTTTTCCACGATGATACTATTACCTGTAAATCTGAGTGTCACCGTTTATTTTAATGTGATTTTACACTCATTTTTGTTTTTCGTTTTTCTACCAACTTATTTGTGATAAATTTACAGGAATGCACAGGCACGAGCAGTGAGCATGATGGGTGATGTGAAACAGTACTACTTTGTGACCGCTTTTACCGTAGTTTCCCCAGTGTTTCCAAGTAGTAATTTAATAAAGGACTGAGCTGCATTTTGGACGAAGATAGAGTGAGAGAATAAATTCTTCCCTACTGAAAAGCGCGTGCGCCTTTGGCGCATGTGGTCTTAGATTCGACTCCTGGGGAAAGAGCACAAAAAATAACTTTCACAATCATTTGCTTTCATTAATCATTCATGTCCTAAGGGACATACTAGTGGGACGTTAAACTATTTTTTTTCTTTCATTTCCACCAAGAATTGACCCTGGGTCATCTGATTGACGGATAGATGACTACGTGATTGTTACTGCAACAGCACGACTTTTAGATGACTCGTGTAGAGGAAACCTTCACAGCTTCAAATTACGCTGAAAGTACGAACTTGTTTCATCTTACTTACAACTTATTTCTCGTAACTCGTACCTTCTACATGTAGAGAGTATTGCACTTAGAAGCGAGAGTTGTTTCGTATTATGATTATCAGGTTTTCTGTTAATGTTATCACGTATGTGTAACTTACTTTCTACACTTACATGCACTTAAAAATTAAATGACATTTATTAAAATTGGAAGAAAGTGATTTTCTATCACTAGTAATGCAGCAATTTTTTAATGTAATTTGCTCTAATAATGCATATTTATTTATTTTGTAGATATCTGAGAAGGATAATCTCCCGAAGTACATATGCCATATTTGCGTCTATAAATTAGAGCAGTTCAACAACTTCCGAGATGTTTGTAACCAATCACAAACACTATTAAGTACTTACGTATCTATTGCACAACGACAGTCTTCTAATGAAGATACACTCCAGGTTAGTATATTCTTTTACGTATGTTAATAACACGTAACAAGTTCAGTATGACTTCAATGTAATCAGCATGGTATAAAAAAAAATTACGTACAGTTGGTCATTCAGTGATAATACGATGAACAAAACACTTTTCCTAGTTTGTATGTACACTCATGTCCAAAATGATCGTCGCATATCTATAACTGTATTCTTGTAAGAATATAGTTTGATAATGATCTTTCAGGGTACTTTTAATACTAATACTATGTGTATAATCGGGAAATGTATATTTGTGATAAATTTCATAGGAAAAGAATTATAAATATGAAAATTAGAATAAGTTAAACAAAATGTTGCTAAATTGACAAAAAAGTTTTATTTTCGTTTTATTGTTCTTATTTACTGCTCTTTTGACATGAAATTTGCCACATACATGTCTTTGCCGATTATACACATACTAGCATAAAAAATACCGGGCGAATTCGTTATCAAATTATATTTCTACAATATATTTATAGACATGCGACAATAATTTTGGACATGAGTGTACAAGGTCACATTATGTTTGTGATAGAAAACATAATTCTTAAGGGAATCTTACTCTAAAAGAATCTTTATAACAAAATGTTACCTTTAGCCACATTGATGATACTACATTAGAACTGCTAAAAAAAGCCAGTTTTTTGGGGTTGGAGATTTTTCCGGCCATAAAAAGAGGGATTTCGGAGGGAGGGACGTAGGGAAGATTTTTCGCCTTTTTGGCGTATGATTTTCTTTGTAAGTACTACTATAGTTTTCCTGTAGTAGATTCTACAGTTAGAAAGTGCGTGTACAATATTTATTCAGTACTTGTCAGTTCTATCTTCAGTCCGCATTCTACGTGTCTTGGTTGGTTTTCAACCTACCATTCCATTGGTTGCCAGCAAGTTTAAGTTATGCAATCCACATGACACATTGTAGTTTTGGTTGCCTAATCCTCTTACCAAGTGCTTTGAAATAATACATCTTGATATCTTGATATGTTTATTTGTTGCGTAAATTCGAACTGCCAGGCAAGAAAAATAGTATCATAAACCGAGAAACAAATACAAAACAATGTGTGGATTGGTATAAATTTGTTAATAGCGTTTTAAACATCCTCCACATCAAAATTAACGACCTTGTACATATATAGTAACAATGAAGTTTTGGTTTAATCATAAATATCCAGTGATAACTTTGTTTCACAAAATCCATTACATTTTCAGAACGGTTAATGCTAATACTTTTGAACTTTTTACTGAAACATTTTTGTCTTAAATGTTAATGTAATAACTCAACAAAAAAGTTCTATGAAACTGGAAAACCCATTGCTTTAAGACATTTTTTTTTTACTTAGAGAATTACCGGTTTTCTTTGATTCTAGGATTTTGACCCCCTTTAAAATACAGTAATTAAATGTATTCTCATGTTATAATGGGGAAAGAAAGGCGGAACGTACTGTTATCTCTCCACAAAAAATGATATATATTTAATGAAAAGGCCAAGAATTTCTCAGGCAGTAAGCCGTGAAAAAAAAAAAAAAAAAAAAATTCAACCTTAGAGTTCAAAAATAGTAAAGGATGTATTTAATAACTGGTAATTTTCTTGAAAAAGAGAGAATTACAGATATAAAAACGCAGTAAACTATATTCCTATGTACATAAATATTAGGTTTACACATTATTTTTTATTATAAGGTATGTTAATTGGAAAGAGAAAAATATGTAGATTACGATGAGTAAGTAGGCGAATAACTTCTAATATCTAAAAACAATATAGAAAATCATTAAACTTAAGGGCAGAGATGACCCAATCATATTTCTTCGCAAGTGGAACACAAATTTCCGATGTTCAACAATTTCAGTAGGATCATAGATGATAAAAAATATCTTTGGAACAAGACTACTTGGAATGACACTACGTTTATTCTATGTAAATCCGTTAGGGAAAGATCAGTAATGTTTCTGTACATAGAAACTGCTTTTGATTTATAGAGGAGAGAGAAAGAAAATATTCATTTATGCCCGCGTTTTCTTTCTTTTTTCTTTTCTTTTCTTTCTTTCTTTCTTTCTTTTTTTAATATTCAGACTTACGTACGTAATGCAATAGTGCACTAAGTGTCTGCTATAATGCTCCCGACATTATGAGTAGCTTATTACAGACCATTTTACATAATTTTAATTATTTGCTTATTTCCAGTCTTTTTGCTGCATTAATTGTGATGTTTAAGATACGTGAATCTATCTCACCCCTATTTTCTACCTAAACTCAGGAATGCATATAAACACACATTCAGAAAATCTAACATTGGCGAAAATATCGATAATGAATTAGCAAGATAGTAAAAGACTACGAACAAACGTTCCAGCAATCAAAATATAAAGGTAATTGAAGAAGTTCTGTCCCTTTTTCACCGACCACATT
Organism: Thermobia domestica; assembly: GCF_964235325.1. NCBI lineage: Eukaryota > Metazoa > Arthropoda > Insecta > Zygentoma > Lepismatidae > Thermobia > Thermobia domestica. Next base: position 122,219,584 of record NC_137456.1, on the reverse strand, counting down.
CAAACATCGATATATCATCTAACACGTACCTGGAAGATCAAAAATAGTCCCCATTAGCATTGACGACCTTCTTCCAACATTTTGGAACGTCATGGATTCCATCGCGGTAGAACTTGGTAGGCCGTGAAACGAAGAAGGTATCAAGTTCATTTTGCAGCTCTACTAGGAATTTGAACTGGTGTTCTCTAAGGTGATTGTCCAAGGAATGGAATAGGTGATAATTGGACGGTGCAATATCCAGGGAGTATGGCGGATGCAATATTGTTTCCCATCCAAGGCGTAGAATGGTGTTCCAGGTCATCCTGGCCACGTGGGGCTTAGCGTTGTCCTGTAACAGGAGGACTCCTTTGCGATTCAGAAGTGCTGGCTCCAGGGTTTTGAGTTTTTCATGAACACAGCTCAACTACTGACAGTACACAGTTGCATTGATGCTCTGACCAGCTGGTAGCAGTTCCCGATGCACGATGCCGCGAGCAGTACACCAAACATACAGGAGGTTCTTCTGGTGCAGTGTTGGTTTCGGCTGTTTTGGAACCGGTTCATGGGATGCTAACCAATGATGACGGCGCCTTATAGGTTCGTACAGGACCCATTTTTCATCACATGTTAACACCCTGTTCAGAAAGGGCTCCTTCCTCAGACGAAATAGCAAAGAAACACAGGTGTCTGTTCGTGTTGCCTTCTGGCCCGGAGTCAAATCATGTGCGACCCATCGACCCAACTTGTAGTGCTTTCCAAGTTAATGGAGGTGCTGCCAAATGGTTTCTCCACTCCCATTGAATTGTAGTCTCAATTCCTCACATGTCTGGCCACTGTTCGCCTCAATTGCTGCCTGAAGTTCTTCATTTTGTACATGTGTTTGTCTTTTGGCACGTGGTGCGTTTTCGAGTGTTCCGTCACCGTCCTTAAACTTGTTAAACCACCGCTGCGCTGTCCGCGTAGTCACGAAACCCTCACCAAGGGCCTGGCATATCTTCCGGCCCGCTATAGTGGCGTTTGACTTCAGTTTGAACTCGTACAGCATACACGCCCTTATGACGCTCTTTGGGGTCCTATTTTCACTCTGTCGTTAGGTAAGTTCAAGGTGTAACTGAACTGCCACAACCAGGTAGTATGTTGGATATATTCACACCAACAACTGACCTTCGCCTTATCTCCATTCGCATTCAATTCACGGTGTGAGGGTCAATGGAACACAGACCTCCTCAAAAAACAACAGAACTTTCTATCAAATTTAACTACGTAAATACACACACACAAAACTAAACTTTCGAAAAGTAGAAATATTATATTGGTAAGAAAGAAAACGCGTGTTGAACGAAGAATCATCATCTATTGAGATAGTACTATTTATCTGAACTCCAAATAAGTATCTATTTATTCAAGCTGCAGTAAACTGTAACTATGAATTCTCAGTAAGTAGTTCATCGGTTTAGGGAAGTTTCTAACCCCAGCTCCACAAACCACTGAAAGCACATAGCATGAGTAACATTGATTAATTTTATATTACTCTTTATCAAAATTCGTAAATTTGGAATCATCATCGTATCATCTTTTACAGTATTTATATCTATGTAGAGCACCAGTTATCTTTGTATTGTATGTGGCAACGTCCTGCATCTTGTTATTAATTGTCTTATCAAAAATCTAAGTTGTATCTTAATAATTATTAGGAGTAATTACCTGAGTCAATGAATAGTATCCGATTAGGCTGTCACTTCGTCTGCCTCTGTGAGAAAAGAACACAGTATCAAAATATGATAATTAAATAATTGAATTTATAATAAAGCGAAGTAGCTCAAGTGGTAGAGCGTTGGCTTCGCATTCGGGAGGTCGTGGGTTAGAGTTCTGCTGCCGACCATCCTGACTGGGGCTTTCCTCAGTCCTACCAGGCAAATGCCGGGATGGTACCTACTAAAAAACAGGCCCTGGCCGATACCTTCCCAAATTCTTCCCATTGTTGTTGTTGTTGTTGCATATCCAATATAAAATGGACTCTGAGCTGTATCTGGTGATTGTTAAATAAATAAATAAATAAATAAAGTAGTTAGCATTCAAGATATCGAATATACCTAATTATTTCATAAATATTGTCATATATTTTGACCGCCGTTTGACCATACTAACGACGTATAAGGGAGTACTGCCATCTGGGTATTGTGGGTGAAGTAGGTCCCTGAACTGTTCATTCCATGGTGAGACTAGTGGCAGTGGAAACGTGTAACGATGGAGTGAGGGGACTGCGATAATCGTGTTGTCATAGAGCTACACAAAGTGAGTGTGCCATCCGCACTGATCTTCGCCACTGTGAAATTCCTGGAAATAAGTGAACAACTTGTCTGTCGCATCATCCAGCGTTGCAATGAAACGGGAAGTATAAATGACCGATAGCGTAGTCGCCGACTGTGCACAGTGAGGACATCACTGGCAGTTAAAGCTGGAGCTGTAAGGATTCGAAGAAATCCCTTCAGGACTCAGTGATATCCTGAAAGATGTTCATTTCGAGACCACCATGTTACGAGGGCTCATTAAAACGTGGGATTCAGATCCTACAAACAACGCACAGGTCACTTTCTGACTGATCCATTACGCCAGTAGAGAGTTGAGAACGTCTCAAGCGTTACGCAGAAAATTGTGACTAGATAATTCTCTTTACTGACGAGAAGCTGTTCACAGTTACACAGTTCTTAAACGCTCAAAATGACCGTGTGTGCTCATCATCATCAGTCTAAGCTGTTGAACGTGTTTCCAAGGTCTAAAGGTCCCATCATCTGTCATAGTGTGGTGGGGTGTGAGCTTTAAGAACGGTACAATACGGCTCCATTTTGTGGAACAAGGGATGAATACATTGGCTATCGTGTACCAACCCATGGTGTTGGAACCTGTTGTGAAGGCATTAAGTGTCACCATATTACCCAACCAACAGGATTCTGCTCTCTCGCACAAGCCATGATCAACACAGGAGTAGCTATGTCCCAACGTCCCGGATTTCTCCACATCAGACTGGCAATTGTTGCGTGCCTCATTACTAGAGACACGATTTTGTGGTAAATAAGAATTCGTAATTTCGTTATAAAAATATGCGTAAAGCAGGATAAAGTCGGTGAATAAAAATTTAATAAGAACTATATTTTCCTTTGCAATTACAATTAATTACCTTTTGTTTCACCTTAATTTCCACTCATCAATCATGATACGAGCTCATGCATGACTATATTAAACAATATTTGAGTGTTTTTGAAATAACACTAAGCAGTCTTATTGAATAAAAGTATCATTTAAAGGGAAAAAAAAAAAAAAAACAGAGAGAGAGAGAGAGAGAGAGAGAGAGAGAGAGAGAGAGAGAGAGAACATTAATTTAAAAAAAGAACTTCAGTGTTGACGGTTTACTTATGCAAATAACACGTAAGCATTTTTCTCAATGTTTTCTGGTGTTAAATTTATTGTTTGTCGGTAAGTATGTCATTATAAGAAGACAGAGCCCTCTTCACATCAACATTCGAAACATATGTACATTAGATGGAGCCACTTTCCAGCGATTTGTGAATGCTCACCTAATGTACCTCGCTACACTTCTTCCACACTATCCATTTTACCAGTAGATACAGTTTGGAGCTTATTTTAACTGGATGTAAAATTTCAAAAATTCATGGTGGTCTGTTTTCTCAAAAATGGGAATTTTCATCACATTGCTAGAGAACTTACCATCAGGTTTTGCAAGTTTGAGCTAGGGAAGATGAAATAATGATGTCAATGTATTAAAGATCTCACCAGCTGGACTCACGGTCAAGTATACAGAAAGGAAAGATAATGGTAATGAATAAATTGTAAAAACGTCGAAAAATTGTCACTTTCGCATAAATTTCGTGGAATATCGAGAATAGTTGCAAATTTCGCTAATTCAACAGAATTTCGCATTTAATCGCGAGCGTTATATGGCCTAACAAATAGTGAAAAGATATATATTTTAGGTAAACAAAATTTTCATACAAAACTGACATTTCGCGTTTCCGCATGTCACCAAAAAATCGTGTCTCTACTCATTACCCAGAAAAGGGAATATAAGGTAATTGCGGGTTTAGGCTTCTCGATGCAATAAGACGCATATAGTCTTAAATCAAGTTAGACCAATTAAATAGAAAAATAAAATTTATTATATGTTAAACAAATCAAAAACTAAATATTTCGCTTTATTTCTGAAATCCGCATAATTTATGGTAATATGTGGCAGGCAGTCTTTTGTACTGAAGTTATCACTGATTGTTATAAGAAGCCACAAAATCCAAATTATTATAATTTTTATAACTAAACTACAATATTCAGCCATCATAATAACTCTATATTAATTTGATCCGAAAAACATTTAATTTCCGCTTTAAAACATTTTATGTTTATTATATTGTTGCCTGACAATTAATGCATGATTATGTTTCTACTTCATGCATATTTTTATACTTTTTATTAAATGCAATTTCAATTTCCATTACTCCATTAGCAGTTAATTCACTTGAAAAACTTCCCGAACTTTACAATTTTGATGCCCTATTGCAATATTAATATAAACTAATTCAATATTGACAAAACATTACATAATTTTAAACACTATCTGAAAAATATTCATATCTAAAAATGTTCCAATTTTTTTTGAGGGTTTAGTTTTCAACTATGCTCCGGACTCTGTCGTAGTGCCTTGAGGCGAGCTGAATCAACATCATTGTGCGAAATTACCTCGTTTTCAGCAGTCTCATTGATTACAATTTCATCCCATTTCCTTTGCGACTCCTCTGCAACCAGAATTGTGTTGTAAATGCCTCTCCATATCTAATTCCTCTGTCAGATGAGGAATCTTCACTTTGTCAACTGGAATATTGAGAACTTTGGAGACAAGCGACAACACCTCATAAGAAGAAGAAAGAATGCAAGGAGACTCAAATCTGAATCTTTGCGTACTCCTAAACCTTCTAAATGAATGGGTAAGCTTGCTTGTGCCCATTGAGTTTCATTTAACTTATAATTGAGTATTGATTGCAAACTCATTTTCAAAATGTCATCTAATTGAAAAATTTTAGTTGGCCTAAACCATGTTGGAACGGTACGTAAAACATAAGTCAATTTAGGGATACCTAAACAATTTTTGAAAGGAAAAAAGCTATATGTGCTGGTACTTTTTTCAACCTCTTGGTTATTTTTTTGAAACTGTTTAGGTGATCCTCCAAACAATTATCATATCCATCTTCGTGTAGTGGTGCTCCCAATAATGATATCTTATGAGTTGGTATTTTTCGTATTCCAGGTAGCACAGCCTGAAATTGAGCTTCAATAATGGGATCTGGTGTTCCCGACATAAAAAAGTAGCTCACACTTTAATGGATTTATTTGTAATCCTATCTTACGTGATTCCATAAGTAAAACATTTAAGTCGTTATGACTGTCTGTGGTGACACCTAAAGTACCATCATCAAGATAAAACTTTAGTTCTGAACAAAACGTACTAATTATAGGATGAATTGCTAAACTAAATAGCATCGGTTCTGCGGGATCACCCTCTTGACATCCGACCTGTGATGAAATTGTTGTCTCCGAAAAATAGTATGGACGGATTAGCTTTGCCAAAACTAGGGATATAACTGGGGTATAACTCGTTGCACTTCTTTTAACATAGTGTCTCTTTCCACAGCGTTAAATGCGTTTTTATAATCTATTTTGAGTGTTATATTGTTAAGAGTTCTGCTGTGATTTAATGAATGCACGGGTTGCATGTAAGATTGTTTGATTTAATTTCCATTTCATGTATTTGTCATTATGCTCCAGTGAAAAGATACTTATTTTTCTTCAAGAGTCCATACATAAAATAATACCTTTGATATTCATTTTACCCATTTTCTCATTGTTTTACTTTTCATAAAAGCACTAACATTAATGATATTAACTTTTAATGTCAAACACGCATATATAATTTTCACACAATTCAATTTATATATTTTATTTCCTATTATTTGTTTTGCAATTCAATACTAATTCCAAGGCGTGGTACTTCTTATTACTTCGTCCTTTTATCTGACGAGCTGTTTAGTTTCTTTTCTATACTTAAAGCACATAGGTGGGAGCATACAACTGACCTACATATGCCGGAAGATATGAACAGTTTTTCAAGGTCGTCAACTTGAGAAACTCATAATCAGCATTACCTTTAACAACTCTTATGACAAAATAAAATCACGTAACATAAAATTTCGGGTCAGAACAACTTATATTTAAACTTAATTTAAGATATTTTATTTAGTTTGTCCTATTTCTTTCAATAGTCCAGTTTTCCCTCAAATAGTTTGTTGACTCGACACTTCTTCATTTTTGTTCCAAGTAACGGTAATGGGTCCATGGAAAATGGGAAGGATGACTCACCGTGTAAACTCCATTTTAGATACTATATATTGTTTTGCTGATTTCTGGGTCCGTCTGTACAGGATCGATCTGATGGTATCTTCTTTAATGTTCTATAGTAATCCGATGTCCATGATGATGGTTAAGTTCGTTATCTTATCACTTTTTGTTAATGGCATTAGGATGGGTTGAAATCTCATGGATGGCTCATGAAACAATGGTATTTTTCGAAATTATGGGAAAGCTGTAGAATAAACGGATAGGGTGTAGAAAAGACGGAATAGTATCTTATTTGTTTACGTGTAATTACATTGTTCTTATTCTTGTGATATACGTATATATATTTGCTCTTTTTCTTTCCATTTATATTCTTCGAATATAATCTAGAGTTAACAAGCAATAAGTTTTCTAACATATAATGATAATGGATACGTACGATTAATTTAATGTAGCTACATTGCAAGTTTTCATAGATGCTCTCTTTTTTACCTATCATTGACTTGGCAAAGCTCTTCGTTCCCAATACTTTTTAAGAAACATTACATGTCTTTTAAATTAGGGTTTTCGATGGATTTTATCCAAACTTTGTTTCGAGTAGGAAACCAAATAATTTCTAAAGGACCCGAATAAGAATAGGATAACTTAGGATTTATCTTCTTAGATAATAATGCTTTCTGCATTTGTTTACCATTACTTTGTGATGGATTTGAAAAGATAGAACTATTCGTTTGTTTTTGTAGCCCTTTTTTTGCCAAGATTTTAAAATGTTTTCGGTAGCTAATCTGACTGTTCTTTCTTTCTTTCTTTCTTCACCAAATAATCCTAGATTAATTACCCATTTACAATCTAATGGTGAATAAAATTTACGACCTGTTCAGTTTCTGAAACAATTGAAACGTTTGAATTTAATGTAAATTGAACTTTAACAATTTGGACCATTTAGGTTGATCAGTTGAAACATAGGATTTGAAAATTATCTTTAAGAATTAGTTTTGTCTTTCAGTAAGATTAGGCCAAGGATTGTAAGGTGATAAAATATGTTTAATGTCTTGAATAAAAAGAAAATTTCAAACTTTTGCCCTGTAAAATACGATGCACCATCTGTCAATATTGATTTTCTATAATTATGTAAGTTTTTCTAGCTTATTTATAATAATTTTAGAATTTAATTGCCTTAATGGTTCTAATATAGTGAATCGACTAGCATTATTTACTACAACAATATATATATATATTACTAGATGGTAAGGGTCCTTGTATATCAAGATGCCAAACTTGATTTGGAATTGTAGTTCTGTAATAATAATAATTACCGTATAATTTAGTATTTCTACTCTTACTCCAGACGGATTAAACAACTTTTTACATAATTTTTGATACCTTCAAACATTCCTGACCATGTAAATTTGGATGCATTATAGCAGTGGTATGTGTAATTTCCTGATGTGAACCTATTTCAAGTTTGTCAGGATAATAGTCGATACTCGTATTTCTCAGTACTTTAAGAACTACTATTCGTATACCCCCATTTAATTTACCTTTCGTTATCTTAAGTAATATCTTTTAATTGATAGGGATAATTTCTCCTTTTAGAGCATTTATGATTGGTTTTAATGCGATATCTTTACGTTGATGTTCCTGTAAAGACACATTTAAATCAAGTATTTTCCATGGATTAAGAAAAGTTAGTTTAGTAGTCGTACCTTCTATCTCATTAACCCTTTTAACTCGCAGGGTTTTTAAAGGAAATTGTAGACTTTCAGTTAAGTTGTTCCTGCTTTAGAACTATTTATCCAACAGTCTTGGTTCGTACGTTATTTTCTTCAGAATTGAACCAGCTTTTAGATGGTATGATACCCATGCCCCGTGACGTACGTGGAAAAGGATATTGAGAGAAAATCGGGAAAAATCCCACTAAAAATAACTTTTCGTGAATTAGGGGCCCCCTAAAACGACCCCTCGTAAATCTACGTGACTATAATACCCTGTAAAAAAAATTAGTGCCAAGCACCATTTCGTTATGCCTCATAGTTTCGAGGGAAAGAATATTTTCCAATTTTATTCGAAACCGTGAAATTTCATAGAATAAATGAAAATGTAAACTTTTAGTTTAGTTGTTACTGCTTCAGAACTGTTTATTGCACGTCATTTTCTTCAGAATTGAACCAGCTTTCGGATGGTATGATACTCATGCCCCCATGATGTACGTGGAAAGATATATTGAGAGAAAAATCAGGAATAATCCCTCCAAAAGTATCTTTTTGCAAATTTAGGGCTCCGTAAAACGGCCCCAGTTAAGTGTACGCGACTATAATACCCTGTAAAAAATGCGTGCCTAGCACCATTCCGATATTCCTCATAGTTTCAAGGGAAAAAATATTTTCAAATCCTATTCGTCTCCACTTTCTCGTCCACTTCTTTTCGTCTGCAGAAGTTAGACATGGTATTGAGTTTTTGAGGCGTGAACAGAGATGTAAAACATACAGTATGTAATTGTTTGCTTTATAAAACACAGCCGAAAACCAGTGCGAAATAAAATCTTCCAAACAACACAGACACGTAACCGCGAAGATCTCTATTACTTCTGCGTAGAAAAAAATCTTTCGTACGCATGAAAATTAACACAAAAGAATGAGAGGGAGAGAAAAAGCGAAAGAGCGCGATAAGAGGTTCATGTTACTGTCGGAGACACTGTCATGACCACATAAATCAGTCCACTCCTAAAACATGTGTACGTTCTCTATGAGAAGGCAAATGTAGACACATGCCACGTGCAAGGCATTTAACACAGGGTGATTTAAAAATGATTAGTCATCGACTTTGTGAAGTGAAACCGTAAACTTTTTTTTTTTTTTTTTTTTTTTTTTTTTTTTTTTTGCTTCCTAGCACATTCTTTTTTATACAATAGAAGAGGAAAAGAGAGTTTGAGTAAAAAAATTGTAGTCCATGTAAGGTGCTAATTAAGTGTAATAATGCATGAAGTGTGACATCCGAGTAGAAAGGTTTAATTTCCTGAAATTCTTGGTTAGGAGGGTGAAAACAGTTCTACTAATAAAATCAGCTTGGACGTTAGGTGAAAATATCTAATTGAAACCTACAATCTTCTTAATCATAGTACCCTATTTTCATTGTATTTTGTGATTACGTAATATCCAACTGAGACTATGAGAATTTGTATATCTCTAGATACTGTGATTATGTAGAAACAGTTCAAATTTTGAAATTGCCAAAAATAATTAAATTCAAGCTCGTATACATTTTTGTTCCAATCGGATTCTGGTACAGTTCTGGAATAGAAATATACAGGTTTTAAAATTCCTTCATGATGACTAATATAGAGCTATAGGGCCTTATGTAGAGTCGTTCTGGAGCGTGATTAGTGCCATACTAAAGTGTTCGACTAACATGAGTTTCATGCAGTAGTCAGACTTTTAGTATGTCGCTAATCATACATCAAAACGACTCTGCATAAGGCGGATAAAGTTTAGTAGAAATATCAACATGTATTATGAAGGGAACATTTAGATTGAGTATTTAAATTATTCCATGATCTAAAGAGCTGTCATAATTTTACTCAACGCTTCATCCTCTGTGCTACTCCAACAAAATGGTATTTTATTAGATCGTAATGTGGTAAAGGTGCTAGTAATTCTGAATAAGAATCTGTGGCATTTTGTAACGAGATTCTGGATGCTATTGCCAATGATAACACTTTTGCACAACGCGTGGGCCGCGGTGGCTTAGTGCTCTGATGCTTGGGGTCCCGGGTTCGATCCCAGCCTCCGCCAAGTGAACTTTGTGGTGGACAAACACCGTGTGCGTGGGTTTTCTCGGGGTTCTCCCGTTTGCTCCCACTTTCTTCATTCCACCATTTCATTCATTACTTTTTATCACCGTCTCCTTTAGCCTAACCGGAATAACCGTGGGACGTAAAACTCAAAGATTTCATTTAATTTAATTTTTACTTTTGCACAACGCATCGTGTTCAGTGATGAAGCGACTTTCCGTGTTAGTGGTCAGGTAAACAAACAAAATGTTCGAATTTGGGGCCTACAGAACCCACATGCAGTCATTAAACATGTACGAGATTTGCCCAAAGTCAATGTGTTTTGTGCGATATCCCGATCATCTGTTTACCGCCCATTCTTCTTCAATGGAAACACGGTTAACAGTCAGCAGTATCTCGCTATGTTACAAAACTGGTTGTTTCCGAGGCTGCACGAAGACAACTATTTTTCAACAAGACGGGGCACTCACTGGAGTCGTCAAGGAGCTGGCGACTTAGCATGTCTCAGCTGGCCTCCACGGTCACCGGATTTGTCATCCTGTGACCTCTTCCTGTGGGGTTTCGTTAAAGACAACATTTATGTACCACCACTCCCACAGAACCTGGAAGAGTTGAAGAACCGGATCCCTACTGCCATAACATCAGTGACGCAGGACATGCTTGCTTGAGTATGGGAGGAATTTGAGTATCGATGTGATATTGTTCGTGTCGCTGATGGAGGACATATTGAACATCTGTAATTTTAACTTTGAACTGTAATTTGAACTTGATAGGTTCGTAAATATGTGTGTAAAATTTCATATTCGTATGTCTTAAAGTTTAATAAATATATGCATTCGAAATACTTATATTCTTTTTGAAACAGGATGTACTTTTTCCTATTGATGAAAACATAATTTCGACAGCTTCTTTCACCAAAATGTCACTTTGATTTGAAGGTTTCACTCGAACATTAATTGATGTGGTTTTAGGTTTGCATTTTTTCCTTAATTTCCTAAGAAAGTTCCGATTAAGTCTGAACTAGCAGTGTCTATATAACAAGTCACAGGAATATGCCATACGGAAACTAATTTACATTACATATTGTAATTCACTTGTTTGCAAAGTGTAACATTTACCCGAATATTTTTTTTTAAGAATAAGATTTTCGTAAAGAAATTCGTTCATTTACATTTGGATTAACACGACAATTCCTCCAGAAATGTTCTCTTGAACCACACTTAAAGCATTGTTTCGGTTTATACATAGTTTTCTGACTTACCATATCAGGTTTGGAAGAAGACTGTGACCTCTTGATAATCGGTTGGATGTTTACGATTTGAATCACACGATTCAGCAAAAACAAGTAGTTCCTTTTTATTTAACGGCAAAGATGTTAATACAAAGATATTCTTATTCTTGGGCGTGAATAATTTGTTTACTGATGAGCAAAATTCTTTACTGTCTCATCTCCATTCTGATCAGTGTTAAACTATTTTTTTCACGTATAAATTCAGAAAATGATTGTTCAGGATTCATTACTTGATAGTAGTCTCTTTTATAACTTGTGATTTTATAACACTACATACATATTTATTAACTAAGCTGGAGAGAATATATTCCCAATTTCTATTACTGTTCACCAATCGCTGTAAATGTGTGAAAATCTTGCCCGTGATCCATCCTAACAAAAGTACTAGAATGACCTCTGATGAAGCCATTTTTTGTTCAATTATCTTTATTAACTTTAATGAGTATATTGTAAGTGGCTGAACCGTCTTTGGTATTTAATACAAGTATTTCATTGATGTGGGATTCTATTGCTTTATATGCATTTTGAGATATATTTTTACCAAAATTATAACATATGGTTTCTCCCCTGCCTCTAATATGACTTGAGTGTCATGCGGAATATTCGTGCCAATGAAATCAAATTTTCTGCAGATGTAACTTGGTTGATCTCGCTCCAGGCCGTGTAGGAGGGGAAGGGGGAAGGTAGAAGTTAGGGGGCCCGATCCAACAATATTAAAGTTCATCACCATATTATAGTTCATTTGCAAGCCTACTGTGAAAATTTTAGCCTAAGGTACCACCTGGAAACAGGTCTATCATATGATCGTTGCTTTCCATCACTATCGAACAATATGTAAAAAATACAGAACAGTTAAAATTAATAATCCCCCTATTTTCACTACCCTTGTTAGCTGACATTTTGTGAATTTTAAAGGCCGTCGTTTGTTTCACAGTGTTCGTGCTTTCTCTGAACAAAATTTTGGAGGTTAATCTATACCAAAAATGTTTTATAGAACGAAAAAACATTTCTAATTTAGCATTCGACATTCTGTCTCTCTCTCTAATATTTTATCATACAATATGGCTTATTTGAGAAGAACGAAGTACTTTTTGTTTTTATGTCCCGTACTTTATTACCCACAGAAAGAGAAATGTAAAGTAGCTGCGGATTTAGGCTTCTCGATGCAATAATATATACACAGTTTTTAATTAAGTCAAATAGAAAAGTAAAATTTATTATAATATGTTAAACGAATCAAAAACGAAAGATTTCTCTTTATTTCTGAAAACAAAAATCCATCGGGATTATATTTTGATCAGAATATTTCTGTTATTATACTAGTAGCATGGCTTGCGTAATATCACATCTGAACGTTATCCAGCCACTGTAGATAATATTGGAGAAGCCAGAAGACTCTTCCCTCCAGAAACATTACTGGTCTTTTACAAGAGAAGTAAGTCGATAGTCTTGGCCTAGGGTTCCCAGACATCTGGGTTCTAGCAAAACTTCTGGTTTTGAAGTATCAAAATTGATATCCTTCCTTGTAAGCCGACGTGTTTTGCTTTCCTTTTATGGCTTAAAAATGATTATTGTTAAAAGTTGAGGATTTCAACATGAATAAATTCTATGAAGAATATCGTTCAGTTAAAGAAAGTATTGTCATCTAAGAAGCTGTAGCAAGTTTCATCAGACGAAGAAAAGCATACATTCCCTTTTAAGAAATGTATTTCTCTAAACTGAAAAATACAAGATAATAACCGCTTACGTTTTTCCATATCCAACTGCAATGCTGAATGTAAGAGATTGTTTTCAAAAATGAAATCTGTGTGGACAGATACTAGAAATAGACTGCTGAAAAGCATAACTTCAAATTTGTAGAGAATTAGGGGGAAAATAGTGATAATAGTGACCGTGATCTTGAAATTTGTTTGTATGCTGCAACATATAGTAAGTTTTCAAGTGACAAACCTATAATCAAACCATCTCAAAGTGGCAAGATGTATCACTAAACCTGCTATCTTTTGGTGAGAGAAGTGTATACGAATTTTCCTGTATAATACCTTTGCTGTTCCTTTAAGATAAGATAAAATAAAATTTAATAAATAAATATAAGCAATCGAAGAGCATTTTTGTGATGAAGACGTAAAATGTCCGTTTTGATTAGAGAGCTGGTGGCTTTATCTTAACCACTGAATAGAACTTGGATAAACCTTTCCTAGAAAAAGTTACTATTGTAGTCAGTCAAAAGTAGTTCAACTCCGTAAGAATGCATGATTATTCGCCAGGTTCTCCACTTTGGTTTTTCAACCCGTGTACCGTATATCACTGTTTTTTTTTTTCCTTCTAGAATGGTGTAACATTTTATATTTTATACGTTATCTTAATACATTTACTTTCTTTATATTGACAGAATTCAGATGTCGCAAGAAAACTGAGTCAATTTGTATCAGATGAGATTTCAGAAGAAACAAGAAACGTTGTTGATATTACACAAGCTGTTTCCAATTCATTAACAGGAGAAAGTCGAGAAGTGTCTGGTGTGAATATAATTGATGATACTACTACTAAGACTTATGGAATACGACGAAGTACGAGTAGTACTTCTATTTCATCAGTGGAGTCTGTGGAGTCTGTTTATGAAGTGCCAAAAACAAACGAAAACATTGTTTCATCCTGTGGAAACTATTCTGGTTATCAGGCAAATGACGTTCAAATTTTAGATGATGCTTCTAAAAGTGATGATCGATCCGTGTACCCCTGTACAGTAGAGGAGCCTGTTTTAGAAGTGCCAAAAACTAACGAATACGTTGCTGTTCCTTCCTATGGAAACAGTTCTGGTCATCAGACAGCTGACATTCATGTTTTAGATAATGCTTCTGAAAATGATGATCAATCCGTGTACTCTTGTACGGGTGAGACTGAAGAACAAAATGTACGTGGAAGCTCTTTTGTGGAAAGTGCACTAGATAGTAAGTTCCTTCTACAGAATGTTAAGGTGGAGCCACAAGACAATATTCACACTATGACTGTCCAGGAGACCACGCAAATAAATTATACTACATTATTCCAGGGTGTAGCACCATTTGTTCATATTAAATTAGATGGAGAAGATGACATCAGTGGATTCGGAGTGATGAGGTAAGAAAAGTTGTTGTTGCAGGTTCTCTTCTGTCGTAGCTCTGTTTTTTTTTTTTTTTTTCCTTCTTTCTATTTTGTATACTTCTCAGTATTTCTCTATGCGGTGGTATTACCGATTTAATTTTGTTGTTTAGACGAGAACATACTCATAATCGTTGATTTTGGACTGCAATAATATTGAATAACCTTTAAATAGTTCTACTGTAGATATATGTATAAAGCGATTGAACTTACAAGAAGAACATTATAAACTGGATTTGCGCTCCTGTTTATATTAACGCCAAATTTCCTACCTTTCAAATAGCTCCCCAGGAACCTACGTAAACCCATAAATTTCAAGTTAAAAGACTAGGTGAGTGATACGACAAACAGAAACTTCTAACACGTCCAGAAAATGTGTATCATTAATTGTTTCGACCCTAATTGCGACTCGTGACCCAAATCATATTAGCTGTAAAGTAATACATTCAAAGTATCGTACATGCTTGGATAAAACCGATAGGAAGTGCACTCAAATACTAAAATAAATTATTAAAATGCTACCTTTTGAAACTTAAGTTTCGGGATCCCGGTGGTACAGAGTCCCACTTAAACTTAAAAGATTCAAATGAGAGCATTAAGTGAGTGGTGCCTCAAACAAAAACTGACCACACCTGAAAAAGACAAGTTAGTTTCGTTTCACAGTGTGAAAGTACGGTAGACATCCAAATTACGCGAGTTCAGTACTAAGGCCTGAAATACTACATCTATAAGTACTGGTTGCAGTAGTTTATTAAGATCAAGATCTGTTCCTCGGACGTTGAATCCATATGTATATATATAAACGTTATTAGCAAATTCGGTATATTTTACTGTTTTTGTTCTATGGCGATATAGACTGAAACAGGAAATCGTTAATTTGAACCAGTTCTGGTTTGAATTTGAATTTGAAGGGAGCTGAATCCATTGCAAGGAACACTTCCCTATATCTTAGTTTCTGCCCTACGGAAGTCAGTATTGAAATCGGAAATACTAGTAAATTTCAACCACTTCCGATTTCGGTAGTCTTGCAGGTGGTGATATGTTCCCTTAGACCGTGAATGAAATGCAAAAAGCCGCTTCTTGGTATCTATTACCTTTTTGTTCTGTGGCGATAAATGATGAAACCGGAAATGGTTAATTTGAACTACTTAGTGTGAGAATAGTGGGTTAACGGGAGATGGAACCTACTATTGGGATGCTGAATTGATTAAAAAAAAATCTCTATATCTCGTACCATTTTTGCTCTGTGCAAATCAGTATTGAAACAGGAAATAATAGTTAATTTTAACTAATTCAGGTTTTGGTAGTGTTGCGGGTTGATATGTTCCTTAGTCTCAGAATCAATTAAAAAAAAAAAAAAAAACTCGTTATGTTACTGATTTCATTCAATGGCGATAAATTTTGAAACCGGAAATGGTCAATTCCCACTACTTTGGGTTTGAATAGAGGTTTAGTGGAGGAGACGGAACCCATTTTTGGTACTGGATCAACTGCAAAAATCCGCTTCTCGATATCTCTTACCGTTTTTGCTCATACCTGTTGATAGACAAATAGGCAGACAGACGGACGAACATAACCGTTCTGTAAGACTTCCGACCTTTATGCATAGCATAATTTGGAAGTTTAAAACAATTAAGCTGTATTATTGCTTATTTTGGTCCCATTTGGGACTAGGACGAAAAGTTCTACAGCAAATGTTTGTCCCTATATTTGTCGAGTTTCATTGAAGTGGTATTAGTAGATATGAAGATCAAGTTTTCCCAATCAATTACATTTTTCAGTTAATACGACTTGCAATGAGAGATAAACTTTCCCTATGTAAATCGTAGCACGTGATTATAATTTTATGAATAAAGTCGGTCTCAAAAAAAGGACTCCCTAATTAAATACGTGGAGTTACGAGTTAAATGCACATTTATCCTCAGCTATTTTTACAAGGATTTTAAGAGTTAATCCTTGTTTTATTTCCATTAACAGCTGTGTGTTGTCTTTCGAGAAAGCATTGAATTGTTTTACAGCTTTCAGTGTTTTACTGTTTATTGAAGAAAAGAAAGAAAAAAGTAACTTTTTAATAATAAGTGGATAATTAAACAAGTCATCCTTGTTTCATAATTTCATTTTTTTATCGTATTATATTAAACTATAAACTACAGTATTGAAAGAAAAACAGGCAAACTTAAAGTGGATATGCTTATCTATCTACCTGAGTTGTCCCATCGATTATCTCTTCCCCTTTAAGGCTCGCTCATAGGTGGGTGTCAGCTGGGTATGCTCTGCTTTAAGTTTTAAATTTAAATGGGGTCTCGGCACATTCTTTTATTGGCTTGATGTAATGTACCATTACAGTTGAAAGTAATGGCAATTTTTTTTACTCACCCTGTACCTAGTAAATTTTTTTTATTCGATTTCGGTTTAATTACACAATTTATTTATTCTCTTTACTTCAAATTAAATGTAATGAATCGAAAGGTCTCATTAGGAATCACATTTTAACTGAATAACATATTTATTTATATTTTGATTAATTGTAAATCCCATTTTCGCATATACAAGTTGAATAGTTACAAGGTTTACCATGCTGACGTCATACCGAAACATAGTTCCGTCATTGGATATAAATTTTCTTAATTTCAGACCAATGTAGAATTTAGTCAGGTAACTAAACCTTCCCTCACCCCCTCTCACTAGTCCATAGTCACTTTCAGATCCGGTTATATCTGGATTTCACCAAATTTCTATTCGCTTTGTAATTTCCGCGGCTGGAAGACTCCGCCCTGATTGGTGGAATTCTCCAATCCCTGTCGTTTTCGGCGCAATGTTTTCATTCTCAACACAGACGATTCTACAAGCACAGCCGTGGACAGCATCTACTCTATATTTGCTGGTAAGGACTTAAAATTTTTTAGTGAAAATCCAGTAAAAAATCAGATTAAATGCCGTAGTAAACGCCATATGATCATTTAGGAGCCCAAAATATGCATTTTCATTAAAGAAAGTGGATAGTTTGTGAAATTCCGGATTTCTGTTTATTAGGACGCCATGTTGCTGCCCAGATAGAAAAGACAGAAAGGAGAGTGATTTTTGATCTTTTAAAACTCAGGGAAATACGACCTGGTTTTTCGTACATTCTATAGTGTATACTGTGAATGTGATTTGTTTTTTTTTTTTTTTTTTTTTTTTTTTTCAGTAGTTGCATGTACTAATACTGTAATACTAACTATCAGAATGGCAGCTTAATCTCACTAAAAGGGCTCCTATTCCTTTTCGGAATTGAACCATTTCTAGCAGGGAATGGGTTGGTTATTGTTTGTTTTAGGGCCTTTTCCCCTCTCAGGGGAAAGGTCCCTCAATAAACCTTGTTAAGGTGCCCCCAGGGCATCAAATTCTAGTAAACATGCTTTAAACAATTTGTGAGGTCAGATGGACCTAGGGTTTACTCTTCTCATTTTGTCCCCCTAAAGTTCAATAGAGCCAATTTCATATACCGACAAGGAGTAATGTGTTTGAAGGTACTTGTCTTCAACATGCATGTAATTAAATGGTGCTTGTTTGGTTTAGTAGTTTAGTATATATATATTGTTATGTGTAGGTAGTTTTGTGTGAATGTGTGACGTTACTGTGCGAGGACAGTGTAATTACTTATGTAAACTCATTACCATTTTTCTAACTAAAAGTAACTAAACCAGAATAAATATTATAGATTTGATTAGCAAGTGTAAGGCTATATTTTAGTACACAGCGGATTATTCCTTACTACAGCGCCATCGTGTCCGTTTCCGGTAATCAGTTGTTTGTTGACATTACGTCATTGCATGAGTTAGCGATCTAGGTTGTTTGATTTTGGCCCCTTATTCTCAAATTACATCCCGTGGACATGGTTTTCGGTTCATATGAGTGTACGTTTCGATGAAATAGCATGAGATCTCGTAGTTCTGAAAATTACAGCTTGCTATGTCAATTAGCAATCGAAATATCCACTGAAATCAAGAATGCCTCTTTTCTTAATAGAAGCAAAGCCCACATGATGTTACTGTTTGTTTCAAAATGTAATATTAAATTCTCTTTTCCCGTGGCTGTAGAAAAATTCCATTGTTGCTTTAGTTCTATCAGCAAATCAGAAATAAATTCATCGTTGCAATTTAACTTTCAGTGAATACACGTATGATTTTTCTTTTTTACTGCGAAGTAAATATAATTTGGGTGCTTCGAAACAAAGAGTCCGTGGTTCGATGAATGTTATCGTGTAGTAGTTTAAGCGTGACAGATTGTGATAATTATATATTTATTAGTGCGAAATATAAATATGTGTATGGCCTGCTTGTAAATGTATGAAATAGGGTGTCTGTAAAATATTACTTCGTGTGGAAATGAGTAAATAATAAATAAATGTAACGATATAATAATAATACGATTATAATATGAAATGAACGAGATGCTATGACACCTATATTTAAATGGATAGGCCCAGTGTATATTATATATGGAGAATATGAATATGTTTACTAAAAATCTCTCGCGTTTTGACTTCTACATCAATACATTCATCCAACCGAGTTTGCTATTGGATAGTAATGTGTAGTTGGGAACTGTATGTTACTTCGCATTTAAGTACCTCATATCAACAGCCCCGGATCTTAAGCCTTTCATCAGATAGGGTAGCATCATGTGGGAATTACTTTTAAAGGTTGACAGAAATGAGAATTAAGAAAAATAACTGCTATATCCTGTGATCATCGAAAAGTACAGGTTTGGTCATTTGTACCTTTAACATTCATTGACTCTCCGAGATTTTTTTTTCGTTGCTTACCTTATTTACTGTGCAGTGTTCATATAGCTAACAGCTCAGGTCAGGCTATCCGATTAAATCAACCGCTACTAAATTAATATTTATGTACATTGCGTACCCGGATGTCGACCCCTGACCCTCTTAAGTATTTTCGTTTCTTTTCTTAGTTTAATTAGATGATGGAAATTAACGACATCCCAGACCTTGGCATGTCTGCGCAAGGTAGCCATCGATGTTTGGTCACTGAAATCACCGATCCAAAATTCAGTTTATTTATTTTTATTTTTTATGTTGGCAAATATCTAGTTAGGAATATCTTAGCTATTATTTTACTCTAGTTTCATTACTATTCTGGACTTTCTTAGTTTCTAAAAGGTCGGATTATTTTTTTCTTTTTTTTTTTGAAATTCTAAATTAGAGCCTTCTCTAACCTTCCGGCATGGCCGGGGTTTCCAGGGACTCAACCGGATACAGCGAGGAGGGTAATTTCCTTAAAGCTTTCGTCTTTCTGAAAATTCCCTTGCGGGCACGGACTCGTTGTGTTTTTGGAGATAACTTTTGAGTTTACGTATTTAAGTAAACCACCTCTTTCGGCATATGTGAACTTTTTGGCTGAGAGTTGTTATATACATAAATTCGACCACTTAACTTTCGTAGTTGTAGTGTTCTGTCTCCTCTCTTTTTACCTATTCTTTCTTCTATTCCTTCTCTAAAGTTTTTTTTTTTTTTAAATTTTAACCTCCCCCCCCGGTTTTGAAACTCATGAAAGCATACAATGTTCATATCACTTATTTCGATCGTATGTATTAACTGAGACATCGAGGGATACAATTCGCGGGTATTTCCCCGTATTTCAGACCAATTTAGTGCCGTTTTTCACGATACTCGATCCACCATGGGAGGGACTGACGAGAAGGTACACTACGATTTCAGATACCCAGAAACTTGATTGTTGTTCATCGATCGTACAAACTATATCCATTGATTACTGATTTCTGGTTGCTTTCTATTGATTGGTTATATGGTGTGTATGTATTAGTAGTTTGGGGCCACTAATTTTAAGTAATCTTGATTTTTTTCTTTTTTTCCTTCTCTGTATATACATTTATATATGTGTGCTTACATAGTTTGGAAACTTACGTGCCTGCTATATTTGCTGTATTTCCACTTTTGTGTCGACTTATTAAATAATACCAACCATTTCTCTATACGCGGATCTTAATAAAATTGAAATTTTATTGATTATCGGGTTTATATATGCATTGCAATGTTACAACCTTATTAAAAGAAAAAGATTTTTGTTTGTCAGTTTTTTTTTTTTTTTTTTTTTTTTTTGAGCCAAGAAAATGTGAATACTCATTAAATATGAAAAGGTTATGTAGAGAATTAAGTGTCGATGAAATACTAAGATTGATATCAGAATAAAATTTATTATATTGAGTAATATGAATATATATATATATATATATATATATATATATATATATATATATATATATATATAAGCGAATATGTATGTAAGGGCTTGATATTTACCCTGGTTGTTTTAGGTTGCCATAGATTTTGACACCCGATATTTGACCAACTATTTGTGTTTGTAAAGTATTACCGCGTAATTTGTGATAAATGACACCTTACTGATTTGTTATTAATGTTCGTGACTATTAAAGTTTAATACTATGTTAAATATTGCATGTAAATAGAACAAGTAGCAGGTCGTAAAAAAAAAAAAAAAAAAAACCCTAATCCGTATCTAAAGTTATTTTGTAAAACAAGTGAAATCAGTAAACTATGAAACAGTGCGCCCCAAATCCTTCCCCTACGATCGGAAACCTAACTATTTGTCATTCGTCAGTTCAGTGACTCGAATCTCTTGACTCCATGATCTAGACCAGGAATAAAATTTAGCGCTCTTAATTTGAACTGAAATGTGGTTAATAATTTAGTGATATGAATACAGGACCTGGGATGGGTCCGGAGACCCAGCTCTGTGGAAGTGTCATATAATGGAAATATGTTCCCAATGTCTGGGACTGGGTTCGATAATTTTTTAAATCTTAATAAATTTTGAATGTTTATACCAAATGCGTCAAGTGACGAAATGGAATATATATATAATATGAAGAAACTATTTTTTTTTTTCGTCGGTAGTTAAGACAAACGATTAAATACTCTCATGGGCACCAATCACTGTGTATAAAGAGAGTTGATAAAGGAGTTATTATCGACGTGAGAAAAGGACTCATAAAATTGTCGAAATTTCTCCTCTTGAGACAGAGACTCAATAAAAATGCTACCAAAGTGTTTTTTTTTTGTTTTTTTTTTAAAAAGAAAAATGATTAACCAATTATATTTTTTTCTTTCCTCTTTCACATTGATATGTATTCTTTGTACTGAATTTTAAATATGTTCAACGTTGACCTTTGATTTTTTTTCTTTCTTCGTCTTTCGTTTTGTCGATTTTTTTAAACGTAATTCAACTTTTAATATTTCTACAAAGAGAAATGTGTTATTAGATATTGAAAAGTAACAAATTTCTATGCATGTCTATAAACCATATTGTTATTACTAGTATTATTTTCTTTTCGTGTATCGAAATTTCTCCTGTGCTGTCGAATTAAGTTTTCTTGAAATGTAATAAATGTCTATGGAAATGTAGTTAGGTTAGTTTAATTCAACTAAATGCAACCTGAAGTATACATTGTCCTGTATGAATGTGAGTGTGAGTGAAATGTAGATTTAGTATTAAGTGCCCCAATTCTTTTGACATATATGTTTGACTTACTATAATTAATGGTAGTTGGCAATTAAAGTCGTTGAAAGTCAATACTAACTCAATTTAAGTTGGCTCTATAAAGGAAACAAAAAGACCGAAGTAACCTGAACGAACAATCATCATGGGAGAACTTTGAGAGTCAAAATCTTCGACAAATATATGTTACTCTGATCTTTTTTTTTCTGCGGTCGATTCTAGCATGCCATCAACTTCATCGTTTATCCTTCAAGTATTGGATACTAGTCGAAAACTTTCTGAAATATTGAATAAACTGTTAAATTAAACTTTCTCATCTATCTCAGAGCTAGATTGGGATAATTCGGTAGTTGGGGTTAAATGGATTTAGGTCTGGGAGGTATGAGTTAACATGTGTCTACCTTTGATCACCTTAATACCAAATAGTCACCCAGTAGCTATTGGAAATGATCCCAATTCGATAATTATTCACTTTCCTTTACCATATTTCTCAAAAATATCCAGTAACAGTTTCCCTCTTTTCTCATCTTCTTACTTTCCCTCTTTTTCCTCTCTTCCTATCCCAACTTCCTCTTGTCTTCTTTACTCCTTCTTCTATTTTAATAAAACTGAAAACGGGGTCGTGACTGGGAATTCCATATATAATAAACACGGTCATGTATTTATTTTCTTTTATTTTCTTTGGAAGTCCGATATAAAAGTCTTTTCATTTGGATTGAATCTTGTAGGTTCGAAAGTAAGAAATGAAATATATATATATATATATATATAATTAGACATAAGCTGATAGCTTCATGAATATTCCCCCACCAGGGGTGAAGGGTTCCCAATCACGACTTATTCCATGCATCTCATTTGTTACAGAGCGAGCTAAGTATTCTTTCTTTTTTTTCTTTCCCTTTTTCATTGAAAGCCAGAGTATTTTAATTAATTCATTTGGTATATCGAGTGTATTTCCTATCGGTTGTACCCAAGTATTTCTTTTTGAACATATTACTCTACAACAAACATGTTTTGGGCAACGTGTCTTAAAACAATCAATGACAATGTTAAATCCTTTCTCTGCGTGTCTTAAGCTTTTGATTCAGGTATCACTCATTTTATCTTCTTATTTGAAATTTTTGTATTCAGGTGGGTCCTTGGTCCCAGGAGCCTACCTTTTCCTGCTTGCAAGGTAGGATATCCGCGTTAATATGTATTGGCGCACAAATGCAGTTTCTATTATTGTTCTACGTGCAGTCGCTTTGTAGCACTCGAATTGAATCATTCTATTTACTGACAAGGGAATATCTTATATTGATAGTAGCGTTGTCCAGTCAAACAATGTGCAATCGATAGAGGAGTGAACAAAAGTGAGAAATCCAAAGTTTTACGGGCTGACACCCAAAAACACAGGAGATACAGAGGAAAGAAGAATCTAGAATGATATGAAGATAGCAATGCAAAAGATTCACTGACACAGAAAGAACTTCGAAATGATTAATCAAAATGACATTTACACAACAGTATAGTAAGCAAACATTGTACCCACAGACATGTTCAATAACATCATATGTAATGCAGCGTTGCCAACTGAGCAAAATATGAAGTTTCGTTAAATGGCACCGTACACAAATTATAAAATGTAGAAAATCTAATTATGAGTATAATCATACCTGTGAAGTCATGATGTACGATGTTGCCACATTTGAAGATAGGCCTATATGAATCTTGGATGTAGAAGAGTACATACAGTACCAACATACTGCGGAACGCTTTATCAACAACAATACTAAAAAAAATGACTACCAATAATGTGTGAGGTGATACAATATCACGTGTATCAGAAAAGTGAGCCTGCTAATCAATCCAAGAGCATGCATCATTTCAGTTTTATGTGCTGTGTTTGATACTATTCTAATTTTCCACTTGGGCAAACCTGCTTCGACACTGTGCTTCGTCCCTTATTTTCGTACTTCAGTGATTATATTCTTGTTTGTGGCTCATATTTTGGTTTTAACTAGTTTGAATCGTGTACTGTATGTTTTCTTCTGCATCTGAGATTCATATAGGCCTTCTGCATGTGAGATTCATATAGGCCTATCTTCAAACGTTGAGAACACTGTACATCATGACTTCACAGGTATGATTCTATTCATAATTAGATTTCCTGCATGTTATAATTTATGTTCCGTGCCATTTAACAAAACTTCATTTTTTGTTCAATTGGCAACACTGCATTACATATGATGTTATTGAGTATGTCTGTGGATACAATGTTTGCTTACTATACTGTTGTGTAAATGTCATTTTGATTACGTTAATCATTTTGAAGTTCTTTCTGTGTCAGTGAATCTTTTGCATTGCTATCTTCATATCATTCTAGATTCTTCTTTCCTCTGTATTTCCTGTGTTTGGGTGTCGGCCCATAAAACTTTGGATTTCTCACTTTTCTTCACTCCTCTATCGATTGCACATTGTTTGGTTGGACAACGCTACTATCAATATAAGATGTTCCCTTATGAGTATGGGCCAAGTTCAAACTACGATCTCAGAACATTAGTTTTAATTCAACTATTTTGATTTTCATTTACAACGTAGCACGTATTTATAAGTGTGTCCCGTCACTTTTTAAACTGCTAAGTCGGCCACCTAGTTAAACTGCCCAGAAAGGAAGAAAAAAGGTACTTTTCGTGGAATGGAAAAATAAACATGTTAGTTACCACTTAGTAAGTTCGAGCGAGTTTTTTCGAACTAAAAGTGGCCACTAGCGCGGTGTCATACAGTAGATGCAAATGTGCGGATTTTAGGCTGTAGATATCCTAATAGGAGTACGCGTATCACTATTACGAGAAAACAGTCAACAATAAACATGAAATTAGTAAATAATAGTATACTTTTTATATACAGAGTTCATAAATATACAGTTTCTTCTATCAAAATAAATACTACCACTTCTTATTGGGAATAAACGACATACTTTATAGCACCATACAATTTTGTTTTTGTAGATTTTCCCGAAAACTACAAATGAAAATTTACACTCAGACATCTTATTTTCTTCAGCTTGATGTGATTATTCCATGGATATATATCATAGCTAATCAAAAATTAAAGTTTAAGTTAAGCATAGTTTCGGGCTATATCTTATTAACCTGTCACCGGGCTATATCACTGTGAATACTGTCATCTTGCTGATTTCGTAACGGAAAGCTTGATGAGAGTATATTTTAGCATCAGTTTCACCTTAATATGTAGCATCCTTATAGTACACAAACAATTTTTAGGTTTACTAATAAATAATTTTTCTCTACTTTCCTCGAAAATTGCGCATGAGGATTTGTAATGACGCATATGTTGAGCTCGATGAGATTTGTCGATTGGCATATATATCATATCTTCGGATAATACTTTCTCTGTTAAACACTAATAATATTGATGAATTTAGGGCAGGTGCAAGTTGAAAGAGGAAAGAGGGTCGAGAGCCGTACGAGATAATTTAACATTTTCACCTGAAAGTGAATAGTCAGTCATTCATTTAGTAGAAAAACTTACTCATCGTGAACTAACATCACAGAAACGCAGAAAGTGTTACTATAGCCAAAATATCTACTTATTAGAGGAAAGCAGAAAAATCTATTTACTTATCATTTAAGTGGGGAAACTTAACCCTTCATGTACTGAATTATCTTTGAATGGTACCGTGACCCTTCATGTACTGTGTTTGGTAGCGTACTGGATGTTCCAGTGCGGAGACATTTTTTCAAGAAGGACATTCATTGTCCAGGAAAAATTTTTAAGTCATTTTAAGAGATTACGTAAGAAGTATATTTTTAATAACTGGTCAGGCGGGCCTATGAAAGGGTTCAGTGAGCCAACTGTTGCTCATGATTGATTGAGGGGATGTTACCGTTTTATCCTTCTGAAACCTCAAAGGACTTTCATATTTTGGGAAAGTCAGATTATATATGTAATATATTAGCATTTTATTACGTTGGAACTTTTTGTAGTTGGCGAGTTCGCCCTTTTATTCGTTCAACGCCAAGTCTAGGCCTCATTAGGAAATCTTAAAGTAAGCCCACAATGTTTTCTGTAAATCGGAGAATTTGTACAAATGATAACCTTTTTCTATGAAAGAAATTTCACTCCTTTGACACTGATATCAAACAAATCAGTAGATTGCGGTAGGAATTCACAAACAAAGCACATACTCTACATGAAAACGTTGTAATCATTAAACATGTTTTTCAGGATGAGGTGAATACATCTGTTGGCCTCTAATTTGAGCCCCAAGAAATATAGATAATTCTTAACTCTTAAGAACACACATGTTGTGTTTTCTCAAAATCGTATTACTTTTTAGGGAATTTATCGTGAGACATCTTTTAAGCTGGAGTGGCCCTCCTCTCCTTATTCCTGGTCTATTTCAACCCAAAGCAGTCGAAGAAAATTACCCAATATTGCGTGAGCATTGGATTTTTTTTATATTCCTTTTCATTTAGCGGATCATCAATGTAGGGAAGGGATTGGAGCTAAAAGAGCAGCTTCATTTATTATTCATTTGATCCTCCTTCATCTGGATATTCTTTGTCAGTCCTCTGAGTTATCAATACGATTGCAGGACTCGCGGGTGGTTCGTTGGAGTCTTGGAAGAAAATGATCAGAGAATATCTTCCTCTGGTTAAAGTGGACGTGCACATTCCGTACTATCTTGTGTGTGAGTCAGTGTTTTTTTTTTTTTTTTCGTATAAAACCTATAAAAAACTATATATATATATATATATATATATATGTGTGTGTGTGTGTGTGTGTGTATTTTCTAAAGCCGTGTGCTTTTGTCGACGAGGATGGTGGTTTGGTGCACTTCACGTTCTCCCTAACCACGTTGGTCTCATGCTGATCCATCGGCATGCCTACGCAATTGGTAAGTAGTAACGTTAGTTCTTGTGAATGCTCCGGAGTGGTTTTGTAGCTATCACACATTGGACAGTCCCCAGAAGACTAACGGAGTGCAAGAGGAGTGCTCCGTAGTTTTCCCCTTGCACTAAGTCATCGTGTTACCATGAATAATACTACTGGGTTTTAAATGAATGAATGCATAAGGTGAGTCTTTGTCTTGTTATTAAATACTGATCCGGTTTATACTTGGCACTATAAATTATTATTACGAAAGTTACCTTGAAACATTTTCTTTAAGATTCGAATTTGAGGATGAATTTATCCCTTACCTGCATCTTAAATAACAAGCAATAAGCTCCACTGGAAAGCCTTGAAGAAAACATGTGCCATACTTTCTAAAAAGCATGTATTTTTTGGCAAATATCCTGTTAAACATAGTCAGGGCGGAGTGAATATATATTTCCTTGCAACTGACTGTTGACAACCTGATTCAGAATGCAAAAGAAATCACACTATGTTTTATGAATATATATTTTTTAATTTGGGTCAAATTTATCCTAATTCTTGACCGATGTTAACACGCAGTAATGAAACTGATTGGAAACCTGAAAGAGTATATACACCATATATGAAAATCGAGTAACTTCTTTTGAAAATTATTTTGGTACCAGATTATATGTAGAAACTTCCAAACTGGGTTGAATCTGTCTTGACCTCTTACCTTTGATTGATATTAACTCAAGAGAGTGGGTAAAGTATTTGAGAAAATATACACCATATTACATCAAAATCAAATTATTTTCATGGAAATTTTAGATTTTTTTTTTTTTTGTATCCCAGTCAGGGTTGGCTAGTTTAAACGAGCTCAGTGCTCATAGCGAGTCAGTTTTTTTTTTTTAAACTAAAAGTTACCTTTTTTCAAGTTGGTCACTAAAAGTTACGTTATTGGGGACAGTTTTCTAAGAAAAATATTAAAAATAAATGGAAAAAGACAGAAACTTGTTACTCATTACTCTTCTGAAAGCTTCAGTACTTGCTGCCACATGTGAAAGTCAGCTTTATTCTCACTTCAGCTTTTATTCTTTCTAAAGCACAGTGGATGGTTGGTGGATGCTTAAGCTCTCAAGGTGGAACCCTTCTTGTCTATTCTTTCTTCTATCATAATAGTCTTTTAGTTTTCTCTCGTAATAGTTAACGCTTTGCTCAATGTTGCGTGTGTGTTTGTGTGGTTCATCATGTTCGTCTTGTGTTATGCTTCTTGTATGTTCTTAAGAGTAGGTGATGAATTTGAATATTTCATGGCTTTGAGAACATTAAGTTAAATATAATGTCTGGGATGGAGAAATTCGAAAATAGGCCAGAACTGGTTCCAATTACATAGAAACTTCTTACATCTGCTAAGTCTGATTACCGTAACTACAAAGCATACTTATAAAACCTAAGAAAGGAGGAAGCTCAAAAAGAAGTAAAGATGAAACAAAACAACAACCAAAGAGAGGTGATGGAGAAATTGCCAAACGAAAAAAGGGGCATGATGATTTTTTGGTCACTTTTCGTGTGCTTTTTGTCACTCTTCAACTATTTACAAGAGACCAGACCTCTATGAGCCGTGCCAGCTGGTTTAAAAAATAATAAAAAAACAGACAAAAAAAAAAAAAAAAAAAAAAACTGGTTTAAACCAAAAAATGAAAAATATTCGTAAAAGTGTAAGTGTTCGTAAATTCTTGATTAACACATGTGTAGGTTATCACGTTTCACTCCCGTATATTATTCGTATTATATTCATACCTATATCCCTCATTCATTACTCAGATTATACTACAAAAGCAACTTATATATACATACATACATACATATATATATAATATAATATAAGTTCATGAATGTTTCTTTTGTGATTTTTTAAATAGCTTGTTATTATTGTTATGCAATTGCAATCAAAGGAAAATTCTAAATATTGTTTCGTTTTAATAATGTTTACTATTGATAAAATACATCGAAATGCCGTACTTTTTTTTGGGGGGGGGGTCATAAAAACCCACGAGAGGCATTTATTGAAATCAGAAGGATCTTTGGTGTCTATTTAAGTATAAATGAGTCAGAGCGAAAGGAGACTCAAATAATTCTTATCTTTATTCACTTTTCTTACTGATATGCAAATTAAATCAGTGTATTTCTTTAACTTGGACTAATAAAAGTCGTAGTGAACTGACTTGGACTAAATTAGTTCTTCTGTACTCTGAAGTACTTTGAAATTGTCCATATGTAATTCTGTATGATGGTTTCACTTGTGCAACTGTTATCTTTTTGTCCTGCTGAAATGACTCTTGACAATTATATTAACAAGTATGTAAAGATCAGTACAACGTATATTTATCAGGAGCCCTTCTTGAGTGAATCGGCAGACGTATCGCATTTGTGGCCAATTAGTCCCGGTTTCTAGCTCAAATGGAGGACAATTTCTCTCGGATATAAGCCGAGAAGCAGTTTGGATTCCGCTTTAAGCTTATGTGACTCCTTCCAGGATAACCTGGTTGTTGCATAATAACACAAAGGCGAAACAAACTTATTTCTGTCTATATGTGATAAAGATACATAGAGCAAATTATTTAAACCAAGAAAATCTGGTTTAAATAAACAAACAAACAAATAAACGGGCTTTTTGTTTGTTTAAACCATAAAAAATCATGGTTTTTGCCAACCCAGATTCCAGTACATGCAACTGTAGAAGCTTAACACACCCAAATTTCAGGTAGATAGATAGAGAGAGAGAGAGGGAGGAGAAATAATTTTCTCTCTCTTTCTCACTCAGACACACAAACACACACACACACACACACTCAAACTCATACACTCACACTCACTCTCTCTCTCTCTCTCCCTCCAATTTTTATTGATAATAATACTGAAGCAATCTTCTACTATCCGACACAGGTGACTACAACTTTTCATATTATTTAATCGATTTGAATGAAACAGCTTGTGCCTTCTTCGAACCTTGAGACGTAAGTGCAGTGCTCGCGGTTGATATCTGTCAAGGATGAGGTAATAAATTCACCTCATCTTGGATGTTTCCTCATATAGATAATGTAATAAAATAATTTTGAATGATCACTTTCGTAAATATTATTCAATTTTCATAGAATATAATGTACATTTTGTGTGAAACTTCTCAATTATCCGTCTGCTTGAAGTTAAAATCGATCAGGAATAAGGTGGTTAATTGATCTCAAACCTGAATAAAAAAATCGACTACACAACCACCTTAATAAAACTATCCGATTTTGGTGCAACGTATCGTATATTTTCTATTAGGCTTTCTAATCATCTCTACTGTTCGAGGTTAAGTTTGGTTAAGAATGGCGAGTAAATTTACCCTGTCTGATTAAAATCAAGTTTTATGGTAAATATCGTGAGAAGTCTCCGATCTGTAATGTGGCGCGTGTTTTGTTTGAGACGACTTGTATTATTTGAGAATGAAATTAGTCAAGAGGAATTGGAGTATATGCACTGTGCATATTTAACTACAGTTTTCTTATAAAATTATAAAATTTCATGAAACATTACGTGTGCTTTTCCTAATGTGACCGATTACCTGGTTGATATTAGCAGGACAAGGGACGAATTCCCCAAACTCTCAATTTGAATGTGTGTCAGGGTAACTTCCGTAAAAGAATCATGATATATGGCATAAGCTTTCGTGATGTTTTAGTTATTTCTCTTGGTTGGGATTGAAACTAATCAAGAATAAGATGGTTAAGACCTCCTGCTTAAAATAGATATATTTATATCTTAAAAAGGTTAGTCAATTTTGTTTAATTTCAGACAACAGAGAAGTCACATTTTGCAATCGAACAATAAACAAGCTGGTAGTAATGAGCCAAATGACAAGGAGTGCTCAACCAACAAGGTTTCTGCCAATGTCCAGATGTCCGACAGTACGGGTAAAGTGAACGAGGCTTTTAAGTTTGTGTCTACAAAGCATGGCATAAGCAATATATATCACTGCGATAAATGTAACAAAGAATTTTCAAAGAGACGTTCTCTACTTACACATCAGATGCATCACAGTGTTGCGAACAGAAAGAAAAGAAAAAATCGCTTCGGAAAGAAAAACTTGCGTGTAGGTAGAAACACGTTTATGAGTAATTCAGAAATTCAGAATGAGGATAATTTGGTTTCTCAAGTACGTCAGAAAGGTTTTTCTGATCAGGACAACTTGGAAGCACACACGTCTGTTCATAATGGTGAGAAAGTGCGTGAGTGTTCAGTGTGCAAGAAGTCGTTCCGCTCCGTTGCAAATTTAGCTGATCATTTACGTATTCATACAGATGAAAGAAAGGATGGAGGAAAATCGACGAAGTGTCGTGTATGTGATAAAGTTTTATGTTCTTCGAAGGGTTTGAGATTGCATATGTCCGTTCATGATGAGGAAAAGCGTTACAAATGTTCAATATGCGGAAAGAGATTTCGCCATTTTATTCATTTATCTAGACATTCACGTGTTCACACTGGTGAAAAATCTTATCAGTGTTTAGTGTGTGAGTTGAAATTCCGCCACTTTAGTACTTGGTCTGTTCACTTGCGTGTTCACACGGGTTCAAAACCTTATCAGTGCAGAGAATGTCCGAAAGCTTTTTCTCAAAACTCATTACTTAAAATGCATATGAAAATTACGCATGAAGTGAATCAGTAACAATAGCATGATGTTTTTTTGGCAAACCATAGTAACTGTCTGTGTTGATTTAAGCAAAGACTTAGGTCAATTACTGACGTGCAGATTCTGTATTTAGTAACAAATAAAGTTTGTAATGGCATACATGTTTTTCAAGAATTTTGGTAGAATCGTAGATTATTTCTCAGAATCAGCGTTCATAGCGTCAATATTGTCTATCAAGTATTTGATGTGTTTTTAATCGTTAACACTTGCCTATCTTTAATTATTGTGTATTCTATTGTGTCTGGGAAGACGTACAAAAGTAACGTTTACTCTTGTTCTCTGGCCATACCATAGAAAATAATAAAGTATAAGATTTGTGACAGTATTATTGCTTTAGAAATAAAATTTATTTCATATGTTATGTGTAATTTCTTGGATCACGTCACTGGTTCTAAACGGCATAAGCCCTAAAGGGCACAAGTCCTAAAAATCTCTTGTGCATAGGTAGCGAATACCGCTGTATTTTGTTGAATATTAACCCCTTACACTGAAATGACGAGTCTAGCTCGTCATGGCCTCCCCGTGCCAAATCGCACGATGACTAGCTACACTCGTCATAAAATTTAAACTATTGTAGCATCACGTAGGGCTACTATATTGATGTTTTGAAAGTTATATAATGATAAACAATCTATAATACACGTTTATAACTTATACTTCAAGAAATTTGATGCAACGGAAGGAAGGGCAGGAAATTCAGAAAATAAATCGTAGTGGAAGCGGTTAAGTTCATAGTTTGTAGCAGGTGTGTCAGAGTGGGTGAGCGGATTACAATTCTGTGCGACATTAAGATTTCAGGGGATTCTTTCAAAGGTAACATAATTGAAATTAATAGACCTAAAAATACACTCAAAACAACTGAGTATCGTTTCACTGTGTGAAACTAAGATTTCCAAACTATACGAATTCAGTACTCAAATTTGAAGTACAAGGATTGGATTTTTATTAATAGCAACACTGCTATACGTATACTCGGGGACAAAGCAATCCATTATAATTCATACCAGCGGTAGGTTAGATGCCGACCATCCCTCAGAGCACATGATTTCGCCTGCCCTCACCTCCATGCGCGCGCAGCGCCAGCAGTTAGAAAGCAGTTCTGGGTATGAAAGTTGAATGCACTAGACGTAGAAATGCAAAACAGTGCCACGAAGTATTGCAAAATGTTTGCGGTGCAAGTGTATTACCATACCGTACAGTAGCAACGTTGGTCAAAGCCTTTAATGACGAACGACAAAATGTCCCAGACATGCCTCGCTCCGGCCATCCTCCTGTAAGTGAAGATGATGTGCAGAACGTGAACGCGTTATTGCTAGTGGATCGGAACGTCACGATTCGTCAATTGGCCAACGATATAGAACTAGCGCATTCTACTGTGCTGAAAATTCTGAAGAGCCTGGGATTGCTTAAAATCGCCTCAAGGTGGGTTCCACATGATCTGACTGATGTGACTGAACAACACAAATGGCTGCGATATGATACTGCTCGAACACGCTTGGAGCGGTATCAACGTGAAGGTGAGTCATTACGGCGGATCATTGCTATTGATGATACCTGGGCCAGAGCGTATAAACCACAGCTGAAACGGCAATCAAACGAGTGGCATCATTCTGGGTCACCGATAAAAACAACAGTTCGGAATACCCAACCACTGTGAAAGCCATGTTCATCATTGCATACGACTGGGATGTTGTAATCATAAACCATACCGTCTCCCAATGACACGCCGTTAGTGCAGAGTACTACTGCAATTTTTTGCAGAACAATTGCGAGCAGCTGCAAGACGAAAACGACGCCACTTCTGACGAACCCACCCATCATTCTACATGACAATGCAAGGGCACATTCAGCAGGTGCAGTCACTGATTTGTTGCATCATTAGGGCTGTATCACCTCCCGTATTCTCCAGATTTAAGTCCCTGCGATTACGACCTCCTCCCGAAGATTAAGGAACCACTTCATGAGACACGCTTCCCTACAGTTGATCATCTCCAGGCGACCGATCGCTCCATCCGCACTATCCAGATTTAGGCACTGCCAACGGTATCCAGCGGCTTCCACATCGCTGGGAACGCGTGATTCACAATGCTGGTGATTACATCGAGGGCCTGTAAAACTCGGACCTTGTAAGTCTACTTCTCAAGATATACCGTTGTTGCCATTACTAAAAATCCAACCCTTGTAGTACATCTATAAGTACTGGTTGCATTCGAGTAATAAGATGAAAGATAGAACCTGTTCTTGGGACGCTGAATCCATATCAAAAAGTGATACTTGGTATTCCTTACTGTTTCTCTTGTATGGCTATAAAGGTTTAAACCAAAAATCGCTAGTTTGATCACTTCTAGTTTCAGTAGAGGTTAAGGGAGGAAATAGATCGTATTCTTGGGACGCTGAATCAATTGCCAAAAACAACTTCTCGATATAGCTTTTGCTCTATGAATACCTGAAACTAGAAGTTCTAGTAAATTCAACCACTTCCGGCTTCGATAGTGTTGTGAATTGTGGTGATATGCTCTTTTGAAATCTTCAGCCGATTGCAGAAAAATATTCGTCGCTACCTATTACCATTTCTTTTCAATGGTGATAAATTTTGAAAGCGGAAACAGTTTGAACCACTTCCGGTTTTGATAGTGTGCAGTGGATATTCATGATACGTTCTCTTGTGACGCTGTGTCATTTGAAAAAAAAAAAAAAAAAAAAAAACCTACATCTTGCTATCTGTTACCTTTTTCGGTCTATGGCGATAAACGTTTAAAACGGAAATGACTAGTTTGAACCGCTTCCAGTTTAGAGTTGACGAAGAAGGTGGAACCTATCTTGGAACGCACGATTCATGGTTGCGAAAAACCGTTTCACGATATCTCTTAACCGTTTTTACTCTTATACCTGTCGACAGACGAACGAACGGCCAAAGCCGTTCTGTAAGACTTCCTACACCTATGCTTACATAGCATGAAATTCTAAGAAATATTATTAATATAAGAATAGTACCTTTTAATCAAGGCTGCACCCAGAGTTGGGAAGGAGGTATTGAAATACGAAGCATTGAATTACGTTACAAACAATAGCTGAGTTTGTGTTGTGCGTCAGTATGCAACATCGTGCTTACGAAGGACGAGACCTACTAATAACAAGGGCTCCTAGCCACGACTAGAGATTGAATTTGGTACAGCTGGAGTGTACATACCATCTGCAAAATTAAATCATATAGTGGACTTTAGGATGAGATCTTCATATAGACCATCAACTGAGGAACGATCCAACAAAATGAAGCTATATGGGACTGTATAAAAGTAATAAGTAGCAGAAGTTTCTAAGAATTGAAAATATGTATGTATACCACAATGAAAATAGTAGTACTACATCTAAAAAGTCTTTCGGTACGACATAGGTTAGATGCAGAACGAAAATATCCTTTTTCTGATACAGAGATATTTCTGTGGACAGCCTATTGACAAATTAAATAACAAAATATCTCCTCTTGGTGAGACTTTGACTACATCTTTAGGAAGGTAAATCTTATTTTATTGATGGAATTTAAATTTAAAAATAACCTTCGAATAGGGAAAAAATTGAATTAGTTCTCACAAGGATGCAAACTATTTTATATAATTCATATATACCTACAATAACTAACTAGAATAATAACTACAATAATAACAATAATTTTAGCGTTATTATTATAGCTCTTGCTGTTGGAATTCCCTACGTTCATAACAATATTGTGGTAAATACTAAACTATCGCAGTTCAGTGTGATGGAAGCAAATTTCAGAACTAAGGCAAGTGAATGAAACAGACACGAATCCTATAAAAATACGTCACAAGCAAAAGATTCTGGGTGAAAATCAAACCTCTTTTATAGTGATATGATTAACAGATTCCAAGGAGCGGACACACATTCGTACGGCATTGAGAAATGCAAAGTAACGAGTAACATATGTGTATATGCATAAAAGTGCAATTTCCACATGAGCAAATTTATATATGTAGAAATCAACTTCAAATAAATTATAATTAATACAAATTAAATTTAACATTGCTCCGTTCTCTATACTACATACTTACGATGTTCCTTATATTTGGGGAGTGGGGTGGGGAGGTGGATATAATTTAAAACATACATTATGCAGTTCAGAACATCGGACGCGTGAGTTAAAACTTATGGATACTACACAAAGTAGGCTGCACAACTTGCAATGTGCGGTGTGCGCGCGAGCTTGTTGCTCTACACATTATTTCAGACCCAGAGCGTTTTCACTCTAAAAACCTATCTCTACTACCTCAAATTATGCAGTTTTTATTAAAGCATCTGCAAGTGTGTTACTATTGGCTAGACTGTTCGTCCACCTGTTAAGACCAGCCTGAGGTGAGCAGTTCGAAGGGTTTCCCACAGTCTGTCTCAGAGAAAACTGAGAATAATGCACTATTATAATCTGTGAATAAAGAAAAATAAAGGACGAGAGTTTCACTACACCACACATATATATATAGGGTGTTAATGAACTATACAGACAAAGGTGATCCCTCACATTAAAATAAGAGAAAAAGTTCATATGGACCTATGGCGAAAAGTGCTTATTTTCAGAGCTAGGGCTGTCCAAAATCAGGAAAAAGCCAAATTTTAATAGGTCGTATTTCGAATTCCAGAAACTGTGGATGTTGGTTCTTATTAGCGTACAGGAAGCTACACATATACAATCCAAAAGTGCATATTTCGTCAATAGGTATAGAGGGTATTCCCTACAAAGTGTAATTTTCAAATGTTTCAATAGATTTTTCAGATATACTCTGATTTCAAGAAGGGTCCAAAGTAGGCAGGAGGTAAATCTTGACAACAATGGATATCCAATGCTTTGGAAGAAAGGCAGAAGTGTTAGAAAGTGGCAGCTCCATGTTCCTTGTGTTCGGGATAACGTGTGATGATACGTATTTCTCACGGTATATTTCACGTTTTCTTCACTAATAAGCATGAAAAAAAAAAAAAAAAAAAAAAAAAGGAGCATGCGTTTTCCCGAGTACAAGAGACTGCTGAGAGAGTGCTGCTGATGATCCTTAACATTTACGACATACCGTCAAAGGATTCCGTGTTCATTGCTGTCAAGGCTTATTTTTTTGCCTACTTTGGACCAATCATAAAGTCAGAGTATATCTCAAAAGTCTGTTATGACATGTCTGGGAATTTCACTTTGCAGAGAATAATCTGTACATCCCTTGAACAATAATGAAATATGCATTTTTGGATTGCGTATGTCTGACTCCTTTACGCTGATAAGGACCACCATCCACAGTCTCTCGAATTCGAAATAGGACCTCTTGAAATTTTTTTTTTTTTTTTTTTTTTTTTTTTTTTTTTTTGCGATTTTTGGCAACCCTAGCTCTGAAACTATGCACTTTTCGTCATAGGTCCATATGAAC
The DNA here is from genome assembly GCF_964235325.1 of Thermobia domestica. Lineage (NCBI taxonomy): Eukaryota > Metazoa > Arthropoda > Insecta > Zygentoma > Lepismatidae > Thermobia > Thermobia domestica. Next base: position 122,182,428 of record NC_137456.1, on the reverse strand, counting down.
TTTTTCTCTTATTTTGATGTGAGGAATCACCTTTTAAAGTTTGTCTGTATAGTTCATTAACACCCTGTATATTGTGTAGTGAAACTCTCGTCCTTTGTTTTCTATGTATTTATATTCTAAAGTTAGTTTCACTAAAATAATAGAAATGTTCAAAATAAGGTAAAATAAACTATTATAATCCTAAAAGCTTAGTTGTGACTGTTGTGACTCGGAGAACCAGTGGCACAAACCCAAAACGGTAGAAGTCCTGAAATTTAGGGTTTGTGCCCGTATTTTTAGGCCATGCGTTTAGGTCATATGACTGTTACCGCTTTCTTGGGTAACAGCGTTCCTATGAGCATCATACTATAATGAGTTTTATTTATGATTAGTCAGATTAATTCATTTTAATTGACTGACTATACTTCCGTAGTTGCGTTCGTAGAATCATTATATTATTTATAAAGATATGATTTGTATTGGTGTAGTACATGTTAAATCATTAGTACAATAAATGTACAAAATAGTAACTGTAATTTACAATAATTTTACATGTACTAATGGAAATATCAGTATGTATTAACAAAAATGCCCGACCTTGTAAAAAAAAGTAGAACCCGAAGGACAAATGACCACCTTCAACTCAATACCTTCAAATAACATTATGTGAGCAAAAGCTTAAACAAAAGTCTGACATACAGAGTAAAAATTCAAGTACAATTGGCTCTTATGGCTCCAGGTAATACTGGTGGCCCAAAACGTATCTGTTGTAGAGGAAATAAGTTCAAACATTAATGCAAAACTAGCTAAATTCACTCGAAGTTGAGCTAATTAAAATCGCCTACTTTTCAAACTAAAGTTAGGACGCAAGGTCCGATATTCCACTGATTCATCTCAATTCCAAATTCCAAATAAGATCACTCGATGAATTGTATCTCAAACAAAATCTTGCAGCAGGTATAGAACCAATAACACATTGTCACTACCCAATTTGGTGTTGTTGGGACTGACGACGGAAAAAATATCTTTTTTAACTAATGTTTATTCTAGGCTGCTTGAAGTTTTGTTGCGAAGTAATTTAACGATATCTGTGTACCAATATGAATTACAAAATGCACCTTGCAAAGTGAAACGATGTGTAGTTGGTCAGTTGAACTAACAGATTTCAAATGAGAACACCAGAGGAGTAATATTTTAAAGTACAACTTGGGATACCAATAGATACATAAAATGTTCCATTGCTTGTTGTGGTTCTAATTGCAATTAGAGGCGCGAAAAACATCTGGTTGAGCGAACACAGACAGCATAAAGAAAGCTTTGTTCTATCTCTATAAGTTCAGTGTGACTTTATGTTGGCTTCGAATGCCTTATTTCCTATGCTGAAATGTACCACCGACCATTGGAATTTTTCTTTTCAAGCAAGAAATTGATTGATCTTTTTATGTAAAATGAGTATGCTCTGTCTCTCTCTTTTTTAACTAATGTTTTTGTGTAATTACCCAGCGTTTCCAATAGTAGGAATTGTAGTACGTATTGAACTTATCAAAATAATTAACTTCCAGACTTTTAGTTGTCGGACATAAAAAAAAAAAAAAAAAAAAAAAACCTTTATGGAAATAGAAGATTATAAAAGAAACTATTATCTGTTTTCCTTTGATGAATAAAATTAAGTTGCTAATTAACCATTAGTTCTGTACTAAGGTATAACAAGATTGAAGTATAGAAATACTGAAGATTTACGACTGGAGCAAACTTACTTTTAAATGCGTTTTGTAGCTCTAAACATACCTTCCAAATGAATGACGAATCCTCGAAATTTGCCCAGGTGTGTAAATCCACTGAATATATTGACGGTACTCATACTCTTCTGCTTCTGCTTGCTATCCTTAATGAGTGTGTCCGCTACGATGAATTCATTATCGCCACTGTTTTAAACAACTGACAGACGCAAGGTAACTTCGTGCTTAAGACGGACAAATTAGATACTTCGGCGTGTTAACAGAATGTTAACTGCTATGGCTAAATAACTACGTCATTGACTACAAATAGTCGCTGTATGTGCTTGGGGAACCAGGCCACCGCACGGAGTTCAATCAAGCAACAATGTTGCGAGGTGGATGCCATCGAAGTCGTGGACGGACTTATGGGCTTACGCTTGAGTGCAAAGCAACGATGAAGCTTGGTCTGCAATGATTGGCTGAATCGTCCATGTGATTAATAGTTCTTTTCAGATATCACAAAAATTAACCAATGATCGAAATCGGTTCGCAAGGTTTCCCAAGTTCGAAGTTAGAAGTACGTGGGATTACTACCTTTTCAGAGACACTGAATAACACAACTATTGTTTTAAGTACTATGCACTGGGCTTTATATAGTTTAATTACCAGAATTACTGTTCTCCTAAAAATGAATTTTTATATGAAACTGAAATGCATGTTTCGCCCGTAAAGAAAACATAACTTTGAATAAAATTTTTATAAATTTTTTGCCGTTGAAAATTTTGACCTTAGGGACTATATTAAATGCACATCAAAATAGTATTTAGTTCAGTTGTTCTCACCTACTATTACTAAATGATGGCCATTGTTGGGGTGTTCAGGCTACGAATTCTATATTATAGTGAAGGGTAGTGACCAGACACGAACGAATGTTCTACAGCGTAGTTGTATTCGTAAATGTCATATTATATTTCAAGTAAGCCACTTTTTTATAAACTGTGACATGATCTATTGTACATAATATGAAAAATAACAATTTTAGAGCTCCATTGTGGAAATTTGTTTAAATAAATAGTTTATTGATATTATGTCCACTATTATTTAATTCTGTAAATAAAATTTATTGATACTATGCCAACTATTGACAAGTTCTGTGTATGAAGTTTAAATATCTTATAGATTCAAAAAATCAAATGGCTTTAAACTTGAAGTTAAATATTTCTCGCCGTAGTATATGCCACTACATGTCGAAAAGTGTTAACATATTAGTACTATGGGGCAAATGTAGAAGAAATTACTGAGATGCGGCTCTGTGTAATATTCGCTACTCACTATATTATTCAGCGACAAAGCATCGTTTACTTCGACTTGGCATGTCAACCACAAATTATTTGTCTCTGGAAAGTCATCACTGACTGGGCAACTTCATCATCGCCGCTGTGGTTAAGTGTCTAGTGTGGGGTTGTTAGCGATCAAGTAATTGGTCTCCTAATTGTAAATACGTATACTTCAAGAAGTTATTCTGCTTGCTACTCATATCAAAATGGGGTTTCAGCATGGTGGTGTTCCACGCATTATTCGCATCCGGTTGGAGAACTATTGAATATGCCTATGACTGAGAAGTGGATTGGACGTGGAAGTACAGTTCTTTCACCTACTCAACGTGTTTGTATATCTTTTACGTTATGTACACTATGGAATGTACGCGAATCTCGTCGTCTAGTTCATGTCTATGGAAATAGTGGCTTGAAGATGTACATTACGAGAATAGAACCTTCGTATGGTTGATTATGTAAAATAATTACAAGAACAAATGTTCTTGTGTATTTCCATATTGTCACGTAAGTTTAAGGCAATATTCTTACTAGAAAAAAAAAAAAAAAAAAAAAAAAAAAAAAAGAATTGACAACTACTGCTAAATTCTTCCCTGGATGTCATTTTTGTGTTACACAGTACTTACCTAGTGTTCTCACTTAAAATTTTTAGTTTAGGCATGCCCTGGATCTAAGCTGTTCCAGCCTGAAATGTAGATATTTTTATTAATCTATATTTGCGCACATATACAATTTCTGCTGTCAGTCTTATCCGTGCAGTCTTTTTTCTTTATCCCTTATCCGTGCAGATATCAAATTGATGTAAACACCATAATGATCTTTACATTTACTGATAACCATAGATATGATGCTTACCTAAGCAGTTTTTTTGAAATAAACCAAAATTTCAATCCCTTGCTGCTTTACTTGTGTTCTCTTGAAGTGCATCGTACGAATATAGTATTCGACGCTAAGGTACACCCATAGGCAGAAAATTTTGCTCGTATACTCTAGTTCACTATTTTTTGCATTTATTACATTTTTCCCTCCACCAGGTGGTTAAAGTTGAGTGATTAGTAAGTAGAGATAATAGAAAACATACTCTGTGTGAAAATGTTCTCAAGAAAGTATTAAGAAATAATAATATAAGCAAGAAACAAAATTAAGCTCCATTGAGCGTATCCTGACAGCCATGCTTATGAGGGATTTTTGTACTTGATTTCATGATTTCCGATAAAGGAGCTGGTTAAGGGCCAGAAGGCAGCAAAATATTGAATCTATTGGTTTAAACCTAGTACCGTATCTAAATTGTCTGCCAAGCGTATATTGGATTCTGTAATCAAAATATCGTACGCAAATATAAACAAGCAAAAATATTTCTTTGAAGCTCGAAGCGACTTACTATGGGTAGAAAAAATGTGTATGCTTCTCCAACGGAGTTCCCTGGATGAATAAGTAGATTGGAACACTATAAACTCGCATCGCATTTTGACACTTGATCGAATCGCATTTCCTTGTATCATTTTCGTTCTTATTTTAATTTCTTTAGAAAAGTAGGGCACTTGTAATATTTTCATATAAGCAAGAACTGAAACAAATAATAAAAAGTAACTTAATTATTATTATTTTTTTTCATTAATCCACGTATCTATTCACAACATAAGGGCTATTGGTAACAGCCCTAGTATGTTTTGTTTTCCCGTCCCTTTTTGCAGTGCAGACAGACTAATTTCCAACTCAAAGAAACAGACAGACAGAGACATACAAGATGTATGAGAAAAGTAATGAGACTGGCAACACTGCGGGCGATCTGACAACATTGTGTCTACCAGCCTGTGCTAGACCGGTTTGTTTATCCCTTCCACTTCCTCAGTTCGAATTACAACTCTATACAGCTAACACATTATTTTTGACAGCGCCATCAATGAAGTTTTGTTATGTGTTACAGAAATGGAGCATTGGAATTTAGAGCAATGTTGTGCAATGAAGTTTTGTGTTAAACTTGATGAATCTGCGAGTGTGACTTTTAAAAAGTTGAAATAGGCCTGTGAGGAACATTGCTTATCAAGAGCGCAAGAGTTCAGCTGACACAGATCATTTTTGGAAGGCCGAGAACACGTTGAAGATGAACCTCGCTCAGGGAGACCTTCAAATTGAAAAACTGACGAAAACGTTGGACGTGTGAGAGCTCTTGTGAGATCAGACCGTTGTTAAACAATAATGATGAAGAGTAAACAGATAAATGTAAACTTTCACCGTACATCAAATTTTGACAGACGATTTGAACATGCGAAAAATTTGTGCCAAAATGGTGCCGAAAACCCTCACAACTGAACAGAAGGACAATCGAGAAAACGTGTGCGTTGATCTTCTTGAGAGGATTGCCAATGACCAAGAATTCTTCAATTGTGTGATCACAGGTGATGAATCCTGAATATTTGAGTACGATCCTGAAACAAAGCAAAGAGTGGCACACTCCGTCATCTCGGTCGAATAAATGTCGAATGAGCAAATCAAAGATCAAGACGATGCTGATTTGTTTCTTTGACAGTAAGGGTAAGGGTTTGTTCCACCAGGACAAACTGTCAACCAAGTGTTTTATAAAGGTGTCCTTGAAAGGCTCAGGAAAAGAGTGATTCGTGTGAAACCAGACATTGCAGACAAGTGGATGCTTCATCATAACAATGCCCCGTGTCACACGACCATTTCCATCAGTGCATTTTTGATCTCAAAACACATTACTGTTGTTCCTTAACCCCCATATTCACCTGATTTGAGTCCTTATGACTTTTTTCCTTTTCTCGAAATTGAAACATGTCCTAAAAGGACGTCATTTTGGAACTCTGGAGAACATTCAAAAGACTGTGATCGACCAGTTAAAAGCCATACCAGTTGAAGACTTCCAGCGCTGCTGCCAGGAGTGGGAACAGCGACTCCGCCGGTGTATAGCTGCCCAAGAGAACTACTTTGAAGGGGATAACATTGTTTTTTAAAAAACATAAAAGCTTTAGTTAGTACAAAATAAGTCTCACTACTTTTCTAACACACTTCGTACGACACACCATACAGGATCGTTTGCAATCTTACCACTAAACGTGATATTCAAGATAGAAAAGGCTATCAAACTAGTCGATGGCAGATTATTGTAGTAGGACTTTTTAACTTTTCAGCAAGGTTTTAAAAAATTGAGAATATACTAAGCAAGGAGAATGGTCATACTCACGAGTTTGGCTACGGAGTGAAGGATATTTCTGTTCTTTCTTTTTTAAACCCAAATTCAATACTTCAACGTGCTCGTGTTTCACGCATCTAGAAGGATATTATACCTGCGAACCATTCTAAAACAGTAGAGTGAAATACTGATATAACGAAAAGGAGTAAGCAACTAAGTTTCTAGCGTGAGAACACATTATCAACATTTCATTAAATTCCTTGGGTTACAATTATTAACTTATGTGTAATACTTCACTCTTTTTTAAAACATATTTTTGAAGTTGAGTCCTGTTCGCAATATTCCTAACGAAACTAAAATGAAAAATTTCATGTACCTCGTTGTGGGCAAACGACTAATGGCATGGTTCTAGGTTCGATTCGCGGTGGGAGCTAATATATTTTGATCTGTCGTTAAGAAGTAGATAGCGCAAGAAAGGAATATTAATTGAACGAAACCCAATTAATCAATCAGTCAAATGAAATAAAAGAAAAACAGTGGTATCGAAATGATGGGTATCAGTGTTGATGGGACTAAAATGTCCAAATGGCATGTGCCACTTTCAAAGGTGAAAAAATTGATAGATACAGTACCAGGGTAGTCAGTACTCTCAGGCTACAGCTACACATTTTTACAATTTCTTAACTAACGATTGGATTTCATGACAAAGTAAATCTGAAGTCTGTGACTCGAAGAACTCGCGAACCGCTCGTTACACCGCCGTATCATTAGGGAAGATTTTCCTCTCCAAGGATGCCAGGAGAAGGATTTCATACTGCAGATCATGACTATGCACTGTTCTTTAAGAGCGTTAATTGAAGTGCATGAGCATTGAGGAACAGCGTGAATCCCCCCCCCTTTTTTTTTTCTTTGGTCGAATTGGGAACCTTTCACACTAGGGATAAGCTCTATCACTAAGCCAACGATTGGTTTAACGTAATTAATGAAGAAGTCAGCGCCGTTGCTATTTGTCCTCGTCACGAAAAGGCCAGTGGTCGATAGATGCTTCTCATAAAAGGACTCACAATACAGGAATAATGTTGAAAAAAAGATGTATAAATAATGTATAAATCTAATATAATCTTTAAAAATTAACAGAATAAAATGATGATTCTGATAAAAGTTAAGTAATGTTAGAAAAAGATTTAAAAATACAGCTGAAAACAACAATAAAAGTAGCTAAAGAATAAGAACAAAATTATTGTAAGCTTAAAAATTATTATTATTATTATCATTATCATTATTAAAAATGTAATGAGCTTGATAGATCGCTAACAAATTCAGTTGCACGACAAAAAACGCAAATATGGTCAATTATAAAGAGGTTGATACTAGTCCAACGGTAAATGTTTACATGCGAAATCAAAAATCTCAGATCCACACTTGTGAAGATGCATTTCATACGATGCATGTTAGAAAAACGAAATAATGTGACATCAGTGAGATGCGCTACGTTGATATGAACGTGCTTCTTATAATGAATTCACAAAATAAAGCGATAAATGGTTTCGAGTGTCGTTAAAATAATCCTTAACGATTAGGTAAGAGCAAGTGAAAGTCCGATTTTTCGTCTGATGGGAAACCATCCTCTATAATGCAACCAATGGCGACGCATACTATGTTAAAACTCAATACATGTTCAGAAAAGAGGATGAAATCCAGTCAGACGAGAGGAAGTGTATTGTTGATAAGATGTTCAGTATTTTTTTTTTTTTTTTTTTTTTTTTTTTTTTTAACTCGCAGCACAGCATAAATCTGATATATCTCATGCGTAAGCAGAGAATCTCTCTTCGAAAATAATTTGTTAAATTTGTTGGAATGATATATATATTGTTTATGCCATACTTTGCAGACACACTTAATATCCTAGTTTACTTTAACCATTCTATTGGACATCTCATTACTGACAGAAATCTTATTGGCTGAGAACAGCTTCTTGTTAATTGACACATTACTAGTAGCTTATGTATTATTCCATTTTGAAAATACTTCTTTGTTTTCTGATAGTATTTAAATAGAATTAACGAAGCTTTTTAGAATATAAAATGAATTAAATTAATAATATTTAATTATGTAAATGTATAGGCTTTCGGCCCAAACCAATAGAAACAACTCTTTGGTTCCAAGAAGGCGTACGCCACATTTAATGAAAATTGTGTGTGCTTTCCTTGTGGCTTTGGAAATGAAATTATTGATTTGTGGTTGAAATATTACGATTGAGTGATTAAATGCTATTCCAAGTTGAAACTTTGTACATAATGTAATAAAAAAGAAAAAGAAAAGAAAACAATTGATTTTGATGCAGTGCGGCAGATATTCTTAAATATGTGGTGTTTCTAAAAGAATAATGTAATTTCACAAGATTACATCATGTACATGAATGAAGATAGAACCTCGTGGTAGTTTTTAGAACAAACATCGAAACTAGAAACATGACGTTTAGAAGAGTCGGTGGAGTTAATGCAAATATCACTAAAATATTTCACTTCTGGACACCAGTGTGCCATTTTGCATAGTGGTTATGCATATATGAAGAAATACATAAACCGCCAGGAGACACTTGATCAGAGGTCATGAACCTTTGTAGTGACGTCATCAAAAGGGTCGCTGTATCGCGAGACATAGGTTCATTTAAATGACCGTATCTCCATTACCAATCATAATATTGTGATGTTTCAATGCACCATTTGAAAGATCTTCAATTAAGGTACAAAAAAGACTTAAAAAAAAAAAATGTAATACAAACGGTTAAGAACTTGTAACGAAAATTTGGATGTGTATGATATACTGGTGAACATTTTAGGAAAAAAAAAAAAAAAAAGAAAGAAAATCTCTGAAACTATTTTTAACGGCATTTTCTGCGACATTTGGGCAACGTGTATTTTTTCGGGAAACTGAGACCCTGCTGAACGTGAATCTGAATATTCCGAAGTTAAATTTCGCTTCCTTATGAACGAAATCCAATTTGGCGGCCAAAAAAAGGTGTTGCATAAGTTTGTTTTTTGAAAATAGCCAGAAATATTGCCACGTAATATATCATTTTTTAGGTTATCGGGGTCAATATATTAATTTGTGACCTCCGAATTACAATCCGACCACCAGAAGTGGCTCAAACCACCATGAAAGCCAAAATAATGGCCAGATTCGACGAGAAATAAAAATGCTACGTATTAAGAGTGTGAGACATCGTTTGCCATGTTTTCAGGGTTAAGAATCTCAGGGTTGCTATTGCTTAAATTATGAATCTAACACAAGAGGTGCTCAAAAACTCAAGATAGGTTCAAAAATAAATAAATAAATAAATAAAATGGCTCAATTCATAAAAGAATTCAATCAAAAGCAATAATAGCACAGCTTTCTTGTGGGAATAAGCTGAATACATCTCTGATGATTAGTCTAATTCACTTGTGGCTCCTCTTCCCTTACGTAGGAACTTCTTCGTCTCGAACCCAAATCCCCAAAATTTCCCTTACGAGCGGTTTAGGAGTTAGTACGACAGAAATTTGAAATGTAATGAAAAACAAGAAACATCGTCTACGGTTGTTTTAATATCAAAATTGGGCCTCGCAGGTACAAACCAAAGTACAACTTCAGCCAGATTTTGCACATTGATAACAATTGCACCTCTCTTTAATTTGCTTGATATTAGGTCTTCCAGCTGATTCGTACTGATCTCGGGGTTAGCTGATCAGAGGGATGTGTATCATCTCGGACTTTTTTCCATTCCTGCTCACACGAATCTAGACGCTAAAAATTTCTTTAGAGACGTTTGTCCACAAAGAGCACTGGACGATTGCGCTGTTCAAATGGTGCTGCAGTGCATTACTTGTCAGTGGAAAATTTTCATCTGGCATTTTCTGCTGCATAGAGCACACGTATCGTGGCCTGTCACGGTCTGCACTGAACTTGAGAAATAATACATTAGAACGATGAAGTGCTGAATGAGTAAGAATAATTTCATCTTTCGAGATGTCAGAAACTTTGGAATAACCCGAAAGAGCTTTGTCTACGTCTCGAAATGCCATCCACGTTTTTCAGGAAGTAGCTTTACCAATTCTTGCAGAAGTAAACACCGTGTCCGCTTCTGTAAAGGCATGGAAAGAAGTCAGAAGGTTTAAAACTCCTTACGAAACTTTATCCTTTAACAAGTGAGTGGGGACGTATTGGAGATGTTCGGATGGGATGGAAAATAATTGGGGATAACTACGAGCCTTTCTGATCAGCTAAAGCCGAGATCATTATCGACAAACTAGAAGACCTAATATCAGCAAATTAAAGAGAGGAGTAATCGTTATAGATGCAAAAAATCTTATTTAAATTGTACTTAGCTTCGTGCTTTGAGTCTCAATGTGGAGATTAAAACACAACCATAGAGGGTACGTTTTTTGTTTTCCACTCCCTTTCAAATTGCTGCTGCAATAATTTGTAAGTTCTTTGTCTGAGAAAAATGTGAGATGGCCTTCTTTGTAACTTAATTCAACATCTTTCAGATGGTGTATGTAAACATGACAAGATCCTGCCCGTAATTTAAGGGAATATTTTTGGGAATTTGATTTAGTTCTGAATCCATCCCTGCGTAAAGAAAGAGAAGTCAGGGAAGAATGACAGGCACCATTAATGATCTATTCATCCCATTTTCAGATGGAAGCTGTGCTTTATTTCTTTTGATTGTAATTCTTTTTATAAACTTGAGTAATTTTTAGGAGTTATCTTGAGTTTCTGAACATTTTCGGTGTCAAAATTAGAATTAAGCAATAGAATAAGATCCTTGACAACGAAAACATGGGAAACGATGCCTCAGACTGTAATATACTGCACTTTTCATTTCTCATCGAATTTGGCCATCATCTTGACTTTCATAGTGGCTTGAGCTACTTCCGGTGGCCGGATTATAACTCGGAAGTCACAAATGGATTTCTTGACCTCGACAACCTAGAAAATGATATATTACGCGGCAATTTTTCTCGTTATATTCAAAAACAAACTTATGCAGCACTCTTTTGGTCGCCATCTAGAATTCTAACTATAAGGAAGCGAAATTCGACTTGGAAACATTCAGATTTATGTTCAAGCGGGTCTCAGTATCCCGAAAAATACACATTGCCCAAATGTAAAAAAAAAAAAAAAAAAAAAAAAAAAAAAAAAAAAAAAAAAAAAAAAATCCTGCTAAAATTGTTTTACAGTTTTCCTGAAATGTTTCCAGTTTATCACTCACTTCCAAATTTTTGTGTCTGTAACTTGTTAATCATTCATTTTTTAAAAACTTTTTTTCTGGCTTAATTCAAGATCTTTCAGATAGTGCAGCGTTTCCCAACCTTTTTCAACTTGCGGCACACTATAGGTGTAACTTGAATTCTCGCGGCACACCCATATATATATTACTATATATATATATATATATATATATATAATTACTATTATTATTTGTAAATATAAAATACCGTGGTATTTTTATGTGATTACTGATCTCCTTACAGAGAAAAAAGCTCGATCACTGATTTTCCCCCGTGGTAAATCATTATGCTTATTTTTCATTCTAATTTTAAAATAGAAAACAATTGCAATGAAATATAGGACTCGGGTTTTTAAAAATCTACTTTTTCTTTAGAAAACTGTATCTAACTTTAACTAAAAGGGAAGATCACTAAATAACGAATAAACAGACAAATCTCCTATACTTTCAAAACATAAATGTAGGTAATTTGTATGCATATTTGCTTTGTTGAATTTATTGAATGATATGTTAAAATTTCAAGTTACGAAATAGTCTGCAACAATAAAGAAGCAATAATGGTCATGACAATGATAAATACGTTTTACAACATTAAAAATGTACAGAAAAGTAACACAGTATGAAACTTAAAATTGTAGATTTATAGTAGAGGTTCATAGTAATGTGAAATACAAATATACATTTTCCACTATGTCTTGCAATTTGATTCCTATAGAATTAATAATTTGTTTTGATTTCCTCGCGGCACACCAGCGGCCCATTCGCGGCACACCAGTGTGCCGCGGCACACCGGTTGGGAAACGCTGAGATAGTGTGTTGAAAAATCATAATATTAAGATTGGTAATGGGGATATGATCATTTAAACTGATCGATGGCTGTCGACACGGCGGCCATTTTAATGACGTTACTAGGATTTCATAATCTCTGGCCAAATGTCCGCCGGCAGTTTTTTTAATTCTCTGATATGTACATAACTATCCAAAATATACCAGTATCCGGAAGTGAAATATTTGTACACTAACTGCACTGACTAGAAGAGAAAGTGTGGTCACTACCGTCACGCTATGGTTTTTGTCATTTGCCGTTTGTCGTCAGTTGGGAGTAACATAAGCAACGGCGTGACGGTCGCTTAATGCTTCCAGTTTCATTCGTGCATTGTGCAGAAGCGCGTTTGACGTTCCTTTATTATTGTAGTTTTCAGTAATGAGTGATTTTAAGCGAAATTTAGTCGATAAGATGCCGTGCTGTTTTGTTTCTGGATGTAAGTCGGGGTATGAGTTGTAGTGAAATAAGAAGTTTCTTTTTCCCCTCTTCAAAACAAAATTATGTTTCGTAAATGAGACATTGTTTGTTAGATTACTGTTATGTTACTGTTTTGTTCACATCAGAAAGAAAAAAAAGTTTTATGCTTTTTTGGACCACCATTTATTATTATTATTATTATTATTATTATTATTTCCATGAAATTTAGTATAGAGACAAGATAAATAATTCTATCAATTGTCAGTTTTATTTTGAAAATAGTCGAAGATGCAGGCAAAACCTAAAGTAGTTATGAAAAACTGCAAGCACATATAGTAATTACAAATGACCGTAAGTTCTTTCCTAATTGGAGTATAGCAAAAATTCAGCCATTGAAAAGCTAATGAATAGGGCTTTCCAGCCGTATCGTGCATGATATCACTGCCCATTACATTTTCAAGGTAATTCAGTATAACCTTTACCCTTGAATCTCAAAACACATCTAAGAAACTTCTGAAAAACTACACTTTATTACCCCAGCATTCTTATACCAAGTATTAGGCTGACACCGCAATGGCAAGGCAATGCAGGATAAACTGGAATGACATGCTGGACACTGCTGCAGGTAAGGCACAGAGTACTGCATGTATAAAGGTAACCGAGAAAGTTCTGTCGCTTTTTATGGAGGTCTGTGTTCAACATCGTGAGTTAAATGCGAGTGGAGATAAGATGGTCAGTTGTTGGTGTGGATATATCCAACGTACTTCCTAGTTGTGGCAGTTCAGTACACTGTGAACTTGCGTAAGGACAATGGACATGGGATCCCCACAGAACGTCATAAAGGTTTGATGCTGTACGAGTTCAAACTGGGGTCAAACGCCGCTATAGCGGGAGGGAAGATATGCCAGGCCTTTGGGGAGGGTGTCGTGACTACGCGGACAGTGCAGCGGTGGTTTAACAAGTTTAAGGACGGTGACGAAATACTCGAAGACGCATCACGTGCCGGAAGACCACATATGTACAAAATGAGGATCTGCAGGCAGCAATTGAGGTGAACAGTGGCCAGACGTGAGGAACTGAGACCACAATTCAGTGTGAGTGGAGAAACCATTCGACAACACCTCCATAAACTTGGGAAGCAGTACAAGTTGGGTCGATAGGTCCCACATGATTTGACTCCGAGCCAGAAGGCAACGCGAGCAGACACCTGTGTTTCTTTGCTGTCTCATCTGAGGAAAGAGTCATTTATGGACAGGGTGTTGACATGTGATGAGAAGTGGGTCCTGTACAAAGCTCCATGGCGCCGTCATTAGTTAGCATCCCATGAACCGGTTCCAAAAAGGTCCTCTTGTGTGCTTTGTGGACTGCTCGTGGCATTGTGCATCGCGAACTGCTACCAGATTGTCAGATTATCAATGCAACTCTGTACTGTCAGCAATTGAGCCGTGTTCAAGAAAAACTGAAACCTCTGGAGCCAGCACTTCTGACTCTTAAAGGGGTCCTCCTGTTACAGGACAACGCTAAGCTCCACGTGGCTAGGATGGCCCGGGACACCATTCTATGCCTTGGATGAGAAACACTATTGCATCTGCCTTACTCGCCGGACATTTCACCGTTCGATTATCATCTGTTCCATTCCTTGGATAATCACCTTCGAGGACGCCAGTTCAAATCCCTAGTAGAGGTGCAAAATGCACTTGATAGGTTCTTGACTTCACAGCCCAACAAGTTCTACCACGATGGAATCGATGGCAGAAGGTCGTCGATGCTGATGGGGACTATTTTTGATTTTCCAGGTACGTGTTAGGTGATATATACTTGTTCGAAGGTGGTGAGTGAAAAAGCAAAAGAACTTTCTCGATTACCTTTATATGAACTGTAATGGTTTTCCGGATGCATATGTGATAATTGCTCAATATGTTACAGCTTATACCGATAATTCGAATTGTATTAGTTGATATATATAATGTTTCGGTTTCACATTTATAAGAAATGAAACTGTGCAAGTGAATAGCTTCGTTAATAATCAAATTACAAATCTTAGGAGAGAGATGCTATCATGGTAACGACCATCCCCATTTCTCTCTGCTCCAAAAATGTGTTCGACCTGTTGCTGTTTGTAGATCAACATTTGTTCTAACTACTGTTTTGTTAACATCAAATATACTTGGTTCCTATATAGATCAATGAGTGGATGTTATGTGGATGCAACTTTAACTTGTTCTGTGAGAATTCACATCCAAAACACACACAACACCATACACTGATTTTCATATACAACAACGACATAGCCACGAATATCCTCTAGGTCAATTTCTGATGAATTTAGAAACATTGACTCAATCTTGTATTTAATTGAGAGCTTGAATACATTTTCGTTTTCACAGCTGCGTGTCATACTGGTACGATACAGTGAAGTTTTTGAGTACCAAGAATTGATTGATCACTTCTATGACGTTTCTCAAAGAACTCTATTGTTCTCCTACTCCTTGTTTCTGCTGTATTTGAAATAGCAAAAAGCAATGTTTGTGGAAGCCCAATCATACAACTGTCACGGTGTCATAACGTGCTCATTAAATGAACACTGAATGCTGGCACCTGCTGCTTACTTCTAAATGATGCTACGCAATCACACGTTCAGTGTCAAATACCACAGCTGGGACACCAAAATCTACGTCGTGATGCTAAAATTGACGAAGTTCTTCGTGTTCTTATATTGTGAAGTTGCACCATCTAAGAAGTTATAGGTGTGTTCTACTGTCTTGTTAAAATGTGATGATAAAAACTGCATTAATTGACTCTGGAAAAGGTGAACGTTGACAGTGTCATGCTTGAGATACTCTAAGATGACAACAAAACAAACATGAACTAGCTGAAGTCTGTTGAAATGTTTTAAGTTCACGACAAAACTGCATCCTGAAGTACAAAGGAATAATTATTGTCAAAATCACATATCACTATGCACTGATTATTGTCAAGATTTTCTTTCAAATTTAAAATAAAGCTTGACTGGTGAATAGCGATAAAAGAACACACGTAATTCTGCTCACACACACGCAATTCTGGTTGCTCCGTGACGCTTAAAACAGGGTTTCAGGTGTTCTGTTTACTGCAGATTTGTGATGTTGCCTGAGCCGCAGAGAACTCTGAACGTTTTTGCTGCTAACACTGATTTGCCTCTGAAGAAGAAAAATTGATTGCTGAACTCGGCGTAAGCACGTTTTATGAAGAAAGAGAAGATTCGAGATTAGAATATAGAAAAGGAAATGATGAAATAGGAAAATTTCGACATAAATGAAGTCTCACTTTAACCCGAATTGTTTTGGGTTAAAGTTGATCAAAGATAAGGTGCCAAAAGGAAGTAAACTTAGCCCAATTCGGGAGTTTCCGCATATCATTATCTGGTGCATTTCTGTTCACAAAAACTTTGCCTTCCAAGTCCAAAAAATTGAACCTAGATTCTCACGTCCATCGGATCTCATTGCAGAAGAAATCTATTTTCTCTTCATTCTGTTACAGAACAATATACATATTTTCTAATAGAAGTAGACCATCTGCACATTGTCTCCAAGTAAATATTCAAGTGGCATCTAGAAAACAATCGTAAAATATGCCAAAAAGAGTATAAAAGGTCAAAAAGTGGCATACTCCATGATACGATATTAAAGCTTGTAGAAAGTACACCGCAAACATACGCCTTTGGTCTAGTGGATAAAGTTAAAGGATTCGCGTACAAATGTTTATTTTAACAAAGGTTAGAATTCTGTGTAAATAATCTGCATTTTACTGATAAAGAGCATTCATGTTGAATGCAGGTTATTTGTAAATATATCACAACTGTCTAATATAGTAAATTGCAACACACACACAGAGACATATTTTATGATTATATATATGTCATCCGGGGAATGTTCTTCATCATATGATCTCTCGTTTCGGAGATGTTGAGTAACCTCCACGTTCGCCTGATTTATCGTCATGTGATTTGTTTACCCTATGGACGTATTTAAAGGGTATGGCCAGAAGTACTTAGGAATAAGTTAGAAACCAGTGGTAAATTGTTACATGAACAATTTTCAGTACTGGAAAGATGTGATGGAAAGGATTAAACTATATTTGAGAAAGGTAGATAAAATATAAGAAAATATTAAAGAATACGTGAAAAAAATTTGACGTCACTGTTTTGCAAGCTATTGGCAAAATGGCTGGTGAGGGAAGGAACAGAGAGGTGAAATTGAACAGTGTTTCAGCATTGAAGATTGAGTCTGTACTTGTGTGACAGATTACACTCAATTTAAGACAAATTTTAGACAAAATTCCCAGTTTGACTGTTTATAACATGGCAAACATGGTGAAGTGGTCAGCATATTACACATAACTCATTTTTCATATCGACAAATAACTTATGCATATCTAGAAGAAACCGCAAGTTTACTAATTTGTTGAAAAATTATAAAAATGATGTCGACAGTTAGAACTGGTTTCAAATTCAGACTAGTTCTATTATGTTTGTAATTATTTTCATATCGTTTTCGAAATTTGACTTGAGCTCCTCCGTGGCTAAGCGGTTAGCGTACGCGCCTTTGGCGTGGGAGGCCCGGGTTCGATTCCCAGCGGGAGCTCATGTGGTTCGGATTCCACGTTAATCAGTAGGTCCACGTCTCATATAGCCTCGCTGCTGAACGGGACTTTAAACTCAAAAAAAATCAATCGAAATTTGACTTTTAACGATTCACCAATCAGTATTTAAAAGGAATAGTTGATTTCCTATCATGATTTTAAAAATATATTTAAGAGCTTTTTGAGCTGTATCAGGAACCTAGAAACAATTGTTAACTGTCATACTTTGGTACATATCTTCAACTTCATATGCATTTTTCCAAATAGAATATAAAGTTTTAGGGTACACATTGTCTATCCACTATGTAATAATATTAGTTTTTTTTAACATATATTAATTAAATGGTTAACAGTTTTTCCCAGAATGCTGAAGAATTAATAATACGTAGTGTCACAAGTATTGCAAATAACTATTTTATTTTCTTTCGTTTAACCCTTTTAAATCCATTTTCTTAAGAAAATTGTAGACTTTCAGTTAAGCAGCTACTGCTTCAGCACTATTCATCCAAATTTCTTGGTTCGGACATAATTTTCTTCAGAATGAAACCAGCTTTCAGATAGTATACATCCTATACCCTACGTGATGTATGTGAAAATGGATATTGGGGAAAAATCTTGTAAAATCCCTTTTCGGGATGTTTGACCTCCCTAGAAGGGACACAGTGAATGTATGCGCTCGTAATATCTCGTATAAAATGCGTGTGGGTATTCTAAACGTTTTTACCCAGCACCAGTCCGATATTGTTTGTAGTTACTAGGGAAAAATATTTCCCATTTCTTTTGAAATGTACAAAATCGTAGATAGAAATAGGAAAAAGATACAATCTGGAATAATTTCTGGACAGGATAGTATTGATACGATTATCAGGTTGACATGTACTGGACCAATCAACCAATCAGAATGAAACTAACTTTCAGATAGTACGATGTCCATGGCCACATGAAGTATTCGAAAAAGGAAATCAGGGAAAAATTCCTTTTCGGTAGTTTTGGACCCCTTAGAACGGCCTCGGATTAATGCACCTACTCATTAATATCCCGTGAAAATTCGTGAGCTTTTGCAAAACACAAGCCGGATATTGTTGATACAGTTAAAAGGGGAAAAATATTTTCCAATCTTGTTGGATTGTACGAAATGTCATAGGACATAAAACATACGTGTTGCTCTCGTAAAAATACCTTACACGCCTTTCTTATGAAGTTCTCTCCATCATGTGCCATCTCCGTAACACTCAACCGCCGCGAATTTCATGCAAACCAAGAGTATTTAAGATCTATACTATATGTACTGGAGACCTTTTATTGAAAGAATAATTAATTACTTTTTTATAATCAGCAAAGTTTAAACAGTTGATCTATTGCGTCTGAAGCCATATTTGAGAATTGGACGAATATATAGAATACGATTAAACATAATTTTAGAAAATTGCTTCAAATATTTTAGCAGGAGAAAGTATCAGATTAATTGGTCTATGATCTTGTATAAATCGTACTGAATTAAATTTAGGAACCGAGCATACCGCTGATATTTAAAATGTCGTAACTTTTGCCCTGGTTCAAAGACAAACAAATAAATTGTTTAACTAGGAATTTCTTACAAATATAATGATATGCTATCTTGACCAGACCATCTTTTTCTTTTCATTTTGTGTATTGCTTCTCCAACTTCATAGATTTATTTAAAGCCATTATATCTAGAATTGAAGGAATTTCAACTGAATATATTTCATGAAAATTTACATTGAGTGGTTCAGCACTATAAACTGATTGAAAGTACATAACGAAAGCTTCACATTTTAATTTATTGTAGATAATTTTTTGGTCGTTATACTCAAGAACGAATTTATTCCTATTCAGGTTTGAACTTATTTATATAATTCCAGAATTCCCTAGGCTATTTAATAATGCTTTCTTGAAAAGCCAGTACATTAGTTCACTTAATTTGCTTTCTACTATTAATAAAACACACATAATTAGAGTAACGTTAAATTTTTTACAGTTACGTCTAATACGATTTTTCTCCTTTAAATTTCTGATTATTTCAACAGTGTACGATTGCGGATATGAACGTTTTCTCTTAACCTTTTTTAAGTACATATTCATAAGTACATTATGTAATTTAGAATAAAAGAAATTAACACTTATTTGCATCATTAGTTACGTACAAGGAATCCCAATTTTTGTACTTTCAAGAGCTGATATAACTCAAGAAAATCATAATTTTTAAATTTAAAAACTGTCACGAAGTTCGTTATATATTTTACAATGTTTTAAAAACTGGAAACTAATATTCAAACACTGGTGGTTTCTACTTTGTTGGACAAAGAAGACATCAGATTTAGGAATTTCAGGGATAAGTATAGTTAACACTACATTTAAAATTATTTTGCTTTCGTTTTTAATAGTATTTAACCTTGAAAATTTTTAAAAAATCAGTTTATGCAAAACATTAATTTAAACTAGTCATGCTACGGAATAAGTCCTATTCATATATTCTATTAAGATCGCAAGATTGAGATCACAATAATAAAATCATTTTGGGATATGATAATTCTTGAAATCTTTCAGTATTTCTATTTTTTTTTTAACCCTCTACTATATGGTGGGAAATACATTACACAAATGTGTATACGTATAATTTTAACTTCGTAACTCAATCTTGACCCATAAATCATCATAATCCGGTAATTCAGAGTTATCTTTCTGAAGTATAGCTATCTTTAACCCCATTTGAGACTTCCACTTTGTTAGGTATATTTTAGACTTCCAGTCAAGCAGCTGTTGTGTCTAGACTATTTATTACAGGATAATGATTCATATCTCATTTTGTTCAGAATGAAGCAGTGTTTCCAGTTGTACCAGTCAAATTTCTCTAATTTGTACCTAAAGCAATAAAATTCCCTCCCAAAGTGCGAAAAAATATTTTAAAGAAATATCCCCGTTTCCGGCGAATTTCTCTCCTCCGGGCTTCATTCCGAACAAAGCGAGGTATTTACCATGATCCTGAGGTAAATAGTCTTGGTGCTAAAATTCATTTACTATTTTTCCCCACCCATTTTTTTTTCCCAATAATACTAATCTATTGCTATTCAATAAGCTCTAGTGTCAAGACTCTTTATTGTAGGATCATAGTTCGTACCTCATTGTGTTTGTATTGAAGCAATGTTTCCAACTGTACCACTCAAATTTCTCTATTATACCAGAAGTGGAAAAATCCCTCTCAAATGGGAAAAATATTTTTGTCAGGAAAAAATAACTTTTTCGGAAATTTGTTCCCATAGGTAGATGTTAGCACCACGTGAGTGGTACAGTTTGAAACATTGCTTCATGACAAACAAAAAGAGGTGCGAACCATGATCTTACAATGAACACTCTTGACGTTAGAACTTATTGAATAACAATACATTAGCAATTATTACCCAAAAATGGGGAGGGAAATTTAGTAAATCAGCTCTAGCACCAAGACTATTCTAGAATTATACTTTGTACCTAATTTTGTTCGTACTGAAGCAGCGTTTCCAATCGTACCACTTGCATGTCCCTATCGTGTATCTGAGGGAAGGAATTCCCCCCCAAAATGTATAAAGAAGTAGCGTGAAATTAATAGTTTCAAAACTTCCCTTTTTCGGAAATTTACCTACTCAGGTACATGACAACGCAACGGTATTGGTACCGTTGGAAACGTTGCATCATTACGAACAAAATGAGGTACGAATCATGATCCTACGATAAATGGGGATGACACTGTAGGTACTTTACTAAACACATTGATTAAAAATGTGTAATAGGGGAAAAAATCAAAAATTGAAAAATCTTTGTTTGCCCTACGATCATGGTTCGTACCTCGTTTTGTTCGGAATGATGCTAGGTTTTAAACGATACCACTCACATGTCCCTCTCGTGTACCTGAGCGAAGGAATTCCCGAAAAAGAAAAAAAAATGAAAAATTGATATTTTTTCCACTTTGGGCGGGATATTCCCGCTCCTGGTACATAATAGGGAAATTTGAGTGGTACAACCCGCGGCAAAAAACCTGCAACATGAAGATGTAAGTTTATTGTGAAACTACGCCTGACAGCACAGGGAATGAACATAACGTCTAAGTGGAACGAATCACGCCAGGATAAACTTTGGCCTCCTCCCGTGCACACTTATTTTGGAGCAAAAGACTTCGTCATTTCACAATAAACTTATATGCTCATGTTGCAGGTTTTTTGCCGCGGATTGTACAGTTGGAAAACATTTCTTCATTACAAACACAATGAGGTACGAACCATGATCCTAGGATTAATAGTGATGTGTGAGGATTTTTTGTAAAAAAAAAAAAAAAAACTGCTCTAGAATTTACCCTTTTCTGTTTTCCTTCGTCCATGTTTGTGAGATCACTGCCCCCAGGGCATCGCACACGTGACTACAAAATGCCCATGAAACATATTCTTTGATGCTTTCCCGCTTGAATGAATGCAAAAAAAAAGAAAAAGAACTTTACTAGAGATTTATAAAGCAAATTCCAAAGGTCGACGCCATAGTACAGGTCTGTACCAAAAAATCCCCAAAGGGTTAACAACTAAGAGCACACGATCCCCTTCACACATTCTACGACGTTTCAGATTGCTACCCTTTGTGGAATGGATGGAATCTGGATACCTGTCATCAAATAGTTCAGTACTAAGTATTTCGTTTTTTAACTATGACTCAGTAATAGCCACACAATAAAAATCATACACTGTTTAAAGTTATAATTTTGTTTTTTAAACCGTTAACATTTTGATGAAAAATATCAAAGCGCTATTAACTAGTGTAATATTAGAATAAATTTTGGTTCCTACTAATTAAATATCTGTACTTCCGCCACAATCATTATTTTCATTTATCCACTAATACCCAAATATATCACATTTAACAGGCAAGGCGTCGCCTTCATTGATAGAATTAGGAAAACCTGACACGTCATCTTCAGTTTTTATAACCGTGACGGACTGTTTTCATTTATACTAATTTATATTTCACAGCATTAACCGAGCAATATTATGTTGACTATTTCTCGCAGAGTTTCTTGCCTTCCAAAAAAGTGGCTTATTTCTAGGGGATAAATTTACATTTATAACAATCTTTTGATCGTTACTCCCAGAAACTATGTTTATTACTAGCCAGTCCTAAAACCATTTTTCTCTCACTGATCGCGTCGTGAAATGTAGAATAGACTGAAATAGCGATGTCGTCATTTCCGTTCCGTTGCCATGGTGATCGCCATGTTTTTTTCTATACAAACGCGTGAAGCGAATAGTGTATTTTAAATTCTAGTACAAACAATGACAGCAGCTGTAAATTTATTTACAATTATAAAATGTTTTAACGGCTATAAAGTTGGTGAGAAAGGATACAGATTTAGAATACGGGTATGCGTTTAGGAAACTACGAATAAAATCAAGAAAATTCAAAAAGAAAGAGTAATATGTAAGGAACTTATTTGTAAAAGCTCCACATTTCTAAGTGATAAGGTAGAAATCAAATAATTAATGAAAACGTCATTATCATGTAATCCACCTTAAGAAGCAATTATACACAAAATAAACTTCCTAACGTGCAGATCAACAAACTGTCGGCACAAGGAAAACTGTAAAAATATACGATTTTAAAAGAAAACAATGTTTTAGAATAATGTTAATTCTACTGGGACATTTATTTTTCTTGTGATCACTTTTGATTATGGAAGTGCACAATATTAATATCTACAATATTACAAAAGAAAGGGGAGAAAAGAAGCCTTTGGAGAAATTTTCAATCCGGACTATCAGTAGATATAGGTAAGATCTTCTCTTATATTCCCTATCAATTTTTAAAGCATTTAGAAACAGTTCAATAAAAAAACATCCAATTATCAATGGTTCAGCATATATTCTAAACAACTGCTAAACATTAATCCTTTTCACGTATGCAATGTTATGATACATATATTAATGAATCAAAAAATTTCCAGAATTACTTAAGGTTAATATCTGATTATGAACAACATGAGTACACTTGTTTTCTGTTTTTCTTTTCTGTATCTCTTATTTTTTTTAAGTTTCATTGATTAGAAATATTTAAAAAGAAACATAAATATTTCATTCACTATAATGTTTGGAATTCCGAAATATTTCATCACTGTTTCCGTTTTGCATTTAGGTCTTTAAGTATTTAAGCTACTTGTTGTTTAGAAAATAAAATGGCGATCACCATTGCAACGAAAAGGATGTTACGTCACACTATTTCAGTCTATTATAGACTGAAAGTGTGACGTCACATCCTTTTCGTTGCCATGGTGATCGCCATTTTATTTTCTATACAAACTCGAGCGAAGGTTGAAAAATAACGCAAAAATGGTGATGTGTTATGTACCTGATTGTAAACATTATAGCGAAAGGGAAATTTGTAAATATTTAGATTTCCCATGAAGCAGAAAAAGGGAGATGAAAAAAAGAAATCAGGTAAATAATATTTTGTTTCATAGAGAGAAAATTATGTATTGACAAGTATTAAAATGAAATCAGCATCGACGTGTACCATGTCTCAAGAATCAACAACAAATCTATAGCTAGCTTGTAGTATCCATTTGGTATAGGTGGGTACGTTTTATGCAGGACTGACCATTTTTATGGCGTATCAGCTTGTAGAGGCATATTATAAATCTGTACCTGTTAAGGCATGCACTAAGGTATTTTTTATACAAAGGGAGTGATGTTAAATTTTTTCCAAGTGGTTACGATATTTTTAATCTGCGCGCCTAACATATGTACTAACAATAATGTAATTGAGCAAAATAGAACAAGCAATATCCTAGAATTCTTTACCAGAGAGTTTTGATAATCTGTAAGCAACATAAAATTCTTTATTGTAAACGTAAAATTACTAAGGCAAAATAAATGAGCAAGTATGATTCGATCAGAACACACAATTGTAATATTACATGATACAGACAAATCAGCACGATGCTTACATAAGGTTTGATCGACTTCTGTGCAATATATCGAAGCATTTATATTAACAAATAACGGATACAAACTTACCTCTACTTCGTATGTTTCGTTCTTCATGCTTACCTCCACTCTGCCTCTTAAATATTTAAATTCACCATCATAACGAAAGAAATGTGATTTGATTCTAGAGGGTTTTCGCCTTTTCCCATTAACTTTACTTCTTCCTCAAAGTATTTAAAAATTCTAAATAATTTCACAGCCCTTGTTCGTATGTACTTCACACCACCTCATTTACTTTACATTCATGTTTATATAGAAAATAAAATGGCGATCACCATGCTAACGGAGAGGAAATGATGTCAGCACTATTTCAGTCTTGCTTTTCTTCTATTTTTATAATGCTGTTTGGTATTCGGTGTATAACATCTATTTCTTGTTCCTCACAATTTAATCTTAATTTATGTGCCTAATAATTACAAGCTTTTAATTTCGTGACTTCTTTAACTTATCCCGTGTGATGTTCTCCCTAATCTCTACTTAAAAACTTTATAAGTAATTCATCATATTTATTAGACGTTAATTGAACACTAGGTGTCAGCTGAGCAACTTGAATACATAACACTTCAAGCGTTGTTCCTATCTCTGTAATATTAATAGGATTTCCAAATGACTCTAAAGTGGTAGATACTTTAACCCCCGTTAAAGCTGTAGTAATCGCGGATTCTGCCTCCGTGTTACTGTGTTTTCAAGTACCGTAATTGCGGGCTACTTGGACCCATAGCAAAAACTCGTTTAAAGTCCCATATGCAATGCAATAATGAGTGAGTTCAGAGTTAGATCCGTTAGATGGGATCATAATGCAGGCGTACACACATTGAAACTAGTTCTCTGGTAGGCTAAGATTGAGCAACATTGGTGAGAAAGGTCGTTGACGAAAAGAGTGTATTTATTGACCGCCAAACTTTTATGTGTGGATACTATTTGCAAGGAAGTGGAACCAATGCTAAGTAAACACATAAGTAGTTACATATACGTTAATGAAACTGACATGGTAAACTTTCTCATATACAATAAGATGAGTGCGTAATTGCATTATTTATGAAGTGTGTACATATGACCTGAAAAATATGGATATTTTGACCCACCACATCTTTTGTTATCTTTATCCCACCCCATCCTTTGTTATCGTTATCAATGAAAAATAAAGGTCTGTTGTCACGTGTCACACAAGTAAGGACTTTTCATTGTTTCCTTAAGGATACCGGTACAAAATATTACATCAATATAAAAGATAACCTGCAGGTGGAAAATATGCTGATTTTTCATAACAGCTTGAAGAATGTTTACCAGCAGGTCAGTCGGGGAAAATGTCGCAAAAAGAAACAGAAGCTCACTTCAAGATAAGTCATTCCACCATTGAAAGAAGATTAAAGAACAGGTCAAGGCAGAATCCGGGCCATCTGAAAGTGTTCACTGAAGAAGAAGAATTAGCCTTCGCTAGTCATCTTGATAAAGTTTGTGATTTCGGATTCCTCGTTGATTAACTTGATTTCAGATGTACTGTGAAGTCCTATTTAGCCATGCATGGGAGAACTGTCATTGCTTTCTAAGACCATCTTCCCAGTCGAGATTGGGTGAAGTTATTTCAGAAATTGCACCTCCAGTCAACGACTAGATTCGCTGCTAATATAGATAGGGCTCGTGCAACTGTAGAAGAAAACGTAATCAGCTATTACAGTCATTATATTTGATAGTACCTCTTAACATGTTCTCTTTGTGGTTTGCAGTAAATAAAAAGTGTTGTTCTTGGAACACCTACGTCCTACTTAGTCTCAGAGCAGATTTCAATGGTTTTCTGTAGGAAAGTATGGGGGTGGGTTCAAGTAGCCCGAACGCGAGTCTTACTTGGAACCATTTTTTACAATAATGGCCTGTGTTTTGTGTTCAATATATGTAACTAAAATTGTCCTCGATATGTAAAATAAAGCCTGTAGTTCCACTTAATATGGATTATGACAATAACTGTCGAGTTTTCGTGGATGAAAACAGGCCGAAAGAACGAATTTATTGCAAAATTGGGTCCAAGTAGCCCGCATCTACGGTACATTAAATATGGAACAGTTTATTACACTTCTTTGAGCATTGTATACATAATCATAACGACTAATTTTTGAATTACATCTCGAACGGGACGATATAATAACTATTTCAAACAGAGCTCAGGATTCAATAAGGCTGGAATGACTAGTTATCAACTTGACTTACAGGAACTGGTACCGTGCTCATTATAATGTTAGGAACTGGTATCATGCTCACTGAAACATGACACGGTGGCTTTTCGTATTTACCAGATTAATAATGTAATTATATATATATATATATACTTTAATGCACCGGGTATTTTTATTAGACCTCCACTGCCAAGCAACTACTCAACCGAATATTTTGTTACAACCTGAAGTCTTCTAGTTTTCAGTTTCAGAGATTATTCACCATCTCTGTATTACAGTTTAATACTGATACCATTATCAATAACATACATATTTATCCCAGTATTGTCGAAAAGCGACAAAATGTAGTAATTCTCCGACACATATCCAGAAAGAGACAGTCCTAATTATGGTGCATATGGACTCCCAGCGTCACTTACTGTCAGCAGTGGGTTCGAGAGTTACCGGCATGTAAAGTTAATATAGAAATCCGTAGGAAATACAATGTTTGGACATTTCCTTAACGTCTCTTTCTGCTAACCTTAGGTAATCTACTACATAGAAACCATACTATGTATAAAGTACGAGAGGTAAGTGGAAGATAGCATTCAGACAGACAACAAGAATGAATATGTTTTAAAAGGATTGTTATTGAAGACACGTTGGAAACATTTACAGCGAACAATCGATGTGTAGATTGAGAAATAGAGCATGAGAAGCACAGAAGGTTTGCTCATTGTGTGCACACTTGACAAACGCTAACTCCTTACATTTTGAACACGTGCCATTGTTGATTGAATCAAAACAGTAATCGAGAGGAGAAATCTACATTCTAGGTGCTTCGCTCAAGTAACCAACTTTGTAGAAACCGTAGCAAATCAAGTTCCTGGACCTGGGAGCGCTGAACTGATACAACGTGAACAACAGCAATGCCAGGAATCGGTCACAGTGCCAGATGTTCACGTCACTCATCAACACCAGTGTGAGACGTAGCGGATGAATGACGTACTGCCTGTAGAAGTGCACATCCAATGGTTGCCTCTTTCCTGTGCATCTTTCAGGAATCAGCCTCTTGAAATTAACATCTGCGGGTTTATTTTTATTTCCTCACTTTTCTTTTTGTTTTCTCTTTTCCATATGCAGCCGAATGTAACTGCTATACATATTCCAGCCAAGCTCTTGGAATCACCCTGGGATATTTAGATTTGTGATGCGTCTTCGTCCACAGCGTTAACTATATTCAGATTAGCAGAAAGAGATGTCAAGGAAATGCCTAGACGTATTTCCTATGGATTCCTATGTTAATTTTACAGGCCCATAACTCCCAAATCCATTGCTGACAGAAGATCGGAATCCATATGCATCTTAACCCGAGATTACTAACCCTTATATTTTTTACCTCTTATTACTAACTATGCGTAAAACTGACGCATACATCCAAAATGTGTTAAATACAAGGAAAAATGGAATAATAAAGAGATATTAAAATTCAATGTATTTTATTGCATTACAATACTAACATAAACAACTTACTATGAGATATGCATAAGCAGTTTCTTTGATTTATGCTTTACACTATATTGCCATACAAAATTATGTGCTAAGTATAAAAGCTAATTTAATTTTATGCTGATATCACGTACACAAAATATTCTACGAAAACAGAAATATTTGTCTTACATTAAAATTAAGATTTTCAGACTGTCCATACATTATCAGATTCACTCACTCTTCACGATCATTTTAACAGTTTGGACAAAATTTCCTTTGATCCTCACCACATATTGGCTTCTTGCATTTTGTACAGTATGTTGTAGTGATTCGCCGTTTCGAGTAATGACACAGAAAACAGTATTGGCGGTTTCCTTTTCCAGTGACTGGCTGGGCTTGCTGTTCTTATGTTTTCCCCAAGAGCTTAGTTATTGTAACTTTAAGTTCTCTGCTTATAGACGGTGTAGCAAGTCGTTACTCTTGCCAAGGTGAAACGAATTGCTTGTGTAATTCTATCATGAAATGTACTCTTGAAAGAGGACTTGTAGTTTCTTCTTTGGATCTTCGAAAAAACTGATTATCCTGCAATATTTAGCATGCCATAAAACATGCAAAGTAGCCAACATCTTGTTTTCCTGCTGCCATTCATGTCTCCACACATGTGGTCAAAAGTGTCTACTGCCCCTTTTGTTTGTTTGTATGTCAGTATTATTTCAGGTTTGTTTGATGTCTTATCTACGGACAGTCCGTCGTGCATGGTTGACAAGACCAAGACTAATTTATTTGACTTAGGTTTAAAGTATATTGCTGTGAATCCTTCCGCGAATAAGAACATAGAACTATTCACTTCTCTGTTAGGGAAATGCACATCAACAAACTCCGGTGGCAATTCGAGCTTATTGCTTCTTGTGGTTCCAACAGCAGTTAACCCGTACTCAGAAATAAATTTCTGGAAAAAAGGCACGCTCGTAAACCAATTATCCATTGTTATGTTTCGGTTGGTATTTTTGGCGCATTCGACAAGAGATTTTACAAAATATCTGGCAGCTTCTTCTCCAGAAGGTGTGGTTCTCTTACCTAAATAGGGTATAGCCGTGACCATGTATTTAGTTGAATTATCACAAAGCATGATAATTTTAAGCCATTCTTATTTGGTTTATTACTCATATAAACTAGAAGTGGGCATCTACCACGAAACCCTAGTAATTGCTCATCTACATTGCAATGAGCTTCGCTTGTAAGTCGTTTCGCAATTAGACACAAAAATATCCCACACTGTCTTAATGGGAGCAAGTTTACTTTCAGCCCTCCTTTGTTCCCTTGTTGCTTTGTCATCGAATCTGAGACAATTTATTAAGAAATCAAACCTTTCACTACACATCGTACCCCGATATCTGTCACCACAATAATCACTGTTAAATAGAAGTCTTGATGGCAAATGATTGTAATTGAGCGCTGCAGACAGTATGAGGATTCCTATTAAGGCTTTAGAGGTGTTTTTAATGGTAGCATTACTAACTCGGTACTTCCTTCTTTTTATTTCAATTTCTTCATTTGTTCTTGTCACTATTTCATTAATTATATCGTCTGTGAAAAACAAATTAAAACACTCTTTAAGGTCGGCATTTACTTTTTTCGTAGGTCCAGGACAAATGTGAACTATATTTTTACTTGGAATTTTCCCATCGGATTTGGTGTGAGAAGTTTCCCATCGAAAGCCACTTTTACCTATTGATGCCCCTTCCTCAAGGAAAAGAACCATTGAAGGACTCACTCCATCCGATTGTTTTGAACTTGAAGACTCGTCTTCTTTAGAAATTTTCCTCTTCTTTGCATTGCCACGAGTTTCTACACTTTGCTTCATGGATCGCTCTGTCTCACGAATATTCTCCACAGTTATGTTTTCAGTTTCTGATTCGCTGGTAGTAAGTCGGATCCACATCACTATCGTCAGTCCAAAATTGTTTTTCAAGACAATCCTCCTCGCTTCCATCACCGTC
Source organism: Thermobia domestica (assembly GCF_964235325.1). Taxonomy (NCBI): domain Eukaryota; kingdom Metazoa; phylum Arthropoda; class Insecta; order Zygentoma; family Lepismatidae; genus Thermobia; species Thermobia domestica. Next base: position 122,152,451 of record NC_137456.1, on the reverse strand, counting down.
ATCTATTTTATCAAGCATACGAATTATTCGTTCTTCCTCACTGATAGTCATTCGGTAATCTAAAAAATGAAAAATGGAAAGGCATCATAATTATAGCTTTTCAACTTATGTGAGGATGTTGCACCTGTTTTATGCAGAAAGATTCACTGTTAATCATATACTTGCATAAACATTACGTATTATTTATAACCTCTTGAAACTAACCATGAGTAAACTATACGTACAACATTTTTCTATAAATACTAACCATGCGTAAAATCGACGCACTAACTTAAAAAAATAAGCACCTGTGGCAAGCTGTCCCGCTGCAAAAATAAACCACCACTTACACGGTGGGAAATAACACTAAAATTTTAGTGACTATGCGTAAAATTTACGCAGTGTTAATAATCTCGGGTTAATTAGGACTGGTTCTTTAAAAATATGTGTCGCATTCAACCATTCCGGATTTAGAGGAACGAAGTGTTCGTGAAACCTTCTTCATAGTAAATATCGTAAAAATTCTTCGATTTTCATGATAGAGCGGGTTTTGTTTGAGATATATGAGATATATTGTTTGAGGATAAGATTAGGGAAGAAACATTAGTTTTTTTTTTTGTTTGTTTGTTTGTTTGTTTTAACTTGTTCAACTGTCATTTCTTAAAATTCACAGTTTTTCATGAAACATTATGTGTGCTTTTATTCAAGCTTTTCGGTGGGGCCAATTACTTGATTGACATAAGCAGGACAAGGGAATGAATTCTTCTCACCCTCAATTTGAACACTTTCCTGGGTAACTTTCTTAATAAACGTGACGTACATTTTTTTGATTGGTTAGAGTTGAAATCGATCAAGAGTAAGGTATTAAAAACCTTCAACATACATAAACTACAGTCAAGATAATCACTAATTATCGCTTTATTTAATTTGTTAATTATGTTCTTTTGATATAAACATCTTAGTTAATTCTGTTTAATTACTTTCAGAAAACAAAGAAGTGACAGTTCTCAGTTGAATAATACACAAGCTGGTATTAATGAGTCAGATAATAGAAAGCAGCTCTCAGCCAATAAGGTATCTGCTAATGACCTGATGTCTGACACAATGTTTAGAGTAAACCAGGATTTCAGATGTGTTTCTGAAAAGCGTAGCATAAAGAATATGTATCATTGCGACAAATGTAACAAAGAATTTTCAAAGAGACGTGCTCTACTTACCCATCAGATGCATCACAATAAATATATAACACCCAGAAAGGGGAGAAAAAGAGCATACTCTCGTTTCGGAAGAAAAGATTTACGTGTTGGTAGAAACATGTTGTTGACTAATTCAGGAATTCAAAATGAAGAAAAGTTAGTTTGTCAAATGTGTAATATAGCTTTTCCTTCTAAGGACAAGTTGGAAGAACACATGTCTATTCATCATGATAAAACACCACATCAGTGTTCAGTGTGCGGGAAGTCGTTTGGCTCGCTTGGAAATTTGACTAACCATTTACGAATTCACACAGGTGAACGAAAGCACGGAGAGAAATCGTCGACGTGTCATATATGTAACAAAGTTTTGAGTACACCTTCCAGTTTAAAACTACATATGAACACTCACGACGAGGAAAAGCGCTACAAATGTTCAGTATGCGGGAAGAAATTCCGCTCTTTTAGTTATTTATCTATTCATTCACGCCTTCACACCGGCGAAAAACCTTATCAGTGTTCAGTGTGCAAGAAGAAATTCAGCTTCTACACTAGTTGGTATGTTCACTTGCGTATTCACAACGGCGAAAAACCCTATAAATGCAAAAAATGTCCGGAAGCTTTTCTTCGAAGTAAATTGCTTAAAAAGCATATGAAAATTACACACACATGAATTCAGTGACGATAATATTAACACTTTTACATGTATATTTTGGGAAACCATATATGTGTCTGTATAAGAAAGGATTCGGCTTAATAATTCTTGACTCTACTTTGTGTTTAATAAAAATGAATAGAAGTTTATAGTGACAGACGTTTGTAAAAGAAATCACTTGAATCAGAGATCATTTTGCAGAGTTAAACTCCATAGCGTCAGTGTTATCTATCAAAGGTGCTGATGTATTTCTCAACCATTAACACTGGAATGTTATTTTTTCTTGTGTTCTTTGTCTTTGAATAGTAGTGTGTTACGCGTCAAATATTTGTTGTGTGGAAATACATCGAGAAATGCCATTCACTTTTGTTACCCTGCTACAATTGTACACCTCATAGAGGATAATGAATATTTCTTATTACTAAAATTTGTAACAACATCGTATAAAATTGTAAATGATATTTATATTGCATATTTTTGTCGATATTTTCATGAATAGGTATGTCAGCGTTCATACGAGCATTATACTATATAGAGTTTCTTATATGAGTAGTAGTGTATTATATTTTTATTGATTGACTGTAATTCCTTAGTTGTTACATCACTAGAATCATTACATTATTTATAGAAATATTAACAGGCTGTAGAACATGTAAAGCCATAAGTACAATAAATATATATATATATATATAAAATAACAATGTAATTTATTTTCCTTTTCGATAATTATATATACACAGGATGGACTATTTATTTTGATACACCCTTGTAACTAATAGGTGTAAAACTTGGAAATTTTGTACCATGAAAGTATCGACAAGAGGACATTGTTTGACATGCACTGCAATACAACCTAGATTAACCTAGATTAACAGTCATTCCAACCTAATATAAAGTTTATTTCTTCAAATGGCAGTACGTCAGGTTGATACATATTTCAAATCTAAGGTGTGCTTAAGCATAAGTGTCGCGAAATTGTAATCAAGATAGAAAGCGCCATACTCACGATAAACTATTTATTCTTTCTTGCACGAACAGAAGGTACAAAACGCTGCAAGAAAATGTTACAACTTGGTTGACATGGGTCCATGCCTGTAGGTCTCCACCAGCTTGCTGCGGAACCTCATGAACAGCCTTTTTCCGGACTTTTCTGCCACTCGCTTGGAAATGGTTGCCCACACGCGCTTGCAACCATTCAAATTCTTTGGAGGCGTCTTCCTTTTCTTGTATTCAGCCTTGCATAGTGCCCAATATCTTTCGATAGGTCGATTTTGGGGCACATTTGGGGGGTTAATGTTTTTGGGAACGAAGTTGATGTTGTCCTCTAAAAGCTTGGTCACTGTACCCGCATAATGTGAAGTTGCCAGGTCTGGCCAAAATAATACATTACCCATGGTCCTCTTCTTCCCCAAAATGGCAACAGCCGTTTCTTGATGCACTCTTCTCTATGTATATCCTGGTTCATGGTACCAGTGGTAATGAATGGTTCAGACACATCACAGTCTTCAGAAATGGTTTGCCAAACCAAGTATTTAGCTGGAAATTTCGTTTTTTGTTGCACTCGAGCTTCGTATGGGATAGCATGTCCTGGAACGAAGCTATAGTACTTAGTTCCAGTCGTTTCTTTGGGATCCGCGAACACGTATGTTTCGTCATCCATTACAAAAAAATGTTCTCCGCCACTAGGAACACTCATCTTGTAGAGTTTTTTTTGTGCCCCTTTTGACTCGCTCCACTTGATTTTTCACGTACTTTGGTTTATGCTGCTTCTTCCTAGTGACAATCCCAAGCCTCTTTTTTTGCTCGATTCACTGTAGATTGCGACGTTCCCACGCGCTTTGCCAACTCACGTTCTGAGCATGATGGATTTTGGACCAATAGTCTTTTGAGCCTTGCATCTAGCTTGGTGTTTGGTTTCGGTCGGTATGACGGCTTTAGATCAGTGCTTCCAGTATCCACGAAACGTTTTGTGGCTCTCTGGGTTGTCCTGTCAGACACACCTTGCTTCCGGAAATGCTCTAAAGTTGCTTTTTGATTACCGTTTTGGCTCTGGAAAAATTTGCCTATCGCCTTGCTCAGGTATTTTGACTCTTCACGCTTCATTCTGCATCCACTCTTGCACTACAACTAGCTGGCTAGAAACTGTGATAAACACACTTTACAAGGACCTATAGATGGCGCTTCTCGTGCAATTTGTTCCGTGTTGGCATGACGTTACACCACATGACACTTATGCTAAATCATGCCTTACGTACTAAACGAAAACTTACAATACTACATTGTTGCGAACTAAGAACACTGCAGTATCACAAACATTGAAAAAACAAATTTTGGAGTGTTATTATGAAGTGTTAGTCGTAGATCGATTGGTTTAAATTGTGAGATTTTAGACACCAAAAATATTTTAATACAGTTCACATTTCTGGGCCACAACTAGACATCAAATATTCTATTTCATACACCTTTACCGAGTGTATTGCCACAAAATTCAACTGAAATATGGCCAAATCGTACGTACTCCGTTCTGGCTACTTTTTCTTCACAGTATTTACCCAGAATGTAATACAATTGTGTTGCCATTTACATTTTACAGGTTTCTTTCTATCTACCACTTTTGCTAAAATATAATATACTACCTCTTGCGATTTCACATATCTCAGTAAAATGTTGCCATTGTCTACTTCAACCAAATAGTACTTTCCGTTGGTGTACTTCGTTTCGGTCTTTATACTTTTTACTTGTACCCAATCTATTGCTGCTGTACTGTCTGTTTCTATCGTAACACACACATCTAAACATTCTGTAACACCAGTTTCACATATTCCCTGATGCACTTAATATTACACACAGCTTCACAGAGAGCAATGGTCCCAACTTCACATGTCGATAAGGCAACTAAATATTATTGTTTACCCTTCCGTGCAACTAGTGAAGTTTCTGTTGTTATTGCATATTCGCTAAATTATTTACTCTCCTGTGTTGAATTGTAAGTTGCATCAGAACTGTCCGATAATGTGCATTTTTCGTACAATATATTGAAGTATAATTTTCAGTAATTTCAGGTACCTAAGAATTATCCTAACAGCAGCCAGATGTATTTCTCTTGGATCACTGTTAAATTTTGACAGATAACTGACATTGAAAAATATTAGGTCGTATACATACAGCTAATTACATTAATAATCCTAACGTTCCTAGATGTTTTTGGGTATAGGTTTAAATTGTTCATACAAATCTTGACTAACACTCGCCGGCGTTTGAACAATATTAGTCACGCATTTTATATCTAACAATTTACAAATATGCCCTTTCTGAGATAGTTCAAACCCCTCTTTGCGTTTCCTTATTTCAAAACCTAAAAATTTAGTGAAGTTGGAACTTTCTTGTACGAGATCGATATTCTCTTGCATTTTCCCTATTGTTGCTTCGATTACCTTTGTATCTTTACCGATTACTAAAAGTCATCAACGTACATTCCTATATAAATATATTATCCATTAACTAGCATTTTATAGATACAAGAATCAACTCCAATGTTTCAAAGCCTATATCTAACACGATCCTTTTGTAAATCCTTCGAGTTGCTCCATGTAAATCTTTTGAGTTCATCATACAAATAGCCAGGTTTCACGTTGTATACTTTGAGACTTCTACTTCACATTGTGCCGCCAATTTTAGTAATATTCGCAGCGATTCCATCTTCATGACTGGCGAAAAGAAAGTTTTATAGTCCACTCCTTGTTTTTGTCCAAATCGTACGGCTACTAATCTTGTTTTTCTTCTGCTTATTGAGCCAAACGTATTTTCCTTTGCGCTATGTACCCATTTATTTCTTCCGTTTCATATTTTTTCTTCCGGTACTAGGGTTCATGTCTTGTGCTGTCTTAAGTATTCTAGTTGTTCTTCCACTGCCTGTTTCCATTGATCCCTACATGGTGAACTCATTGCTTCTTCGTACGTTTTCGGTACATCTGGTGTGATTAGGTTTGCTTATTTCCATCTGTTCTTCTCACTTTGCAATTGTAACTTTCGTTCGTCTTTTTTTTTTTTTTTTTTTTGTATATATATATATCCATTCTGAAAACTGTACACAGATAACTGTAGAAAGCATTACCACTGAACGACGTAGAATAAGAAAGAAACCCAAAGAGCACTCGAATGATTTATGGATGTAAATAATGCTCCAAGTCCATGTAATGTAGTTATGTAAAATAACACTCTGGAAGTTAATGTATGCTGTCTCAGTGTACAAGGGCTGAAAGACAAAAATGATATTCTCATGGAGTTTTTAATAAAATTCTACAAGTGTATTATGTATAAGTGAGCACTTCGCTTTCGCATTATGAACTTGATTACTACAGTATAGAAGCTTTTAAATTAATAAATAGTTACAGTCGAAAACATAAAAGGGGTGGGACTACAATCTGGGTAATGAATAGTTTGTGAAAAGCTAGAGTTAGTTCTTATGTGAGGAAATTAATGTTGAAGTAACTAGGATAATCATAGAGAATTTAAAACTATTAATCGTATCATTATATAGGTCCCAAGATGGAGACTAATGTATTCCTAAACTATCTGGAACTCGTATTCACATACTTAAATAATACGAAAAGCTATAAAATTATAATAGGAGGTGATATGAACTCTCAGTTTGATGTTACTACCGATAAAAGAAGTGTAATTGATCTTGTAAATTTATTAAAATAGTCTAATTTTTATGGTACGAATTAGGAGAACCACATGTTTAGATGATACTTCTGATACATTGAAGTAAATACTTGGCGTGGTTCCTTTCGTATATTCTGATCATGATTCAGTATAGGTAGTGGTAAAGAGATATATGAGAAATGTGTATGGAAATAATCACGATTGTACAAAATTAGTCCGAACAAGGTCAATCACACCAAATAAGCTAGAAACTTTAATCACAATGCTCACATGGGAAAACTCCTTTGCAATATATTGCTGCAAAATATGCAAGCTTTGATGCAAATGATGCATTCAATTATTTCTTAACATTTTTGAATAGATATAACATGTGTTTCCCTCAAAGAACAGTCAAAATTAAATTTGATAATACAGCAAGTAAATACAATAAAAGTTCGTGGTACACTCCAGAATTATCCAATATAAGAAAGGCAGTAATGCCGTATTATGATTCGTACAAAAGAGAAACAACTGAAAACAAAGTTATATCAACGCAAGAAGAAAAGTACAAAGCAGAACTAAATTGTATTATAATCAAAATTGTATTGAAAAAACTACAAATAAATTTAAAGATGCTTGCAAAATAATTAAAAAGTTTAATAGCAAAAGGGGGAAAATGTACCTGTTTCGTCGGACATACTAAATACCTTTTTCGTTAACTCAGTTGAAGAAATCAACATGAACAATACAAACACTACTGATAATAGTCACGATAATACACGTATCACTTATCAATACATATTCATATTTCAATATGCGACTCCGGAAGAAACCATTCGAGTAGTCAACAAAGGAGGTGGGCGGATAAGGGCCATTTTTCGCCCATCAGACAACGGAAAAATGAAGTGCCCGATTCCGACAAGTTTGCAATGTATTTATATACTAGAAGATATGTTGCATATGTAAAGATAATAGATACGTGATAAAGAAAATAGTAAGTCATAGAAATGAGTGCCCAAAAAGAGTTCCTTTCAGCGTTTTGCGACATTTTTGTAATGTTTGCTGTCTTTGATGGAGGCTTATAGGAAGAAGGAGTCGATGAACCAAAATAAATCTGACTCGTCATAATATAACGCTGTGTAACCTTTGATATGAGTACTAATTGATTTTGGTTCAGTGTGTCCTTCTACCTATTAGAGAACAAAATGTATTGCGCGAGAGTATAGAGCGATGACTACCGTTTATACGCTGTAATGTACGAGTTCAACTGGAGACTCCAGCTCTGATGTTATTTACCGATTGTGACTGAAAATACATGCTCAGCATGTCAATAAAATATATAAAGAAAATGTATTGTTTGCGCGGATGTGTGTAGGGCAGCAAAAATAGAGACAGCACGTTATGGAGTATTGAGAAGGTGTGTCATTTCTGAAAGTGGTATGAGTAAAAGTGCGAGCAGGAAAACTAGTCGCAGAATGGCATGAAATTCTGCAATATATATATATCGAAGAATCATACATACCACGCGTCAATGAAGTACCTATGGGAATTCATTGATACGTTATATTGCAATACTGAGGGAAAGATGAAAAACAACTACCAACAATAGCTACCTGATGTATCCGATCCAAGCTAATACATACCCATACCCACAAACACCCCCCCATATACATCATCATCATCATAGGTATTCTGCCTTTATTGGCAGGTCACTTGCCGCAGCTGAGAAGCTTCCATGCTCCACGGTCCTCCGCTAAACTTTTCGTCTTCGCGTATGATCTTTCTGTTTTAATATCATCCATTAATTGTAGTCTCCTTCGCCCCCTCCCTCTCTTTCCCGCCACCATACCCTCTAGGACGTCCCTCATGATACAATCTCTTCTTAGGCAATGTCCCAACCAGTTTCTCTTCCTCTTCCTAATAATATCTAAAAGTGTTCTTTTCTCACCCACCATTTCTAACACTCTCTCATTCGTTTTCCGCTCGACCCAACTAACTCTTATACAGGGTAGGCCATTTTAATCAATCCACGGAAATATCTGAAAAATGATAAAACATAGAAGAAATTTTTGAAGTACACGTTATATATTGCTAAGGGGGAAAACCAGTTCCTTCAAAAGTACCCCTCCCCGCCCCCCGTAAATGGGGGTAACGGGGGATACTTTGAAATGTCAAATGGGAACATGGGTCGAGTAATACCTCGTTTGAAAGGTCTTGGAAAACTAAGTAACGCTGTACCAAAAGATGTTTCATATTGTGCACCAGTTTCAAAATGGCCGCCATGATATGGTTCGGAAACTCCAGTACCCGTAGTATGAAAACCATGGAAGGTAAATGAATGGAACAAAATTGAAATACGTAAATATCATAGGGCATATCGAATGGTGTGGTCCCTGTGATCCCAGCGGCCTTCCTGAAGGGGCAGATATACGCGAGCTCGTGTGTGTGTGTCAAGGTGTAGAAGTGTGGAGTCTGCGTCCTGTGCACCTAGATAAGCGCCACTGGCGGCAACTATTGGAATTACACGTTTCCATTCCCCTATTTGCTGCGCTGCGATCGGAGTGTTCAGTTGTGTTGTGCCGCAATCAAACCATAGGTAAGAAGTGCAGATATCAATCGTGAGTTTGCAACTGTTTGTGCAAACATATATTGACGAACTGAATAAGACATAATGCCGAACGGGGACAGTGTGATTGTTGTAAAACCTGGCAAAGAAAATCTACGGCTTTTCGTACCTGTTCTAACAAAAACATTATATCGATTCTGAGAAGTTCTAACAATTGCGATATACAGAGTGGTGCGAAGTTGTGCTCGAAATGCAGATCATATGCATGTCGTGTGCTTCGTTCTCGAAGCACTCCTATGCCTTCGTCTGTTGTACAAAGAGATCGTGCATCTACGAGTACTGCCGTCGACACCAACTGTAAGAGTCCTAAAATAGAGTTAGCAATACCTCGTTTTCACAACTCTAATAGCTGTTGTATAATATGTAAGCGTAAGTACCCGTAAGCGTGTAAGTAAGTAACCGTGTACTTAGTGGCTGTACCAAAAGCAGCTCGAACGCAGGCCTTTACAGAAACGGGAATCTATATTTCGTCGGGAAAACGCATCTTATGGAGTCAGTATTCCGTGAGGAGGCTCTGCAAGCTATACGCCCTGTCAGTGAGAAGACAACAATGTCTGCGAAAGATATTGAAAGTCTGATAAACTATATCAGAAAGGTATCGATTTCGACTCACCGAGACGACTTTCCGACTCCGATTATTATACTCTTATGGGTATATCAATGTCTGATTTTAACTATTTATGACCTAGTAAAGGCCAAAATGCGTTCCTCAACACAGAGATCCTCTCGTACTTGTTTGGCAGTGTTATTTGTAAAGCTTCGAACGGGTCTCTCGAATGGTGTTCTGTCCACATTATTCAAAGTCAGAAAACGAAGAATATCATCTGTGCACTCTGCACGTGAGGCTTTGATGCAGAGCTTTGTTCCACTATATCTTGAAACGGAACACATCACCAGAACGCAGGTTATTGAAAACCATACGAGGCCTTTAACACGACGATTATTCATTCCCGACGACGGCAATGATACTACAATACTTGTTGCTGATGGCACGTACATTTATATCCAGAAGAGTTCCCACTATTCCTTTCAGCGACAATCATTCTCGTTACACGAAGGAAGACCTTTGGTGAAGCCTATGATGTTGGTCACGACGACAGGTTACATTTTGGATGTCTGTGGACCTCACTTCACGGATTGAAAGAACAATGACGCTAACATACTCACTCATATCTTAAAAAATGATGCACACAATGCACTCAGAGAGTGGCTGCAGCCAAAGGATGTTCTGATTGTTGATAGGGGCGTGATTGGCACTTCTGGAAGAAATGGGTCTTGTACCAGAAATGCCTATAGAGCGTCCCACTCTTAGATTGCAGTACAGAGTAAATGGAGCGCGCTGTTGCCACATTTCTTCCGCCGTATGTTTTATTTCGAAGAAAGAACAAGAAAGACAGAAAGAGTGATGAGTCTGTAAATAAATCCTTCTTAAATTCATATATTTTCAACTCTGTCATTCCATTCGCGCAAATTCATTTAGAACAGCGAATTAGAGGGTACGAAATAACAGTCTAACAATTGTGTGTTAGCAGACTAAACACTTCCACACACAAATTTCCTATACCGATTGTGCGGCAAACTAAGGAATAGCAATGGGTAAGATACTGCTACTGAATTTGGATAAGAGTGAAAACTGGAGTAGGGTGATAGTGATAAGTGACGAGAAAATGTGATGTACAAGAACGCTCATTCGTCTGTGTAAGCAAAATATTCGCTAATCCAATTCTATTTGTCAAACAAGTTACATCATAAAGTATATTGTGAAGGCGGCTTCTCCCCACTTCCGATGTTTTAAGACTGTATCATGAAGGACGTGCTAGAGGGTATGGTGGCAGGAAACAGAGGGAGGGGACGAAAAGAGACTACAATTACTGGACGATATCGAAACAGAAAAATCATACGTGAAGACGAAGAGGTTAACCGAAGACCGTGGATCGTGGAAGCTTCTGAGTTGCAGCAAGTGGCCTGCCAATAAAATATGATGATGATGATGATTATGACAAATGCAATGGTGAATAGGAACTGAACCTCCCTGGTATCTATACTCACTTCTGACACCTCTATCAGTCTGGAAACAGAAGAAGAATGAAAAGAAAACCCATTATGTCCGTTCTAAACAAACGCGCAAGTTGTGACTTTAAATCACGTATAGTGACAGCCAGATCCTTGGGTGAGGAAACAAAAGCAAACAGAATTATCAAACCCTGCTTCCTAAAGAAGTATGGGGGTAGGGAAGCATAAAGAGGCCTTTCATTCTGCTTTGTGAGCTCATAAAGTTATTTGTTATGAACGCTTTTGTCATTTTCATCTGTGTATTCAAAGTAAATAAGAGAAGTGGAATTGCAAACGAAACCAACTTTTATTGTTAAAATTGTCAGCATCTGAAACAGCATTAAGAACTACATGCGAACCATAATGAATCAATTACAAAACTAATAGCTTTTTATCACCAGGAATGAGGAGATTTATTATTAACAGATATTTGTCATATATATATATATATATATATATATATATATATATCTGTGTGTGTGTGTCTGTTTGTTTGTGTGTGTACGTGCTTGCGTGCGTGCAACTCAAGGAAAACAAGCAAAGTAAGCAGTGGAACGTAAGATTGAGTGGAGTTGACGCAATGTTTATCGTAGGTGAGGTCCAGGATTCGATTTTGCGAATATGCTTCCGTTAAGCAGTAGATTCGTGCTCGCATACCGTCAACAGTAAACACTCATCGGTATAGCACAATATTCTACATCAGCAACTTTAAAACAAACATTATAAGGAAAATATCATCGGCAAGATTTATCACTGCTTTTCTTCTGGTCAGATGCGCGGCTTGGAAAGTTGATGCTTAACACTAAAAGTCATAAAACCTAAATAAAGAAAGATATTGACCTGCGAATTGTTTTAAAAATAATTTCAATCTTTCTCAATATTTTTCTCGCTTTGCACCCCCATCTAATCTGAAAAATAAAAAAGTTTCTCACTAGTCAACTTTTTAGATATTGCATTGCAATAGTATATGCACTTTCTCTTACATTTTATTTTTTATTTTAAAATTCAAAAAGTTTTTTTGAATGCAAACTTTTCCAACATTGGCACCAAATATGGTATTAATAGCTGTATAAGTTTCATCGTTGTATCTCTTAGAGTTCCGAACTTATGACGTGGTATATTTAACGCGACGTTAGAATTTGCCATTAGCAAGATTTTACTCTTTCAATTTATTTCAATACTTGAAAATTGTTCTTGATGTGAGAAAAACAGATTATTTGATAGAGAATACAATGTTCTACAATAATTTATTCATACCTAGTAAAAGAAACTATTTCTAAAATTCAGGCTAAGTTTGGCAACAATGGGCATAAGGAAAAGCATTGCCATTTACTCCTGTACTGCAATCTAAGGGTGGGACGCTCTATAGATTCCTCAATAAGCAGCCGCAGTTTACAACAGCGGATGCTAATGAGGCGCGTCTTGTGACGAAAGTTCGATGGGTCGTCGAAGCCGTTAAGGGACAGTTGAAAAACTGGCGCACATTGGATAAAGTGGTACCCAATACGCAAATACCTTATATTCGTGACTATGCGAATTATATGTGCTCTTCTCAATGCTTTCTATCCTACAAGGATTCACAACACCGAAGATGACGAAATAATCGCTCAGCGGATGCTAATCGAACAGTGTGAATGGGGACTTCTCACAAGTAGCTAAACTAAGTTATGGTGTACCTCAGGGCTCTGTTTTAGGACCTTTAATTTTACCTTAATAAATGATCTACCATTAAGTATTGAAGCGAAATCTATCCTGTACACTGATGATACAACTTTCCTGAACAGAGCTAATAATTTGACTGACCTAGAGGATCAATGTAGGGTTACACTGATGCAAGCCACAGAATGGTTTAAAAACAATGGCTTTCTGTTAAACTAAAATAAGACTTAACAGATAATATTTACACTTAAAGATTACCCTAACATTAGTATGGACAACAAAATTTCTTGGCATTATGATAGATAGTAAGTTGACCTGTGAACCACATACACAACACGTCTATCGTAAATTATCAAGAACAGTATGTTCGTTGCGATCCTTAAGAACTACAGTGCCAAATAATTATCTACGAACTGCATATTTTGCATGTTTTCAAAGTATAATTATGTATGGTTTAATATTTGGGGATAACAGGAGTTACATAAATAATGTGTTACTATTGCAAAAGAAGGTTGTTAGAATAATTAGTAGTGTGTCCTTCAATGAACATTGTAAGCCATTATTTGTTCAACTGAAGATAATGACTGTAATTGCTTTTTACATTTATTTAGTAGTGATCTACACAAAATAGAATGTTTCGTTTATGTTATATAGACAATATATACATACATATAATACAAGATCGAGGAAACTAATAGATACATCTTACAATAGATTATCTAAAGTTAAAGACAGTTATGTTTTACTTTCATAGTATTCTTACTATTATTATTGCCTATAGCAGAGGTATCCTCCCAATCACAATAGGCGTACAAGACTTGTTTCCAAATGAAGGGTAAGGGAAGAAAAGAAGGAATGTCACAAAACTACATTTTCGAGAAAACGGCACTTTAATATTGAAAAGCTGTATAAAATGAATAGGGTTAGTCAAATATTTTCCCCGTTTTACATGGACATTTCTACATTTATGCATGTATGCATATACAGTCAAATAGTACCAACAGTCACCAACAGATAGGACAAAGCACCCGTTAAAGCACATACATGGACATTTCTTGTTTTTTCCCCTTACCCTTCAAATACAATTTCAAAGAGAAAAAACTAAAATAAAAATAACAGAGAAGAATAAGAAGACATATAAGTGCTCATTACAGTATTGACTACAGTAAATAAAAAAATATTGCAGTATGTACAGTCATACAAAAAATACTTTTACAAATATTACACTTTTACAATTTATATTTACAAATAAAAGTAATGTCAAAGAGTGTTGCATCTTGCTACTACAATTGAAACTTCTTACTTATATTACAGAGAATTTTAATTATATTTACCCAAAAATATTAAAAATAAAACTTTTATATGCAATACCATCAAAAGTATTAATTTAAACCATTTCCTTAATTTTTGATACATATAATTTAAATGGTAAGGAAAATCAATATTTGTTACATTGTATCAATTCGTTATGTCTTTTACTAAGCCTTATGACTGGTAAAAATTGGTTTAAATTAGCGCGTAAAATACCATAATAAAAGGGTAACCTATTACGCAATATTTTTATTTTTTTTATTTTTTTTTTACATTAAAACAAAATGAACCCAGAAAGTAACGATTATCAATAATACCATTAGCAATTTTATAGAGAAAGATAGTTGACCATTTCTCCCCTGATAATATAATGAAGTGATACCAAATTATTCTAATGAAGTCTTATAAGAAATCTTTCATGATACGAAGATTTGTTATATTTTTTATAATAAAGAAAACGTAGAAGCTTATTTTGCACCCGTTCAATTTGATCTATATTCTTTCTAGTGTAAAGAAACCATATAACGCGAGCTTATTCCAACTTAATTCTGATAAAACTATTAAATAAATTAGCTAAGACGAATTCATTTTTCATCTCCTGAGTATTTCTAAATATAAATCCTAGTAATTTGAAAGCCTCATTATACTTTTGTCAATATGGAATTCAGAAGTAATTTATTATCCAACAAGACTCCAAGATCTTTTACGATATTACATTTTTCGAGACAATTTATAATTGTAACATAATGCTTTTCTCTTTCCAGAAAAAGATATAACACAGCATGTATTTGAATTAAAATATAATTTATTGTCCAAACTCCATTTATATGCCCTTGATAAGTCAGAATTTAATTCATTGCAGTCAGTAAGTGTTTTTATCTCATATATAATTTGACATCAGCAAATAAATCCTAGAATATTTGAAGATTCTTGGTAAGTCATTAATAAATAGAAAAAAAAAGTCCTAAATTGGAACTATGTAAATGTGGTACCCGAGAATTTACCTTATATGTGTACGAGTTTATATGTCTGTATGTGACGAATTGTCGATCACTCAGATAAGAAGTCAGCTTTAAAAATTGTATCAAAATCCTTTGAAAAAAAAAGAAGAAGAAGAAGTGTCAACCTTATTTCCATCATTAAAGAAGTTGAATATGCATTGAACAAAATTAACCAAATTTGTTACAGTAGATTTTCCTTGACATAATCGTGTTCATTAGTAGATATATATGGTTTACCATGGTAATGTATTCTTCTGTATAATGCATTCTCAGATAGTTTTGACGGAGCCGAAATAATAGAAACAGATCTGTAGTTTACTACCTCTAAATTATTACTTGATTTATGGGTTGGACAGATTCTGGAAATTTTTTAGAGCTTAGGATATATTTTTGTTTTCAGAATTAAATTATTTATATGATATAATGAAATTTTTACACTGAACAACAATCTTTAAAGATGTCCCCTGGTATCAAATTAGGCCCACTAAGTTTTGAGGTTTTTATTTATTTATTTATTTATTTATTTTTGGGAATATTGTACAAAAATGTACAATATTCGTACATTGTTTGTAGCTTAGGTTTTGATTTTATTGATTTTGCACTCAAACGTCAACTCGGAGTGCGTAGTTTTCAAATTTTTCGAAACACATGAGTGTTAAAAGTTTTTGAAAAATGTAAAAAAAATGTACTAAATTATGAACTGGTTTAGTTTCGGATTTGGTGATTACGCATTTCAAGTTCACGCACTTTATGATATTAGTTTTGCGCTAGTCCAAGTATCGTGCAGGTCATTTCATGACCGAAGAAAATTGTTAAAAATTTCATGAAAGAATATTAAATATTACGATTCGGGTTGTCCCAGAGTTGAAAATTATCTTTTGGATTTATACAGGAACATGCATTGCATTGAGTTATGCAATATATAAGGCAAATGTAGATACATCAGCCTGAGACAATTAAACAAATGAAGGTAACTATTAAATTAAACATGAATGTAATTATGAACTAATTTAGCATTGATCTACGTCGCAAAAGACAAGGAACGAGAAGCAAAGGTGCAAAATTTCTTAATTGTTTTTATCGACGTAAGTGAGATCGTTACTAAGTGCAAAGTGACGTAATATATATATATATATATATATATATATATATATATATCGGGTGTTGCAAAATAAGTGTTACAACTCTCGGGAGGTGATTCCTGCCACTGAGACAAGAAAAAAAGTTATCTTCAATTTTCTGCTATCGGACATAGTTTCAGATCTACAAGGTGCCGAAAGCGTGGGAAAATGACTTTCGGACGCTAATAGTTCGGAAACTATCCAACGTAAAGAGGGCGGGTAAAAAATTCACTGAAGAAGTCATACCTGCTCTATTGAATTTTGCATGTTTCACAATCCTACCGTGCATGCGCAAGGGATTCCCGAAAGGAACTTAGGGAGTCCCGGATAATCTGCCAAATGAAACTTGGTTAAATGGATATGAATTGATAGGTTTTCTCCCAGGTAACAATAATTCGTTTGTCTTAAGTCGATATCTGGAACAAATACAAAATGGCGGACACCTTTATGCCCGTTGTGTGTGGTTGCATAATCGCCAGATACGGATGCTGGCCAACAGTGACGTTCTGAATATTAATTGTAGCGAATTTGTACTCAAATGTTCTAGAAAGACATCTGGAGTGTCGGTAGAGCATAACAGATGAAGCAGGGTGATTCACATGTGTGGAAACACTTAACGAAAAGCGCCCAGAAATGCACTCATACTTAGTAAACGTGAGTTCAAAGCGTCGGAAATGTAAGGATTAGCGTCAAGAACATGAAAACCATTGCCAATTCACCAATAATATTCTCTCAAACCAACACAATATGATGTGCACGGTTGCATACCAACAAGGATGCAACAACTGAGTCCAAGTTCAAATTGTGCAATGGACTCACAAATAAACTGGGTATACTAAAGGAATGCCACTAGTGGGATCGCATGATCGATACTGAAATGTGGCCAATGTGTGTGTTGATATCAACATGTAGCTAATGGACAAATGTAAACATGTCGCACTACTGCTGGGACACCATCTCACGTGCGAAAACGAGGAAAATAACGTTGTACATTCTGCTATTACATCTGGTGCACCTTTTGGTTGAACGTAACTAGAACACGATTGTATCAATGTCCCTCTTTGTTTGGGACATTGTCCCACAGTCGACACATATGGAAAGAAATTTCTTAATGCATGATTCAAATTCTGATAGAGCGTGAAAATAACAATGTTGTATCATGTCCCACGTCTTCTGAGACATATGACGTACTCGAAATATAGGAAAATACTTCCAGAAATTCGTATCTTACACACAGTGCACATGCCAAGACAAAGACGAAAATGAACCGATTTGGCACATTTAACACTACAGCTGGAACACCATACATATGGAAAATAAAACGACATGAGAAATAGGAAGAAACGTCTTAAAGCTCTGATTGTTTACAACTGTGCAGTAGGAGTAACAAAATGAAATACACAAGTATGTCGGGAGGCTGTACAAGAGGGCTTGCCAAACAAAGTGGGTACTCCTCAAAGAAATGAATACAGAGAAAGTGAGGCTCCTTCGAACCTCAGGACTAGAGCGCTCGCTTTTGCTCGCGTGGTCGCAGTTTCCAATCCTACTGGGAGCCCACGGCCTCAGATTCAAGACCTGAGTAGTTATTTTCCTATTTTTCGCACGTGGGACGATGTCCCGGCAGTAGTGGGACATGTTGACATTTGTCCATTAGCTACATGTCGATATCAACACACACATTGGCCACATTTCAATATCTATCATGCGATTCCACTAGTGACATTCCTTTAGTTTACCCAGTTTATTTGTGAGTCCATTGCACAATTTGAACTTGGACTCAGTTGTTGCATCCTTATTGGTATGCAACCGTGCACACCATATTGCATCGGTTTGAGGGAATATTATTGGTGAATTGGCAATGGCTTTCATGTTCTTGACGCTAATCCTTACATTTCCGACGCTTTGAACTCACGTTTACTGAGTATGAGTGCATGTCTTGGCATTTTGCGTTAAGTGTTTCCACACAGGTGAATCACCCTGCTTCATCTGTTATGCTCTACCGACACTCCAGATGTCTTTCTAGAGCATTTGAGTACAAATTCGCTACAATTAATACTCAGAACGTCACTGTTGGCCAGCATCCGTATCTGGCGATTATGCAACCACACACAACGGGCATAAAGGTGTCCGCCATTTTGTATTCGTTCCAGGTAACGACTTAAGACAAACGAATTATCGTTACCTGGTAGAAAACCTATCAATTCATATCCATTTAACCAAGTTTCATTTGGCAGATTATCCGGGACTCCCTACGTTCCTTTGGGGAATCCCTTGCGCATGCACGGTAGGATTGTGAAACATGCAAAATTCAATAGAGCAGGTATGACTTCTTCAGTGAATTTTTTACCCGCCCTCTTTATGTTGGATAGTTTCCGAACTATTAGCGTCCGAAAGTCATTTTCCCACGCTTTCGGCACCTTGTAGATCTGAAACTATGTCCGATAGCAGAAAATTGAAAATAACTTTTTTTCTTGTCTCAGTGGCAGGAATCACCTCCCGAGAGTTGTAACACTTATTTTGCAACACCCGATATATATATATATATATATATATATATATATATATATATATATATATATATATAAAAGCTGTTGAAATTCTAAGAAGGAATGCTTTTAGAAGAATCCCACCTCTCTTTTTAGCCTTCGAGTACTATTAATTTAAAATTCGCAAGGGTTATTTTAACATAATGAAACGTCATCCATCTTAATTTAAAAATTCAAACTTCTCTTCTCTTGCAAAAAATAGAATTGTTATGAAATTAAGCTTAAAATTGTTTTTTGGATCTAATTTAAAAATAGAGGAGAGATTTTTGTTTAATTTAACGACCCACGATTATGCACCGGGGCTAAAGGAGACTATGATATTGAGATGAATGATAATTATGGAATTAATGGGAGAAAATGAGAGAACTCCGAAATCACTCACACTCACACTCACGGTGTTTAGTCCAGGGGTCCCACAAGCCAGAGAGAGAAGTAACAAAGCAATCTTTATATATATATATAAGTAAAGATTCATAATTTTAATGGTTCTCATCGTGTTTGTATGTTTATCTTGAATACTAATTATAGAGGTACTTGTTGAAGGACTTTACAGAAAATAAATTACGAAAGTATTTATATGTTTTCCTGAAGAGAACGTGCATCGTTCTAAGAACCCAGCTTAAAGAAAAGAAACAAAGAAAAGTGACTCGCCTCATGTGTAGCAAAATTTATTCAATTTTTTTTCTGCTGTAGTATATTCTAACATAAGGGAATTTTACTGTGGCATGACGCTTATAATACTGACATAGTAAATGTGATTTTAATTTATTCTTGAAATTTCCAACCCTTTCAGAAACAAAGACTAGTTTCCTCTCAACCTCTTATGCAAAAGACATTTCACATGAATTACGTATTGTACCAGAAAACAGCACATTATTTTTAAATATTCTTGCTTTTACCCTGTTGATATTCTTTATTTTATTTATTTTTTTTTCCATAAATTTCTCCCTAATTTTGGCTCCAAGGAAGGTAGCCGGACAATCATGTTTCGGGGGCACTCAAATTGACACTGAAACAATTAACCAATCTCGTACAACAGATGGATAATTATTGTAGTATATTTCGAGTTATATTTCCCCTGCTTCCATTTCTTTTTACATCGTTCTAGATGAACAATATAAATAATGTATCAAATTTGCCACTTATAGTTTATATACAAACAAAACCGACCTTTTTCTTTCAAGATCAAGATCTATAGTTGACATTCATCAAGGGAAGAACAGGTACCTGCTCCTCCCCCACTTCGGGGACAATAGTAGGTGGCTGATTATTTCTAATGGTGTTAGCATTTGATACATCGACAGTCTACGCGTGGCCTTATTTGTTTTTAACAATTTTACTGGTGATAAAAATTGGTTTAGTTTATAACTATACTATATAATTACGGCAATTTCCTATATTGTAGTTATTTTGTTTACATCATCATCATCATAGATATTCTGCCTTTGTTGGCAGGTCACTTTCCGCAGCTGAGAAGCTTCCATGCTCCACGGTCCTCTGCTAACCATTTCGTCTTCACGTATGATCTTTCTGTTTTAATATCATCCATTAATTGTAGTCTCCTTCGCCCCCTCCCTCTCTTTCCCGCCACCATACCCTCTATGACGTCCCTCATGATACAATCTCTTCTTAGGCAATGTCCCAACCAGTTTCTCTTCCTCTTCCTAATAATATCTAAAAGTGTTCTTTTCTCACCCACCATTTCTAACACTCTCTCATTCGTTTTCCGCTCTACCCAACTAACTCTTTCCATTCTTCTTCACACACACATTTCGAAAGCTTCCAGTCGATTTTCGTCACCTTTACGTAATGTCCACGTTTCCGCCCCATACAGTACAACACTCCACACGAAGCATTTTATGAGTCTTTTTCTCAACTCTTTATTCAAGGTCCCACAAAACAGACTTTTCTCCCTCCTAAAGGCTTCTTTCGCCATTCCTATCCTTGCTTTTATTTCACGTTCGCATTTCATGTCATTACTAAGAATACTACCCAGGTATCGAAAACTATTCACTTGTTTTATTTTCTCCCCTCCTACTTTTATATTTGACACAGACCCCTTCGTTCCAATCACCATGGATTTTGTCTTTCTAACATTTATTTTCATCCCATATTCTTCAAAGCCCTTAACTACAACGAAATTTTCATATACAAGTACATCTAGGATATTTTTGGACATAGTCTCTGAAAGGGTGTCTAAGTTTTAGTGACGATCTGTAGAATGAGTAAACCAAGAGCCATTACTTTTTTCTCTTTCTGGCTTTTCATTATCGTGCCTATTAGTAATATACAAAATTTGTTTTTATTTTTGTTATTTCATGTCTACTTAAAACCGTGAAATTAGGAAATAATTTCCATTTCCAATGCTGCCAAAAATACTTTACAAAAATCATAAATTGCGATTCAAATTTAAATTTGTTTGGCAAATTGCTGCGCAAAACCGACATTTAAAAAAAAAATCGCTTATACAGTAAAACCTGAACTGAACGGATCTTTAGTAAACGGAAACTTATGTTAAACGAAATTTTTCAATGTCCCATGGATTTACTGGCGAAAACCGTGTTAAATTCCCTTCATTAAAAGGAAACTGTTTTCCGCGCACAACGGAAATCAAAACAAGCCTCTTAACGAAAAAGTTTAAGTTTTGGAGTGCAGCATTTAAAGATATTAGACATGTTATGAGAGGTTAGATATATATATATATTTTTTTTAGCAAAACAGACAGTGATGTGCAAACTGAAGCAGACACGACGAAGACATGCATTAATTGAGAATTATACGGAAAGTCTGAAAGGAGAAAAGGAGGTGGAAAAAGAAGAGAAATAAGGCATTGAGTTGGAAGAAAAGTGTACGATAAAAATTTATCAAAATTCTGTCAAAAGCTTAAAGGAAATGCAACATTTGCCTTACGTTGAAATGAGACTGATATGTTGAATGTGGTTTCTCAGACTAGTCTCTGTAGAAAGTTGAGCAGACAAGCAGCAATGTGTACAGAAAACCCTCCTTGATTATTGGAAAAATTAAGTTAATGTGTGTACAGCATTTTTTCTGTTCATTGTAAATTTTGTTTGTATTAATTCCTAGTAGAAATAAATACTGTAAATTGACTAAGGTACGTACAGCATCTTATTTTTATATCAGTATGTCTGTTGTAATCATGCACTTTTTTTTTCATCATAAATCGACCTTCGTTAACTCGTAACCTATCTTTAACGGAATTTTTTGCGAGTCTCGTTTGATTCCGCTAAAGACAGGTTTATATATTATTGTTCCCCATCTTGAATGAATAAATAGGTTTCATGGTAAATATCTTGTAAATTTTTCAATAATGTATCCTAAAATTTAGCATAAGCTTGTTTAATATCTTAGATTACTCCTATTCGTTAAAATTAAAAGCGATCAAGAGTAAAGTATTGAATTAAAGAAAAAGAAGGAAAAATCTGTGCATCACTATTTATGATGACTGTTTAATTTGTTTTATGTTTTAAGATGCTTAGTTGATTTTGTTTAATTACTTTCAGAAAAGAAGAAAGTCACATTTCTGAATTGAATAGTACCCAAGCTGGTACTAGTAAATCAAATATCAATATGGAAATCTCTACCGACAAACTTTCTACTAATGATCAGATGGCTGACGGAGTGATTGGAGTAAACCAGGATTGTAAGTCTGTGTCTGAAAAACATAAGGGAAGAAATTCATATCATTGCGATAAATGTAACAAAAAATTTGGAAAGAGACGTTCTCTGCTTATGCATCGGGCCCATCACAATAAAGACTTTCCGTATAGAAACAGGAAAAAATCATACTCTGGTCTCATAAGAAAAGACTTTCATGTAGGTAAAATGTTTAAGAGTAAATCAGCAGTTCGTAATGAAGATAACATAGTTTGTCAAATATGTAATAAGGGTTTTTCTGCTAAGGACAGCTTGGAAGAACATATGACTACTCATAATAGTGAAAAGTTGTACAAGTGCACAGTGTGCAGAAGATCGTTTCGCAAACTTGCAAATTTGACTAATCATTTACATATTCACCAAAGTGAAGGAAAGGATGGAGAGAACGCGACTAAATGTAATATATGTGATAAAGTATTGAGTTCTGTTGCAAGTTTAAAAACACATATGTTCATTCATGATGAGGAAAAGCGTTTCAAGTGTTCAATATGTGGGAGGAGATTCCGCCACTATAATTCGTTATCTTGTCACTTACGCATTCACACAGGGGAGAAACCTTATCAATGTACAGTGTGCAAGAAGAGGTTCCGTCAAACTAGTGCTTTGAATGTTCACTCACGTATTCACACTGGCGAAAAGCCCTATAAATGCACAGTGTGTCCGATGGCTTTTATTCAAAATATAAATCTTAAACACCATATGAAGACTACACACAGAGGACCTCAACAACGATAGCATGAATACTTCTTCATGCTATATTTTTAACAAACATTTTCGTGTACAAAAATTACTGTATATATTATGTAAGAAATATTTTACTTGATAAATTATTGACCAGCATATTCTTTGTATTTAATAACAAGTGAATAGAAGTTTATAGCAAACATACATATTTCTTACGATTTTCACTAGAGTCACTTAACGCTTCGCAGATCTAAACTCTGTAGCGTCATTTTTTATGTACAAGCGTTTCACTGAGTTGTTACTACTTAACATATTTTTTTTCTTGTATGCTTTGTTTTTAGTTGTTGTGTGTTATATACGTGTGGATTTATATGTAAATGATAATAATCCCATAGACCTGGAATTTCAATATTTGAAAAAGCAATGGGCAGCAGTAAATTTATATTTACAAAGAATTACTTAAACATTTTTTCAGTTGTCATGAAGTTTATGCATTTCGGCAGTAAGTTGAAACTTGCACATTAATTTAACTCCGCCACAAGACGAATAAAATTTCTGAATAAAACAAAACATGACACATATAAATCTAAAATCAAATATAATGCAGAAAAATTATGTATTTTTCTAATTAAGGAGTACGATATTTGTATTAAACAAAACAAAATTAAAGAAAAACTCAATACGAAATGGAAAAGCAAAAATTCAAGCCTAATTCTTTAATTTTACTTAAAGATATTTCACTTTTATTATTTTAGAAACTTTTTTTTTTTTTTTTTTTTTAAAGAAAGGGTATATTTATATATGCTATACATAGTTAAATAATTTTTTTTTTAAGTCTCATAAAATCGAATATTTTTGCATGTTACGGAGTTGAGAGTTTGGAATATTCGATGTCGTTTACACGTATTATTCGTAAGTTACGCCATACGCAAACATACAGAGAAGAACAAACACACACTAAAAACTAAAAGATTAATACATATTTCCTCAATTAATGTATCTGAGTTACTGAGCACATTCGAAAATAAGAAGCCAACTTGATTCACCAAGACTATTCACTTAATGTACAAACACATACACAAAAACGCAGACATAATAGCTTAAAGAATTAATTTCACATTTCTTAAAGTATTAGTTAATAGTAAACACTTCTGAAAATGAACCAAATTTGATTCGCCAAATTATTCCCATTATTTCAAAGAATTCTGAATGTAATCTGTTGTTAATTTCCACTTTGTTTTCTAAACTTAGTGGCTTCTGCGGGTCAGTTGAGTCGTTTCCTCAATTATAGCAACAATGTTTTCCACCTTATATCAGATATTGTGTTTAGGCTGTATTTTAACGAACTTATTATCTCCTATAGGATACCTCGTAACTAGTTATCATCGAAAGCGTTGGTGATTTTCGAATAAAACTATTCTACATTCCATAAGACACCAATGGCCCGCGAACTCAAAATAGTTAGAATTTGTTTCAAACAGGATCATAAATTGTGAATCTGCTATGGTCTTGTTTGCCTTCTCACAACCTGGTCATGGTGCTATGTCTTGATTTATGTGAAAATAATGAAAACCTGGATCCCAGCAATTGCACTTTTGGATCGACCATTTGAAGAAACTAAAATTTCAATATTTCACTTTGCCTTGATTTTTCAAAATTTTACATGATAGATTTTCATTGTAGATTAGATTGGTTTTAAGGTGTCCACAGATTTCAACAGATTATCCATATCTTATATCCTCTGTAAATTAGAGCTTAATAGCACTCGATTTCTCAAGTATTTGAAGAATGTCTGGGTATCGGGAATATCTGCTTCCTTTGCCAACATGAAAAGAGAAAGAAGTTGCTCTTGATCTAGTATTGACTCGCTGAAGAAACGGATGTTTTTAATGGTTGGCGTTTCATTTTTTATGTAAAGTTTTATTGGCATTAACTATGTCCAGATTGCAGCTGTGTCATGTCTGCGATAGTTTGATACTGTTGAAAATAGCTAAATCATTCGGAGTCAGGCTCACTGACATATCGTAAACATAACACAGTTGTCAAGGGTTACTTGCTGCCTGCTTCTACTGAAGTGCATGACTTGGGTTTCATGCTGAGCTTGCATGCGTAATTTTTGCAAAATCCATGTGTAGGATCACTTCATTAGGTATAAATTTTTCTCGCAATCTCTATTGCGTGTACTGGTGTCTTACATTATAGACATAGTATAGGAAAATTAGTTCGAAGTGCGGAAAAATAGTATAACAAGCTGAATATCGGTGGATGTGTTCTTTGGATACCCCTGATTACATACTCAAAATCCCAAAAAATCCCACCTGGGCAACATGCCGCCATCTTGGAAAATGGCCGCCATTGAAATTTTTTTTTTACTTAGGTTCCTTTTGAAGGCCATAACATCGGACACAAGAGAGATATTGATGTGCGGTTTGCGCGAGTGTTATCGCAGACACTCCAGACTATTCACTGAAAACAACATTTAAACCTTTAATTGGAAATCTATGTAAACAAAGTATATAAAAATTACAACTGCGAAAATTTTTCGATACATATTTTCAATACAACTCGATTTTCGCTCTTTTCCGTCCGTGTTATAAAAAAAGTAATAAAGCAAATGTTGTAGAGCACACAAAAATAAACAAGAATATATCCTAGTTTTGTCCAAAAACTCAAGTCTGAATGGTTTAATAGAGCGCGCAGTAAACGCAGTGTCACTTGCTTAGCCTTAGTTAGTTGCTGCACAAGAATGTAACAAAACAACTTCCAGATGGGCAATACTTCCAAATATTTTACTTCGCGCATTTTCTTTTGAAGGAACCTACGGATTTAGAGCATCCACGTCGCTTGCTTGCGGTTGATATCAGGTTCGGCATTTCGTTGTCGGTCAGGTCTTCATGTTCTTCTTCATACATCATTGAATCTGCAGTATCCTCTTGATTTGTACATCCCTCAATTGCACAGTTGCTGCAAAATGGTGAGCATCGAAGCCCATCTTTCCGACAACCACAATATTTTTCACACCCTACGTGGCAATTGCAGCTTACAAGGTTCATCAGCATATCTGGAGCTGGAGGTTGAGTGCTAGGGACAGGTATTAACTCACCATTACTGTTTTTCTTCCAGCCCCATTCGACTGGAGGAAGGGATACACCACGCCATTCCTGAACCTGATGATACACTCTTAAGCAATGTTGCTTCGCTGCTGCTGATGTTGGAGGAAGGGTTGCTAAATCGAATGTTGCACCTATTTTCTGTTTAGCAACAGTCCTGACGTAGCACTTATATCGAGTTTTGTTAAGCCCATCGGAAATTTTTCCACCGTACATAGCGACAAGAAATTCTTCACCAGCCGTCACGATCTCATCAACTGCTGCATTCTCCTTATTAAAAATATCCACTTTCTTGCGAAGGTTTGGAGATGCTTCCAGTGTCTTAAAGGCGAGTATTTTTCTTCTTTTGAAAGGTGCCGATGTGGTGTCACAGCCAGATATTGCGTGAAGGAAAAGCATATGATTATACATGTCACTCAGGGCCAGCTGCAATTTCGTAGATTCGAACAATTTTGGGGGGTGCGACTTCGAGCCCGGTATAAGCAACCGAATGTTATTATTTGTTGGTGCAAGTGCCGTAAGAAGTACTAGCAAGTCGGTGTCTGTGCCCACAATGACAGGGTTTTCCTCACTTTTTCCCAGTTCGATAGCAATAACTACTATGAGACGGTCAGCATCACCCGAAGCATTGATCACAGTAATTCCGTTGTCTTTTAATTGTGATCCTAGAAGCGCTATGAAGCTTGCCTTGTTCGCCTCATTTCGTAAAAATTGATGCTGTGAAGTACTTGCTTCAGTTTGCAGCTCTATCAGCACTTCTGAAGACGAAAGTTGTGATCTTCGTCGCATACGCTCTGTGGCTTTTGTTGTACATTCCGTATAACCATCAAAACTATCGTAACCTGTCCTTTATAATTTGCTTTGATGAATGAAACATAGCTCTGACATACATCACTGAAAGTCCCTGGTCTTGGCCAGTGAACTCGATGCAGTAAATCTCCTCCGTCTAGAACAAAGCTTGAAGTTTCAGGAAAGGTTTCAGATGGGGGTCATATTTTCTCCATAACACCTCTTGAATTTGACTTTGTGCCTTTCCTAAGCATAGTTGCGTCGAAGAGTGCTGGTGGCATCGATGCCAGTTCGTAGTTCATACAACCTTCTAGTTCCTCTTCACTTCGAACAACGCATGCCATTCGATGGAACAGCTGGTTAGGATTCACAGGAATCAATTCACCCCGAACAACCATGGCATTCGTCATTGCTGCAAGAGTGACTACCTTGTCCTTCCGTTGAAGCTTGATGTCCGCAAAAGATTTCCCATCAAGCTTCTTTAAGGTCTTAATTCCCTGCTCGTAAGCTGAATCACTGTTCACTGTTTCGTCTGCTATAACACCACTGTGCAAAGAAACTAGAAGATCGGGAGGTTTCTCAAAAGGAGAATGCGTTCGTAACCACATTGCGAATATTTCTATGTGCCTTAAGTCCCTTTTTTGGCAGGCTTGTCCAAGTTCTACATGCCGTTGTGATATTGCGATAGCTTCACCTGCAAAATCTTCCAAAGCATCCAGTACCTTCATTGATGCCGGCATAGAATGTATCCAGCGTGCGAGAACAGAGTCGGATATATCACGACCACGAGTTAAACCTCCGGTCGTCTTTATATTCTTCATCAAAACCTGCTCAATGGTCAAGTCTGACCAAACTCCGCTCCAGAATTTCGATTTCCGTCGTACAGTGAAAAATCCCTTCTTCACGAATTCTTCATAGTCGGAAGATGACAAATATGATTTCAGCTTTGTCATCTGCTGCAAATACATGTGAGCAGATTTCGCATAATTAATATGGCCACCGGCATGCAAATAGGGTAGCATTTTTTGTACGCTGAATAAGTGCAGTGCCCAATCCCCTGTGCGTTCTGCTCTAACAAAATTACGCATGATTTCTACCTGCTCAAAGTACTGGACCCATAGTTTGCCTGTTCTGCTTTTCAGAGCTTCTACTTCTAAAGCTGTTTTAATCGATGAAATAAGCTTTCTCACTGCATCGGTGCGTAGAACATCATCTACTTTCTTCTTCCCCTGGAATAAAAGTTCATAATCTTCTTTAACTTCTTTCAGTCTTTCTTCACACAGGACTTCATCGTTAATGATTTTGGTCACAAGCAATAAGCAGAGAGCATTTTGAGTTAAGAAGTGAGCTCGTAGTGCTCTAGCGTAAGAATGTCCTGTCAACATATGTACTACAGAGTTTTTCGCAAATAGTTGCTGCCAAAGCTCTTGTAAGCCACTGCCTTCCATAATTTTTCCAACGGCACCCATGAACGACATTAACAAATGGAATCTTCCAAGACGCACAATCACTTTTGAGAGCGGGCTGTCAACATTTACTGCTAAAACGATGTCCATAGCTTTAATGTAAAGTGGCTGGTCAAATGTTACGATACATGATGACTGATTTTGTTTCTTGCACTGCTCCGATGCAAACTCCAAACAGGAGTATATAGTCGACATGTTACTGGGGTCGAGGTTCACTATTGGAAGTGGTAGTACATAAGATATTTCCACACACTCCTCGGATTGCATTAATGTTTCCATGAATCCGCTCCATCCTACAAAATTTGACACTTTACAACTTGGTCCAGACATCCATAACAAGTCGATATTTCTAGCGAATTCAACATTCTGTGGCTTAATGTTAAGTATACTAACATCATCCATAGAAAAATGCTTTCCACTTTTGTAGTGCTTGTTATACGTCCTGATCTTTGTGTAACCAAACCTCCCGATATTGTTGGAAGAAGGCACTGACGCTGGACGAAGAACCTCATTTTCAGCTTTCACGAAAGAAGCTGGCGTTGCACAGACGATTCCACCCATTACATGAAAATTACCATATCCGTCAACACTGCTAACGTTGTGATCTATGTTATCGAACACATACTGAACGAAAGCTCTGTCGTCTATTAATGTCGGGACATGTTCCGTTATTGAAGATTCATACTTAATCGCTTCACTGTAAGATGAACACAATCCCATGGCATGGAAAAGGTCGATAATTGAGCGGCACCGAAACCTTCTATGCAAATAAACTGATACACCCAATTGAATTGGTGACACGAATGATCTTGGCCGTACTGCTGATATAATTGCATGGGCTATGGTCAGTGTTGTTTGTGATTTGCAGTAATGTTTCTTCTTTGTTACTGTTTCCAAAAACAGTTTTAAATTTTCTGGAACCATGTCAGCACCCCCTTTTCGAATGTCTTCAGCTGATGGATATGTATCAGTCGTGTATACAACAGAACAAATATCTTCTTTAATAATCTCTGCTGCCATTTGCACTATTCTCTTCTTTTCATTCGAAAGATTGATTTTCACTCTTTTAAACCATTCGTCCGTTTGTACACGGCTTACTACACTTCTAAATGACACTACGATACCCGATTTGCTTTTGTTGTGTGTGAAAATTCTCTTGGGTCAAAATGTTGCTGCAGTCTTTCTTTAAGGCGCCTTTCACTGTACAGTTCTACACCAGGAGACAACTCACTCATTACCCGATGAAGATCAGCTAAACGATATTGGCACTCATCATCATTTTCCATGAATTCACACAGTTTTGCAAACGCTATATCCTTTTCCAACTCAGCCCCCTGCTGTGATAACCCACAGATGGACGATTTTGATTTTTCGCTGCAAACGTAGAAAAACATTTTCGGTGATACTTAACTTCAACTGCAACAAGGTCAATCACAGAGCAGACCCGTAGAAGAATTTCGCTTCCCCATTCGTCATTTCTTCTTTTTGCCTGTGCAATGATATTTTCTTTAAATGGCAATGTAGTAACACAACTAACTGGGGGAAAACGTTCGGGATGTTTTCTCGATTCGGCAAACTGGGTTGGTTTTCCACACAGCAAGCAGTGTGCCTTGAAATCAAACGCATCGACACTTTTACGTAGGTTTATGCTAAAATCTTGTCCCTTATCTGTAACTTTCTTAATTCGACGTTCTTTGTCCACTAAACTCTTATGCAAGTCATCTCCTCGAATTAAGCTTATGGAGCGAATTGTTTCTAACCCTCTAGTCACGATCACAGCCTCATTTTCGGATATCGGGTCCTTGCATATCACACATACAACACTCTCCATCATATCCATTGTAAACCCTATTCAACACGAAAATTAGCACAGTTTGGTACTCATTTTCAAGCCAAAACCACTGATCCCACCAAACACTGTTCACTAATCAATTTTTTTTTTTTTTTTTTTTTTTTTTTTTTTTTTTTTTTTTTACACGCTGTCGAAACTGCATATAAAGACAGAGTTACAAACAAAAACTTCGAACCGTTGTAGATACAACAACGCTAACATGTGTTAACGCTGTTGCCAAATTTACGCGTTGCCAGGTATGCACTATTAAAGAACCTAGCTTATCAAATTTTCTTTTCCATATTTGGGAAAATAAATATACTCACATACTTGGTTTTCTCGTACGTAAGAAACTAACGAACTTATAATTTGTGAAGATATAGTTTTGTACTTTCAAGTGCAAATATTTTGATTGCTTTTCATATAAATGAAAAAGGCACATAACAACCGGAGAAAAAAATACTGCACTACACATGGTGTCGCGTTTACTGCGCGCTCTATTAAACCATTCAGACTTGAGTTTTTGGACAAAACTAGGATATATTCTTGTGTATTTTTGTGTGCTCTACAACATTTGCTTCATTACTTTTTTTGATAACACGGACGGAAAAGAGCGAAAATCGAGTTGTATTGAAAATATGTATCGAAAAATTTTCGCAGTTGTAATTTTTATATACTTTGTTTACATAGATTTCCAATTAAAGGTTTAAATGTTGTTTTCAGTGAATAGTCTGGAGTGTCTGCGATAACCTCGCGCAAACCGCACATCAATATCTCTCTTGTGTCCGATGTTATGGCCTTCAAAAGGAACCTAAGTAAAAAAAAATTCAATGGCGGCCATTTTCCAAGATGGCGGCATGTTGCCCAGGTGGGATTTTTTGGGATTTTGAGTATGTTAATCAGGGGTATCCAAAGAACACATCCACCGATATTCAGCTTGTTATACTATTTTTCCGCACTTTGCCCAATTTGGGCCTAATTTTTCTATATAAACATGCGGGGAAAGTTCTTCAAGAGTTTTCTGAAACAGATCACATAATTCCTGAAATGTCTCTTGTCGTTTGACCTTCTCATCGTCCTTCCATCTCATCTTTTCAGTAGTAGTTTTCCACTCCCACCACCAGATCCGTATGGTTGAATATGCAGAAACCAACTCGTATTTCTTCTGCATACATCATGTGCAGAATGAAAGGATTCCATTCGTTTAGAATCGGCATGCGATGCAGTTCGATGAATTAATTTACTCTGATGAATCCATTTACTCCACTGGGGGAAAGTTTGTCACTAATTAACTGAATTATATATTTTCTGCATGCATATGTATCCCGCGTTCCACGCTTGGAAATAATCTGGAATGGTTTTATCTTCTAGAAAATCACATAGAACATATTGTAAAATTACCTTGATAGGTAGAACGTAGAACGATTACCCACGGGATTCGATTTTCTCAGACCAAAATCCAGTAAGCAGCTAAGTAGGTATCCCAAGGTACATGCAACCAAGGGAAGAATCCCCAGTCCTCCACGATAGCAAATAGAGACTGGAGTTCCGCAAAGCTCCACTCAAGCTAAAAGAGCGGTTTTAGTTCTTAAAGTTTCGAGTTTCCGCTCCAGTTTCAAACCTACAAAAAAAAAAAAAAAAAAGCATTTAAAACATTAAAAATTATTAGGTTAGGTTTGCTTAGTTTAGATTAGGTTAGGTCACCTCGTAAGACTTCAGTTAGACTAGAGCAGTGACTGGAACCAGTTCTCATAGAAGCTTCAATTATCAGTTAAATTAAGTAATCTGTGGTTCTCATAAAAATTTAATAAATTCTCTTCATTATTCGTATATAATTCTGTAAAATTCAATGCGGAAACATCACATTCAACGTACCAATATGCCATCCTATACGATTACCATGCTGCTGAATCATCAAAACCTTCCGTGTCTTGCACTTCTATATATCGTTTCTCGTATTAAACTTAACTTTACTGCCGAACTTACACACCAAAACATAAGAACTCCAAATCATCATTTTTTACCTCATTTCTGCTGTAAATTTTCCTAATTTTTACAAAAAAACGGAGGGGCAACTCTAAACTTAACCTAACCCCAGACATCGTATAATACAGACGTGTATCGCATTGCTATAAAGCTGTTAATAATTATTGCAAAACATAATGAGTTTTAAGTGGTTGAAACTAGTGTGTAATTCTTTAAATAATCTCTAGAGTAAGCAGTAAATAATTTTAGATGAAGTATACTACGAGAGTTTTGACAAACTGAAGTGTGGAAGTTAACGTTATAGTGGCATATAGGTTGTAACAGTTATTTGATATGTTTAAGAGGGAAGAAAACAGTCTATTTTACTTCTTGTAAGTTTCTAAGTCCACTTTCCAGTCGATAATAAAAGTGTTCTGTAGAGGAATGTCTAGGTCAATCTGTTCGGATTGAGTCCGACGCTTCTACCTTGTTAGGTAGAAGATAGAGCAATTACACAGAGGTTTCGATTTTCTCCCACAACCTTTTTTATTGTAAGAAGTTTGTTATGAAACAATATAACACAGAATCACTATGAGTTAGGTCCTGAGACTAAAATCTACTAAGTAATTAAGGTAAGTAGGTGTCCCAAGGCCCAGGTAGCCAAGGGGAGGATCCCTACAAAGCTCCAGACAAGCTATTTGGAGATAGACTAGGATTCTAAGTGCTCCACACAAGCAAAGAGAGGCTGGAATCCCACAAAGCTCCAACCAAGCTGAGTGGGCAGGAGGCCTCTGAGTTTAAGGCAAGCCATAATACTTGGGTTAGGTTCCCAAGGCTCCAGGCAAGCTAAGAGATGGGAGTTGACCAGTCGAGACTGAAGTCGCTTTGGCGATATTTGGAATTTTATACTTCCTTCTGAGCGACGGTGGTAGTGGTGTTCCTCATATCACGTGACCAAGTGGTGACGATGATTCCTGTCGTCTGCTTCGTGTACTAATTTGTAGTAGAAGAGTACGTTATGTTGTTTTACAAAATAAAAGCACGTGGTGGAGTTTATTTTAAAGTTTGTAATATTATGTAACTTTGTAAATAATATGTATATTACTTTTGGATAAGCATGTACTTTGAGGATAAGTATGTCAGCGTTTATACGAACATCATATTTTGGGGAGTGTTATTTATGATTATTCTGTAAGATATTTTAATACGAGAGAAAATCGAAAGATCTTTGCCGCTACTGATTTATTGCTCGATTACAAGCCGTAAACGAAAAGCAAATTATACACAATATACTACAAACTTTGTCTATTTTTCACATAATCGCCAACGAACTTGTTCCACTGTACCACAAGGGACCGAAATTACGATTAAAACTGGGGAAAAGGTCTTGACTGTTAAGGGTATTTTCCATAATCTCCTAACCCTAAGAGTAAAGTTTGGCGATTATTTTGTTCGCCATGTGCGGTTATGCGTTGTTATGGAGGAAAAACACAAGTAATATCTCGAATACCCTAACGCTTTTGCCTAATAGCTGCTCGCAGATGGGAGAGTGTGCGACAGTATCGTTCTGCGTTGATAGTTTGACCTCGTAGCAGGAAATCCTATAGGAGTAATCCCGATTCTACGAAAAGACGGTGAAGATCAGTCTACCGGTCGATTGTGTTCGGAATGTCTTCGTTGTGGTGAGCCGGAATGTTTTCACACCATGCAGTGCTGTTTTGACTAGGAAGTTTAATGCAGTACTCACGTTTCGTCTCCAGTGACTATGTGGTTCGGAAAACTGTTGCCTTCCTCCACGTAACGCTGCAAATTATTCAGTGGCATGACACGACCATTCGCATGCTCTTGTTGACATCATTCAGAAGCTTAGGATCCCACCGAAAGGACACCTTGCGGTATCTCAACAAATCGTGGACAATATCGTAGACACTACCAAAAAAAATATCAAGCTCTCTGGCAATGTCATTCAGATTGTAAGTCGATTTCACCATTTCGTCAATACGCGTAATGTCCGGTGACAGCGAGGAACTAGTCGACACAATCGGAAATTGCCCTGAAGATTTTCTCATCCATTTTCAAACTCCTTGCACCACACTACACACTTCGCACTGCCAAACACTTGCCATCATACACCGGCTCCATTTCCCTGTGAATATCTGTAAATATGTGCCCCTTGCACTATAGAAAACGAATGCTCATGTTGCGTGGACATCCTGAGCATTCTGATTATCTTTGGCAACTGATAACAGCGGCATACGGTGGGAGAAATCGGAAGTTACACTGGTCCCGTTCTACTAAAAACCTACCGCATCGCTCGGAGGCTTTAAGAGTAGAGTAGAGTAGTCGCTAACGTTTACGCCTTTGGTGCGAGCAGTTCCAGGTTCTATCCCTGTTGAGAATATCAGTCGAAGAACTTTTTCACCCCAACCATCCTGAACAGTGTTTCTCATGGGTTTTCCAGATACTAGGCAAATGCTGGGACGGTACCTAACATACAAGTCCCAGGCCGCTTCTTTTCTCCATTCGTGGCGTGGGAGACCCGGGTTGGATTCCCGGCAGGAGCTCATGTGTTTCGGATTTCACGTTAATCAGTAGGTCCCGTCTCATATAGCCTTGCTGCTGAAAGGAACGTTAAACTCAAAATCAACTCCACTCAACTCTTCTCCATTCGTTTTTCTATTCCCCTTTCCCGAATAATATGCTTGCCGAGGAACGCCATTCTTCATACAGAACGGGCTTAAGGACATAGATGCCAATAATACCCAGAAATATGTATAAAGAAATAAATCGATTTTGTATTATACACCTATATTACACACTAGAAGAAATAAATAGATGCAAAGACTGTTCGATTTTTTCCCTTGCTATTGTTTGGCCATAAATCCTTCATTGCGTTCGTAGAATCAACATATGGTATACCGAAATATTAACATGCTGTAGAACATGTAGTCATTGTATTAGATAAGAGTAACAAGGTAATTAAACTACTTACAATCGACAATAATTTTATATGTATTAACACAAATGCCCTACTTTACAAGCAAGAACAGATAGGTCCCTGGACGGTCTATGGTCCGCCTAAACTCAAAAATTTCAAATGAGAATACTAGACAGTAATACTTACATAAAGGCCTGATACGTACTGCAAGAATTTAACAGCATTAGCGATTCTTTGGGTCCTAGTTGAAACCGATACCGTATTTTGTTGTATCCTCTTTTTTCTGAAAGCTATCAGTAATTGAAGTTTACTCGAATATAAACATAACTATATGTTCTTCGTCTATTAAATGAGAATATTTAAGAAAAATGAGGACATACTCCCAGGTTACACTGTTTATTTACATTTATTGCCAGAATATACGTGTTATCGATTTCGTTCGGAGACAATATTTTCTGGACAAATATCTCTTTACAGTTTTGTGGTAGCTTAGTTACCGGGGCCTATTGTGAATTTAAGTGGGAGAGACAACCACTGGCCTCTTCCCACATCCTAACCAGGGATTGTGAATGTCGTGATATATTTGTGCGTTGAAGGGAGCTTGACCATTGGAGCATCGTGTAAGCTTCGATTCTGGCAACAACTACGACTGTTTCGAACTGGGGACTCGACAAGGTTGATTTCTAGATGTCTGGTTAAGGGACTTCTCGGTTAAATGTGGTCGGTCACTAGGAGGCAGTGTTCAACTGCAGGACTTCCCGAGTAGGTCTTCACCACCACGCTGCCACAGCCGTTTGTTATGGAATATAAAGGAACTAATAAAAGGGGTATCCAGCCACTGGGACCTTTCTCTTTACTAGCTTCGGTATGAACAAGAAAAAAATCCCTTTGTCGTACTAAGCAGCGACTTATACGAGAGGAGTTAGATGTTTCCGGCCTAACATGAACTCATATTTCAAAATACCTATAGTATGTTATGTAACTATATTTTAGTGGATGTTTTGGAAAAAATCGTAACTGTATTTCAAATAACTACTTCTCCTTTGTTGAGATTTAAGTGACCATGCCAGAGCACATTGTGACTTTTAGCAAATATTAGAAGAGAGTAGTTATCAAATACCTTCAGTCATCAAGTACGGAAGCGAAGGAAATTTTTGATGAATTGACACGGATAATGACAAATGACTGTCCATCATATGGCACGATGTGAAATTGTGGATAGCCGAGTTCAGGAGGAGCAGAAGAAGTACCGAAGATGAGGAGAGGTGTGGAAGACCCAAAACAGTGGTGACTGTGGAAACTGTCGATCATGTGCACGACATTATCCTTGCAGACAGGCGAACTGGTCTGTCACATATTGCAAAGACCCTAGGGATCAGTGTAAAGCGTGTTATTACATCGTGCATGAAGAACTTGGTATGAAAAAATTGTTGGCAAAGTGGGTGCCCAAACTCCTCATAGCTGATCAGAAGCGGAGAAGACGGGACTGTGCACAGTGTGTGTTGCTTCGTTTTTCAGTGAGTGCTTCCAACTTTATTAAACAAATTGCTACTGTTGATGAAACGCAATTATATGTGTATGATCCCGAGACCAACACTCAGTCTATGCAGTAAAGTGCCATAGTAGATCACCAAGGCCGAAAAAATGTTGCAGAGAAAAATCTACCGGGAAAGTAATAGGTGTCACTTTGGAATTGTGAGGGGGTAATACTGAGCGAATACCTGGTAAAAGGCACTACATTGAATGCTGAAAGATATATGAACCTGCTGGAAAAATTACATACCGCATTGAAGGAAAAGAGGCGAGGAAAACTGTCCGAACGCATCACCTTCTTGCAAGACAATGCTTCTTACCACAAAGCAACCATCGCAATGCACAAACTGTGTGAACTGAAGTTTGCTATCATTGACCATCCCCCTATTTCCCAAATATCTCCCAGTCAGACTATTATATTTTCCCAAACTTAAGATCCATCTGAAAGAAACTGAATTTAGACACACTAATGACGTCATAGCAGCTGCAAAGACATGGTTTGCAGCACAAGACAAAATATTTTATCATGGTATAGAATTGCTGCATGATCGTTGTTAATTATGTCAACCTACAAGGCAACTACGTTAAATAAAATGTTATCACCGTGTACCTGGCCACAGTTAGATATGTTTTCACTCTGAGGCCAGAAACATATCTAACCCCGCTCGCATACTGCCTTCGTGCCCCTCAGAAGGGCTAAAGTTGGCCTCTGTTACAAGGTTCTTAACTTTCTCTCAACGCGGAGCTATTATGTTATACGTTAAAAGTAGTTTAAACAAATATATTCAAAAATTGGAAATTTCCTGTATTAAAAAGAGAGAGAGAAATAAATAATAATATAATAAGTACATATAATATATGTATTTAGTTGTAGTTATATGTATGTAAGTATGAAAAATGAGGTTACAGTAATAAATAATGAATTAAATGTTGTAAATGGGGAAAAGATTAAAATTTATTTAAATGAAGAAAGAAAAAGTGAAATGTTATAAATATGTAGCTACTAGATATGTTGTTGTTGTTTTCATTATCTTACACTCATTGTTTAGAATAATCGCCCTTGTATGTACATGACCATTCTTATGATAAATCTGGTTTTGTTTGTCTTATGCTATATCCTCTGTTGTGTGTTGTGATTGTGACACAATACAATACATCTTTTGTAATTTTCTTGCGTGTTTCAGCTATTGTATATACACCTTGTGTTCTGGATCTATCTAGTATTGTGATTTCTTTTAAGTCTGTATATTTGCTATTATATATATAGTGCTACAGAAATAAACCGCCAAACCTCATGATTTGAATTTTATTTGCTAGTATAACTTATTAGAAATGACAGGAATTTGAAACAAAATTCTATATTTCACTAAGTAGGTTGTCAGTGTCCGAGGAAGGTGATCTGAGCTAACCAATCTTCACAGTATGTTATTAAATTAGTATCTCTAATAATTGAATATTGCATATGCACAAATTTAGAAACGGGTACTTTGTATGAGTCTCATTATTGAATACCGATTTCTTTTATCACCAACGTCTTAATACGTAAAAAATTCGATGAAAATTAAGAGCGAAACAAATATAAATTGAAGGAAGATTGCTTAACTGAATCATTTGGAGGAAGACCTCACAAGGCAAGTTCTGTTTCAAATTAAAGAAAAAACTGCTTTCCATAAAACAAGGCATGTGTATTCTTGGAAGCTTCAGAATTTCTAATTGCATTTGAATTGAATTGACAAAGAATGATGCGAATTAATAGGTATAGTAGGTCCATTATATGTAAGGTGCTTCGAAGCAAGGTTGGAAGAATTCTCAAGGAAATTGGCAAACAATTGAAGATAATTCTACTTTTATGTGTTGAAATAAAACAACAGTATATGTTATTCAATGGTAGAAGTCAAGTTGTGAAATATGATTGATTTGAAACTGTAGTAACTAAGTGAACATTTTTCTTTTTATTATTCATAGTTCTGAATTTAGTAAATTATGGTAAATTAATTCAGAATGCTGTATTCAAAATTGCCATTCTAAATTAGTACATTACACTCATTGAGTTTTTCTAAACAGACAAAAACTTCCTAATGTGATATTAGATATACAACACAGTAAAATACTGTAATAACGTTACATAAATCGCTAAGCGACTTACCTCATACTAAGGGTAGCATATGATCTAAACACCGGCTGCGGTAGCTGACGTAAACGCGTTAGCGAGAGTGTATGGTCACTAACACAAGTGAAAGTTTTCAACTCATACCTCTATTTATGCAATATGCTACCCCACATATTATCTTACACATCAGAAGTGAATATTCATACTTTTTTGCACGTTAGGCTGTTCAGTTTGGGATTGACCAAATGATTCAAAGTTAACATAAAAGTACGTCTTTGACAGTGACAACTTAATTTATCTTTCAAATATTGTAAATATGTCACATTTTATGAGTTCGTCCAATAGCAACTGAACATTTAACGTATTGTATTCATTGGTGTTAAAAACAGACAAACTTACTATAGTTACATCCGAAAAATTAACATTTACTGTAGTTTCAGGTTCGTTTGAATTTACATTTTCACTACTTTGTTTTACTGAATCAAATTCCTTTTCATCTATATGTTTTTTTTTTTTAAGCCAATTCTAACCATATATTTCGAATGTTTTTTAGTAGGTCGCCAAACTTTCATACGATCAGTGGAATGGACACCACAAGATTCACCAGTCAATGGACCAATCAACTCAAGTACTTTCTCACAAATTTTACTTTTACAAAAAATGAACTTGTATATAATATGAATAATTTACTGATCTTTCTATCAACAGCAAAACTAAGATGAAACTGCAATAAAAACACCAAATTATTTTCTGGGATTTTATACTTTCCTTCTGGATTATACATTATCAATTTTAAATTATTGTTCTTTAACTATGGAACTGTTAAAAGAAATAAATTTTAATTTTTAATATTACCAAAATAATCGCAGGTGTCTGGCATTGCGGCTAAACGAAATTTTGTTTTCAGCCTACACTTACTTTAGGCTTTTTCACCACAATAACTATTTTAAATAATTTCATTTGCTAAAATAATATGGATGTAAATTTACAAGCAATTAGGTAGTTTCTACTAATTGTATTTGCTTTACAAAACAATAGAGTGGAACATGCACTTGATTTCTTAACATCACAGACATTGACATTGCACAACAATGAAGGGTAAGGGGGGAAAAACAAGGAAAGTCCATGTGCGTGCTTTTTCGGGTGCTTTCTCCTATCTGTTGGTGATTCTTGGTACTATTTGACTGTATATGCCATGCATGCGTAGATGTAGAAATATCCATGTAAAAAGGGGCAAAAAATTGGACTAACCCTATTCTTTTTACGCTGTTTTCAATATTAAAACGCCGTTTTCTCGAAAATGCAATTTTGTGACATTCCTTCTTTTTTTCCCTTACCCTTCATAATTCATTTGCTTATTGAATTTTAATTCACAGGGTTATTTTACATTTATTTCAATGCCACTAAAGTTTACACCGCTTTTCCTTTTTTGTGATTTTTGGAAGTTTGAGTACTGTACTGACTTTTGTATTTCATTCGGATTTTCGATTGATCTGTATGATTCACCTTTTTAGTTGTAACAACATCAGCTGATAGCTTAACGCTGAAAGGTATTTGTGACTTGGATTTAATTTTATGACTATTTTTGACTTTGATTTTTATAAGTATGTGTGGTTTGCTCACCGAATGAGTGAAACTTTTCCGAAAGAATTTACATTTTTTTTTTCTTTTATTTACATTAATAATGTGGTTAACACTTGATGCAATCACTGACTTGTTACTCAACGGACTATTATGGTCACTAGATTTAGAATTACTATAATCATTCTCGCAAGAATCAACAGAGCGTTGTTGATTTACATGCATAGGAACAGTTTTAAGTTTACAGTTAATTATCATTACATTACGCAGATCGTCTCATCTACTTTTTGACAAAGCTTTTTGAATACTTTTTTTGGAAATTTATGAAAAGCATACAACATGTGGTACATTTTCTTTATATTTTTCCGTACTTTTCGTTTTTTTTTTTTTCTGAGAGTTTACAAATGATTGTATTTTTTGACAATTTTACTACAAACGTGTTTTAGCGTATCGAAATTGTCTTGACACATTCCCACTCTTTCTCTCCATGTTACACTGTTGCTGTTACTATTATGAGGCCTACTTGCTTCAAAATTATTATTGCTATTCTCTGACTTTATAATTAGCGTGCAGATGAATACACAGAAAGTTATTTGCTCAATATGCTGTACTTGTACTTGCTCAATTACTAACTTACAGCTAATAAAACAGTTTTCCCTGTGACCTAGTTTAACAACCATTACACTCACAAAATATAAACATGTATTGCAAATGGGAATGCGTTCTAACTTATTGATCAGTAAAGTGCGTGGGACACATTCAAGGTCCAGCGGAAATAACATGCTACTAATGTGTGTCGATGACTTATTTTTGCCTTTAATTCTATTACAAAATACAGAAATATCAGTGCAGTTCTTCACTAACCGGCACATACAAACCTGAAAACGTCAATCAACCCTTTACACAACATACAATTTACTTAAGCAGCTGTTACTTATTGGTTCTCCTCATTTTCACTACTAGGCGTGTCTGTCAATAATTAGGCGACTAAGACTTTCATTAACAGCTGGGACACATATGCTACCTTTTTCTTCATCAGCACAAGTTCTAATTAATACTGTATCACGTAATCCACTTTTTCTTTCATTTGCAAATTGAGCTTTTCTTGAAACTGAGTTGAGAATTCTTTACAACTATCTGAGCATGCACGACTAATTTTATTTATTTCACTACAAATTTTGTTTTCAAATTTTGAACGAAAGTCACTTACATTACTCTCAATTTTTTTAAACTTAACTCTATTGTTTAAGTCTTTCAATATCGGTAAAAGCATTCTCTATATTTTCCTGTAATTTAACTGAAGACTTTAGTAGCTTTTCTAATTTATTCGTAATTTCATTCAAAAACCTTTCTAATTTTTCAGTGTTCTTTGCTATGACAGTTTTTGTTTTATTAATAGCCTTGAGCAACAATTGTAGAGTTACCTTTTCGTTTCCAGATATATTTATACTCTAAAATATACAACAATACAATAAATTTCTGCAATATGTAATATTTCTTGTTTTCTGCACATTCCAACATATCATTTTACACTTATCATTTTAAGTGTTGTAATGCACGTCGACCAGCTTTCAGTTGCTTTGTCCGCAAGGAGCTACTTAATAATAATACAATATTATTATTAATCAGTCCATGGTCGAATAGGCTTGATTGTATTACTGCATTGTATTCACTCCCGTCCAGTATGTTATAATTATTTATCACTTCCCAGGAATACCAGCAAAGCTCCGCCCTACACATCTTTTAAGTAGTTGGTTTTGTACTGAACTAATGAGAAAGCGAGGAGAGGCCAAACAATGTAAGCGAGTCCTCACTAAGTAGCGATTTTCTAGGGAATAAACCCAACGCCGTAATGCCAAGATTCGGGTACTTTACAACTGTGTGATGGTCAGTGGTTTATGAGATAAGAATAAGTAATGTAATTATCCATTCATAACTATGGCTACAACGCTTAATACTACCATGCATGTAATATACTGTATATGACAGTTAACTGTGAACGATTAAAATCAAAAAGTTATGTGAATCTTTTCCTTATTTATTGAAGATTTAAAAAAACATACTTAAAAAATTGATATGATTCACAAGCAGTTCAAACTTACTTAATCTTTTTGACTCCATGACAAGCTTCTATTACGTCCTTTCTGTGGACATCGCGTAATTTATCACGGAAAACGATACGAATAAAGTTCAAGTTGATCAACTTTATACTTCCAAGTATTTATCACTTGGTGGTAAAGTTATTTGATATACACATCAACAAATAAGTGAAAGTTTCAGGAGGGTTGAAGGTAGTCGAAGAGGAGAAAATCTCCCTGGCCATCCTAGCTACAGACCTGGTTTCGATGTGAACATTGGTTAAAACACCTGGGCGATATGTATCTTTTTAATTAATGCTAATTATTTAACACCTATCCCAATAAAGCATTTAAATTTCTTATCGCTAAATCCAAAAATTCACCAAAATTACTTTCAAAAGAATATAAAATTACTGAACAGGATGAATTTTTATCGAGACGAGGCGGAAAAGAATTCTTTGAGAATCGAGACGATACTTCTTCAAACTTAACAAGACGTCTCTTCTCGTGAGCAACACTGAATTAACTCGTTTTCGCACCTCCCAAATCAGTAGCCTTAAGTGAAAAAAGACCACATATCAGAATAATATACAATAAGTCTAAATAACATTTCTTTAATATCGCCCATTTATTGGCTTCAGTGATGAGAACCATAAATCTAGTCCAAGCCACTAACCTTAGGATACGTTTTCATGTAAGACATTTGATAGCGATTGAATTATATTAATTTCAATACAATAGTAGAGTATTTACATACATCATTTTCACAATATCCTGTTTTAAATTTCGTTTTAAGATCAGTTTACTGACAGCTTTATCAACCAACTGCTAATCAAATCTGCAACTTTCTGATATTTTGCATTAATGTTTGTTTTTAATTACCTGAGACTTTTCTCTAATAAAACTAAAATTATACTATAATATTATAGAAAATGGTTCTATTTCCCCTTCTCAGCAACGGAATTAAAAAAAAAAAAAAAAAAAAAAAAAAAAAAAAAAAAAACTTCAAGGATTCGTGAGATACTTTATTCTTAGCAAAGAACTATTTGAATCCTCTTTTACTTTCCTATAGGACACATTTCAAACAAATCTTTCGTTAGCTCTTGATTTTGTGACAAAGGAACATTCTTACAAATTCATGTTTCTATCTATAATAGTTTGTCTTAGTTATTGATGAGTAAGTCACTTTAATCCTTTTTATATATAATAGTGTAGATAATATAGTAGTGTATATAGTAGTGTAGTAAATATAGTAGTG
The DNA here is from genome assembly GCF_964235325.1 of Thermobia domestica. Classification (NCBI taxonomy): domain Eukaryota; kingdom Metazoa; phylum Arthropoda; class Insecta; order Zygentoma; family Lepismatidae; genus Thermobia; species Thermobia domestica. The sequence continues at coordinate 122,108,643 of NC_137456.1, read as the reverse complement.
TATATATCTTTTTAAAAACTCATAAATAATTCGTGTTCAGTTTTGGTATTTTCGCCCTATTTGAATTATGTTGTTGGCACTCGATCATTTAACATTTTTCTTTTTGTTAGATCACTTTTTATTACACAATTCACGAGTCAATACGTTTCTACTACGGTTTTCTCAATGGCTTTCTCTAGAAGAAAGAACATATGGTGTCCAGACATTTTCAAGAAAAAATGTGACAACCTTGTCCCTCAGTACGTGCAGAAAACACTTTTGTGGTCACTTGTGCTCATGCTTGCGGAAGGGGCTGTTTCTTACGAAGGATATTAGTAAGGGTCGCTTATCGGTGGCCGCGACTGTAGTAATTTATACAAAGACTTCGTAGAAAAGCAGTTTAGTTCACTGAAATCCCACCTTTATGATCGTAAGAAATTTTGGTAAAAATCAGAGCAGTTACATTATTCAGCTGAACAAAATGGCATGCGTGAGCATAGAAACTTGTGTGTAGTTTTCGTGAAAGTAGAGATAAACCAATTAACTTGTAAATCTTCAAGTTGATGCTGTGTGAGAACCAAGGCACTTATATAGGTGAAGCTGATACTAAAATATACCCTCATTAAATCCTTCATTATGACACTAGCAAGATGACAACACCTACTATGGCTAATGATGTATAGCCTAAAACTATCATTAACTCTTAAATTTTAATTTCTGTTTGACTACAACATTGTACTGAAATATAAAACAATATATATGAAGGCAAATTGTCGTGTGTAGTTTTCGAGAAAATCGAAAAAAGCAAACTTTTGTGATTTTAAAAAATATTACTCATTGTAAATGAATAATACGGAATGTAGTTTTCAGTTTTTTATTTTGCTGGATTTATTTTATTTTATTTTATTTTTTTATGTACTGTATACAAGGTCTGAGGACGGGCCAGGGAGTGAAGACGAGCCTGTCTGTGAGGGTTGTTTTTTGATCTTGTGCAAGTGAAAATGCAGCGCTCGTTAGAAGTCGGCCATTAAACGAACACTTAATCGTCTTTCTGAGTTCAACAGTTCCCTCACTCGCATCACATTGTCAGCCGTGGTAGTCGTGGATGGCCGTCCGGCGCGGTCCTCGTCGTTGACCTCTTCCCGGCCTTCCAAAAAGGCCTTGTGCGATCGAAACACTTGCCGATCGGATAGGGCATGTTCTTTGTAAGCAGTCCTGATCATAGTAACAGTTTCCGTAGCGGTCTTGCCAAGTTTCACACAAAACGATAACAAATCTTCGTTCTAACGAGAGCTGCATTTTCACTTGCACAAGATCGAAAAACAACCTCACGGACAGGCTCGTCCTCACTCTCCGGATGCTCAGAGCACAGTGAGCGACGGAGCGCTGCTTAGCTCGCCACTACCAGTTTCAACCGGTTAGACCGCGCTCCGACGTACAGTCGCGTCACAATAATTTCACTGACATTACTTTCAGGACACACCTTGTATGTAGCAAAAGGCACTAATAGCTAGCAGTTTTGATTTTTTCTTTCCGTACGGTGGGTGACACATATTTTTACGTGCGTACTTAATTTTAAAATAAATCATAACGTAATAATTACCATGTGAAAATAATTTCTCACAAACCTGGATGTGCGTAAATTTATGCATTAATCTAAGTATGACATTATGAGTTAAGTATGTTGATGTCAGTTGCAAATATTCATTAATAAAACACAATTATTTTCATTCGACACCTTAAATGATAGTAAATAAGTGTGATATCAAAGACAATTTTACTAATAAAAGGTATTTCGAAAAAGTTTATTCAAACATACAAAATATGCAAAATACAGCTACATACTTATTTAAACTGTTTCCATTAGTTAAAAGTGAAATCATGAATAATGATATGAAATATTAACCAACTAAAAAATCCACTATGTTATTTACATTCAGAATTCGTAGTCTTGCAAAGTAAAATTGATGTGATTTATTAGAACCTGCTTTCTTTGACTAAGAAGACGTAATAAATTATGAAATAAAATATTGTCCAATCAGAAAATTTGTTAATTATATGTATGGTTCATAATTCATATAAAGAATAATTGATATACTTCGAAGTGTTATGGTGTGTTATTGTGTTACCATTGTAGTGTTTCAAGGAATCTGTCTATTACTGCCAAAGTATCTACTTGTTTAAGAGATTCGAATAACCAACATACAGAAAAGTTCATTAGTGTTTGTCATTTAGAATGTAACGTTGAATATATTGTACTACACGCAGAAGTTCTAAATACAAAACTCGGGGAAAGATTTTCGTTGTATTTAGAAAAAAGAATCAATATAAATATTCCGAAAAGAGTTTTTCAAGATGCAAGTGGGATGAACTCTGTAGGGTTACGCGATAGGGTTTACACAAATGAGAATGCTTTTGGCAGAAATCAAATGTAAGTCGACCTCCGTCGTTCATTTCTACTGTCAAATTAGTAGTTGTGGAACATTTCACTAGAAAAATTGAGAAACCGTTAAACGTGGATTAAAAATAATAATAATAATAATAATATGTAGAAGCATATGATCCCTTTTGAAAATATGCTCCTTATATAATAAAGTCAAGAAGTGCAAGCTGAATTTTTTATAAGGGAAAAAACGTTTTATATGCACACACCGAAAAGATTTTTTTTGTTAATTGATTTCATAAAGTTACATGTAATTAATTAATATGTTTTACATTAGGGCAATCATCAGTTTTTATACAGAAAAATGGTGATTGTATTTATGTTTCACGAATCAGTATAATCTAATAATAAAGTTCTACTCGTAAAATACTAAATTTTAAGTTTATTTTTTACAATATGTTTTTATTATTATTATCTATTTATGGAATACTTATGACAGTCTTCTAATACATAAAAAATTCTAGTGCAGATAGAGTGTATACGTTAATGAGACACGGATACAATATGTTTTCAAAATTACTTTATTCCCGTTAAGAAGTATTGGATTTTGATTTTGAAACATAACATGATGACGCCCAACCGAAAATAAGGCGTGTAGCCATGATATGGATATGTGTTCCAATACATCTTCTATGTACTGTATTGCTGTGGTATCAAAATATTATTCATTGATAAATATTTAAAAGGTATAATATGTATCCTTAATATTAATAATGTAAATGTAGAAAACCAGATCTGGGCAGAATAATACAAGTATGTTTTATAATTAACGCTATACCAAATTAAGAGTTCTTTTTATGTAGGTAATATATACAGGATATGTCTAATCTCTTTGGTTACATTTATACAGGGCTGTTATAAATCCATGTTATGAAACAAATGCTTGTAACTTTCCTTAAAAAAAAAAAAAAAAGATTGCAGTGAAATACGTTTTAAATTGTGCGATGATCTAATTTTTGGTTGGCAACACTATCACAATGAGGAGGTTGGCAACACTGGTGACAACAAAGGTCATGAAAGTGACGATGGTACAAGAGAAAGCACAGCGTGTGTGTTGATATGCAGAACTGAATTCAGGTGTGTTCGTGCAATGAAACTTTAGACGAGTGTGCAAAGAAGTACGTCCTGATGTCAGGAGTATAAAGAGTTGGCACAGCGCGTTTCTGGCTACCGGGAGTGTTTGTGATATGAGAAGAAGTGGTCGTCTGTCAGTGAGCCCAAACACGGTGCGAAGGGTTACTGACAGCTTGGTCCCCTAGGTCCTCGATTTGTAACCCTGTGACTTTAGGTTATGGCTTCACGTTAAAACACAGGTGTATGCAAAAAAAAAACCAATGACTTGCAGATCCTGAAAGCAAATATTAGTGAAGTGATCAGTGACATTTCTGACGACGCCACACGGAATAATATTTACGGACTCCGGTGGAGGTTGAAGGCAAGGGCACCCATGTTGTGGTTTCCAAGGGGGGTCAAGTATAAGTGACGTTTCAAATATAGTTTCAAATTTTGCTGTAACTAAAGTAAAAATTCTATTGGGTTTTCAATATTCCCAAGTACAATTTCCTCTTGGGGGGGGGGTAATCGCCCCACCTGGCCCCCCCTGATGGGCGCCCTTGGTTGAAGGAATGTATGGATGTCAACGGAATCCAGCTGAAGGTGTGGCGATGATGGCGGTGGTATATCTATGGATGATGATACAAAATGTAAGTCTCAATAAAGATCTTAACATTTATTTCATTGCAATACCATTATTTCAAGAAAGGTTATAAGCATTTGTTTTATAGGAAGGACTTTATAACAGCCCTGTATAGGTCCAAAACAAATATTTTGAGATTGAGAATCTCAAACAGGATACTCCTATTAAAGCGTCACGCCGTCTTGAACAAGTAATCTACTGCAGTAATTATTGTGTTTATCATGTCTATCTAATCTGCCTGTTTTTATATCACAACGAAACTATTAATTAAAATCCAAGCTAGATCTGCTTGTTAGGATTTTAGCCGCCTGCTTGATTATGAAACGGACAGCGGGATTATTTGCAAGTATGTTGGAAAATTTCATGCGGTGTTGTCCTACATGTATCGAGGTTCGTGGTCGGAACTTTAAGCAGTTGTTATGTGTTATTTCTACGTAGAATAGAGCATTGATTTGTTTTCCTAATGAAAGATGAAGTAAGCAGTTAGATATAACTTTATGAGAAAAGGAACCGGTTACGACATTTATAAACACAATACTTGTTGGAACTTCTTACTTGTTCAAGATGGCGTTGCGCTTGATATAGCGTTTCCGAACTTAGGTTCCCTATTTCAGAATATTTATATTTAACCCCTCTATCATCTGTGTAAATTTGAATCGGGGATAATATATAAGGTGTTAATGAACTATACCGAGAAACTTTAACAGGTAATTCGTCATCAAAGTAAGGAAATTGTTTCTACAGTGCACGTCAAAACTTACTATTACTAGTGGCTAAGTCAAAATAATGTTCCTGATTTCACTAACTATTCCATTTCAGTGGCACGGAAGCAGATAGAGATTACACATGCATTAAACAACTGATTTTTTTTTTTTTTTTTGACTTCATATAAGTGTCCAATGTGTTGTTCACGTGTTACACGACACAAATCAAGTCTAACATTAAGTTTATTTCAAACATTTTAAGAGACCAGGATGAACTTCTGCCACAGCTGTAGTGATGCGTATCACATAATTCAACCAATATCTGAGGATGTCATTATACAAAATCTAAATTCTTTTCTAAACCTCATACGAAGAAATCACAGGGCACAATCTGGAAATCGTGGTGGCCATTTAATCATTTCCTGATCTCCTGTCTTTTCACGGCCAATCCAGCATTTAGGAAGTCGCTTATTAAGGTAGTCACTTATTTGGCAATGGCAGGAAATCACATAAAATACATTTAATTTTGAAGAATCATGTTCATGCTGCAAAACGGCATGTAGTTTCTCAGTGCTACAAAGCCGCATATTGTGCCTTTTCATTTTGTCGGAAAAGCTGAATGTTGATGCTTCACTAAAGATTAACTTCCCTGATAATCCATCCGATTTCATGCATGGTTATAACTTTTCATAGAAAGACATCCGTAAGCCTACGTATGTTGGTTTCAGAGCTTGCGTCAACAGTAGACGTTAAGCCTTCGTGACCAGACAGTTCTGCAATATTCGCTAGAAACTATACTGTGAAATGCTGAGGTCTCGGCTGCTCCATACCTAGAATTTTAAGGACTCCTCGAGTAGGCTGCGCACAGCTTGGCCGCTTCTTCCCTCACAAGAATAGCTGATCGATTTTTCCTTACTAAATTTCTTTAAATCTCGCCTATTATTTTGCCAGACGGTGAGTTAATCTTGAACCTTGTACGGAACTGTCGTTGAACAATCACCTCAGATTTACTTGTATGAAAATCTGCAATATAGAACACTTTCTGCTGTCAATAATAGTCCTTTTGCTTATTTTGACTAAATTATCAGTTAGTGCGCGCCAGCATAATTACAACTCTGCAATAACAGGCAAAATGTGAATATATATATATATATATGTTACACAATTGCAAAAAGTTGTTTTTCATTTAGGACAACAAATGAACGTAATCGGGAACATCATTATGGCTTAAGTTGTGTAATTGGTTTATTATGTTCGTTTTATGTTTTAAACAGCTTGATTAATTCTGTTGGATTATTTTCAGAAATCAAGGAAGTCATGTTACCAAATTGAACAATACGGAATCTGGTGTTAATGAGCCAAATAATAAGGACCTTTCAGCTAACAAGATTTCTGTCAACAATGAGATGTCTGAGAGAGTAGTTATAGTAAACAAGGATATTAAGTCTGTTTCTGAAAATCATAGTATAAAGAATAAATTTCATTGTGAGAAATGTAACAAAGAATTTCGAAGCAGATGTGCTCTGCTTACGCATCAGATGAATCACAATGAAGATTTTCCATACGGAAAGAAAAATTTGCTTGTAAGTAGAAACGTGTGCACGAATAATTCAGTAATTTGGAATAAGGATAACCTAGTCTGTCAAATCTGTAATGAAGCTTTTTCTGCTCAAGACGACTTGGATGCGCACATGTCCATTCATAATAATGAAACACCGAATCAGTGTTCAGTGTGTAAGAAGTCGTTCCGTTTCCTTTCAGATTTGACTTCTCATTTACGTATTCACACAGATACAGAAAAGAATGAAGAGAAATCGACAAAGTGCCATATATGTGGAAAAGTTTTGGCTTCCGTTAATAGTTTGAAATCACATATGTGCATCCATGAGAAGGAAAAACGTTACAAGTGTTCAATATGCGATAAGAGATTCCGCCGTTTTCCAGAATTATCTATCCATTCACGCATTCACACCGGCGAAAAACCTTATCAGTGTTCAATATGCGAAAAGAGGTTCCGACAATATCCTGGTTTGTATGTTCACTTACAACGTGTTCACTCTGGTGAAAAACCCTACAAATGCACAGAATGTTCAAAAGCTTTTTCTCAACGTGTACTTCTTAAAAAGCATTTGAAAACTACGCACGAGAAAGTAGCATAACAATAGCAGTAGCTCTATTAGATTTTATGATTTGGCAAACCATATTCATTGTTTTTATTAGTGTAAGATTGGATTTGGTTTAATTACTGACCTACGTACTCCTAATATTTAATCAATGTAATTAAAAGTTTGTAGTAACATTCATTTTTTTAAGTATTTCGTGTATCATTACTCATAATTAATTTCTTTTAGCGTCAATGTTATCTATTGACTATTTTGCTCTAGCGTTTCTAAACTGCATGAAATTTCCTGTGTGCTTTGCCTCGTATTATTATGTGAGATACACATCAAATTTTTATTGTGTGAAAAGACATCTAAAAATAATATTCCATTTTGTTCCTCGGCTACGGCAGTACAAATAATAGAAACGATTAAATGTTTTTTTATTATTAATGTTTATGTTGTTTTCTAAGAGTAGTACATAGATTTATAAATAATATTTATATTATATATTAGTTTTATGTGTACGGCCATGGATTCATACGAGCATCTTACTATAAAAAGTTTCGTTTTTGATTAGTCCATGTGCTATTTTTTAAAATTGATTGACTATAGTTCCTTGGTTGCATTCGTAGAATCGATACATTTGTGTAGAAATATGATCATGTAAAGTCATGAATACGTACATATAGGTAAAAATTACATGTTTATTTAACTAAATTTTCAAGGATAACTTTAGTGTAATGACACAAACACGAGTACGATATATATTAAGAGAAATATCGTACCTTGCAAACAAGAACATAGCAGATCAGTGTCCTGCAGCAAATTAAAAAAAAAAAAAAATCAAATGGGAACACTAAGTAATATCTCTAAAAAGCCTGACATACACACGAAGGATATAACAGTCATTGATTCTTTTGGTTCCAATTTTGACTGAGAGTGGCATGAAAAATATAAATAATGGCAGGATAAAGAATTAAGAATTATATTGAATGATATAATGAGAAAATAATTTAAAAAATATTAAATAACGGGAGATAGGGACACTAAGTTTTTGTTATATTTAAAACTTAATGTCCGCTGTCCATAAAATGTGTAGTTTGTGAAATTTTATGTATTTTTTAAACTTTAATATCTGTGTTTCAGTGTTTTATCGTAACGTTTAAGCTTTGGTAATTTATTATAATGCTTGCAATATTATAATGTTATGCAAGGAACAAACATACCAATATGGCTGACTTGTTTGAAAATTCATGTCCTGGGTAAATATTTATATCCATGGCAAATATATATATATATGCAATAATTGAACAATTGTTTATTAAAGTAGAAATAGATTTGCTGATTTCTGAAAATAACATCGTCATACTGAAATTAGTTATTGATGGGTTTATTTTTAAATAAAAACAAAAGCAGATAATTAGTTTGAGAAAGTCTAACGTACAAGATTCAAACACTTAATCTGATAGAATTAATAATTTCTTGACATCGACATAATGAAGTGCTAAGTAAGGAATCATCCCCAAAACAACCTGTCTCTTACGTTATACTGATTCTTACTCTATTACTACAGAATGACATAATTTTGCATTCGGACACCACTTCACGCAATGCTATATAAATAATGTAATTACGTGAATGGTGTTATCTTAGTGAAAGCGTATTGGCGAAGTATATCTTAGTTTAGTAAGTTTAGAATATGAGGTATTTACATTAGAAATTAATTCTACGAAACTGATTAAAGATGATTACGAATGATAAATAAAATTGTCACAAAGAAAGTTAAAATAAATGTTAATAAACTAAAACAATGATATTGTGCAACGTCATGCCTGTATGTTCTTATCTATGTCCATGTTAGCGTGCCATCATTTAAATTTTAATATAGCGAAATAAGAAGTCTGTATACCGCTCATTCTAGCTTTGGAACTTCTTGTATAAATTAAAAGACAAATTCTGACCAAAGCATATATTAACTAATTAATAATAGCGTTACAGTTTTGGCAAAGTTAATTTGCCGAAACTGTAACGCTATTATTTATTAGTTAATATATGCTTTGGTCAGAATGTGTCTTTTAATTTATATAGGAAGTCTGTCAGTTGTATGAGGAGGAGGGCATAGCGCCTGTATTCCGTATCTGGAAAAAGCTTCAGATTGAAGTTTTCCGTTTTGCGCAGTTTACAACGTGGAGGCCCAAGATGTAAACCAGAAAATAAATAAATAAATAAGAAGTTTGCCTACTCATGTATGTATGATTATCAAGGTCCGTCGACCACACTGTTCGGCGCTTTTACAGGTCCCTTCATAACTCACTGTTTCTGCGCAGCTACTTTCTCCAGCTGTAGTGTGAAATCACCGCGGTGAAGCAGGGACAAATATCGTGTGCTAAGCCAATATTTCGCCGTAGCGATTTGCAAAGGAAAACAAATTTTTAAATGCAATAAAAATAAAGACTACATATAGATACAATATGTACTCACTATAGCATTGAGCAGCACTTGAAGAATAGCTTTGCATCCACTATCTTAAGAACATTCCTTCTTCGGAGTTTCTGTGTTTTTCTATTCAAAAACCGAATTCTGAAGTATGTCTTAGCCTTGTTGAATAGTTACAGCATCGAAGTGTCTTTCTTAGGACATCAAACGGTCGGCCAATCACATTCTTTTCTTTCTTCGTTTCACAGTTTTTTGTGAAATGTTCGAAATATAACTTCATGCTATTTTATTGCTTCCATCCACCTGGAAGAAGGTGAAACGAGACCACCACGTAGCCTCATATTGCCACCATTGAACGTAGAAAGAATTGCAACTATCTTGAATCCTGAGACTTCAACTTTCGATATGATTTCGAAGAGTAACTTTTTACTTTTCATAGTCTTATCGAAATCATAATACACTGGCTGTTTCCACACATCTATCAAGCCTCGAATCATTGCCACCTGGACATTTCTGTGTGGTCCTAAAAATAAATAAACCTCTTGGTCATAGTATACGCGCCTATTAACATTCATTTCATCAAATATAAGCACTGAAAATTTCTCCACACTCTTTAAGTAGCGCCCTTGCTAAGTCAACATTTTCAAAACTGGGATAAGAATACCAGGAAAAAACGGTGATTTTTGCATACAACGTCGAAATGTTGACATTGGGTACGGGGATTCGAACTTGTAACCGCAGATGATTGTATAATTTATCACTGAGGCGTGTTGTGTTAATGAACGAATGATATCTTAATCAATCCCTCTTAGTTTTTTCTTGCCATTTATTAGCATATTTACTTGGCCCAGTGTAAAACTTTTTCGTAGTATATATCATCACCCGGTTATTAATCACTCTATTGAAACGATCACAATATTATATTTTAGAACTGGCCTTTGAAATTAATTCTTAATTATATTTGCTTTCCAATTATTTTAACTTCGTTTGTAAACATTATTTTGGCTTTGTACATACTGTTAGATTTCAGTTTTTCGTTCTCTTTACGCAAAAACGAGAGCTCTTCTTTTGGTTTATACCCCTCACTCTCCACAGAACAAACGGAAAATAACATAAACAAAGACTTATTTTTTGTTTCAGTCACAATAGTTATTTCATCTGGCTGCACTCCAATGTCTGAGTTGTTTTTTCTTTAATTATTCACATCAACACGGTTCCATATGGTAATAGTAAGTTCAGTGAAGGCATATCTCGTTTAAGCTTTTTCTTGAGTGGAATATTTAGAAGCTTACATTTTAAATTATGTTCATAAGCTTCGGGAATAAAATGATCGGGATAGACGCTGGCATTTTCAACTTTAAAGATGTCTTTCCGACAGCATTTCTTTTGCCAAACTTTCCACAAAGGATCCGAGGGAAATACATGATAAATAACTTTGGAACCCGTAGTATTTCTACTATAATTGCGACAAGTACTTAGTGTACAATTTGACATGCTTATAGGCTAACACAAGCACTACAGTAATTAATGGTTTGTTAATATAGGAAAGCAAGAATCACTCATTTTCCTTCAAAAATCAAAGAAACAAGCAAGGGTGAATGACAAGGACCTTGGGCGAAAGCTGTTTCTGCTCTCGCCCTGACGTCTCAATTTTACTGGATCTTCGGTTTTCAAGGAAGGGTAGTTATGACGCGACCTTAAAAGAGGAAAGGAACAGTAGAGTCGACGGACCTTGTATGATTATTGTTATGATAAGTCTGGATTGTTTGTCTAGTCCTATGTCATCTATGTGTTACGATTTGTGACATATTCGAAATATCTTTTGTAATTTTCCTCAGTATTTCAACTATTGTATGTAATATACTTTTTACACAAATTAAATATAATTTCTTTTACATATATTAGTCATTATTGTATGCTAATATCTATCTATCTATATATATATATATATATATACTTACTGTTTCCAATAATTAATGATTATAAGATCCTACTGTAACCTCGAACTACAGAATACTGCAAGAATAAACCTCCAAAGAATACAATTTGAATTTAATTTGGTAGCATAATTAATTACAAATAACAAGTATTTGAAATTAATTGCTATATTTTTCTAAATATCTATATGTCGACGTCCGAAGAGAGTATATGTTAGTCTTGATTCCAAGCCAGCCAATTACCGTAGCAGTCCTTTTTGTTAGACGAGTAGCAATAACAATATACTATTATCTACATACAAATTGAGAATGAGTTATATTGTTGAATTCCGATTTCTTTCTTAATCGAAGTCAATCTATATAAATAAAAATAAATGTAATGATGTATGGTAACCCATTCTTCCTAGACTACTGTACGGATTTTAATGATTTTTTCCACGAGTTGAACTTAGGTTTCTATAATAGTTGTTTTTCCTAGAGAAAAAAAAAACCTCCTAGAATCAGTATTTTAATGATTGTTACGGTAGTCTGTCGGTTAACGAGAGTACTTTCCCCGATGTCATTTGCCGAAGTTGTCGGAGACCATCGTTAGTTGGAGAGTTTTGTATATCTATCCCATTTCCCTGAATAACCGCCTTCATATTCATATTTATGTGCGGAAAGGGATCGGTTTGACCCTAGCACTCGATGTTAATCTTCACAGGTCCTTCCAGTTTTCATGTGCCCGCACCCACTAAATAATAGTACCAGTTTATATTACTTGGGATTGGTAAGACGCAGAAGTGAAGATACCCGTAAAATTCAGTTACACATGTCGCAACCTCCAAATGTAGTCATTCAAGAGGTTGGGTAGATGATGTACTCCTACGAAGGAGGAACGATTGTGCACCATAACAATTACACAATACTTACGAGAAGCACATGACACTAATCACTTTGTATAACATATTTATTTTATCAATCAGACATATATAAAACAATTTTTTTTACATTGTTCGTATTATTAATTTTAAATTTTTGCTTTTGTCCCACTAAGTATGCGACGCGAGCAAATGACGGAACGCGAACATTTTATGTATAATTTTAATGTTGTCTGGCTAATAAAAATATCACAACTCACAACTATCGTTTCCTGTTAACGTTCGAAACCTTATGAATGTTCAGTATACTGCAAAAGATTCTGCCGCCTTGATGCTTTATCTAATCAGAAAGGTATTCACAGTGGCGAAAAACTCTGAAGTACAGAAAATATGCAGTAGCTTTTCCTGAAATTAGAAATTTTAAGAAGAATATAAAAAATACACATCAACGCATTCAAGTAACGATTGTGTGAATACTGCATGGTATGCTTTGGAAAAAAAAGTGTTAGTTATGTATATAGTGTAAGGAAGGATTTGACGTAATAAGTATTATCATAAATGTTATTTGTATTTAATGACAATAAATACAAGTTTACTGTGACATACATATTCTTTTTTAAGAATTTCACAAGAATCATTTATCATTTCGTAGAATTGAACTCTAGCATCGGTGTAATCTGTTATGTAATTTACTGAGGTGGTTCTAAACAGTTCACGTATTATTTATTTATTTTTTAAGGCTTTCTCTTTGACTATTACGTGTGAGACACGTGGAATATTTATTGTCTAGAAATATATCCGAAAATGACATTCACTTTTGTTCTCAGGCTACGATACTACATCTTATAGAGAATAATGATTTTTCTTACTAAATAACAATTTATAGCTTTATAAATAATATTCATATTACTTTTATGCGTATTTTTGTGAATAAGCGTGTCAACATTCTTACGAGCATCATACTAGAAACAGTTTTGTATTGATATCAGTGTAATACGTTTTAATTGATTGATATTACTTACAGTTCGTAGAATCATTGCAAGAATTATTAACAAAGTGTTCGTAGAATTACTAACAACATGTAGAAGCTTGTAGGTCCGATATATCGTACATAAAAATGAGGTAGGTGTAAAAATTATTTTTGTTAAGATCCGAATTTCATTTACAGTTTTTCTGCCACCTACAATGAAACTACAAAAGAATTAAGGACCATTAATGTAAACTACTATTATTTAATCGTCCTTCATGATTAATTAGGCTGTTAAGTCTTTGAAGGTCAAAATTGAGAATACATTCATTGTAATTTGAAAATATTATTATGAAACCACGTATGCACCATTTTGTTGAATGACTTCCTGCCATTGTTTCGGCAGTATCATAATCTCGTTGCTATAAAACTGTGGTTTTTGGTTTTAACATTGTGACACGTAATTGTGAAAGAGCTCTTTCAAAACTAACTTAACACTATTCAGAAAGCTACACAGAGACTAAAGCAAACGCTAGTCTGCCAGTGCCAGGCTCTACCTATACGGTGAATGCATTAAAAACTCCCAGCCAAGTTCTCTCAATTTCTGTCTGGTTGTTAAAGTCTATGCGATCTGCCATTGTCAGCATTATGTTAAACGGCACCCTTTATGTTGACCAGTCCCGACCCTTTCTTTTGAATTAGTAGGTACACTCTACAGGCAGCAGCAGATCGTGATGCCCAATGTCATTCCAACTCCACCAAACGGACAATATAACGTTCGTGGACGTCAGTGTGGGCTCTGCAACACACTGTTGAGCTTTACCGCACTTCGACCGCGACATTTTTCGCACATTGCCCACTTTTCATCATTGATGATCAACTGCTTCAGAAATGGCTCGAGATATTTTTCAGTAGAGACTCACATATGGAAATTCGATTGAAAAAATATTCTTGAGACAGATCATGCAGCACCCAAATGTCAAGATTCTTTTGTAGATAGCTTTCTCCAAATAATTTAACACTGTTTTGTGATGGATGTTCAGGTCATGAAGGATGTCATGGTTGCGTACATGTCGGTCGTCTTGGTCGACTTTTGCCAGATTATCATTCACTTTTTCACTTTCAGGAGCAACTTGGACATCGAAATTTCCAAAACGAAACCTACTGAACCATCTTTTGGCTTTGCTTTCGATAATCTATCACGCCCATAAATATTACAAATTTCTTGGTGAACATACGCAGCATTTACGCCTTTATCGAAATCAACTTGTAAAATGTATCGCGATTGTGCGGAGAATTCACTCATCTTCACGTCGATATACCATGTTACTCTGATTATAAGAGTTTCTTTTCTTTTCTTTTCTTTCTTTCTTTTTTTCTTTTTTTTTTTTTTTTTTTTGACAGATATTAGATTCAACTCAGCTGTCAAATGATATTATACCTGTTCCTCTGCGACTTATATACCCTGAGATGTAGAACACTAACCTCATCTCGTCTTCAAGAAGCTGAATACATTTTAGGCTGATATTTTTGGATAGAGTTTCTGGGAATATTTGATAACGCGATACATCAAATTTGAGGTCATGATTTGTTCTTTAATTGAAAACAGGTGATTTTAAGTAAATTACGGGTGCTAAATCATTATATGAAGTCCGTTTTCTGTGGAAAGAAGTTCAAATAGAGTCCAAAAAACATAAGGACACATGGCATCCTATGTTTTGGAAGTAGTGCACCATATCACTAGCAATAGTTTCATAATTTGGTACTTTAATATACCAAGATAATTAGAACACAGTAACTTGATTGCTTAATATGCTTTCTTTTCTATACCATTGGGACGAATGGATAAGTATTAATAATATGGAGCAGCACTGTCACTAGACGTATCTTGTACGAATCATTAAACAATAGCTATTCTGCTGGATCGTGTTCGTGGTCGAACTCCTGAAATAAACCATTACCATTGTTACAAAGGCAATTTTACTAATAAAAAGTATTTCAAAAAAGCTTATTCGAACATACAACACATGCAAAATACAGCTACATTTTTTATTTAAACTATCTTCATTGGTTAAAATGAAGTCATAAATGATATGAAATATTAGCCAACTAAAAACATTTTTGTTCTTATTTAGATCAGAATTCTTAAGAAATCAATTTGATGCGAAGTAAAATTGATGTGGTTCAATAGAATCGATCTCTATTGAATAAGAAGACATGATAAAATTATTATCCAATCAAAAAAAAATAGTTAATTATATCTATAGTTCATAATTCATATAAAGAACAAATTCATATACTTCGAAGTGTTACGGTGTTACTGTTCGTAGTATTTCAAAGAATTGTCTATCACTGCCAAAGTATCTACTTGTTTAGGAGATTTGAATAACCAAGATACAGAAAAAGTTCATTAGTGTGTGTCATTTAGAATTAGTGTTGTAAATAAAAAAAACCGTTCGTATTTTTTCAGAAATGTACGTTTTTATTAGAAAAAAAACATTGCCTCTCGTTTTTTTCTAAATTTCGTTTTTTTTTTTTTTCAAATAGTCATTTGTAATGCATCTTACGTCTATTTAAGTATAAAATATTTTTATGTAGGTGTAATTATCGTAAAATGCAACATAAATTAAACGCTAGATATTGATACGCTACAAATATTTTACAATTTATATGAATAGCATACTTACTATCAATTCGGATTTCAGCAGTTTTCATCAATATAAACTTAGAAATAAAAGTAGAAATGAAATTTTGTTTTTCCGTGAAAGCAGGTCTTTAATAAGTATAAAAATAATGTCACGAACAGTATAAAATTCAAATAACTTGCCTTAAGGTAAAAGCTAATACTAATTTGCCTACTAGTATTTTTCTAAATATAATATATAAATAATTTGTCAACTAGATATGTATGTATGCAGAGCCGGCTCTACCATATGTGCAACATGTGCATTTGCATGGAGCGTCAAGTTTGGAGGGTCCGGCAAAATCTGTTGTAAGTATATTATTTAAATTAAATATTTCTTGTTGGAAACAGACTTCATGATGATGGTAGTCACATTTACTAAGCTGACCTAATATTTGAAAACTACATTCATAAATTATGTTTAGGTCGCATTAGTTTAAGGTCACAGGGACAATGCTGAAGCAAATGGTCAGATAAATCCCAGCACAAATTGCTTGATTGTTGTCAAATGCAAGAACTCAATTCTCGAATAGTAGCGAATATCTGTTCCATTTAGTTAGTTGTCACAGTTTTGATATGACAACAAATCGTGTTTTTGTCACATACAAATTCCTTATCATTGAGAATAGAAATAAGTTTTTTAAAAAAAAAAAAAGTTAACAGATGTAGAAGAAATAAAGATAAAAGAGCTAGTTGCACTGCAATTGCAAACTGATACATTGAGATTGAAGCTCGATATTGAATTCTGCAAATAGGATTATCATCTTTCCTCTGCAGGTGTGTTTCCTTTATCTCTCACTAACATTACAGATTAATATTTAAAGAAAAAACAGACACAAGGAGATTTTACTTTTAGTAAGTATTTAAGCCTTTCTGAGTGCGACTGCACTTACCCTTCCCTTCATTGTTCATGCTGAAGTAGCATACTTAAAATCGTGAGTTTTAAGATTTGTTCTTTCAGGAGAAAGGGGAAGGCGGCAAATTATGCCATTGCACGGGGCGACAAATTGCCTAGGGCTGGCCTTGATTCAATTTAAAGTAATGCAGGGTAATGAGGTAATGCAGGGTGTTTCAAAATGAATATTAGAGTTTTGAAACTTTGTAGTATATATTACAATTAACTTACAATTATAAATATTATCAAATAAAAGAGCAACTCAAACAGTTTTGTACGCACTTATGCACATGCAGTGTTTCCTCTGTCTGCCGTTAGAAAGAGCTAGTAGCAAAGATGAAGACTAGAGAGCAGAAAGCTGTTTGTGTTTTAATAAAGACTGAAGCTGTAGTTACAGTGCAACCGTCTGCGTGAAGAATATTAAGGAAACGCTTGCAACTACATCCTTATCGTTTGCAATTGCTAAAGGTAGAAAGCCTACAGACTACGGTTTACGTGCCAATTTCGCAAATGAAATATTGCTGCATAACAATGAAGATTTTCTAGATCGTGTCGTCTTCAGTGATAAATCGTCATTTTACCTAAGAGCTAATTTGAATACTCATAATGTTCGCATCTGGCGGTCAGCAAATCCTCAGGAGATGGTACAGTTGAAACGGGACTCCCCTAAATTGAATGTGTTTTGTGCCATATGGTGGAAAGTTTATGGTCCTTTCTCGCCTATCGACTAGATGTGTGCCGTGTGACGAATGAAGCTCACATCGAACGCTTGTAGCAAGGACTGTTTGAGGTGCTCTTTTATTGATGTATTGTTTATAATTGTACGTACAATGTAATAAGTACTACGTAGACTTAAAGCCCCGATATTCATTTTGAAACACCCTGCATTTCTCACCAACAGTATTGGAACTAATAGACAAAATTTTCCTTATAAAGTTATTGTTTACAACAACGATATTATTACTAGTCGAGACTATAACTACTACAACAACACCAGTTAGTAGTCAAAAAAATGTAATCAAATGTACACTCGAAACCCTTTTGGACCCAGGTGGCCAAAGTGGCACACACAGGTGTGTCACTTTTTTAATCCGCTCCTCCGTGGTCACTAATTAAAATATCGAGATATTATTTTTGCAAAATATGGTTGGAGCATAGTTTATCATATTAATTTATTTTTCTTCTCGGGCTCGAATTTCCTTCTCAAATTTCAGCCCAGTTACAAATTCGAGAATTTTCGAATTTCCTTTACTTCTTTTTTCCTTGTAGCTTCCTTCATTGTAGAGAGACCTCCTTAAGACTTGCCAGGTAGATACCTCGGATGGATACCTAATTGATATTAATTGGACGGGCCTGCGCGCAGTGTTACCAATTAGGTAAATTAAAACTTCCCTGAATGTAGTCAAAAAATTCGAAATTTTTTTTATAAATCCGTATCTATACGTCCGAGTGCAAGTCAACCTACGCCAGTCGAACATTTGTCCTTACTGAACAAACGCAGGAACAGATCATTACAATCAAGGAATTAGAGGGCGCACGGAAAATTCGTATTTAGGTTCTAACCCTTGATTTTTCTAGTTTTTCCCTACTTTTCTGTTTACCGAAAGATATTTTTGGTAATTAGAAACTTTGTTCCTTAAATATCGGCATGATACTTGTAGGATATATTAGTGATGTACCAATGTTTAATTTAAGATAGTTTGCGTCTGTCTGGTAGCAGTGTTGCCAGCTACAAAAATTTTAATTCCAGATTTTAGGGGGAAATTTTGGGAAAATTATTTGTTTTGTCTATTATTTCCATCTTGTTCACTACACCGGAACAAACGTATCTAAAAGTCTCGTCTTTGCCCTACACAACGCACTATAGAAAGTTTTAATAGGATAATTAGGGGAAGTACAGTTGAGGTTTACAGTAGACTTTGTTCTCTAAGTTGAAAGATAACTGTGATTTTTTTTTATAGGTAGAATGATATATATTTTATTGACACGCTTACTTTATTAGATATCATCACAATACTTGTAGGATATATTAGAGGGATACCAGAGCTTATTTTAAGATAATTTGTGTGTGTCTGATAGCAGTGTTGTTTTAATTCCAGATTTTAGGTGAAAATTTTGAAAAATTCAATTTTTGTCTCTATTATTTCCCTCTTGTTGGTTACATTCAAACAAACGTACCAGTGCCTATAAGCCTCGTCATTAGACTACACAGCGCACCATAAAATGTTTCACTCGAGTAATTAGAGAAAGTACAGTTGAGGTTTACAGTAAACCATGTTCTGTAAATGAGAATATAATGGTGAATTTCTGAGGTAGAATGAGATATTAAAAAAAAAAAAAAATCATACTTACTTTGTTAGATATCGCCATGATACTTGTAGGATATATTCTTGGAGTACCAAGGTTTATCTTCAGAAAGTTTTTGTCTGTCTGATGGCAGTGTTTCCAGCCAAAACAATTAATTCCAGATTTTAGGTGAAAATTTCGGAAAACTTCCCTTTTTCCTCTGTTATTTCCCTCTTGCTGGCTACATTGAAAGAAACGTACTACCACCTGAAAGCTTCCTCTTTGGCCTACAGAACGCACCATAAAAAGTTTCAATAGGATAATTAGAGAAGCTGTAGTCCTGGCTTATCTGTTGATTTTTGCTTCTGAGGCGTAAAAGTGTCAAAATTTCATGTGTATGATGAAAGAGAATTTTTTGTTTTTGTCTTCGAATGGAAGCCAGCGACTTCAGAATTTCACTGTACCTTGTCAACACACCAAAGAATTTTTTTTATGTGACTTGAATTCATATGGCAGCAGTGGTGCTAGATACAAAAAAAAAAAAAAAAAAAATGAAATTCGGTAAGGGAATTTTTTTTTTTTTGTAAATTTTCAACCCTACATTTCCCTTAATAATTTCCCACCTGTTGGCAAGACTCCAATGTGACTTACACCAAAAAATAGCCACATCCATTTTCTAAAAAAACAAGGCTTTAACCATATCAATCGAGTAAACGGTTTTTGAGCAATAATTCACTAACTGAAAATGTAGGAAAATGCCAAAAATTACCTGGGTCCGAAAAGAATAATCACACAATTTTGCTAGTATATAGGTACAAAGAAACAAACGATTTGTAAGTTACGAGGGCTTCAACTCAAGTTCTGTTGATTATTTCAATAATCTGCAACATAAATCAATAAATAATAGTTGCCAGAAAAAAAACAGACATTTGAAAAAAAACATGAAAAAGAACGGTTTTTTATTGAAAAAAACTTCACAGAAAAAAAACCGTTTTTTTACAACACTATTTAGAATGTAACGTTAGATATATTATACTACACGCAGAAGTTGTAAATACAAAACTCGGGGAAAGATTTTTTTCAAGATGGAAATGGGGTGAACTCGGTACGGTTACGCAAATGAAAATGTTTTTGGCACAAATCACAATGTATAGTTAGTCGTTTATATATATGTTCATATGTTTTTTAAAATTATCATCTATTTATAAAATTAACGGAAGTTAATCATCATCTATTTATTAAAAGAAGTATGAATTCTGATTTTGAAGCATAACATAACGCTTCAGCGAGAATAAAGCCTATGGCCATGATATCAATGTTTGTTCAAATATGTCTTCCAAGTATTACTGTGGTATAAAAATATCATTCGTTGATAAATATTTAAACTGTATGATATGTATGCTTAATATCAATAATAATAACAAATTTAGAAAACCAAGTCTGGGCAGAATAATATGAATATATTTTATAATTAACAGTATACCAAATTAAAATTCTATATCTTTATGTGGTTAATATGTACAGCACATGTCTAACCTCTTTGGTTAAATTTATACAGGTCCAAAATAAGTATTTTAAGATAGAGAATTTAAGACAAAAAACTCCTATTCAAACGCCACGCCTTCTTGAACAAGTAAGAAATCACAGTAATTACATATGGTGTTTATTGTGTCGACGTAACCTGCCCTTTGTGTATCACAGCGAAAATATTCATTCTAATCTGAGGATCTGCTCGGTAAGGTTTCAGCTCCCTGCTTGATTATGAAACGGACAATGGGATTATTTGCAAGAGCGTTGGAAAATTTCTTGGAGCGTTGTCGCACGTTTATCGAGGTTCGTAGTCAAAACTTGCTACACGCAGGCAGAATGTTTTTACGTAGAATATAGCATTGATTTATTTTTCTAATAAAAAAAATTAAGTAAGCAATTAGATGTAATTTTATGCGAGAAGCAACCAGTTACATCGACATTATAAGCACAATATTTATTCCAGCTTCTTGTTCGAGATGGCGTGGCGCTTGAAATAGCGTTTCCGAACTTAGGTTCCCAATTTCAAAGTATTTTTATTTAACCCTTCTACCATCTGTATAAATTTGAATCGAGGATAGAGACACCTTTAAGGGTTAATGACCTATACCGAGAAACTTCAAGAGGTAATTCGTTACTTCAAAGTAAGAAAAGGGTTCATACGATTTGTGAGAAAAAGTGCATGGTTTCAGAGCTAGGGTCGTACAGAAACGTGGAAAATATAAATTGCTGCATGCGTTATTTCGAATGCGAGGAACCATGGAGTGGTGGTCTATATCAACGAAAAGGAAGTTACACGTACGCTATACAGAAATGCATATTTCCGCAATGTGCAATAGTGTGCAGGGGACTTACTCTATGCATAATTCGCAGAAATGCTCCCAACAGAATTCACAGATATGCACGCACTTAAAGGTGAGTCCAACGTAGGCAAGAGTAAACTTTGACAGCAGTGAGTACGGAATGCGCCGATAGAAAGTCAGAAGTGTTAGAAACCGCAGCTCCTCTTGTTCTGAATAACGCATGCTGCGATATATTTTTCCCGCTGTGGAGAGCCCTAGCTCCGAAAATTAGAATTATGATTTCGATTTCTGGCTTTCGGCAGTTATGGCCATGTCACCCCATCACCTATGAGGGATGACGCCCCTCGGCGATCACAGTACCCGGGGAAGTGGGGAGGAAGAAGGGGCGGCCTGAGATCATTATGTTAGGTGCCATCCCCACATTTGCCTGATCTGAATGAGGCAAACCTAAAAAATTCCCACTTGAGATGGCTGCCATGAAAAGCATTTTTACATTTTATAAGACTGAGTGTCCCCACCGGGAATCTAATTTGAGACCGTTCGTACCAAAGGCGAATGCGATAGCGTTTGAGCTACGAGGGCCACAGGCGTAGCGAAGAATTTTCGACATAGCCACATCAACATTTCTCTTATTCTGATGTGAGGATTCACATCTTAAAATTAGTCTGTATAGTCCATTAACTCTCTCTTTTTTCTCTCCACGTAAGCGCTTAGAGGATAAAGGTGTTATGTAACAAATTGAATATAACAGGAAAATTCTTTCACAACTTTGTCGGTTAACATACCGCCTTCATCGTTTCTAAATATCTGCACTCAGACAAGGATTCACTAAGTTATGTGTAGCATGATTAATATTTAACACGTGCATGAACCGCCAGAATGCAACGTTTCTAAAAATGTAAAATAACACTTTTAGCCTCTATAATATACTTCCTTCCCGCTGACTGATATCGACCCACTTGAGAAGCCTAAAAGAAATCATACCTTTTTTTGAAAATATCTTTTAAGATACGGCAAATTCCCCTATGTTCTTAACCGACTTTAATCCCGAGTTATGGAGACGACTGGAATACTTGAAGAAAATACACTCCATGTATTGCATCAAAACCGAGAAGGTTTTTCCTAGCCATCATGGGGGATTCTTTTTGTGCCAGATTATAAGCGGACGCTCCCAAACAGGGTTTTATTTACTCCCATTTTGCTCTTTATCTTTTTTTAACGATTTCAGCTCAAAATAAGGAGGAAAGTGTTTAAGAAAATACATGTTGAATTACATTAAAACAAAGTAATTTTAATACAATACTTGAATATATCTTTTTATCACATTATGTAGAAAACTGTAACGAGACATAGCTTTTATTTCCATTCATTCTCTTTTTCGCATCATTTCAGCCAGAAACGATAATCTTATTTTCTAATTTGCAAACCAAACACTAACATCGGTTAACTTTTACGAAAATTAGCGCGGAACACAGAAGACAGAAAGATGGAGTGACACATTGGCTTTACTGAGACTTCCATTAAAAAAAAAAAAAAAAAAAAAATCTACTTCTATGGAATAGGATGTATTTTCCTCTGAGGTTTCCAGTTATCCCTATTGCTAGAAGTTAAAATTACCCAGAAATATGGATGAATTTACCTCAGTCCAGATATTTAATACAGTATTCTAAAGCATCTTGAATAACATTTATTTGGTTTTGGTGCAAATTATTTATACTTTTTCATAGGCTTCTCAGTTTGAGCATAAAATCTTTTAAAAATCGTAGGGAATTTACCTCTGCCCTGATTTTAAAAAAGAAAAAGTTTCGTGAAACTGCAAAGAAACAATTTCAATTTTTATGACTGTGTGTTTTGTTTGAGATACCCTCTAATTGAGGATAAAATTGCAGATGATGAGTGATCACCTTAGTCTTAGAAGGCACATGTTTAACTATAATTTTCCCAAATAATGCAAATTTCCATAAAACGTGTCTTTATTGAGTTTTCTCAATTGGGTCAGTTAGTTAGATGACATGAGCAGGGCAAGGGGTGAATTCCCCCACCCTTACTTTGAAAGTGTTTCGGGATAAGTTCCTTTAAAAAAAATGTAATGAAATATGACGTTACTTTTTCGGGATATTGAAGTGTTATTCTTATTGGTTAAGGCATAATTTATTCAAGAATAAGATGACTAAAACCTCCAATTAAAAAGGAAATCGTTTCTACACTGTACATCATCACTTATTATTACTAATGACTAAGTCAGAATAATCTTCCAAATTTCACTAAGTATTCCATTTCAATGGCACGGAAGCAGACAGAGATTACACACACGCATTAAACAACTGAAAAAGTTTTTTTCTGACTTCATATATGTGTTCAATGTGTTATTCATATGTTATACGACACAAATCAAGTCTAGCATTTAAGTTTATTTAAAACCTTTTAAGAGATCAGGATCAACTTCTGCCTCAGCTGAAGTGATGCCCTCACGTAATTCAACCAATCTCGTAGGATGTGATTATACAAAATCTAAATTCTTTTTAAATCTCATAGGAACAAATTATCGTGGACAATCTGAGAATCGTGGTGCCATTTAATGATTGTTGATCTTCTATCTTTGCACGTCCAATCCAGCATTTAGGAACTCTCCCATTAAGGTAGTCAGTATTTGGTGATTGTAGGAAATCGCATAAACGACATTTAATTTTGGAGAATCCTGTTCATGTTGCCAAACAGCATGTAGTTTCTCAGTGCTACAAAGCCGCATATTGTGTCTCTTCATTTTGTCTGAAAAGTTGAATGGTGATGCTTCACTAAAGATTAACTTTTCTGGTAATCTATCCTCATCCATGCACGGTTATAATTTTTCACAAAAAGATGTCCTGATTCCAGAGCTTGCATTAACACTAGACGATAATGTTTCAAGATGAAACATTTCTGCAACATTCGCCTGAAAGTTTCCGTTGGAATGCCGAGGTGTCGTCTGCCCGTTGCGTAAAATTTTGGAGACTCTACTCGTAGGCTGCCTCAGTTTCACTGCATCTTCCCGCACTGAAAAATGGCTGATGGATTTTCCCTTATTAAAGCTAATTTTTAAAAAAATGTCAGCTACCATTTTGTCAGACGGAGGAGTTAACCTCAAATCTTGAACGGAACTGTCGTTGCACAAACATGCTAGATATTTTTATATGAAAATCTATAATATAGAACACATTCTGTTGCCAGTCACAGTCTTTGTTGATTTTGACCAAACTGTCGCTTGGTTGGCGCCAGCATAACTTCGACTTTCCAATACATAGGCAAAATGTGAACATGTATATCTACAATTGCAAGTTTTTTTTTTCTTTTTAACATTTAGAATAACAATTGAACGCAATCGAGAACATCATTATGGCTTATGCTGTTTAATTCGTTTATTATGTTCTTTATATGTTTTAAAAAGCTTATTAATTCTGTTTGTTTACTTTCAGAAATCAAGAAAGTCATGTAACTAAATTAAACAATACGAAATCTAGAGCTAATGAGTCAAATAATGAGGATCTTTCAGCTAACAAGGTTTCTGTCGATGATCAGATGTTTGAGAGAATAGTTACAGTAAACCAGGATATTAAGTCTGTTTCTGAAAAGCATGGTATAAAGAATATTTATCATTGTAAGAAATGTAACAAAGAATTTCGAAACAGACGTGCTCTGCTTACGCATCAGATGCATCACAATAAAGATTTTCCATACGGAAAGAAAAGAAAAAGAATATACTCTCGTTTATTAAAGAAAGATTTGCGTGTAGGTAGAAACGTGTGCACGATTAATTCAGTAATTGGGAATAAAGATAACCTAGTTTGTCAAATCTATAATGAAGTTTTTTCTGCTCAGGACGACTTGGATGCGCACACACCCATTCATAATAGTGAAAATCCGAATCAGTGTTCAGTATGTAAGCAGTCGTTTCGTTTCGTTTCACATTTAATTTCTCATTTACGTATTCACATAGATGCGGAAAAGAATGAAGAGAAATCAACAAAGTATCATATATGTGGAAAACTTTTGGCTTCCGTTAATAGTTTGAAATCACATATGTCCGTCCATGAGAAGGAAAAACGTTACAAGTGTTCAGTATGCGGGAAGAAATTCCGCTTCTTATCTCGATTATCTATGCATTTACGCATTCACAATGACGAAAGACCTTACCAATGTTCAGTATGCGAGAAAAAGTTCCGCCATTTTCGCGATTTAAAAAATCACAAACTCATTCACACTGGCGAAAAACCTTATCAGTGTTCAATATGCGATAAGAGGTTCCGCCAATATGGTACTTTGTCTCTTCACTTACGTTTACACACTGGTGAAAATCCCTACAAATGCACAGAATGTTTAAAAGCTTTTGTTTACAGTTCATTTCTTAAGAAGCATCTGAAAACTACGCACAAAGGAATAGCATAACATTAGCAGCAGCTCTTTAGATTGTATGATTTGGCAACCATATTTATTGTCTGTATTAGTGTAAGATAGAATTTGGTTTAATTTCTAACCTACATACTTTTTATATTTAATCACAATAATTAGAAGTTTGTAGTAACATGCATTTTTTTAAATTTCGTTTATTATTTCATCTGTTAAATTTTTAGTGTCATTTTTTAAATTAAATTTTTTAGTGTCATAGTTAATTAAATTTTAGCATAATTTAATTTTTTAGTATCAAAGTTATCTATGAAGTATTTTTCTCTGGCAGTTCTAAACTATTACCACTTGCATAAATTTTCCCATGTCTTTGCCTGAAATTATTGTGTGAGATACACGTCAAATATTTATTATGTGAAAAGACACATAAAAATAACTTTCAATTTTGTCCTCCCACTGTCGTAGTACACATACTTGTAATAGAAATAATGAAACTTTTTTATTATCTTTTTTAACATAGAATGTAGATTTGTAAATCATATTTATATTACATATTAGTTTTATGCGTACTTTTATGGATTCATACGAGCATCTGACTATAAAAATTTTCATCTTTTATTAGTCACCGTTCTTTTTTTTTTTTTTTTTTTTAATTGATTGATTCTTTGATTGCATTCGTAGAATCAATACATTTGTTTACGAATATGATCATGTAAGGTTATAAGTACGTACATATAAATAAAAAAAACATAGTTATTAAACTTAATTTTTAAAGATAACTTTTCGTTTATTGATACAATATATATTAACAGAAATGTCATATCTTGCAAGCAAGAACGTAACGAACCAGTGGCTTTCATTAATTAAAAAAATGCAAATGGGATCACTAAGTGAGTAATACCTGTAAAAAAACCTGACATACACATGAAGGATATAACAGTCGTTGGTTCTTTGGTTCCAATTAGGACTGAGAGTGGTATGAGAATGTATCAACAATTGCAGGATGATGTAATAAGAATTATATTAAATGATATAATAACAAAATAATAGATTTATTAAGTGACTGGAGACAGGGCCACTAAATTTTCCTTTTATTTAAAATTTGTCTGATGTCCCAAACTGTAGTGTGCGAAATTTTGTATATTGTTTTAACTTTAATATCTGTGTTTCAATGTTTTGTTGTAATGTTTAAGCTTCGATTAAGTGTTGTAATGTTTGCAATATTATAATGTTTTCCAAGGGATAACTATAAAAATATGGTTGACTTGTTTGAAAATTCATGTCCTCGCGGAATATTTATATCCATGGCAAAACTAAAATAACGATAATAATAATTAAGTATGTATTTATTGTTGGGTTCTAACTCTTCAAATACCGAGTGTTACTCAATTAACTGGGTCACTATACAAGTAAATACTACTGAACATAAAGCTTCAATTCTTTTTCTATCTATCTTTAATATCCCAATAAACTTCAGGTACTAATCTGTACCCTATCGCAACCACTAAGGTTAAACAACATTTTTCTACAAGCGTATTTGTTGTAGCACATTATTCTACCACTTCCGCAATCAATCTACTATATTTAATACACTCTCTATTACTATAACTTCAGCCGCTTTTGGCTCTTATTCCCTTTAACCACATCAGCCTCTTCTGGCTCAAATCCTAACATCTACAAGGGTTTCAGTATAAACTTCATACATATAATAAACACATTTTAGTAACGCGATTCACTTGTTTCCGCAATTACTACTCTACTCACTCAATACTTTTTCCAACTAAACATGGAAAACACTGTCCGATTAAGTACATTCCCAATATTTTCCCGAGTATCGACACAAACAAACTGATAACCCAAACAACCTCCCGAGCATTACCAAAAAGAAATAAAATCGAACTTCAACATTGTTTTACTGCCTCTCCTTAGAGTTTCTTCGTCCTTTCTTCTTCAGGCTTCTTATCTCCTCTAAGCTTCCCAACCGATGTTCCATCTTCATAATCTTGTCACTCATTTCTTGGATCTCTTTCTCCCTAGACAAACTCTAGGAACATACAATGTAATACCTCCTGTTTTTGTTTAAATATCTGCTCCTTTTCCTTCTCTCCATATCGTTTAAACCTTCTAGATGTTTTGTTCCCTCTTTGTTTCCAATCCTCCGCTATTGTTTCGACTTTTAAGATGGCTGACAATAATTAATGATTAGATCATACTTTAGCCTCGAAGTACAGAATGCTGCAAAAATATACCTCCATAGCACACAATTTAAATTATATTTGCTAGTATAATTAATTTACAAATAAGAAGAATTTGGAATTAATTGCTAGATTTTTTCTAAATATGTTAACGTGCGAAGGTATATTAGTCTTGATTCCGAGCCAGCCAGTGTCCATTGCAGGTCCTTTTTGTTAGATGAGTATCTGTAACAATAGAATATTACCTGCGTACAAATTTGGAAAACTTAGTATGAGTTTCATTTTGAACTCCGATTTCTTTCTTAATGAAAGTCAATCTATAGAAATAAAAATGAATGTATAGTAGCCCATTCTTCCTAGACTACTGTGCTGATCTTAATGATTTTTGGTACGAGTAAACCAAAGCCCAACTTAAGTTTCCATCCAGCTAGTTTTTCCTAGAAAACAAACAAATGCTCCTAGAAACAGCACTCCAATGCTCACTGCGGTAGTCGATCTGTTTACGATAGTACCTTTCCCTTATACGCGACGCGAGCTAATGACGGAACCTGACAGTTTATGTAAAATTTGATGCTGTACGGTTAATAAAAATATCACAATTCATTTCACTCGAAGGTAAAAGTATGTATTCTTTAAGTAACGCTTCACTTAAGAATGTGTGTAGGTACTGAAAATTGAACTTTCAGTGAACACACACTTTATATCGTGTCAACTTCCGTTTCTTGCCTCACTCAGAATGACGCATTTTGCTCGAAGAATTAAGCAGTTTGTTGGGAGGAGAATTTCTCGAACACTTCTCCCAACATTTTTATTATAAATTCACCCCCCCCCCCAGAAAAAGTTTGAGATTGGGTAATAGCTTAACGTACATTAAAATATTCTTTTTTTTCAGCAAGTCATCACTAGATAAGAATATTTTCCACGTTTAAGATTTTTACATCTACTCTGCGTTCGAGGCTGCATCTTTCCGTTCATCCATTTATGATAATATCTTCTGTTTCCACTCGCACTTACACACTCTCATCATTTTTGGTTTTTCGTTTTCCCTTCACACACTAGGCAGCAGCACCACTCTAAGTTCCAAATCAACATCTGCTATATTACCAGATCTGGAGACAAGTGAAAGAATCACCAAAATGGGCATAAATTTTACTGTTTTGATAAGGGTTCAAAAACTAGAGTGTTACATAGGCAGCCGTAGGGAAGAAGAGTTTTTTCAGTTACGGGAAAACCTGCAACAACTCTGGTCCCCTATTTTTATAACTATACAAAGTTCGATGCGATTCGTAACCACAATGTCACAAATCAGTATAAATTTTTGAGAATGTACTAAAATTAACTTAAAGTTTAAAATTCTACGTTGGGCGTTACTGTTTTACATATCCGTGTTCACTAGAGTTAAATCTTGGAAAGCACCATTCACACAAACACCTAGGTAGCTCTGGGAGATATCCAAATTGATGACTAAGAAGAGGCTTTCGCCAAAAACTTCATCCAATGTTTTGTAATGTCCTCCAGAATAAAAGGTCTATTCGCAATTGTATAAACGAATGTGGTGCTATTTTTGGAAACGAACGGTTAGTTTCATTGTTGAACTCCGATTTCTTTCTTAATCGAAGTCAATCTATATAAATAAAAATGAATGTAAGGATATATAGTAGCCCACTGTTCCTAGACTACTTTACGAATTTTAATGATTTTTGGTGCATAAGATAAACTTTGGTTTCTATCATATAAATAAAGTTCCTAGAAACAGCATTTCAATGCTTGTTACAGAAGTCGGTCGGTTTAGGTTTACAACAATGCCTTTACCCAATGTCGTTTGCCGAAGTTGTCAGAGGCCATAGTTGGTTGGAGAGCACCCAGCAAATAATATTACCAATGTTGTATTACTTGTAGAGAATGGCAAGACGCAGAAGTGGAGACACCGGTAAAACTCATTTACACCTGTCGCAACTTTCATTTCAGAGGTCGGGAGGATATTATACTCCTACACAATTTCATACGAAGGAGAAACGATTGTGCAACATAACAATTACACAATACTTACGACAAGTGCATGACACATAACTTTTTATAGAATATTTGTTGCATCGATCAGATATATATTATTCGTATTATATACATTGTTCGTATTATTAATTTTAAATTAATCTTTTGCTCCAATAAGTAACGTGACGCGAGCAAATGACTGAGCGCGACCAGTTTGTTTTAAATTTTAATGTTGTCTGGTTAATAAAAATATCACAACTTACAACCATCGTTTCCTGTTCATGTTCCAAACCTTATCAGTGTTCAATATACTGCAAAACACTCGGCCGCTTTGATAGTTTATCTAATCACAAACACATTCACACTGGTGAAAAACTCTGAAGTGCAAAAATATATACGATAGCTTCTCCTGAAATTAGAAGTATTAAGAAGCGTAAGGAAAATACACATCAACACATTCAAGTAACGATAGCGTGAATACTTTTGCATTGTATGCTTTGGAAAAAATATATTAGTAATGTAGTATTAGTATAAATAAGGATTTGACGTAATAAGTATTAACCTATATGTTCATTTTATTGTTCGACAATATACAACAAGTTCACTGTGACATATGTATATTTGTAAAAAAAATCACTACAATCACTTATTATTTCGTTGAATTGAACTCTGTAGCATTGGTGTAATCTATTGTTAAATTTGCTGAGGTGTTTCTAAACCGCTCACGCTTACACATTATTTCTGTTTGAAGGCTTTCTCTTTGACCATTATGTGTGATGCACATCGAATATTTATTGTGTGGAAAAACATCTAAAAATGACATTCACTCTTGTTTTCGGGCTACGATACTACATATCATAGAGAATAATGATTGATTATTTATTTATTTATTTATTTATTTTATTATTGTTTTTTTTTACTGAACAACAATGTAGCTTTATAAATATTATGCATTTTTCTGCCTATTTTTGTGAACAATCATATCAACATTCGTACGAGCAGCATACTATAAAAAGATCTGATTTGTTTATGATGTCAGTGTAGTACGTTTTAATTGATTGATTATTAGTTGGCGTTCGTAGAATCATTACAAGAATTATTAAGAAGGTATTCGTAGAATTACTGACAAGGTGTGGAACAGGTAAAGTCGTAAGTCCAATAAATATACATACAAACGAAGTTGTTATTAAACTTATTTTTGTTAAGATCCGAATTTGCTTTACAGTTTTTCTACCATCTACAAATAAAATAAAGAACCATTAACATATAACTTATTATTATTTAATCCTCTTTTATAATTAAATATTAGATTGTCAAATAGTATTGAGTGTTTAAAGGTCAAAATTGAGAATACGTTTATTGTGATTTAAAAATAACATTATAAAACCACGTATGCACCATTTTGTTCGATTACTCCCTGCCAATGTTTCGGGAACATCGTAATCCCGTTGCTATAAAACTGTATTTTCTGGTTACAACATTGTAACGCGTGGTTGTGTCAGAGCTCTTTTAAAACTAACTAAACTATTCAGGGATCTTTGCAAAGACCGAAACAAACGCTAGTTTGCAAGTACCAGGTTCTAACCATACAGTGGATGCATTAAAACTTCTCAACCAAGTTCCCTCAGTTTCTGACGGGTCGTTAAAATCTATGCGATCTTGCGTTGTCAGCGTTATTGTATACGGCACCCTTTTTGTTGATCAGTCCGGACCATTTCTCTTGAATTAGTAGGTGCACTCTACCAGCAGCAGCATCTCGTGGTGTCCAATACTATTCCAATTCCACCAAACGGACAACATAAATTTTGGGGTGTCAGTGTGGAAAAATATCGCGGTCGAAGTGAGAAGCTCAACAGTGTGTTACAGCACTGTTGAGCTTCTCACTTCGACCGCGATATTTTTCACACATTGTCTACTTTTCATCACTGGTGATCAAGTGCTTCAGAAGTGACTCGAGATATTTTTCAGTAGAGACTCACATATGGAAATTCGATCGAGAAAATGTTTTTGAGATATATCATGTAGCACCCAAATGTTAAGGTTCTTTTTGTAGATAGCTTTTTCCAAATAGTTTAACACTGTTTTGTGATGGATGTGTAGGTCATGGAGGATGTCATGGTTGTGTACATTTTGGTCTTGGTCGACTTTTGCCAGATTATCATCCACGTTTTCTGTGATGGATCGCCCACTGTGAGGAACATCTTGGAAATCGAAATTTCCAAAACGAAACCGACTGAACCATCTTTTAGCTGTTGCTTTTGATAATCTATCACGCCCATAAATATTACAAATTTCTTGGTGAACATACGCAGCATTTACGCTTTTATCGAAATAAACTTGTAAAATGTATCGCGATTGTGCGGAGAATTCACTCATCTTCACGTCGATATACCATCTTACTCTGATTATAAGAGGTTTTTTTTTTTTTTTTTTTTTTTTTTTTTTTTTTTTTTTTTTTTTTTTTGACAGATACTAGATTCAACTCAGCTGTCAAATGATATTATACCTGTTCCTCTGCGACTTATATACCCTGAGATGTAGAACACTAACCTCATCTCGTCTTCAAGAAGCTGAATACATTTTAGGCTGATATTTTTGGATAGAGTTTCTGGGAATATTTGATAACGCGATACATCAAATTTGAGGTCATGATTTGTTCTTTAATTGAAAACAGGTGATTTTAAGTAAATTACAGGTGCTAAATCATTGTATGAAGTCCGCTTTCTGTGGAAAGAAGTTCAAACAGTCCAAGAAACATAAGGACACGTGGCATCCTATGTTTTGGAAGTAGTGCACCATATCACTAACAATAGTTTCATAATTTGGTGCTTTAATATACCAGGATAATTAGAACACAGTATCTTGATTGCTTACCATGATTGCTTTCTTTTCTATACCATTGGGACGAATGGATAAGTATTAATAATATGGAGCAGCACTGTCACTAGACGTATCTTGTACGAATCATTAAACAATAGCTATTCTGCTGGATCGTGTTCGTGGTCGAACTCCTGAAATAAACCATTACCATTGTTACAAAGCCAATTTTACTAATAAAAGGTATTCAAAAAAGCTTATTCGAACATACTACACATGCAAAATACAGCTACATTTTTTATTTAAACTATCTTCATTGGTTAAAATGAAGTCATAAATAACGATATGAAATATTAGCCAACTAAAAACATTCACGTTCTTATTTAGTTCAGAATTCTTAAGAAATCAATTTGTTGCAAAGTAAAATTGATGTGATTCATTAGAATCGATCTCTATTGAATAAAAATACGTAATAAATTATGAGAAAATTATTATCCAATCAAAAAATTAGTTAATTATATCTATAGTTCATAATTCATATAAAGAACAAATTGATATACTTCGAAGTGTTACGGTGTTACCGTCGTAGTATTTCAAAGAATTGTCTATCACTGCCAAAGTATCTACTTGTTTAGGAGATTCGAATAACCAACATACAGAAAAGTTCATTAGTGTTTGTCATTTAGAATGTAACGTTGAATATATTATACTACACTCAGAAGTTCTAAATACAAAGCTCAGGGAAATATTTGTTTCAAGATGCAAATGGGATGAAGTCGGTACGGTTACTCAAATGAAAATATTTTTGGAACAAATCACAATGTATAGTTAGTCGTTGATATATATCTTCATATGTTTTTTAAAATTATCATCTATTTATAAAATTAATGGAAGTTAATCATCATCTATTTGTTAACAGAAGTATGAATTCTGATTTTGAAGCATAACATAACGCTTCACCGAGAATAAAGCCTATGGCCATGATATCGATGTCTGTTCAAATATGCCTTCCAAGTATTACTGTGGTATAAAAATATCATTCGTTGATAAATATTTAAACTGTATGATATGTATGCTTAATATCAATAATAATAACAAATTTAGAAAACCAATTCTGGGCAGAATAATATGAATATATTTTATAATTAACAGTATACCAAATTAAAATTTTATATCTTTATGTGGTTACTATGTACAAAACATGTCTAACCTCTTTGGTTAAATTTATACAGATCCAAAATAAGTATTTTGAGATAGAGAATCTAAGATCAAAAACTTCTATTCAAGCGCCACGCCTTCTTGAACAAGTAAGAAATAGTAGTAATTACATATGGTGTTTATTGTGTCGACGTAACCTGCCCTTTGTGTATTACAGCGAAAATATTCATTCTAATCTGAGGATCTGCTTGGTAAGGTTTTAGCTGCCTGCTTGATTATGCAACGGACAAGGGGATTATTTGCAAGAGCGTTGGAAAATTTCTTGGAGCGTTGTCGCACATTTATCGAGGTTCATGGTCGAAACTTGGTACACGCAGACAGGATGTTTTTACGTAGAATAGAGCATTGATTTATATTTCCAATAAAAAAATAAAAAAATGAAGTAAGCAATTAGATGTAATTTTATGCTAGAAGCAACCGGTTACATCGACATTATAAGCACAATATTTATTCCAGCTTCTTCTTGTTCGAGATGGCATGGCGCTTTCCCAATTTCAAAATATTTTTATTTAACCCCTCTACCATCTGTATAAATTTGAATCGAGGATAGAGACACCTTTAACGGTTAAAGACCTATACCGAGAAACTTCAAGAGGTATTTCGTTACTTCAAACGAAAGAAAGAGTAAGAAAAGAGTTCATACGATTTGTGAGAAAAAGTGCATGGTCGTACAGAAACGTGGAAAATATAAATTGCTGCATGCGCTACTTCGAATGCAAGGAACCATGGAGTGGTGGTCTATATCAACGAAAAGGAAGTTACACGTACGCTATACAGAAATGCGTATTTCCGCAATGTGCAATAGTGTGCAAGGGACTTCCTGCATGCATAATTCGCAGAATTGCTCCCAACAGAATTCACAGATATGCACGCATATAAAGGTGGGTCCAACGTAGGCAAAAGTAAACTTTGACAGCAGTGAGTACGGAATGCGTCGATAGAAAGTCAGAAGTGTTAGAAACCGCAGCTCCTCTTGTTCTGAATAACGCATGCTGTGATATTTTTTTCCCGCTGTGGAGAGCCCTAGCTCCGAAAATTAGAATTATGAATTCGATTTCTGGCTTTCGGCAGTTATGGCCATGTCACCCCATCACCTATGAGGGATGACGCCCCTCGGCGATCACACTGCCCGGGGAAGTGGGGAAGAAGAAGGGGGTGGCCTGAGATCATTATGTTAGGTGCCATCCCCACATTTGCCTGGTGTGAATGAGGTAAACCTAAAAAAATCTCACTTGAGATGGCTGCCCTGAAAAGCATTTTTACATTTTATAAGACTGAGTGTCTCCACCAGGAATCTAATTTGAGACCGTTCGTACCAAAGGCGAATGCGATATCGTTTGAGCTACGAGGGCCACAGGCGTAGCGAAGAATTTTCGACATAGCCACATCAACATTTCTCTTATTCTGATGTGAGGATTCACATCTTAAAATTTGTCTGTATAGTCCATTAACTCTCTCTTTTTTCTCTCCACGTAAGCGCTTAGAGGATAAAGGTGTTATGTAACAAATTGAATATAACAGGAAAATTCTTTCACAACTTTGTCGGTTAACATACCGCCTTCATCGTTTCTAAATATCTGCACTCAGACAAGGACTCACTAAATTACGTGTTGCATGATTAACATTTAACACATGAACCGCCAGAATGCAACGTTTCTAAAACACTTTTAGCCTCTATAATATACTTCCTTCCCGCTGACTGATATCGACCCACTTGAAAAGCCTAAAAGAAATCATACCAATTTTTTGAAAATATCTTTTAAGATACAGCAAATTCCCCTATGTTCTTGACCGACTTTAATCCCGAGTAATGGAGACGACTGGAATACTTAAAGAAAATACACTCCATATATTGCATCAAAACCGAGAAGGTTTTTCCTAGCCATCATGGGGGATTTTTTTTGTACCAGATTATAAGAGGACGCTCCCAAACAGGGTTTTATTTACTCCCATTTTGCTCTTTATCTTTAACGATTTCAGCTCAAAATAAGGAGGAAAGTGTTTAAGAAAATACATGTTGAATTACATTAAAACAAAGTAATTTTAATACAATACTTGAATATATCTTTTTATCACATTATGTAGAAAACTGTAACGAGACATAGCTTTTATTTCCATTCATTCTCTTTTTCGCATCATTTCAGCCAGAAACGATAATCTTATTTTCTAATTTGCAAACCAAACACTAACATCGGTTAACTTTTACGAAAATTAGCGCGGAACACAGAAGACAGAAAGATGGAGTGACACATTGGCTTTACTGAGACTTCCATTAAAAAAAAAAAAAAAAAAAAAATCTACTTCTATGGAATAGGATGTATTTTCCTCTGAGGTTTCCAGTTATCCCTATTGCTAGAAGTTAAAATTACCCAGAAATATGGATGAATTTACCTCAGTCCAGATATTTAATACAGTATTCTAAAGCATCTTGAATAACATTTATTTGGTTTTGGTGCAAAATATTTATACTTTTTCATAGGCTTCTCAGTTTGAGCATAAAATCTTTTAAAAATCGTAGGGAATTTACCTCTGCCCTGATTTTAAAAAAGAAAAAGTTTCGTGAAACTGCAAAGAAACAATTTCAATTTTTATGACTGTGTGTTTTGTTTGAGATACCCTCTAATTGAGGATAAAATTACAGATGATGAGTGATCACCTTAGTCTTAGAAGGCACATGTTTAACTATAATTTTCCTAAATAATGCAAATTTCCATAAAACGTGTCTTTCTTGAGTTTTCTCAATTGGGTCAGTTAGTTAGATGACATGAGCAAGACAGGGGGTGAATTCCCCCACCCTTACTTTGAAAGTGTTTCGGGGTAAGTTCCATAAAAAAAAAAAAAAAAAAAGTCATGAAATGTTTCGTCACTTTTTCGGGGTATCGAAGTGTTGTTCTTATTGGTTAAGGCATAATTTATTCAAGAATAAGATGACTAAAACTTCCAATTAAAAAGGAAATCGTTTCTACACTGTTCATCATCACTTATTATTACTAATGACTAAGTCAGAATAATCTTCCCAATTTCCTAAGTATTCTATTTCAATGGCACGGAAGTAGACAGAGATTACACACACGCATTAAACAACTGAAAAGGTTTTTTTCTGACTTCATATATGTGTTCAATGTGTTATTCACATGTTATACGGCACAAATCAAGTCTAGCATTAAGTTTATTTCAAACCTTTTAAGAGACCAGGATGAACTTCTGCCACAGCTGAAGTGATGCGCTCACGTAATTCAACCAGTCTCGTAGGATGTGATTATACAAAATCTAAATTCTTTTTAAATCTCATAGGAAGAAATCACCGTGGACAATCTGAGAATCGTGGTGCCATATAGTGATTTGCTGATCTTCTATCTTTGCACGTCCAATCCAGCATTTAGCAACTCTCCCATTAAGGTAGTCAGTATTTGGTGATTGTAGGAAATCGCAAAAACGACTTAAATTTTGGAGAATCCTGTTCATGTGTCAAACAGCATGTAGTTTCTCAGTGCTACAAAGCCGCATATTATGTCTCTTCATTTTGTCTGAAAAGCTGAATGGTGATGTTTCACTAAAGATTAACTTTTCTGATAATCTATTCTCATCCATGCACGGTTATAATTTTTTACAGAAAGATGTCCTTAAACCTAAGTATATTGGTTCCAGAGCTTGCATTAACACTAGACGATAAGGCTTCAAGATGAAACATTTCTGCAACATTCGCCAGAAAGTTTCCGTTGGAATGCCGCAGTGTCGTCTGCCCGTTGCGTAAAATTTTGGAGACTCTACTCGTAGGCTGCCTCAGTTTCACTGCGTCTTCCCGCACTGAAAAATGACTGATAGATTTTCCCTTATTAAAGCTAATTTTTAAAAAAATGTCAGCTACCATTTTGTCAGACGGAGGAGTTAACCTCAAATCTTGAACGGAACTGTCATTGCACAAACACGCCAGATATTTTTATATGAAAATCTACAATATAGAACACTTTCTGCTGTCAGTAGTAGTCTTTGTTCATTTTGACCAAACTGTCTCTTGGTTGGCGCCAACATAACTTCGACTTTGCAATACATAGGCAAAATGTGAACATGTATAACTACAATTGCAACTTTTTTATTTATTTTTTTTTATTTAGAATAACAATTGAACGCAATCGGGAACATCATTATGGCTTATGCTGTTTAATTCGTTTATTATGTTCTTTATATGTTTTAAAAAGCTTATTAATTCTGTTTGTTTACTTTCAGAAATCAAGAAAGTCATGTAACTAAATTAAACAATACGAAATCTAGAGCTAATGAGTCAAATAATGAGGATCTTTCAGCTAACAAGGTTTCTGTCGATGATCAGATGTTTGAGAGAATAGTTACAGTAAACCAGGATATTAAGTCTGTTTCTGAAAAGCATGGTATAAAGAATATTTATCATTGTAAGAAATGTAACAAAGAATTTCGAAACAGACGTGCTCTGCTTACGCATCAGATGCATCACAATAAAGATTTTCCATACGGAAAGAAAAGAAAAAGAATATACTCTCGTTTATTAAAGAAAGATTTGCGTGTAGGTAGAAACGTGTGCACGATTAATTCAGTAATTCGGAATAAAGATAACATAGTTTGTCAAATCTGTAATGAAGCTTTTTCTGCTCAGGACGACTTGGATGCACACATGCCCATTCATAAGAGTGAAAATCCGAATCAGTGCTCAGTGTGCAAGAAGTCGTTTCGTTTCATTTCAGATTTAACGTCTCATTTACGTATTCACACAGATGCGGAAAAGAATGAAGAGAAATCGACAAAGTGCCATATATGTGGAAAAGTTTTGGCTTCCGTTAATAGTTTGAAATCACATATGTCCGTCCATGAGAAGGAAAAACGTTACAAGTGTTCAGTATGCGGGAAGAAATTCCGCTTCTTATCTCGATTATCTATGCATTTACGCATTCACAATGACGAAAGACCTTACCAATGTTCAGTATGCGAGAAAAAGTTCCGCCATTTTCGCGATTTAAAAAATCACAAACTCATTCACACTGGCGAAAAACCTTATCAGTGTTCAATATGCGATAAGAGGTTCCGCCAATATGGTACTTTGTCTCTCCACTTACGTTTACACACTGGTGAAAAACCCTACAAATGCACAGAATGTTCAAAAGCTTTTGTTTACAGTTCATTTCTTAAGAAGCATCTGAAAACTACGCACAAAGGAATAGCATAACATTAGCAGCAGCTCTTTAGATTGTATGATTTGGCAAACCATATTTATTGTCTGTATTAGTGTAAGATAGAATTTGGTTTAATTTCTAACCTACATACTTTTTATATTTAATCACAATAATTAGAAGTTTGTAGTAACATGCATTTTTTTAAATTTCGTTTATTATTTCATCTGTTAAATTTTTAGTGTCATTTTTTAAATTAAATTTTTTAGTGTCATAGTTAATTAAATTGTAACATAATTTAATTTTTTAGTATCAAAGTTATCTATGAAGTATTTTTCTCTGGCAGTTCTAAACTATTACCACTTGCATAAATTTTCCCATGACTTTGCCTGAAATTATTGTGTGAGATACACGTCAAATATTTATTATGTGAAAAGACACACAAAAATAACTTTCAATTTTGTCCTCCCACTGTCGTAGTACACATACTTGTAATAGAAATAATGAAACTTTTTTATTATCTTTTTTAACAGTAGAATGTAGATTTGTAAATCATATTTATATTACATATTACATTCAAATCCACCTTCATTTAAATGATTTCATAATAAAATTCGTATAAACATTCTATGCGTACTTTTATGGATTCATACGAGCATCTGACTATAAAAATTTTCATCTTTTATTAGTCACCGTTCTTTTTTTTTTTTTTTTAATTGATTGACTATAATTCTTTGATTGCATTCGTAGAATCAATACATTTGTTTACGAATATGATCATGTAAGGTTATAAGTACGTACATATAAATAAAAATAACATAGTTATTAAACTTAATTTTTAAAGATAACTTTTCGTTTATTGATACAATATATATTAACAGAAATGTCATATCTTGCAAGCAAGAACATAACGAACCACTGCCATACATTAATTAAAAAATACAAATGGGATCACTAAGTGAGTAATACCTGTAAAAAACCTGACATACACACAAAGGATATAACAGTCGTTGGTTCTTTGGTTCCAATTAGGACTGAGAGTGGCATGAGAATGTATCAACAATTGCAGGGTGATGTAATAAGAATTATATTAAATGATATAATAACAAAATAATAGATTTATTAAATGACTGGAGACAGGGCCACTAAATTTTCCTTTTACTTAAAATTTGTCTGATGTCCCAAAATGTAGTGTGCGAAATTTTGTATATTGTTTTAACTTTAATATCTGTGTTTCAATGTTTTGTAGTAATGCTTACTCTTCGATTAAGTGTTGTAATGTTTGCAATATTATAATGTTTTCCAAGGGATAACTATAAAAATATGGTTGACTTGTTTGAAAATTCATGTCCTCACCGAATATTTATATCCATGGCAAAACTAAAATAACGCTAATAATAATTAAGTATGTATTTATTGTTGGGTTCTAATTCTTCAAATACCGAGTATTACTCAATTAACTGGGTCACTATACAAGTAAATACTACTGAACATAAAGCTTCAATTCTTTTTCTATCTATCTTTAATATCCCAATAAACTTCAGGTACTAATCTGTACCCTATCGCAACCACTAAGGTTAAACAACAATTTTCTACAAGCGTATTTGTTGTAGCACATTATTCTACCACTTCCGCAATCAATCTACTATATTTAACACATTCTCTATTACTATAACTTCAGCCGCTTTTGGCTCTTATTCCCTTTAACTACATCAGCCTCTTCTGGCTCAAATCCTAACATCTACAAGGGTTTCAGTATAAACTTCATACATATAACAAACACATCCTAGTAACGCGATTCACTTGTTTCCGCAATTACTCTACTAACTCACTCAATACTTTTCCCAACTAAACATGGAAGACACTGTCCGATTAATTACATTCCCAACATTTTCCCGGGTATCGACACAAACAAACTGATAACCCAAACATCCTCCCGAGCATTACCAAAAAGAAATAAAATCAATTTCTTCGTCCTTTCTTCTTCAGGCTTCTTTTCTCCTCTAAGCTTCCCAACCGATGTTCCATCTTCATAATCTTGTCACTCATTTCTTGGATCTCTTTCTCCCTAGACAAACTCTAGGAACATACAATGTAATACCTCCTGCTTTTGGTTAAATATCTGCTCCTTTTCCTTCTCTCCATATCGTTTAAACCTTCTAGATGTTTTGTTCCCTCTTTGCTTCCAATTCTTAACAGTTTCGTCTTCTTCGTCATCTGAGAACCGTTTCCTTTTATCACCAGATTTTGTTACATTCACTTTGTAACCATACTGGGTGTACTCCAGAACTGCTTTCCTCGCTTAATTTCCTGTGATCGATTACTACCCATAATCTTTGGCCACTGTTTTTCTAGTTGTTAAACCGCGTTTGACTGTTTGTTTGTTGTTTTGAAGGTCTTCCTCAGATTGAATATTTAATGTGCCCATGGTATGGATACACTCCGCTACTTTTTCGACTTTTAAGATGGCTGAACTTGTATTGGAATTCTTGATACAATCTTTTCTGGCACTGTTTACTCTTTCTTCGAGGCCCTCCCTCTTTAATCGCTTCACTTTCCACTTTGTTGGTTGAAAACAGACGCCAGTGCAAAATGATGTAACCCAGTGCATCGGATATAAAATGAATATCTATTTATTAAAGTAGGTACCGACTTGCTGTTTTCTGAAAATTACATCAGCATATTGAAACTAGATATTGATGATTTATTTTGAAATTAAGACAAAAACAGATAATTAGATTCAAAAAGTCTAACGTACGAGATTAAAATTCTTAAGTTGAGTGGATTAATAATTTTACGTATCTAGAAATCGACAAAATGAAGTACTAAATAAGAAATCATCCCCGTAACACACTGCCTCTTCCATTATACTAATTCTTACTCTATTAGTATACAATAGCATAGTTTTGTCTACGGACACTACTGCATGTAGTGGTGTATATATAATAATGTAATTACGTCAATGGTATTATCTTAGTCAAAGCGCAGTGGCAAACAATTTTAGTTTAATATGCTTGAGAAAATTAAGTATTTACATTAGAAATAATTTTTTCGAAAATGATCATGAATGTTAAAATAATTATAAATAATGTTGATATAAAGAAAGTTAGAATAAATGTTAATAAACTAAAACGATATTATGCGACGTTGCGCAACGGTCTTCAAGCGCTGTTTCTTCATCGAGCTTTCTAATATATACAGGTAACTCCACCGAAAAACTGGGAGGCGATTCCTTATATGAAATGAAAGAAAAAAGTTCCTAATAAACATGGGCCTAAAAACGTCTCCTTTCAGAGTTATGATCCATTGAACATTCGAAAAATCACTTTTCAAAACTCCCTAACTTAGAAAATATAGGATCTATCCCAAGCGGTTTAAGGAATTACACAGGAATTAGTATGTGCTCTATCTAAATATCCATGTTTTACTATCCTCCGTTATCGGTGAAAGGAACTGAAAAAAGGAAGTTTGAAGTATAGGGATACTCCTTTAAGTACTAGTGGTGCGTTCGTTTCGCTGGTACTGGTGCATTCTGAAACATAGATATTTAGATAGAGCGTATACCAGTTTCTGTGTAATTCCTTAAACCGCTTGGTATAGGCCCTATAGTTTCTAAGCCAGGGCGTTTTGGAACGTGATATTTCGAATTTTTGGTTGTTCATAACTCTGAAAGGAGACGTTTTTCGACTCATGTTTAATAGTGTACAGCCCAAACGGCTCGTCCGATTTAAAACATATCTTCATTTAGATTGAAAATATCATATTTGGAGACAGCTTACGTTTTGTTGTAACTCTGATAATAACAGAGTTGCCCTATGGCAGGGGGCTTTTGAGATACTCTGTATTTGCAGGGTGTAGGTCCTTAAACTTCAGTGAATTCGACATAAATCCTTTTCTTTTCATCCTTCTTGTCTTTCCCATCCTTTTTAGTAAATAACAATCATATTCGTACTTCGTATTACCACCTCCTGATCTAACCAGATGTAGCCTATTGAAGTTGGCAATAGTATATTAAAATATACGTGACCTCTACACTGCAAAGGCAAAAAAGTAGAATAAAACCAATCTCAATCAAGCCCATTTCAACCACCAGTTCAACCACATTTTCTTTTGCGTTTAATACGAGAGGGAATGAATAATGACCATCAGAAATTTTAATTATTGTCAAATGTCTGAGCTGCGTCACACGGAAACTATTACAGCTACTGGTTTAACCATCTTTAAAGAAAGATAACTTTTACCAAGATTTCAAAACAAGTTAAGGTCTCTATGTTCATTTAGTGGGAACGGCCTGCATCATAAGGCCATCATTACGTTTTTGAAGTAGGTCGCAAAATAAGTGGAAAATATCCATTCAATATGGTTTCCCGAAAGAAAATTAACGTTTAATATTTTAATCGTTTGATCATTTTTAACGATCATCAATTAAAAAGTAACTCCAGAAAATTTAATTTTTTAAATTGAATAATTTAATCCTTAATTGTTAATGGATAAATTACAAGCCTGATTGTTTCTCACGGGACCGCGCCAAGGTTGGACGATGACAAGGTTGGACGACGACAAGCCTGGACACTTTTTGTGTCCAAGCTTGTCGTTGGCCAACCTTGTCGTCAACGACCCAAAATAAGATGTGTCCAGGCTTGTCGGGATCGACCACGACAAGCTTGGATACCCTAGGAATGTGTCCAGGCTTGTCGTCGTCCAACCTTGTCGTCAAGGGCCCAAAATGAGATGTGGCCTGGAATCGACCGCGACAAACCTGGACACTTGAGGAATGTGTCCAGGCTCGTCGTCCATGACCCAATTTGAAATGTCTGTTCCAACAAACTCTACCAGTTAAGGCGTTTCCAGTTCATACATACATGCCCTT
The DNA here is from genome assembly GCF_964235325.1 of Thermobia domestica. NCBI lineage: Eukaryota > Metazoa > Arthropoda > Insecta > Zygentoma > Lepismatidae > Thermobia > Thermobia domestica. Next base: position 122,064,712 of record NC_137456.1, on the reverse strand, counting down.
CAATATAGAGTTGCATGGCTCGCATCTATATCGCTATGGGCTGATTCTCGCCAGTCAGCTACTGCCCTCTACTAGAGGATTTTCGAATTATTTAAATTTATTTATCTTTTATTAAAAGAGATTACTATTATTTACAAAATTTTCGTTTTACTTAAAAAATTACAAGCAGTATTTAGCAATCGTTGCAAAATTTCCGCCAAAAAAACATGGTAAGTACGGACCGTGCGACTCTGCCGTGAAAGCCACGTTTTCATGCACCGCTGACTCTAGGGGCGCGTTCTTAAACATCGATCAGGTCAAATGCTTTCTTTGACCAGGTTAAATGCCCAGTGTTATGAAATTCTTTTCGTGAAAACGGAGGTGAATCAAGTATTAGCGTGAGTAGGCCTACACTTCGAAAAAAAATTTGGACTTTTTTGACGAACAATTATGGAAGTGAGTTATTTGGGGAGATGATCTGGTGAGCAATCGTAAGCAAATTAAGTATATCTGGTTTCTGGAAGATTATCTGATAGAACAAGGAATATCTAAAAAATCATTATCTATGACCATGTAGAGCATTTTTGTTTGCGTGCCTCTTAGTAGGATGTTCAAAAGCTGAGAATGGGTTTCGTCTTAAAGAGGGCCGTATTTAGGATTTGTTTGAGGAGGGTATAGTCCATATCTAGAATATTTTGAGGAGGGTATAGACCATATTTAGGATATTTTCATAGGTGCATCACTGTATTTTATTTAAACTAGTAACTACAATAAAGGAAACTAACAATGTCATAGCAGCATTAGGCTGGGACAACAAGTATTTCTGCTAATCTTGATGTTATTTTCGGACTATGAGAACATGAGCAATTTTGAAATATAAACCAAGAATATTCCAATATCGCACAGTGTGTTTTTCTACGGACGCCATTTCGATGGAGAACAATGTTACAAGAAAGTGTGGGTTTCCAAACTGCAATGTTAGAATTGAATCAATCGTTTGAGCTATACAGATGTAGTCTTGAATGGTAGAGAAAATTATGTATGGAACTCTCTTGCTTGACATCAGTGTATGAAAGAGTGGATAGTTTTATGACTCTAATCTAAGGAAAATGAGACAGACGGGCAGCTAAATGCTGATACTTGCTTTTCGTACAAGTGTTACAGATTTGATCTGAAGAGTCTGTATTAATACTAAGCTCCTTTCTCGCTCCCCCTGGCCTATCCCATTCTTCAGTTAATGCGTAGTCTTACCCATTCTACTTCTCTTTAATTCCATCTTTTTAATATTGCTGTTACAGCACTTAATTTCTTCTGCTCTCCTTCATTATATATTTTGACTGATAATTTACCTTTCTCTCTATGCCCACATTTCGAAAGTTTCCAATTAGATTTCATTATCTGTTCCTGCAGGCCCAGATTTCCCAATAAGCCTACTAAGCCCGGGTCTAGGAATTAAACGTTCTGAGATGCGCACGGAGAAAAATTGTATAAGAAACCGCCAGAGTGATCATAGTTTAGTTTTATATCCTTATTGTCGAAGGATCGGAGAATGTACTAACAACTTTCGATCAAGATATCTTGCAAATCAAATGCGTAACACTGCATTTTCTTAGGTGATCGCGTGTGAAAGTGAACATGATTTAAAACATAAATTGAAAGCATGTACAAAACCGTCGCCATTCTACATTTCAGACGCGAAAAATCAATGAATACGTTAGTTGGAAATTGATTCTATTTTGAATTGGAACTCCAAAAAGTTCACCACGTAATACGATCACAAACACTAGAGGTGAACACGTTTAAAGTTTCTGCGATTGCTTTTCACGGCGAATAGCCGCAGTCTTAGCGTTCTCTTTTGTATTAAATGCATGTGTGGTTAATTGTGACTAGGTACTGCGTTAAAGCCTGACGGACCCGCTCAGTTCGGCGCCACCGTTTCAGCTCGGCGCTTATGTTAATCAAATGGGATGTGTGCCCTTCTACATAAAATTTTCGCCGAACTGAGCTGGTACCGAAACGGTGTCGTCGAAACGTAGCGGGCCCAGATCCTGATGGCTTGAATATGTTTGAACCCTATGCATTTTTGGGTTTTAATCCTTTTTTTTTTAAATTTTAAACCGGGTTTTTATTTTTCAGTATTGATATATGATATTGTAATTGAATAATCATGTCTGTGGTATTTCTTACGATTTTTATGAATATCACGGTGGTATAAAAATAACACTGCAGTATAATCAGAGAGAACAGCTGCCCTAGTACATTGATAACACTAACTGCCCTTGTACACCCGTACAAAGTGAATAAACAGTTCCATTTGTCAGATCATTTAATTTAGAAAACGAACATCTGGTTGCTTAGTGGATTAATACCAAGGTTCTTCGAGACCTTTCGTATTCACCCACCAAGTGACCACAAGTGATGGTTAGTTGTCCAGTATTGAAGGATATGACGAACACAACTATATATCCATTTATTTATTTATTTATTTATTTGACGAGTGTACATTTAATAAAATCCCACGTCTGAGTTTAAACCCGGTTTAAAACTTTGGATTTGAAGCCAAAAAATTAAATGTTTTTTTCCACCACTGGTTGTGACTAGTGATGGGGAAAAATTCGGGTTTTTACCTTTTGGGTTTTACCCGGGTTTAAACCCAGAGGTGGGTTTTTATCAAATGTACAAAGGGTAGGTGGAGTTACCAGTGTACAAGGGCAACGCTACTCGTAATATATAGTGTAGTGTTAGTTTTATTTATACCACATTAATGTTTCATTATATTTGGTCTAGGAATTAATTCGTGCGGTTTTACAAAAGATGGCGTAACTGGCTTATTGTCCCATAGTTTCGTTGATCCAAACATGCGTTGAAAACTACTGTCATTGAGCATCTTGTTTAGTATATGTCAGTTGCTTGAAGCGGAAACAACAACATTTTTTCTTCAATTGAAAATGGCGCATTTTGTGCCTGATAAAGTGTTTTTGCGGGGAGTTATTCTTCATTGCTTTAACATGAAGAAAAGTGCTACCGCAAGTCATCATATTTTAGTGGAAGTGTTTGGTGACCATGCTCTAGCTGAGCGAACGTGTCAGAAGTGGTTTGCACGGTTTAAAGGTGGTGATTTCAGCTTGGAAGACCAAAAGCAATTTGGACAGCCAAAAGAATTTGAAGATGAAGAATTGAGAGCATTGCTTGATCAGGATTCGTGTCAAACGCAGGACGAACTTGCAGAAGCATTTGGAGTTGAGCAAACAACAGTTTCCAAACGTCTCAAAGCCATAGGAATGATTCAAAAGATGTCTTATTGGGTTTCACATGAATTGAAAGACAGAGACGTTGAAAGAAGAAAAACCGTTTGCGAATTGCTGCTTCAAAGACAGAAAAGGAAGGGATTTTTGCATCGAATTGTAACTGGTGATGAAAAGTGGATTCATTACGAGAATCCTAAACGAAAAAAGGCCTGGGTGAAGCAAGGTGAACCAGGTCCTTCACAACCGAAACGAGATATTCGTTGTGCAAAGGTTATGCTGTATATATGGTGGGATTTGAAACGTGTGGTGTACTATGAACTTCTAAAACTTGGTGAAACTATTAATGGACACCGCTATCGACAACAATTAATGCGTTTGAAGCAAGCTCTGGCCTGAAAACGACCAGAATGGAATAACAGGCATAATAAACTTATTTATCAAGATGATAACGCTCGACCACATGTCGCAAAACCGGTCAAAACCTATTTGGAAAATGTCGGATGGAAAGTGTTACTCCATCCGCGATATTCACCAGACACTGCTCCGTCTGACTACTACTTGATCGATTGCATGAATAACGATTTGATTGGACAGCGGTTCACTTCTTCAGAAAATATCGAAAAATGGATCTTTGATTAGATTGCGTCAAAAGATGAGGAATTCTTTCGACACGGAATCCGTAAATTGCCTGAAAGATGGGAGAAAGTAGTGGCTAGCGATGGACAATATTTTTGTTAACGTATTCATTTACTTTGTTTTTGAAATAAAGCTTCAATTTTTATTAAAAACCGCACGAATTAATTCCTAGACCAAATATCATGTAAACTGTTGTAAGAACCAGCACAGACAATTACTATAAAATTATTGAAATTTATTTATTTATTTATTTAATATACAACACAACAGGCTTAATACCCAATTACAGTGTTGTGTACATACAGCAAACGTTACATATATAAGTTTCTTAATTATTACTACAGAAAATTTCTTGTTTCACATATGATCTGAATCTGTTTTCTGAAAGACTAAATACATCCACTTTATCAAGCTTATTTACAATATCATTGTATAATTTACACAGCCTCCACATAGGGGATTTATATAATAGATTGCTCCTGGCTTTTGCACAATAAAATGTCCCTGTATTTTCTACTCTTGTTTTGCAAGTGGGAATCCGTAATGATATTTTCGAGACCAACTCCATACAGTCAATCTTATTGTTTAATAACTTGTATAAGAATAACAAGTCCAACATCCATCTTCTTTTTTCTAGAGTTTGAAAATTAAAGTTGTTTACTAGATCATTGTAGGAATAATATTTGGGATAATAATTAGTTTTTTTGTATGTAAGCATTTTCAAGAATTTTGTTTGGATGTTTTCTATTTCTTGAGAGTATTTTTTATTATTGGGGGTCCATATTGTAGAACAATATTCTAATTTTGATCTAACATACGTAAAATAAAGTGTTGTAAACGTTGTCTCACTGGAGAAATCTTGCCCTATTCTGTAAATTAAACCTAAGTTTCTATATGCGCTGTTTGTTATCATATCTATGTGTTGATTGAAATTTAGTTCAGGATCAAAAATAACGCCTAAATCTTTGACAGTACTTGGATTAGACAATTTAGTGTTTTTCAGTGTATAGTCAAAAGTGATGGGGTTTCTTTTTCTCGTAAAAGACAGAGATTTACACTTGGATACATTTATTACTAATTTGTTGTCATCGCACCATGTTTGAACTCGCTGTAGGTCTTGTTGTAGTTGTATGCAGTCTTCAGTTGAATTAATTCTAGAATATAATTTGAGATCATCAGCGAATAGGAGAATCTCAGAGTTTTCAATAAAAAGTGGAATTTCATTAATAAGTAGGAGAAATAGCAGAGGACCCAGATGAGATCCTTGAGGAACCCCAGACAGAGTAACAAACTTTTCGGTGACATGCCCCTTGTATAGAATAGATTGTTTCCGGTTACATAAATACGATACAATATATTCTATTGCCGACTTTGAAAAGTTTAGGTTTGTTAATTTCGCCATTAGAACATCATGATCCACGACATCGAATGCCTTACTGAAATCGGTATAAATAACGTCTACCTGGCCGCCTTTGTCTAACTCCGTTGCTATAAAATTTGTTACAACTGCTAGGTTTGTTGCACTGCTAGGTGCCTGTTCTTATGGACATATTGAATATAGTATGGAGCGGATGCTTGAATATATCAATACAGCCTCTGACAACATACGGAGGAATACCATCCGGTCCACATGACGCTTTTGGTGTGAGTGCCTTTATAGCCACTTCAATTTCTCGCAGTTGTATTTCTCCAAGTTGAAAGTTGTCCAACAGGCTAATGCATTCCGTCTTGTTAGATATAAAACTGTCTACGTCATATTTTGCTGAGACATTGTTATAAACAGATTGAAAGTAATGCGCGAAGGCCTGAGCAATCTCACTGTCCTTATTTAGTTCTTTCCCATTGTAAGTAAAGGAGGCTGATGACATATGCTTGGTTTTGCTTTTGACAAAACTCCAAAGTTGGCCCGGATCATTATGCATAGAAAGTTCAGATTCTAGAATGAATGTTTTATACGCAATTGATATGTCGGTCTTTATCTGTTTACGTAACTCATGAAATTTTTCACGATGATATAGGCTTGCAGTTGTTCCACTTTTCCATTTTTTATGATGATATGATTTGGATTTTATTTTTCTAATTATATTATAAGTGAACCAGCTCGGATAATTTCCATTAACATGTTTCTTACGGGGAATACACATACTAAATACATTATTAATCATGTTGTAAAAGTTGGATAGCACATTATTGATATCATTCGTTTGCGAAAGACAGCCCCAGTTTATTTTGTGCAGTTCCACGTATAATTTTTTGAAATCAGCCTTCTTAAAGTTGAAACCAGATACTTTAGCTTCTCTGTTTTCTTTCTTTGTAACGTTTAATGGGATAGAGACACTTATTGCGGGATGGTGTCTGTCTTCCTTAGTAACAAGAGGACAGTTTCAATTCAACGAGAACCTTATCAATATTTGATAATACCAAATCTAAAGTTCGGCCGTTACTGTTACGAATATTATTAAATGACGCTAAATCATATAAGGACATAAAGTTATATAATTTTTTACAATTTGTTGTTGATGATAAGAAATCAAAAGTACAACCTGTTATTTCAGGAATATTGAAATCCCCTATGCAGAGAATGTTGCTACCTATTGGGCAATTAGTCTCAATAAATTGATAGAATTGTTCATATATTACTAAACTTGATTCAGGAGGAATGTACACTGCACATATGAATAATTTAAAACCGTGAATTACAAGTTTGACAAGAACACATTCAAAATACAAGTCATACGAATTAACAAGATATATATTATGATTATAGTGTGTTGCTATTATTACACCCCCTCCCTTACATTGATTAAACAGTTCGAGATTTCTATCCTGGCGGAAGACTTTGTATCTATTATCAAAGAACTCTGTATCGAAATGATTTTCGGTTAAGAAACTTTCAGTGATTATAATAACATCATAATTATTTGAGAGTACATTTGTATAAAATTCTTGAGCTTTGGAACGCAAACCAAAAGTATTTTCATAAAACACCGAAAACATACATATTTGGTTCAGAGACTTAACTTTCTGAGAGGAGGGTTCATGCATGTTATGTTTACAGAATCCGGATCTCGAATTACACTCAGTATTTCCTGGAATTTCTTTTGGTGGAGGAACGCTATTTTGGTTGCTACAGGTGATCAATTGTTTTGTTCTACTTACATGTTGCAGTTCCTGAGAACACAATTCTCACTGGTTTCTGCAACATCTATACTGAAAAAGAAAAACCCGGGTTAAAACCCAAAAATGACGAGGGATAATGACGATTGGGTTTTAATCCAGTGCCCATCTCTAATTCTGACTAGCGCCTTTCTCCAATAACTTTTAACATGTATTATGGTAAAATAGTAATTATTATTATCATTATATTTAAAGAAAAAAAAAATAAGTTAGTTCACTAATCACCGATCAAGATTTTGAGTTTGTAATCGATAAACGTGAACTGAGACTAATATTTTCACATTTTAAAAATAAAAATCCATTTTTCGGGAGGGAAAATATGATTTAAAAAAAAAAAAAAAAAAAACGGGTTTAAAACCAAAAAGTATTTTCCCTCCCGTCGGATTTTTTTCCCTTCGCCCATCACTACCTATTATTACATATTTTAAAACTGCTTACAAAACATACTCAAAGATGAGAGGTTGAATAGTTGCAGCCTAGTCATTAATCTTTAAAGTTTGCAGTTTCGTGTGCTCTGTTGTCTGGATTACAACAGAATTAGCAGTTAAATTCAGAGCATTGATAATCTTATAATTCTATGGGTTCTGCCAGTGCTCTTCAATCGTTGTGGCCCACATTGAAGCCACACTTAGCTATTGCAAAGAGTTAGTGATGTGCACTATGTAAAGACAGTGGAGAGCCTCAAAATAATTTCTACTTTTATTATTATTATTATTATTATTATTATTATTATTATTATTATTATTATTATTATTATTATTTCACACCCATGCCTTGGGGGGTAAATCGGACAAGGGTGTAGCTAGAAAATTACAAAAGGGGGTTATCTAAAAGTGAAAATTGACGAATACGAATGAAACTTTCGCAGGTTTATCACGAGGTCTACTGTTCGTTCACAGAGTGTTTATTGGTTCAAATGACAGGTCGAGTTCGTTGGGAAACAAAATCGGACCAGGGGAAGGGGGTGAAATTCTCTCTTAATAGTGCGAAAATATAGAAAAATGAAGAAAACCACAATTAAAAACGAATTTGATGAACTCCTCTCTGTTACAAGAGCTTAATAAATAAGCAATTATGAGCTATTGGTTCGGAGGAAGGGGAGGGGGTAAAATCGGATAAGGGTGTAGCCAGAAAGTAGAAAAGAGGGTTATTTAAAAATGAAAACGGACGAATCAAAACGAAATTTCCACAGGAAATGACCAAACATATTTTTGACATTACAAGCTGTTACTTCACAGGTGTGTAAGTATTATATGTGGTGGATCGGATAAGGGTGTAGCCAGAAAAAGGAAAAGAGAGTCTAAAAAAATTAAAACTGACGAATCAAAACAAACCTTTCACAGGAAATGAGCAAACATATTTGGGGATTACGGCCTATTGTTTCGGAGGGAGCGGGGTAAAATCGGATAAGGTATAAAATCGCAAGAATACAGAAACGGGGGTGATCTAAAATTGAAAACTGACGAATCAAAACGAAACTGTCACAGGAAATGAACAAACATGTATCGAGGATTACGACCTTTGTTTCCGGAGATGCATGAAATCGGATGCGGTGTAGCCAGAAAATGAAAAGGGGGTGATCAAGAAATGAAAACTGACGAATCGAAACAAAACTTTCCACGCAACACACAATGTATAATATACGTATATTAAACGTATAATAAACATTCTAACGTGTATTAGACGTTTAATATACGTATATTATACATTATGTGCTGTGTGGGTTTCACAGAAAACGAGCAAACGTACTTCGCGGATTATGGCATATTTTTTCGGAGGGGGTGGGGGTAAAATAGCTAAGGGTGTAGCCAGAAAATGAAACAGGGGTGATCAAAAATGGAAACTGATGAATCGAAACGATACTTTGACAGGAAATGAACAAATATATTTCGAGAATTACTGTTGTTTCGGAGGAAGGTGGAGGGGGGGGGGGTTGAAATCAGATAAGGATGTCGCCAGAAAATGGAAATGAATTATCCAAAAATGAGAACTGACGAACCTAAGTAAAACTTTCAGAAATTTATCGCGAGGTCTACTGTTCGAAGAATCTTAATACTAATTAACTTAGTTTAACTTTGTTCACTCCAAAGGTGGCGCTCCAAGCAATTTGACGTGTGGGGCTTCAAAGCATTTGTTTTTGACTGCACTTTGATGTTTCATGTGCAAAAGTAGATTTGAAATTTCATAATTTGATTTTAAGACATTTTTATAAATTAACAACAGCATTTTTGAGAGTGGCAGATGAACAGGTACATAATGTCTTGAGTTTATAAACCATAACCACGTGCCAAAAAATATTGCAAATACCCAAATGACCTAACTGAAAAAGCTAAAAGGGCATTATCATTAACAAACTAACGTAAAAGATGTGTTAGTAAAAAATATGACATACCCACAACAGTTTTACAGAGACATGTAAACCAATATAACGTGAAGTCTCAAGATCGCATACTGTAAATAAAAATACAGAAGAAATGATTATTGATAAAATTGTGGAGTGTGCAGAGTAGGGTTATTCCGTACAAGAGTATGACATAACACTGATGATCAAGAGATATTTTAACAAATAAGGGAAAACATTTCCAAAGTTCAAAAATAATTTGCTCGTAAGTTTTCTTCAACGTCATTCCGAAAAATCTCAGATATCGATTTCGTGTGTGGCTATCCCGACGTTTCAGATGTGTTCGATTTCCATTTTGGGCAGGTAAAAAGGAAATTCTCGCAGCCAAAGCCTTACTGTAAGGGAATGATGATAATTCATGTCAGTTGCAATGCAATAGGAAAGTAACACAAAAAAATTAATGCTTGTTCCTATTCACCCCACCTGTTAGTTGAATAGAAAAAAAAAAACATTTTAAAAAATAAAAATATATAACTAAGGAAGAGTATTTTAACTTAATATTTGCAACAGTTTCATTGCCTCAATAAAGACTGTCATTTTAGACCAAAACTTTATTTTCATTGGCCAACTAGTTCTAAAATAATTTGGTTCAAATTTGCGCAGTGCTGACCCCACGGCCATCACCCAGGTGGGAATAATTGCACATGCTATTGGGGGAGGCTCAGGGCCGCAAGGTCTGTCACGCCAGTGAACTGCCGATGTATCTGAAACGGAAAGTTTTCAATGAATGTATTCTTCCTGTTTTGACATACGGAGCTATGACATGGACACTAACAAAATCAGACATTCACAGTCTGCAGACTACACAAAGGAGTAAGGAGAGATGTATGCTCGGAATAACCCGAAGAGATAGGAAAAGAAATATGTGGATCAGGAAGATAACAGGAGTGACGGATATTATTGCGAAAATAAAGGGACTGAAGTGGCAGTGGGCGGGACATATCGTAAGAAGAACTTATGACAGATGGACAAAGGCAGTTCTCGACTGGATACCTAGAGACAGGAAACGCCCAAGAAAGCGTCCTAATACAAGATCGAGTGACGAAATGAAAAAGCACTGTGGAATAGCATGGAAAAGAAAAGCAGAAGATAGATGGTTATGGAGAAGAGTTGAAGAGACCTTCATCCAGCAGTGGATCGACATCGGTTGAAAATGATGATGATGATGATGAAATGATATATATATTAATATTTAAAAACTATTTTTCCTCAATGCATTATATCATTGTAAAATGTTCTAAACTGCACAAGAATTGCTAGGAATGATGGATTGCTGATACAACAGGTCCAGGGTCTGGAAGCGTTTATCTTATGTCCAGGGCCTGCACCGAACTTCCCTACACCGAATCTTCCATATCCCCGCAAAAATGCCCTTTCTTGCAATTTGTCCTATCTTTAAAGGACGGTAAAGTCCCTGGTCCTCAGAACCTTCGTCTTCTATATTTCTAGGTGAAGTGGCTAATGCTAGAAACACCAAAGACAAATGTTGATTATGATGAATGGGAATGAGAATGAGAATTAGAAATACGAAATTTGATATAAAAACCTTTCACCAAACGTGTGTTACGAAAATAACTTCTTTAAAAAAGTTCATGAAGTCGCCATCTTGAATCCAATATGGTGGATGAGAATGTATTTCACAATCGCTGGGGATAGAAATACCAAATGAAATACACATATTGATTATCAAGATGTGATCACGAAATGATAAATAAAGTGTGAAAAGTCGTTGTCTTGAATCCAAAATGGCCTCCTAAAATAAAAATCGAAGGTACTAAATTTGGTAGAAATGTTTATGAAAATGGGCAGGTAAGGTAAGTATACGCCGAATACCCTCTTATTCCCTCCATTACATTCTTGGTATTATCCAATTTACCTAATGGATTTACCAATTTATCATAATGCACATTTATACCAAACTCTGTGTTTCTATAGCTTCAGCCATTTGCTTTGTGCATATACACTCCTTATTTTATTTAGGCTGTCAAATAAGATCCACAATGGCAACTTTTTCAAAATTTGGCATTGTTTCCTTGATTTGCTCATTCTCAAAAATATTTCTACCAAATTTGGTACATATAACTTCAGCACTTTGACTGTACATATAGCTTTGATTTTTATTTTAGGAGGCCATATTGGACTCAAGATGACGATTTTTTCATACTTCATTGCGTGATCACATATTGATAATCAATATTTGTATCACATGAGGTGTTTCTATCCCCAGCGACTGTGAAATATATTCTCGTCCGCCATATTGGATTCAAGATGGCGACTTCTTGGACATTTTTATGAAATATCTTAAGAACGACTGCACCGATTTGAACGAAACTTGGCACACATATATCTTATAGTCTGGCGGATAATAATGTTGGAGTGGAACACCCCTAGCGCGTCCAAAGGCGGAGGTGGAGGGCTGAAATGTAAAATTTGTCGAAAATGACCAATATTAGTGTCGTTTATATAGATTTTGAGGTCACTTAGATCAATGTTAACACTCCAAAAAGGTAGTAGTAGTTGCTGTTCTTGTTGTTGTTGTTGTTGGAGAAAAAAGTAGTAGTAGTAGTAGTAGGTAGTAGTAGTAGTAGTTGCAGGTAGGTGTAGTAGTAGTGGTGGCAGTAATAGGTAGTTGTAGTAGTAGTGGTGGTAGTAGTAGTAGGTAATTGTAGTAGTAGGTAGTAGTAGTAGTAGTAGGTAGAAGTAGTAGTAGTAGTAGTATAATGTAGTAGAAATAGGTAATAGTATTCCAATATATTTTTAAGAAACCAGATCTCCCCGTACGAAGTCGGGCGTTAAGGCTATTAGCCTTTAAAAAATAGAAAAATACTGGGATAAACTGCATGTAACGTAAGACCAACTACAGGGTGGGCTATAATGTTTCAAACGAAAATTGGCAAGTGCACCACGAAAAACGTTACCCCCACCCCTATCACCGAAACGAAGGGGAATAGACCCTATGTTTACATAAGCATTTGTACTTAGCATGACCTTCCCGATCCCCCCTCCCCATCATATCCCAAAATCTTTGCATTTCCTCACCGGACACCGTGTATACATTATAATATTTCCAATAAGGGTGATGTTTGAATATCAGAAGTGATATTCGAAAAATCTGCATAGAAATTTTCTAGAATTTCTGGCATGAGGATCTCTAATAGTGGATTACCACCTGTTCTCACTTTGTGTGGGGTAGGATACATTAAAGAGACTGTTTATGTTGTTCCACTGCGAACTACCGTGGATGAAATGGGGAATCAGTATTTTGCATATCGATAATACTCGGGAAGAAGAAGAAGACTAGATCCACAGATTCCACTCTATAGCGTCTCACGGTGCCCCCTACACTATCTATCTTCTTGCGTAAACCGAATTTGAAAATTGTTCTTCGTTCCAAAGATATTTTGATTTGTCAAATTAAATGTTCATAAAAAAACCTTGTATATAAAAAGTGTATATACCTTTTTTTTTAACTTTATGAAAGTAATTTTTAATGCTGAAATTTTATTCAAACCGCATTTTATATGGTTATTACTTTTAACAAACATTAAGAAAACACCAATAGCTCAATACCCGCGAACTTGTACCTTTTCATACACACCCACAAATATATTCATTTTCACAAAATTTATATTTGGATTGAAATATTTTTGGTAAAAAAGAACAAAGCAATTTTAGGGAGCCTGCGGTGCTACTTTCCGGGGTATTTATCATCTCCCGAACCTGGAAACGGAACGAAAGTTTTCTGGTGGAAATTCACGCAATGCTGCTCTTTCAGCGCTAAACAAACTTATTGCTACGTGCTTTGAATGCACCAAATCGGCCCATTGGAATGTGTCCAGGCTTGTCGTTGGCCAACCTTGTCGTCAGCGATCCAAAAACGATCCCGACAAGCCTGGACACCTCAGGAATGTGTCCAGGCTTGTCGTCGTCCATCCTTGTCGTCAACGACCCAAAATGAGATGTGTCCAGGCTTGTCGTCGTCCAACCTTGTCTGCGTCCCGTTTCTCACATACTAGCTTAATCTTAACGGGACGCCGTCAAGGTTGGACGACGACAAGCCTGGACACTTAATTTTGGTCGCTCCCGACAAGGTTGGACAACGACAAGCTTGGACGACGACAAGCTTGGACAACGACAAGCTTGGACAACGACAAGCTTGGACACTTCTCAATTTATCCTCTTGCACCAGTCTCGAACGAATTCCTGAGGTGTCCAAGCTTGTCGTGGTCGATCCCGACAAGTCTGGACACATCTCATTTTGGGTCGTTGACGACAAGGTTGGACGACGACAAGCCTGGACACATTCCTGGGGTGTCCAAGCTTGTCGTGGTCGATCCCGACAAACCTGGACACATCTAATTTTGGGTCGCTGACGACAAGGTTGGCCAACGACAAGCCTGGACACATTCCTGAGGTGTCCAGGCTTGTCGGGATTGATTTTGGATCGCTGACGACAAGGTTGGCCAACGACAAGCCTGGACACATTCCAATGGGCCGATTTGGTGCATTCAAAGCACGTAGAAATAAGTTTGTTTAGCGCTGAAAGAGCAGCATTGCGTGAATTTCTACCAGAAAAGTTTCGTTCCGTTTCCAGACTCGGGAGATGATAAATACCCCGTAAAGTAGCACCGCAGGCTCCATAAAGTTGCTTTCTTCTTTTTTACCAAAAATATTTCAATTCAAATATAAATTTTATGAAAATGAATATATTTGTGCGTGTGTATGAAAAGGTACAAGTTCGCGGGTATTGAGCTATTTGTGTTTTCTTAATGTTTGTTAAAAGTAATAACCATATAGAATGTGGTTTGAATACAATTTCAGCATTAAAAATTACTTTCATAAAGTTAAAAAAATATACACTTTTTATATACAGGGTTTTTATGTATATTTAATTTGACAAATCAAAATATCTTTGGAACGAAGAACAATTTTCAAATTCGGTTTACGCAACATAGTGTAGGGGGCACCGTGAGACGCTATAGAGTAGAATCTGTGGATCTAGTCTTCTTCTTCTTCTTCCCGAGTATTATCGATATGCAAAATACTGATTCCCCATTTCATCCACGGTAGTTCGCAGTGGAACAACATAAACAGTCTCGTTAATGTATCCTACCCCACACAAAGTGAGAACAGGTGATAATCCACTATTAGAGATCCTCTGCTAGAAATTCTAGAAAATTTCTATGCAGATTTTTCGAATATCACTTCTGATAAAAACATCACCAATATTGGAAATATTATACTGATATTTCCAATAAGTAATATTACAATGTATACACGCTGTCCGGTGAGGAAATGCAAAGATTTTGGGATGTGATGGGGAGGGGGGATCGGGAAGGTCATGCTAAGCAAAAATGCTTATGTAAACATAGCGTCTATTCCCCTTCGTTTCGGTGATAGGGGTGGGGGTAACGTTTTTCGTGGTGCACTTGCCGACATTATAGCCAACCCTGTAGTAGGTCTTACGTTACATGCAGTTTATCCAAGTATTTTCCTATTTTTTAAAGGTTACTAGCCTTAACGCCCGACTTCGTACGGGGAGATCTGGTTTCTTAAAAATATTTTGGAATACTATTACCTATTTCTACTACATTATACTACTACTACTACTACTACTTCTACCTACTACTACTACTACTACTACCTACTACTACAATTACCTACTACTACTACTACAACTACAACTACCTACTACTACCACCACTACTACTACTACAACTACCTACTACTACTACTACTGCTACCACTATTACCTACTACTACTACTACTGAAACTACCTACTGCTACTAACACTACAACTACCTAGTACTACTACAGCTACATACTACTACTATTATTACTACACCTACTATTATTACTACTACTACTACTACACTTACCTGCAACTACTACTACTACTACTATTACACCTACTATTACTACTACTACTACTACCTACTACTACTACTACTTACTACTCCAACAACAACAACAACAGCAACTACTACTATTACGGCGTTTGGAGTGTTAACATTGATCTAAGTGACCTCAAAACCTATGTACAAGACCTATGTACAGGATGTATTGGTCATTTTCGACAAATTTTACATTTTAGCCCCTCCACCTTCGCTAGGGGTATTCCACTCCAACATTATTATCCACCAGACTATAAGGTATATGTGTGCCAAGTTTCGTTCAAATCGGTTTAGTCGTTCTTAAGATATTTCATTAACAACATTTATGCCATTATTTATATTTCAACCCCTCCACCTCCGCCCCTGGAGGCGCTAGGGATGTCCTACTCCAACATTATTATTCGCCAGACTATAAGCTATACGTGTGCCAAGTTTCGTTCAAATCGGTGTAGTCGTTCTTAAGATATTTCATTAAAACCATTTATTTATACTATTATTTATATTTCACTCCCTCCACCTCCGCCCCTGGACGCGCTAGGGGTGTTCTACTCCAACATTATTATTCGCCGGACTATAAGCTATATGTGGGCCAAGTTTCGGTCGAACCGTTCTTAAGATAATTCATTAAAACCATTTATGCAATTATATCGCCATTTAAAAAGCATTGTGTAGTGTTCCACCCCCTCCCCCTCTGCAACGGGGTGAGTATGGGGTAGCTAACCCCGACAGTGTTGGTTGCCTAGTAGCAAGAAATATTTGTGCCAAGTTTGGTCAAAATCGGTTCAACCGTCTAGGAGGAGATGTGGAACATACATACATACATACATACATACATATATACAATCATTTTTATATATAAGGATAACCGTTACTTGGTTAATCTACAAAACTGGAAATACAATACTATTCTCAAACATACGAAAGCTCTACATTTCCACGTAGGAACAGAAGTTACAATAAAAATTGTGACAATAATAACAGTAACAATTAAAATAAGAGAAGAAATTATAATAATCATTATTACTAAACAAGCAAAATTGTTTGTTTCCAGTGGAAGTCATTATTTAACAAATAAACCGATTAGTAAGAAGTGTTTATGGCTTCTAAAGAAGATAACAACTTGACACCTGTGTATAGTTTTCCCCAAATCAGAAACAGTTTCTCTACTGACAGAGTTTCTACTCAAGAGCAGTGAAAAATTGTGTTGCAAAAGAGAATTAAAAAAAAAAAAAAAAAAAAAACTCCGTTACTTCCCTATTGTATGCAGTGTTGAGACAAATTGCAGATCTCCTAAAAGCCTGTTTCGTTAGCTTTAAAACAAGCTAATGAAACATATGTAATGTAAGACCAACTACAGGGTGTGCTATAATGTTTGAAACATGAATGGGCAAGTGCAAGATGCAAAAAGTTATCTCCACCTCTATCTCCGAAACCCTATATGTTCACATAAACATTTTTGCTTAGAATGACCTTCCCTATCACCTCCCAAAGTCTTGGATCCAATATGGTGGCCGAAAGCATTTGTCATAAAAATACAGAGCCTAGACGCTGAGGCTAGAGACACCAAATGTGGTATAAATAATGACCATCACGAGGAGGTTAGAAGCAGAAAATAAATTTGGGAAAAGTCTCCATCCTGAATCCAATATGATTCCTAAAATATAAGCACAGTATATGCACAGCCCGAACTACTGAACCTAAAAATACGAAATTTGGTATAAAACCCTTTCATCAAACGTGCATTAAAAGAATAATAAAAATGTTCAAGAAGTCGCCATCTTGAATCCAATATGGCGGACGAGAATATATTTCACAGTCGCTGGGGATAGAAACACCAAATGTAACACAAATATTGATTATCAATATGTGATCACGCAATGAAGTACGAAAAAATCGTCATCTTGAATCCAATATGGCCTCCTAAAATAAAAATCAAAGCTATATGTACAGTCAAAGTTCTGAAGTTATATGTACCAAATTTGGTAGAAATATTTTTGAGAATGAGCAAGTCAAGGAAACAACGCCAAATTTTGAAAAAATTGCCATCGTGGGTCCTATTTGGAGCCTAAATAAAATAAGGAGTGTATATGCACAAACCAAATGGCTGAAGCTATACAAACACAGAGTTTGGTATAAATGTGCATTATGATAAATTGGTAAATCCATTAGGTAAATTGGATAATACCAAGAATGCAATGGAGGGAATACGAGGATATTCGGCGTATACTCATTTTCAATTTTGAGACACCATTGTATGGCTACCTAAAATTTATGAAGTCTATATACCGCATCTATAGAGTGTGTAATAAATGTCAGAGCGTATCCCACCTAAAATTTTAGGATGACATCACTGGAAACTTTGAAAATGTTGTCATCTTGAATTCAATACGGCAACCGTACATACAATTTCAAAGTAGCCACCATTTCCGTACAATGTAAGCGTAGTTTGTTTTCGTCCACTTTTTCGAGGGCTTTTCAGACATCTTCGCTTTTTTTCTGTGTTTTCATTTTGTTGGTAAAATTCAGATGGCAATTAGTAGTTGTTTCGATTAAAGTCATATACAGGGAAAAGTTCCTATTTCGTGATTGCGACCATATTGAATCCAAAATGAAAACCATTTCAAAGTTTCATATTATCCCATTTACGTAGTCATCATAATGCACATTTATACCAAATTCAGTGTTTCTGCCTTCATCCATTTATTGGGTTGTGCATATACTTTCGTTATTTATTCAGGGCGCCATACTGATCCACGATGGGAACTTTTCTACATTTGGTATTCTTCCCTTTACCTGCCCATTCTCATGAATATTTCTACCAAATTTGGTACCTTCGATTTTTATTATAGGAGGCCATTTTGGATTCAAGACAACGACTTTTTCACACTTTATTTATCATTTCGTGATCACATCTTGATAATCAATATGTGTATTTCATTTGGTATTTCTATCCCCAGCGATTGTGAAATACATTCTCATCCACCATATTGGATTCAAGATGGCGACTTCATGAACTTTTTAAAGAAAGTATTTTCGTAATACACGTTTGGTGAAAGGTTTTTATATCAAATTTCGTATTTCTAATTTTCATTCTCATTCCCATTCATCATAATCAACATTTGTCTTTGATGTTTCTAACTTTAGCCATTTGACCTAGAAATATAGATGAAGGTTCTGAGGTCCAGGGACTTTACCGTCCTTTAAAAATAGGACAAATTGCAAGAAAGGGTATTTTTTGCGGGCATATGAAGATTCGGTGTAGCCCCTGAACATAAGGTGGACGCTTCCAGACCCTGGACCTGTTGTATCAGCAATCCATCATTCCTAGCAATTATTGTGCAGTTTAGAACATTTTAAAATGATATAATGCATTGAGGAAAAATAGTTTTTAAATATTAATATATATATATATATATATATATATATATATATCATTTTCAACCTATGTCTATCCACTGCTGGATGAAGGTCTCTCCAACTCTTCTCCATAACCATCTATCTTCTGCTGTTCTTTTCCATGTTATTTTACAGTGCTTTTTCATTTCGTCACTCCATCTTGTATTACGACGCTTTCCTGGGCTTTTCCTGTCTCTAGGTATCCAGTCGAGAACTGCCTTTGTCCATCTGTCATAAGTTCTTCTTACGATATGTCCCGCCCACTGCCACTTCAGTCCCTTTATTTTCGCAATAATATCCATCACTCCTGTCATCTCCCTGATCCACATATTTCTTTTCCTATCTCTTCGGGTTATTCCGAGCATACATCTCTCCATGCTCCTTTGTGTAGTCTGCAGACTGTGAATGTCTGATTTTGTTGGTGTCCATGTCTCAGCCCCGTATGTCAAAACAGGAAGAATACATTCGAAAACTTTTCGTTTCAGACACATCGGCAGTTTACTTTTTAATATGAGTATATATATATATATATATATATATATATATATATATATATATATATATATATATATATATATCTCACTGGCGTGACAGACCTTGCGGCCCTGAGCCTGCCCCAATATCATGTGCAATTATTTCCACCTGGGTGATGGCCGTGGGGTCAGCACTGCGCAAATTTGAACCAAATTATTTTAGTACTAGTTGGCCAATGAAAATAAAGTTTTGGTCTAAAATGACAGTCTTTATTGAGGCAATGAAACTGTTGCAAATATTAAATGAAAATACTCTTCCTTAGTTATATATTTTTAATTTTTTAAATGTTGTTTTTTTCTATTCAACAGGTGGGGTGAATAGGAACAAGCATTAATTTTTTTGTGTTACTTTCCTATTGCATTGCAACTGACATGAATTATCATCATTCCCTTACAGTAAGGCTTTGGCTGCGAGAGTTTCCTTTTTACCTGCCCAAAATGGAAATCGAACACATCTGGAACGTCGGGATAGCTACACACGAAATCGATATATGAGATTTTTCGGAATGACGTTGAAGAAAACTTACGAGCAAATTATTTTTGAACTTTGGAAATGTTTTCCCTTATTTGTTAAGATATCTTTTGAACATCAGTGTTATGTCATACTCTTGTACGGAATAACCCTACTCTGCACACTCCACAATTTTATCAATAATCATTTCTTCTGTATTTTTTTTTTTTTTTTTTTTTTACAGTATTCGATCTTGAGACTTCACGTTATATTGGTTTACATGTCTCTGTAAAACTGTTTTGGGTATGTCATATTTTTTACTAACACATCTTTTACGTTAGTTTGTTAACCATAATGCCCTTTTAGCTTTTTCAGTTAGGTCATTTGGGTATTTGCGATATTTTTTGGCACGGGGTTATGGTTTATTTAAAGACATTACGTACCTGTTCACGTGCCACTCTCAAAAATGCTGTTGTTAATATATAAAAATGTCTTTAAATCAAATTATGAAATTTCAAAACTAGTTTTGCACATGAAACATTGAAGTGCAGTCAAAAATCAATTCTTTGAAGTCCCAGAAGTCAAATTGCTTGGAGCGCCACCTTTGGAGTGAACAAAGTTAAACTAAGTTAATTAGTATTAAGATTCTTTGAACAGTAGACCTCGCGATAAATTTCTGAAAGTTTTACTTAGGTTCGTCAGTTCTCATTTTTGGATAATTCATTTTCATTTTCTGGCTACATCCTTATCTGATTTCACCACCCCCTCCACCTTCCTCCGAAACAAAAGTAATTCTCCAAGCATATTTGTTCATTTCCTGTCAAAGTATCGTTTCGATTCATCAGTTTCCATTTTTGATCACCCCTGTTTCATTTTCTGGCTACACCCTTAGCTATTTTACCCCCACCCCCTCCGTAATAATATGCCGTAATCCGCGAAGTACGTTTGCTCGTTTTCTGTGAAACCCACCAGCACATAATGTATAATATAAGCATATTAAACGTCTAATACACGTTAGAATGTTTATTATACGTTTAATATACGTATATTATACATTGTGTGTTGCGTGGAAAGTTTTGTTTCGATTCGTCAGTTTTCATTTTTAGATCACCCCCTTTTCATTTTCTGGCTACACCGTATCCGATTTCATGCATCTCCGGAAACAAAGGTCGTAATCCCCGATATATGTTTGTTCATTTGCTGTGACAGTTTCGTTTTGATTCGTCAGTTTTCAATTTTAGATCACCCCCGTTTTTTTATTCTTGCGATTTTATTCCTTATCCGATTTTACCCCGCTCCCTCCGAAACAATAGGCCGTAATCCCCAAATATCTTTGCTCATTTGCTGTGAAAGGTTTGTTTTGATTCGTCAGTTTTAATTTTTTTTAGATCTTTCTTTTCCGTTTTCTGGCCACACCCTTATCCAACCCCCCCCCCACACACACCTGCGAAGTAACAGGTAATGGCCGAAATATGTTTGGTCATTTCCTGTGGAAATTTCGTTTTGATTCGTCCGTTTTCATTTTTAAATAACCCTCTTTTCTACTTTCTGGCTACACCCTTATCCGATTTTTACCCCCTCCCCTTCCTCCGAATCAATAGCTCATAATTGCTTATTTATTAAGCTCTTATAACCGAGAGTAGTTCATCAAATTCGTTTTTAATTGTGGTTTTCTTCGTTTTTCTATATTTTCGCACAATTAAGTGGGAATTTCACCCCCTTCCCCTTGTCCGATTTTGTTTCCCAACGAACTCGACCTGTCATTTGAACCAATAAACACTGTGAAACGAACAATAGACCTCGTGATAAACCTGTGAAAATTTCATTCGTATTTGTCAATTTTCACTTTTAGATAACCCCCTTTTGTAATTTTCTAGCTACACCCTTGTCCGATTTACCCCCCCCCCTTTCCGAAGAAATACCTCCAGATCCCCGAAGTATATTTGCTGATTTATAAAGCTCTTGCAACAGAAAATAGACCATTAAATTCGTTTTTTTTTTATTTTCTGTGTTTTTCTACATTTTTGCACTTTTAATGGGGTTCCACTCCCTCCCCTTGGTTCAATTTTGTTCTCCAACGAATGATCTGTAACTTGAACAAATAAACAATCTGTGAAAGTTTCATTTGAATCGGTTCACGCGTTCGACTTTTATCGTGCGACATACACACAGACAAACAGACAACACAAATGCCAAACTTTCGACTAGAAGACTTCGCAAGCTCGGTCAAAAATTGTCAACAGTAATGTAGCTAAATATAGTTGCAGAGAAAAAATGTTAAAGCAAGTCGCCAATCCTATTATTGCATGCATAGCAAGATTAGAGTATGAAGAGTACCTCAAACAATTAATATAGGGTTTCTCTTGCATTTATAAAACCTAAGAGTGAACAAATTAAAAAAAATGAAAGTTTTGTTCGTATTCACCCCACTTGAAGGTATAAAGCATTACCATAAGATCTGCAGGGCAGGGATTTTTCTATATTCCTCAAAACTCCCCCTAACATCCCTTCAAAATTATTGAGAAACCCATCCTTCTCACTTATAGCTAGGAAGTTTCGGCGCAGGAACCTTCAATGCAAGAAATTATTATAATAGTTGTATTTCCACAAAAAACTATGAGACATGCATGGTATAAATTATTTAAGTCCTGCAGTAGGCCTACTTTTTTTTTTTTTTTTAAAAAAAAAAAGGCATGTTTTGATATGTAATGACATATATTATCTCTTGCAGGTCCTATTTTACCCTATCATTAGTCTAGACATTATTATGAAGGTAGGATTCAAATGAATACATTTGCTTCTAAATCCATGAAGTATCTGGGTTGTATAAAATATTTTATGGATACAAAAAATAAAATAAAAATATGGATGATGTAATGGAAAATAATATTATGGAAGCAACACATATAGACAGGGTTGGAAATGGAAATTTACAAGTTATGGAACACTGTAGTTCGCTCCGGTCCGTGTCGATCCCTGATTATAGGACAACCTACTTTCGTGCATGGCAAAGTTTTTACATTTTAACCAATAAATATCAACATTTTTTGTTGTTCTTATTGGATCACACAAACTGCTGTAGATGATGAATCTAAATTTAGTATGAATATACACAGTGGCGGCGATTGGACGTTAAAAGTGGGGGGGGGGGGCAAGATATGATCTGAATATGTGTATATCAATGTTAGTATTTCTGATTGTTTCTAACACTTTGAAGAAATGTTGTATAACTAATAGGATACTATCTTTTTCAGTTAAAATGCCGTATATCGTGTTTCATATTTAATTAAATAAATTCACAAGAGCAACGCACACTGGTACTAACCCTTGATTCCTTACTCATGAACATCTTAAAATTCTGTCTGGAAAATTGTGTGATCAGATTATTTAACAACATATTTGTAAAACAAATAAATAGAAAGGATATTATTAATCAAACTAATGAATAATGAGGCTTGTTTTGTAGAAGTTATATTGAAACTGGGGATTAATGAACAACTTATATTTTTAATTCCAGCTTAATACCATACTTGCCATTAAATGTATGTTATTACTGTTATTGATCTTGTTTCTGAAAGAGTTTTTGGTGTTGTGAATGCTGTTCACAACTTCAAATGTTTGTTAGGCGAACTTTACAAGGTGTTCAGTAAGTCATCTACATCTGCAACACTTAAAAGTATCACGACAGTCACAGATGTCGCAGGACTGCTGAAAATCAAAAGATTGTTTCAGATACGTTGGATTTCAAATGAGAAGGATGCATTATTGGCAGTCTTTACATAATTTTCTTGTATAATGCAATTCCTACTTTTGGAGTATGAAAATACTGACCATTTGAACAGAGGCAGTTTTAAACTGAGTGGTATTTACAAATAATAATAATAATAATAATAATAATAATAATAATAATAATAATAATAATAATAATAATAATAATAATAATAATAATAATAATAATAAACTGTCGGGGAAAAAGAACATTCTATTGCTCGCTTTTCTTCTGAATATTGCGTCCATTCTGTCTAATATTAGTAAAATGATGCAAAAGGAAGCAGTTTCGTACACTGAAATAGAGAAAAAATTGGCTCTACAATCCAAGCTCTGAGAGAAATGCGTATAAAAGATGATGTCAACCAAAGTCTTTGTAAAGATAAGTATTTAGTGCACTGCAGATAAGCATCTGATACAGGGAGTGATGATAGTGAGTTTGATCAAATAAGGGGGCAGGTAATCCAGGGTTTAATAGACGAAGTGGAAAGAAGGTTTCCTTTTAAAGATATGCTAAAGTGCTTTTCAATGTTTGAAAATAAAGATCGTAATAGCCTGAATGGTTTATACGGTAAGGTAGGCGTACATAAAGCAGCTTAATTGTTTGGATTGAAACTTGATACTGCAGTGTCAGAATGATTTTGTTTGATTTAGTTTAACGTCCCACGGATATGCCTGCTAGGCTAAAGGAGACGTGGACCTACTGATTATAATGGAATCCGAATCACTTTGGTCGTTCAACTGTATCCCACCGTGGAACCAGGGACCACGCTAACCGAAGTCAAGCGTGCTAGCCAATAGACCAAGCGGGGGTTCTACAATGTCAGAATGGAGAGAGTACAAGTCAATTTCTAAGTCGGTAAATAATTTTCAAGTTCTTAAAGCCTTAACGCGGAAAGTTCGTTCTGTGCCATTATCAACTGCTGCCTGTGAACGTGGATTCAGTGTTGTTCATATTAAAAGTTCCGAAAGAAACCGTATGTTGGCGGGTACCTTGAAATCTTTATTGATAATTAAACTCAGTGGGTTTCCTTTAAAATTATGGGATGCTATTACTGCTGCTCATACGTGAGTTTCTTTTTGGCCATCACATTTTCAACTCCCGTTACACACGGAAAGAAAGTGAAGTTTAATCTTAAAAATTTTCTCTAATGTAAGATACGTTATTGCAAACCATATTTTAGAGGTCTATATATACAGTAACACAATCATTCAATACTCGTATTATTGTGGCTCTCTTCGGTGGTCTAGTGGCTAGCACGCACGCACCATCTTCGGTGCATGGGGTCCTGGGTTCGATTCCCGGTGGGAGCGCCTTAAAAAATTTAAACGATTACGATGGTTCGGATTCCACCTTGAACTGTAAGTCCACATCTCGTAGCCTCGCTGCAGAAAAGGGTCATCAAACTTAAATCAGCAAATCAATCGTATTATAGTGTTTGTGCTTTTATTTTCTAAAGTTTAACGTCCTACGAATATTCAGTAAGGCTAAGGAAGACGGTCATGATGAGATGAATTATAAGGGTGGATTAAGACAGAAGGAAGCGGGAAGACCCCGAGAAAACCCCAACACAATTGTTTGTATACCACAAGCAGAATTTGGTGCGAGCTAGGATCCAACCATTGATCCCACGCACCTGAGGTGAGCGCTCTACCACTGAGGCAACACGCCTTTTTGTTGTCTATCAAGTATTTGTATTGAAATCATATCTGTTATTTATAATAATATATTGTTGCTAATAATACAATATAGATACATAGTATTATTTAGACTTACAAAGGTGACCGTATATCTGAGCGACCAAACTGAAACACTACGTACGTAGCGAAGAAACGAGGATTTCATAAAAAATAATAAAAACTATACTCTGACTCTACAGCTCATGAGGATCTATGGTTGGCCAGGTGGAGCGCTTCAAGTTAGTAGTTCTAATGCTTGGTTAGGACATCGGTTCTCAGGGACTATTATTTCTGACTTATAGATCTCTACCGCTATTTTCGTGAATGCAGTCTTCAATATGATGGTAAACACAAGGGTACTGTGCTCCCACGAGAGTCTAACCCTGGATCATATGCACCGAAGTGTATATTAAATGCAGTAGATAAGTTACCAATTTTGGGTAAATGAATAAATAACATTAAAGTATTTTTAAATAACAATGACGACTAGTTTGATCATTTATTATTATTATTATTATTATTATTATTATTATTATTATTATTATTATTATTATTATTAGTAGTAGTAGTAGTAGTAGTAGTAACAATAACAATAATAATAATAATAATAATAATAATAATAATAATAATAATAATAATAATAATAATAATAATAATAATAATAATAATAATAATAATGTTTATTTCTGTGCCATGAACAGCCTAACGGCAAAAATGCAGCACTTTATCAGACAATATAAACACATATTACATACAATGTAAGCTATATACTGAAACAATAAAACATAATGATAAAATAAAGTAAAATAATATCGGATTAATAATTCCTTGTCAAATTAACACCATTTTTTTTAGTATCAAAATAGTCGTCATAAATAGTAACAATAATATTTGTCAAGCTCAAAAATTCATGCTTTTATACTGATAAAAATAAATTAAACAAAATTAAAAGAATTGGTCAGTCTTCTTAAAATTACAGATTTCGGATTCAACGGAACTAATGTTGATATATTTCTTGTATTATACATTGGTACCCTTATACCTATATTATGCAAGCAATATTCACTATGATAGCTATTGTCTAGTAATTTCTTAATAAAATCTCTTTCAATAACTTTTCTCCTGTCGCTCAATGCCTGCAATCCCCAAAATTGACACCAGTATTCATAACTACGTGAGTAGTAATCTCTATTCATTTTATAGCAGAGTAATAATAATAATAATAATAATAATAATAATAATAATAATAATAATAATAATAATAATAATAATAATAATAATAATAATAATCCATTAATATTTCAATTTTTTGGAGGCTCCACGAAGCATTAGTGTGGATCGTTGAACTTCTTCCCCCCCCATTTTCAAATGATTTCGCACCCTGTTGAAGGGCATGTATGTATGAACTGTAAACGCCTTAACTGGTAGAGTTTGTTGGAACAGACATTTCAAATTGGGTCGTTGACGACAAGCCTGGACACATTCCTGGGGTGTCCAGGTTTGTCGCGGTCGATCCCGACAAGCCTGGACACATCTCATTTTGGGTCGTTGACGACAAGGTTGGACGACGACAAGCCTGGACACATTCCTGGGGTGTCCAAGCTTGTCGTGGTCGATCCCGACAAGCCTGGACACATCTCATTTTGGATCGCTGACGACAAGGTTGGCCAACGACAAGCCTGGACACATTCCTGAAAGTGTCCAGGCTTGTCGGGATCGACCCAGAGATGCTTTGGCATATCTCATTTTGGGTCGCTGACGACAAGGTTGGACGACGACAAGCCTGGACACAAAAAGTGTCCAGGCTTGTCGTCGTCCAACCTTGTCGTCGTCCAACCTTGGCGCGGTCCCAATCTTAACATATGTCTTGTTGGTGAACTCGATTAATGTTGCTTCTGTAAGAATAAATATAGCTATAGTTGTTTACGTGAAAAGCTTTGCAACAATTTAATCACATCGTGGCTAAATATTCTTGTTATCTATTAATCTTATTTATTTATGCTGAATTCGTAAAAGACGATTATTATTAGGTTTGAATGAAACAAAACCGAAACTGGAACATTAATATTATCTTATTCAGCTGAACAAAATGGTAGCGTGACATAAAAGCTTATATGTAGTTTTCGAGAAAGTAGAAAGAAGCCAATTAATTTGTAAATCTGAAAATTGATGCTATATGAGAACCAAGGCACTTATATAGGTGATGCTGATACTAAAATATACCCTCTTTATATCCTTCATTATGATACTGGCAAGATAACAACACATAGTACGGCTAATGATGTACAGCCTAAAACTATCATTAACTCCTAAATTTTAATTCCTGTTTCACTAAAATATTGTACTGAAATATAAAACAATATGTTTGAAGGCAAATTGTCATGTGTAGTTTTCGAGAAAATCGGAGAAACTGAACTTTTCTGGTACTAAAAAGTATATCACTCATTGCGAATTATTAATAATTTTTAGTTTTTATTTTGGTGATTTTTTTTATTTATGTACTGTATACGTAGGAAAATGCTCTATTATCTAGCAGTTTTTTCCTTGCGATGACCCATATTCTTTACGCGCGTACAAATTGTCAATAAATCATACTTGTTATTATTTACAGCCTTGGAGTTAGGCGTTGGTGCTCGTAGTATTTAGAAGGCAATTTTCAGAGGGAAAAATAGAAATAACGAATATTTGAATGAAAGGAACTTCGCAAAAATAATCAATGATCACAATTTTGAATTGTGCCAAACTACACACAAAAAATGCACACAGATTGGCATTACACACAAAATACACACACAGGACAAAATTGCACACATTTTGTGTAATTACACACACACATTGCAACGCTGTTTCAAACGTCTGCTAAAGCTGAAGTGATGTGCTTAGCAATTCAACCAATCCCATGGGAAGAAATCACCATGCCACGATCTGGGATCGCAGTGGCTATTTAATTCAGGCACGGCCAATTCAGCATTTAGAAAGTCACTCATTAAGGTAGTCCCGTATTTGTTGATGGCAGAAAATCGCATAAAAGACATTTACTCGTAATTTTGGAAAATTATGCTCATGTTGCCAAACAGCATGTAGTTTCTCAGTGCTACAAAGCCACATATTGTGTGTCTTTACTTTGTCTGAAAAGCTGAATGTTGATTCATCACTAAAGATTAACTTTTCACGGTTATAATTTTTCACAGAAAAACGTCCTTAAAAGTTTCCTTTGGAATGCCGAGGTCTCGGCTGCCCGACACGTAGAATTTTAAAGACTCCTCGCGTAGGGTTCGCGCAGCCTTGCTGTTTCTTCCCGCACTGAAGAATGGCTGATCCATTTTTCCTTACTAAAGCTATTTTTTCTTTGAAATCTCATCTACCATTTTGTCAGACGGTGAGTTAAGGCGGATTTTCATGCCCGCGTTAGAACGGAAGCATCACATGTAGCGTATTCACCGTAAATTATTTTCGTTTTCATACATCCGTGCGTGTATTGCGCCAAATTACTACTCCCTAGCTAATGCGCATGCGTAAAATAGAAAGTTTGCGACTTCCGCCATGTTAGTCAGTGAATACAATAGTGTACGCGCGCTACTTCCGTCAGAATTGAACAAATTTCTACTCTGACGCGAGTGTAGCGCGCCATCTCCGATGCGTGATTTCATTGGCTGTTTAGCACAATCGCTCGCAACTCACGGAGGTAAAGGACACATGAAAATCCGCCTTTAACCTCGTCTTGAACGAAACTGTCGTTGAACAAACACACCAGATTTACTTATATGAAGATCTACAATATAGAACACCTTCTGCTGCGAGTAGTAGTCCTTTTGTTTATTTTTACCAAACTCACTTGGTTGGCACCACCATAACTTCGACTTTGCAATACTAAGGAAAAATGTGAACATATATATATATATATACAATTGCAAGATAGTTTGTTATGCATTTAGAAAAAAACAATTAAACGCTATCTAGAACATCATTATGGCTATTGCAGATTAATTCGTTTATTATGTTCGTTATATATTTTAAAAAGCTCATTAATTCTATTCTTATTCTTTCAGAAATCAAAGAAGCCATGTTACGAAATTGAACAATACGGAATCTGGAGCTATTGAGTCAAATAATAAGGACCTATCAGCTAACAAGGTTTCTGTCGATGATCAGATGTCTGACAGAATAGTTACAGTAAACCAGGATATTAATTCTGTTTCTGAAAAGCATGGTATAAAGAATATTTATCATTGTAAGAAATGTAACAAAGAATTTCGAAGCAGACGTGCTCTGCTTACGCATCAGATGCATCACAATAAAGATTTTCCATACGGAAAGAAAAGAAAAAGAACACACTCTCGTATCTTAAAGAAAGATTTGCGTGTAGGTAGAAATGTGTGCTCCAATAATTCAGTAATTGGGAATAAAGATAACCTAGTTTGTCAAATCTGTAATGAAGCATTTTCTGCTCAGGACGACTTGGATGCTCACATGTCCATTCATCATAGTGAAAAATCGAATCAGTATTCATTGTGCAAGAAGTCCTTTCGTTCCGTTTCAAATTTAGCTTCTCATTTACGTATTCACACAGATGCGGGAAAGAATGAAGTGAAATCGACAAAGTGCCATATATGTGAAAAAGTTTTCTCTTCAGTTTATACTTTAAAATCACATATGTCCGTCCATGACGAGGAAAAGCGTTACAAGTGTTCAGTATGCGATAAGAAATTCCGCCTCTTTGAACAATTATCTATGCATTCACGCATTCACACTGGGGAAAAACCTTATCAGTGTTCAGTATGCGATAAGAATTTCCGCCGCTTTCAACAATTATCTATGCATTCACGCATTCACACTGGCGAAAAACCTTATCAGTGTTCAGTATGCAGGAAGAGGTTCCGCCGTTATAGTAATTTAACTATTCATAAACGCATTCACACTGGGGAAAAACCTTATCAGTGTTCAATATGCGAAAAGAGGTTCCGACAGTATCCTGGTTTGTATGTTCACTTACGTGTTCATACTGGTGAAAAACCCTACAAATGCACAGAATGTTCAAAAGCTTTTTCTCAACGTATAATTCTTAAGAGGCATTTGAAAACTGCGCACGAGAAAGTAGCATAACAATAGCAGTAGCTCTATTAGATTTTATGGTTTGGCAAACCATATTCATTGTTTTTATTTGTGTAAGATTGGATTTGGTTTAATTACTGACCTACATACTCAAAATATTTAATCAATGTAATTAGAAGTTTGTAGTAACATTCATTTTTTTAAAGTATTTCGTGTATCATTACTTATAATATTTTTTTAGCGTCAATGTTATCTATTGACTATTTTGCTCTAGCGTTTCTAAACTGCATGAAATTTCCTGTATGCTTTGTCTCGTATTATTATGTGAGATACACATCAAATCTTTATTGGGTGAAAATACATCTAAAAATAATATTCCATTTTGTTCCTCGGCTACCGCA
Source organism: Thermobia domestica (assembly GCF_964235325.1). Lineage (NCBI taxonomy): Eukaryota > Metazoa > Arthropoda > Insecta > Zygentoma > Lepismatidae > Thermobia > Thermobia domestica. The sequence continues at coordinate 122,034,095 of NC_137456.1, read as the reverse complement.
GTACAAATAATAGAAACGATGAAATGTTTTTATTATTATTATTATTATTAATGTTTATGTTATTTTTTAAGAGTAGTACATAGATTTATAAATAATATTTATATTATACATTAGTTTTATGCGTACGGTCATTATTCATTACTATGAAGATATCTGTTTTTGATTAGTCGATGTACTATTTTGTAAAATTGATTGACTATAGTTTCTTGATTGCATTCGTAGAATCGATACATTTATGTAGGAATATGGATTGCTTTCATGTAAAATCATAAATACGTACATATAGGTAAAAATAGCATGTTTTTTAAACTTAATTTTTTAATAATAACTTTTGTTTATTGATACAAATACAACATGTATTAACAGAAATATCATACCTTGCAAACAAACACATAGCAGACCAGTTGCCTACATCAATTAAAAAATATCAACTGGGAACACTAAGTAATACCTCTAAAAAGTCTGATACACACCAAGAATATAACAGTCATTGATTCTTTGGTTCCAATTAGAACTAAGAGTGGCATGAGAATGTATGAAGAATAGCAGGATCATGTAATAAGAATTATATTAAGTTATATAATGAGAAAATAATATTTTTTTTAAATGACTGGAGATAGGGCCACTAAATTTTCCTTTTATTTAAAATTTGTCTGATGTCCCAAAATGTAGTGTGCAAAATTTTGTGTATTGTTTTAACTTTAATATCTGTGTTTCAATGTTTTATCGTAATATTTAAGCTTCAATGATTTTTTGTAATGTTTACGATGTTATAATTTTATGCAAGGGACAAGCTTACCAACATGGCTGACTTGTTTGAAAATTAATGACCTTGGCTAAATATTTATATCCATGCAAAAGTAGAAAATAATTGAATAATTCTTTACTCAAGTATTTATAGATCTGTTGTTTTCTGAAAATATAATCGACATAATGACATTATATATTGATGGGTTTATTTTGAAATTAAAACCAAAATAGATAATTTGGTTTAGAAAATCTAACGTACAAGATTAAAACTCTTAATTTGATAGAATTAATAATTTTATGTGCCTTGAAATCGACATAATGAAATGTTAAATAAGGAATCATCCCCGAAACAACCTGCCTCTTCCGTTATACTGATTCTTACTTTATTAGTATACAATGGCACAGTTTTGTATACGGACACCGAATCACGCAGTGCTGTGTAAATAATAATGTATTTACGTGAATGGTCTTATCTTAGTCAAAGCGTACTGGGGAAGTATATCTTAGTTTAATATATTTTAGAAAATTAAGTATTTACATTAGAAATCAATTTTTCGAAAATGATTAAAAATGATGAATGTTTAAAGTAATTATAAATCATGTTGATGCAAAAAATGAAAATAAATGTTAATAAATTAAAACGATGATATTGTCTGACTTTGTGCAACTATCTTCAAACGCTGTTTCTAAGTCTAGCGTTCTAATACATATATTGCCATTTTGCTATAGAAAGTTATTTGTGTATGGATCATGCCAGTATGTTTTTATCTGTGACCATGTTAGCGTGCCATCATTTAAATTTTAATATAGCGAAATAAGAAGTTTGTTGATTGTATGCGGAGGAGAGCAAGGGGCCTGGACTTCCAAGATGTAGATCTGGAACAAAGAAACGCGATTTGCCTACTGATACATGTATTACCATTGCTATGGTAAGTCTGTTTTGTTTGTCTAATCCTATGCCATCCATGCGTTATGATTCTTGACATAATCGAAACATCTTTCTTAATTTTCCTGCATGTTTCAACTATTGTATGTAAGTTGTGTTTTATACGAATACATTTCTCATTTCTTTTACATTTATGAGTTATTATTGTTTGCTATTGTAATATATATTTACTGTTACCAATAATTAATGATTAGATTCTACTCTAACCTCGAACTACAGAATGCTGCAAGAATAAGCCGCCAAAGCAGACAATTTAAATTTTATTTGGTAGCATAATTAATTACAAATAAAAAGAATTTGGAATTAATTGCTATATTTTTCTAAATATGTTGACGCCCGAAGAGAGTATATGTTAGTCTTGATTCCTAACCTGCCAATATCAATAGCAGGTCCTTTTTATTACATGAGTATCGGTAACAATAGAATATTATCTACATACAGGGCCAGATTAAGGGAGGGGTTTAGGGGGCTGTTGCCCCGGGCCTCAGGATCTCAGGGCCTCCACTGTGATCAAAATCTCAACTGGCTACCTAAAAGAATCAGGTTCAGTGGTCAACACTCTCGACCAGTAATCTGCAAGTACTCGGATCGCAACCACGATGTATATTTTACTTTAGAATTTTTGTTGGCAATTGATCGGCGATAACAAACGTTTTATTATCTTCAGATATTTGAATACTCATTTGTTTCAGTATTATCAAATCTTCAGTAATAATAATAATAATTATCTCATAAAAGATGAAAAGTAAGGAGCTTATCATTGCTCAGGTTATAAGATTACAAGCAGAAACGTGACATTTAGCAAGAATATTGTGGTTTTGTTTAGTGTTGCCCACGAGAAGAAGAATTTCTCATCTTGTTTCTAAAGCAAAACAAAATCGAGACGAGAATTAATATTTTAGATTCCAGACGGGATACGGCTAACTCAAATTATCATCTCGCTTTGAAGATGAGAATCGAGACAAGACGAAACGCATCGTAAAAATTTCTCGTCTTATCTCGATTCTTGAAATAGTATATGTTTATTCTTTAATTAACAATTGCTCTATAGACTGAATCTTATATGTTATTTTGTTACTTTGTATTTCGGAGCTCATCGAATTATGGCCTGTGGAAGTATTTTTTGTAGTAGGCCTAAAGCTTTTATAATTCTTTCTGCATATCCTAAAAATCAGTTCATTATGCGCCTTAATTTTCAGTGATATTCAATTATTTTTATTAGTTATTTTTTCCTTAAAACGTATAGGAGGATAGTTTCTATATTAAACTTTAGTGGAACGCCCAGAGATCCGGATCCCTTTCTCGAAATCTCGACTTTTCTTTAAGTTTTGCCTAATTTTAAGGCAACTTTAAAAATTTTAATACCATTATTATTATTATTATTATTATTATTATTATTATTATTATTATTATTATTATTATTATTATATTAATAATATAATATAATAATTCAAAGACTTCTACATGTGTCCATTCGCTCATCGTTTCCGTGGCGCAATCGACTAGTGCATTCGGCTTACCAGAAAATTGGTAGATCGAATCTCCCTGGGGTGCTTATTTTTTTCCCACAAGATTGTGATGCTTAATAAACCAATATGTGTACCAAGAATGTTTGAATAGTGAAGCAGTTTCATTTATGTCATATTAGAAACAATTTTACGTTAATTTGAAACGACGCATCCACTGCGTCAACTTTTGGAGTATTCCATTAGTTTGTCGATGTTGCGCAGCGACGGCAACAATACCCGAAACATCGCTCAGAGCAGGTCCATTAATTTTGTTTTCTATCTAATTAACGACATTTTCTGTTTTCCTGCTTTCAATATAAACAGGCACAGTTGTCTCGCCGCAGTAAGAACTAATTCTGCCATGACGTCATTAATAAGGCAGAAAACAAAATTAATGGCCCTTGCTCTCAGCGACGTCCTAGTTTTTATTGCTGTCCTTGTGGAACGTCTTTACTAAAATCGGAAATGGCAGAATTCAACCACAGTCGGTTCTAACGTTGAAAGCTAGAGAGTTAAAACCGTAAGAGATAAGAAGAAGAAGCTTTCTGCAATGAATTAATGTCCTAAGATTGTATTCCTTTTCGGCTTTAATCTCTTTGCTAAAACCGGAAGTGTAAGAAATCAACTACACTTTCTTTTTTAACGGTGATCGCTATAGAGTAAAAACAGTAATAGACAGCGAGACAAAGTGGTTTTCTGTAATCATCTAAGAGTCCAAAGAAGATATTCCATCTCGACTCTTATCTCTCTACCAAAACGGGAAGTAGTAGAAATATATTACTATTTCAGGTTTCTATATTAATTGAGAAAATATTGTGTAGTCCTATTTATGTCTTTGCCATGGTTTATTTATTTATTTTATTTTTATTGTTCAGGAAGTATTGTTCTAATTTTTATTTGCATTTTTATTGTTCTCAAGAAACAGCCATAAAGAAAAATTAAATGAAATCTTTGTTTTACCTCCAACGGTTATGCCGGGTAGGCTAAAGGAGACGGTGATGAGAATGAGTGAAATATGGAATTAAGAAAGTGGGAGGAAGCGGGAGAGCCCCGAGAAAACCCACACACATTATATTTGTCCCCCAAGCCCACTTTGCAGGAACTGGATTTGTTTCAGAGATTGCCATTGAAACAACCATAAAAATGCGCATAACTTTTCGGTTCAGGATGAACCATTAAATTCACAAAATTTCATTAATAATAATAATAATAGTATTAAAATTTTTGAAGTTGTCCTAAAATTACTCCATGCCGTAAGCGTCGGTGGTCCACCGATGGGTAACTAGCGACATCTCGCCAAAAATTAGCGGCCTCGCAGCGACGATCTGCGGTGATCCAACCTCCGTTTTGAAAATTATACCACCTGCGGCCCACCAGTGGCAGAGACGCGACGAAACGTCAATGAACCACAAAATTATTCCTCCCAAATATGTTAAATCATCTATATACATGGTTTGCTTACATTAAGGTGAATTTGAAAAACACCAGAAAAAAGTACCCTGGGGTGGGCGCGAACCACCAACCTTATAATTACTAGGCGCGTGTTCTTCCAATGTCGCCATGGATAAAATGAAGAAAACCTCACTTGTGGAGGGATAAATCGTTGAGGTCTTTTTAATTTGACCAATCAGAGTGCTCCTTTAACTGTGCATGTTCGAAGATAACCGTTTGGGATAAGATAAATGAGTTTGCCATGTAATTTTATAACAAAATGACGCGCGTCTATTTATTTCATAGTTCTCACATACTCACTTTCTAATGATCGGCTATAGTTGCCATCTCAATTCAAACAATTATACGCACTCATCTCACGATTTTTCACTGCATGATGTAGAGGTAGGGGTTACTCTTTGCTCCAGGAGCTCACTTTAGGAATAATCCGTCAGGAAAAAGTAATATATAATAATAACCGGCGATAGTTCGTGGTCCCTTCGCGTTTCTCCGCGACAAATCAAAGTCCTCGCTCAGTAGCGTACGCAAGAATTTATTTCAGGGGGGATCCAAACTCAATGAGGTTAATTTATATTAAAATCCCTATAATTGCCCCTAAAATTAGGCTAGAAAAGTCGAAATTTCGGTGCGTCCGGACCCCCAGGACTCACCCCCTGCGTAATCCCTGTCCTCGCCGCTACGCGGTGGCAACTTCAAAACTCCGAAACTTCAAAACTCTAGATATCTGTTTTGACTCGAGGAATCCCTGTCGCCAGTGGCACACTAGTGGGAATCCTTCGACGCGTCGCTATATGGACGATCGACATTTACCGCCAAGTGGGCCACTAGGTGTTGGCGATGTTAACGACATAGGGTAGGCAAAATTTATTGAAAAGTCGGGATTTCGGGGACGTGGTTCGGTCCTCTAGGACCCACCTCTTCGTACGTCCCTGCAAATACTCAAAATTAAACGAAAGTGTTCTACTAAAGTTTCATGTAGAAAGTATTCTACTGTACGTTTTAAAGAAAAGTAACTACTAAAAGTAACTGAATAGGGAGTCTCTGAAAACTAAGGCATACAATGAACTTTTTTTTAGGGTATTAGAAAGAATTATAAAAGCTTTACTACAAAAATACCTACACAGGCCATAATTCGATGAGATCCGAAATACAAGGAAACAAAATAACATATAAAATTCAGTCTACAGAGCAATTGTTAATTAAAGAATGAACATATACTATTTCAAGACTCGAGATAAGACGAGCAATTTTTATGATACGTTTCGTCTTGTCTCGATTTTCATCTTGTCCAAAGCAAGATGATAATTTGAGTTAGCCTTGCCCCGTCTTGAATTTAAAATCCTAATTCTCGTCTCGATTTTGTTTTGCTTTAGAAACAAGATGAGAAATTCTTCTTCTCGTGGGCAACACTAAACAAGATCACAATATTCTTGCCAAATGTCCCATTTCTGCTTGTAATGGTATAAGTTGAGTCATGATGAGCTCCTAACTTTTCATTACAAAGAAAGATACCAAATAGACTATATAGGACTACTGGTCCGACAAGCATTTAAAAATCAAGTGAAGAACTGTAAGAGTTACCCAGGCGCAGACAATGACTCAGACCATAATTTAGTTTCGATGAAGAGCGAAGTCCGACTAAAGAGGAAAAGAGTGGTAGGACCTAACAAAAGATGGAACACAGAATTTGCAAATGCGACAGACAAAGAGACGTCTAAAGTAGCTTTAGCAGCTGATGACATCGACAGGAAATGGGATGCCATGAAAACAGGGATTACAAAAGCTGCCGACGAGCACATAGGAAGGAAAACGAGAATTAAATATAAACCCTGGAGAAATATTGGAAATGCTAGAGAAAAGAACTAAGTTCAAGATAACAAAGAAAGAAGAGGAATACAGAAGGTGCAGAAATCACATCAACAGAGAAGTAAAGAAGGCCAGAGAAAACTGGATAAACAACTTGTGCAAGGAAATTGAAAAAAACATAGTCAAAGGCAATACAGAAACGGCATATAGAAAGGTTAGAAACCAGTTCGGTGAGAAAAAGAAACGCACAGACATTATCATAGATAAGGACGGGACAACGCTAATAGAAGAGGAGCAGATAACAAGAAGATGCAAGGAGTATTGATGGATGGAAGATTGAAGAACTCAAAGGAGACAAAGTGATTGAAGAAGAGATAGAGTAGAAAGACGACGTCGATGACAATGAATTAGGACATCAATTTGCGACCATCATACAGTACGAATTTGACAATGCTTTGGAGAAAATGCAACATGGTAAATCCCCAGGAATATATCAAATGACAACGGAAATGATTAAGAGTCTGTGAATAGCAACAAAGAAGAAACTAATCAATCTTATTAATGAAATGTACATCTCGGAAAAAATACCAAAAGACTTCGAGAAAAGCATATTGATACCTATCCCGAAGAGAAAAGGCGCACAGAAATACGAAGAACACAGAACGTTAAGTTTTCTCTCCCATGCTTCAAAAATGCTGTGCAAAATTATCGCGCAGCGAATAGAAGGGAAAACCGAAGAACGGCTATTAGAGAGCCAATTTGGATTCAGGAGAAAAAGGGGAACAAGGAAAGCAATACTGAGTCTACGGTTGATAATGGAACAGCATCAGAATAAACAAACCAATTGTGATAGCATTTGTAGATAATAAAAAAACTTTTGACAACGTAGATTGGAATATCATGTTGGGAGCGTTGAATTATCTGAAGGTGGATTACAGAGAAAGAAGAATAATATACCAACTCTATAGGGACCAAACAGCTGTTATAGGAAGAGATCAGAAGGAAGCAGGAAAAAGTAAAGGAGTGAGACAAGGATGTAGATCAACGTCTATATAGAAGAGGCTATGAAAAAATTCTTCGATAAAAACGAGAAAGGCGTAAAAGTAAATTGCCAGGTTTTCAGCATAATAAGGTTTGCTGATGACATAGCACTGATAGCGGAGAACGAAAAGGACTTGCTGGAAGCACTTTCAAACTTGAACAACCAATTGAAAAAAACATGCAAAATGAAAATAAGTAAGAAGAAAGCCAAGTGAGAAAGTGCACAAGAGCAGGACAGGAAGAGACAAACCTATGGCTAGATGGAGAAAAAATCGAAAGGAAGTCTAATATCCTCGGACGGAAGAAGTGAAAAAGACGTAAGTTCCAGAATAGCGCAGGCTAAACAAGCATTCAACAGAAAAAGAGGACTACTAACATCAAGAAGTGTGTCGTTGGAAGTTCGTAAACGATGTATTAAGACCTTGGTATGGAGTGTGGCGCTTTACGGATCAGAGACGTGAACATAGAGAAAAGCTGAAATATTCAAGCTGGAAGCTTTTAAAATATGGCGTTGTCGCAGATTGCTGCGCATATTATGGACCGAAAGGAAAAGGAATGAAGACGTACTAAAGGAAGCTAATGAAGGACGCCAGATCATGAAGATAATAGGAAAAACAAGAAACAGCATGCTTGGCTATTTTATTCTACACTCCGATTGGATCACCATGCTGATAGAGGGAAAGGCAGAAGGTAAACCAGGAAGAGGAAGACTAAGGATAGAATATCTAAATACAGTTACGTAGAAGAGGCTTTATCAAAGTATAAAACAGCTTTCCCAAGCAAGAGAAAAGTTTTAAAATTTCCCTATTGCCCACCAACCTATGATTGAGGTAAACAAGAGAACGAGTTATTATTATTATTATTATTATTATTATTATTATTATTATTATTATTATTATTATTATTATTATTATTATTATTATTATTGGTAGGCCCGTATTTATATATTGTGCGCCCCTGTGCTCTAAATAATTTGCCGCCCTCCTACCCGCACAAACATGTCTCAAACATGGAAACAAGCCGTGATTTTGCAAACATACCAGCTCTTGTTTTGAAGCAGTTTAAGTTTTACAAGTTACAAAAGTTACAAAGTAATTTTAAATGACCTAATTCTCTCAATGATGAGTACGATGTGGTGTCCTGCCCGAAAGTAGGTGTTTGACCAAAGGTCCCTAAGCAAGTGAATCCATGATAGTTTGCCATTGTCTTCCATGGAATGATGATGATGTACTAAAGATGGGACTACAGCTTAACTGGGGATCCGAAGCACTTGTTTTCCCATCGGGAATCGAACCCGGGGCCCCTTGATTCCAAGACAACGAGCTTAACCATTCATTCATTGGAGACAGATTTTCTCAATACTGGCATGTAATTTATTCATGTAGGTTTCAATTTACTGTCTGGGGAAACTGCATTCTAATTATTGCTTATCAATTCTTAATTTTAATCGTATGTCATTTTTATTTTTCATAATTTCACTTGAATTACGATAGAATTTCTTAAATATTTATTCTTATTATTGTAATAGTAAAACATGTAATTAAAAAATAGGAAGTATTTTTGACTGCCTATTTTGAACTTATCACAAAATTAAAGATTATAGTGAGTTTAGTAAAAAGCATTTTATAAAATTTTATATATAAAAACTTATATTAGTTTTTATAATGAGTGACGATTCTTTCATATGTTTTTAAGGTACTCAAAAGACGAAGAGAAACTCTTTCCAAAATATTTGCAAAAAAAAATTTTCTCCTGTATGCGTTTTCTCATGTTGTTAGATTACCTAATTAAAAAAAAAAAAAAAAACTTCCCGAAGTATTTACAAAGAAACTGTTTTCTCCTGTGTATGTTCTTTCTTTTCTCAAAAACTCCCCAAGTCCAAAATTTTGCCGCCCACTAAATTTTGCGGCCCTTTACACGAGCAGAAAAGAGCACTTACCTAAATACTCAGCCTGATTTTTGCTGAAGATTTGATAATTCAAATATTGAAACATCCAAATATTCAAATATCTTAAAATAATAAAACATGTGTCATTGCCGTTCAATCGCCACCAAAAATTCTAATATATATATATATATATATATATATATATATATATATATATATATATATATATATATATATATACACCGTAGTTCCGATCCGAGGATCTCCAGATTACTGGTCGAGCGCCTTGACCACTGAACCACAATCACTACGCGCTAAATTATTCACCTTTAGTGTTTTAGTTAAGTTTCTTTGTCTCCACTTACAAATTTCTATGTTGTTTTTATTTGTTTCAAAACTTCTTTCATATTTCTTCTCGCACCCAAGAGATACGGGAATGGTGAATGGCGTAAACTTCATAACGAAGATCTACAAAATTTATATGGTTTACCAAACATTGTTAGGGTAATCAAATATAGGAGGCTCAGGTGGGCAGGTTATGTAGCCAGAATGGAAGAAAGCAGGAATGCTTTCAAAGTTTTAATTGTAAATTCAATCGGAAAACGATCATTGGGAAGACCTAGGCGCAGATACGGGAGGACAATATTAAGTTGGATCTTGTAGAAATAGGAATTCAAAGTAGAAACTCGATTCAGTTTGCTAAGGATACAAGTCGGTGAGAGCTTTTGTGAACGCGGCGTTGAACGCGGTTCGATAGGCCATATAGTTATTTTTATTTTATTTATTTATTTAAAGAAAGAAGAAAATTTAACGTATTGGATGTATCCAATGTATTAAAGCATATACATACAAAATTAAATATACGAAATTATAAAATAACAATATACAAATTTAAATGGAATAAAATATTTAGAAAAGTTAACTGCTCCAGAAATTTTCAAATCAAATTTCTTACTTGTGTTTTATGTGCTATTAGATCTTTAAAGGAAATCGGACTTCCTCGATTCCTCTTATTAATAGAGCTTAACGTACCCGGCGTTCAGAGATGACAGGACTTCAGTCCTCCAGAAGTCATGTCTATCTTTCGGTGTCGGGCAGATTAATTCAATGCACTTATTTCTGTATTTCGAAAATGCTGTATTTTTTATGCAGAGAATAAACAAAAGATAGAAAATGCCTCACATAAGCAAATGCTTGTGTGTAATCCTTGTTTCTTGTATTTTATTTATTTTTGTTTTCTTACCGTGACATATAAGGTTTATAATTCTTGGATTTAATTAACCTACTTTTAAAAATACTTTTTGATTATTTTAACAACTGTAAAAATAACCTTTTATATACTTTGAATTTACTTTCCTCTTTGATTCGGAGTGAGAGTTCATTATAAATCTGTGGAGCTCTGTAATATATTTGATATTGAGTTATGAATTTACACGTTGCTTTAATTTCTAAATTTTTGTTGTGTCACATTTCTGATTATTACATGTTTTATTTCGTCCCATTTGTTTCTATCCTTTTTAACATATATTCATACCTTCTGCAAATATAATTTTGAAAGTGGTAACACTGAAAATTGATGATAGAGTATATCAAGTCTACTGTCAAGTCCTTTTAAAAACATATTCTTACAATATTATTTTGCTGAACCATCAAAGGTTTTAAATGAATAGGGTAAGCAGCACTCCAGATTAATATACCATATGTAAGTATACAATTTACAAGAGCATAATATACAGTACGTAATATTTTATGCTTACAATGTATCGTAATTGAATAAATTTATATAATAATTTTCTTAATATTGTGGCGATATGTGTAATGTGAGAAGAGCATTTTAGATGCATATCAATAAATATATTTAAGTATTTTACTTTATTTTCACTAATAAGTGGACTACAATTACATTTTTCAATATTTTGACAATAATACAATTTTAGTGACATGTTTTTCGGCTGCACTGTTAAAGTTGGCGGAAACTTTATATACTTTTTTTTTGCAGTATTTAATACTAACTGATGTTTATCAAGCCATTGCTTTACTTTCTTCATTTCTGTTTCAGTTTTCTTGTGAGGTGTCATCAGCAAATGATTGTATATACCCGTCCATTTCTAAATTACACAAATCATTTACATAAATTAAATATAATATAGGAGCTAATACAGTTCCTTGTGGGACTTCTTGTTTCACATATGAATAATTGCTTGAAATTTATTTACTATGGACGGGCTGTTTTCTGTCTTTCAAATAACTGCTAAACCAAGATAGCGATATGCCCCTTTTTCCACATCTTTCTAGTTTGTTTAAGAGAATTTTGTGTGATATTATGTCGAATGCTTTAGCTAGGTCTAGGAAAACTGCAATTACTTTTTCAGCTTTATCAACATTTTTACAAACAATCTCTGTTAAATTGTATACCGCATCTGATGTACTTTTACCTTTTTGAAATCCATATTGATTTGAAGAAAAAAATTTATTTTGTTCAAGAAAATTGGCTAATCTTCCCTTAATACATTTTTCTAACAGTTTAGTACAGTTACTGAGGATTGGTATAGGTCTATAGTTATTAGGATCAGCCTTCGAGCCTTTTTATGAATAGGTTTTATTACAGCAGTCTCTAAGTCATCAGGAAATACACCTGTTTCTAAAATTAGGTTAGAGATATATTGCAAACGTTTTTAATATATTTGATTTCGTATGTTTCAATACGCTTGCTGATAATCTATCTATACCAGATGTTGTTTTTGGTGATAATTCATTTATGAAGTGTTCAATTTCCTGTTCAGTGACTGGAGTAAAAATATAGGGCCTTATGCAGAGTCGTTTTGACGCGTTATTAGTGCCATACTAAAGAGTTCGACTAACATATGTTTCCTGCAGTAGTCAGGCTTTTAGTATGACTCTAATCATACGTCAAAACGACTCTGCATAAGGCCCATAGAGTTTACTACTTTAGTTTCGGAATTCAAATTAATATTTATTTTATCATCAATTTCTTTGATAACTATTTTTATTTATTTATTTTTTGCCAACACTTGAAAAATGCCCATTAAAACTTTCGACTGTTAACATTGAATCACGTTCAAAAGTTACTAAAACATTTTTAGTGTTGAGTTCATTTATTTCTACATATTTCTTGTCATTTTTAGTTAGTTAGTGATAAGTCAATAATCTTTGGCATAGTTTATATTAATAACTTGAGTTGTTCTCAGGGCTGTAGTGGAGGGTACACGGCGGTATACAATGAATACCCTCTGCTAATCTTAGTCATGAGAGTGTACCTTCTGCTTCAAAGCTTATACTTTCTACTTTTGTTTCATTTATATTTATTTAATCGGCTCATGACTCCAATATAAAGTGACTATCACCTTTTTCTCTTATATTCTTAGCAAGTGTTCAAATAAATGAGTCATGAGAAAAAATCCATTTTTTTCTGACTACCCTGCGATCATACACAGACACACAGACACACACACACACACACAAGAAAAAGAAATCAAAGAGAGGGCGAAAGGCAAAGGAAGAATGGACAGATTACGTCAACTCTCTCCAAATATGTGTGGTTTTGAAACTTGATCAGTGCAAAAGCTTTACTTAACTGTGATATTCATATTTCCATCCTACTCCTCAACACGGTTGCTGCTTTTGTTCCGTGACAATAAAATTCAATGAACCAACGTCTTACAAGAGTTAGCTACGCTGTCAAAAGAGTTACAGTCACAAGAGATAACGCTGCCCAGAGCTGATCATCTAGTGAAACGAACCATACGGATGATCGAAAGTTTGAAAGATGATCCAGGTGAACATATGCAATTAGCCTTGCAGACTGTAAAGGATGGTATGTGTCAAAATGTAAATCTGGAACACAACAAGAAGACGGTTGCAATAAATATTCGTCAATTCATTCAAAGTGTGGCAGACAGAATGAGACCCAGGCTGTGTTCTGACGCCGACTCAGAAAATAATCTATTGTTGCGGGACATTTCAGTCCTCACGCAATAAAGGAAAACGTACGTCATGGAGAAAGTGAATTAAAAAGAATCTGTAGACGTTTCCGTTTTGATAAAACCGTCGCAATTGAAGGGTTAAGGGACTTGACTAACAATCCTACCACTGAAAATATTCCACCAATGATAAGAACAATTTCCACATTGCCATTTCCAAAAGGAAGTGTGACGGTGGTCGAAGTGAGACGGTATGCGGTGGTATGGCATACCGCCTCTGGTTTTTAGTAATTAGGACATACCGTCTCTGATTTTTTAGTGATAAAGACAATATTTAAATAGCCGATATGTTGAGTCAAAATCATATTAAAACATACCCCTTCTGCTTTTTTTCCACTTCGAACACTGGAGTGTGAACGATGATCTGGCTTGATGAATAACATCACTAACTTGAGATCGTCATTGTTGATACCCACGTCTCCAGTCTTTTGTTCATAAAATCAAGTGGACCACCACTTAATCAGCTCATGCCTCAGAAATATGTGAACACGTAGCTTCAAAATCACCGTGCTGCAAATGACAGTAAATCAAGAGTTTGTGCAAAGCGAGCTAGTGACAATTGTGAAGACTCAAAAGACTCGCTTCGGAGTGTTTTCAATTAAACCTTTGCAAGTAGCTCTAGAAGAAAACTAATGTTAAAGGTAAATAATAAAATCTAGAAAGCAACGTTATTTTAATCAAACTTTTAAAAATATTTTACCAGTGCTATTTATTAAAAGTTTTCATGTGATAGGTGTGAAGTAGATTCGAGTTAAGGGATGTGAATAGCTCCAGAGGAAGAATTTATTATTCCAGAGGAAGTTAATGGTGGGTGTTGAAACTACTTTGTTCAGGCTTTTTATGTTTCATGTTATTAGTGATATTTAAGGTATTTTTTTAAAGTGTCCTAGTGACAAGTGTGGGACAATTACAAATTATACTTTCGAGTTTATTGAGCAAACGGATGCAAGTAGCTTACGGAGAAGACTTAATCAAGGTTAATGTCACGTCTTACATTTTATCGAAAGTTTTCATTGTTACTGTTGTTCGTCGGAGTTCAGGCAGAAGTCACTTTTTCAACACACGAATGGTGTTGATTACAAGGGGAAATATACGACGGTCTGATACATGTTATAAGTTTAGATATATCAGATGACATTGTTACGTTAAAGATATCCACACTTAGCATCACAATTTCACCTGCTACATCTAGCTTGACAATTTCAGAACGTCGTGTATTTCACCTTGTGTACCGTCGTCATACTGGAAGAAGTGCCTAACTCCATTCGTATGCTTTTGAAGTTAGTGACTTCTGCCTGAACGCCGACGTGTTAGTAGCTACTATTATTTGGATATTATTATACAGTAAGAAACCAAAACACGAAATTAGTTTTAGGATGGGGGACAGATCGATGAAAAATGACACATTATTTATTCTGAGAAGATATCCAAGCGTTTTGAAGGTCGATGGCCGTGATATTTCAATTGCTTGAGACCTTTTTCTCTGCTAAAGAGAACCAAACTTGTTTGATATTTTACAACTAAGGTATGAATATTTTCAATATCACGCTAATGTTAGTACGTAACTTTGAGCAATACAGAACCTTTTAATTAAAAAAAAATATTTCATGTCTTAATGATTTATAGCATTAAATTTGGGCACAATTTTCTTACTTCTGGCACGTCGGGCGTGATTTTTTCTGTTCCTTCTCTGAGCGAGTTGGTTCTTTCTCCATGCGTATGCCCATTTATTTTATTAATGGTGTGATTTGAGCAAGGAGTATCATCAAGAAAATAGCATGAAATAATTTTAGACTATAAAACAGTAATGTATCCTTTATGTTTTAATTGAATTAATTAATACATGCGTTTTACATTGTTCACTAAAAATATCCTCTATGTCTATTATAATAATAGATGATCACAAAACACCATCAGGCCCGTAGCCATCCCAAAAATGTAGGGGAGCCCGATCCAACCATATTATAGTTTATCACCATATTACAGGGGTGCCCACAAGGGGGGCTATGACGCAAAGTGCGTCATTGAAATATTTGGGGGGGGGGTAAAAATCTGTATAAACATGTTGCAGGGAGTGTAAAAATTAATCGAAAAGAAATTTTTTTTCATGGAAGAACACTTACGGGTAGACATTTGGGGGGAGGTGCGTCATGGACATAAGGGGGGGTGGGCACCACTGCATATTATACTTCATTTGCAAACCTACCGTGAAAAAGTTAGGGGGCAGCAGAAATTTAGGGGGCCCGGCCCCTAGACCCCCCTGGATACGGGCCTGAACAACGTATACCCTCTGAAAGTTTTAGGACCACACAGCACAGCAGTGGTTGTTCTTAAGTTTCTTCTCCAATCCAAACTACAGATATGACAGATTTAATTTTCATACTCTGCATTTGGTTTCAACACAATCACCATTAACTGGTAAAGCAATTTTGTTCGCCATCGCCACGATACTTTGGGTCTTATACTTCTTGTAGACGATCCAAGAAAGCTTGAACAAGAGTCTTGTTCAAGACCATTCAAGACTATTTGATGAAAGAGACGTCAGCACCGACGTCATTTTTGTCTTGAATTCAATGGTTTCGTTCAAGTAATTTCATTTCGGTCCTTTTCTAAACAATCCAATTCAAGAGCATTCAATAGCCAATCAGCACTCGAATTGATTGCAGGAAAAAAAAACAACTATAATGGCGTCGTGAGTCGTCAACAGAGCGGTAGTTGTTGAATAAATATCTTTTTTATTACTCTTTTCCATAATTATCAGATGTTCAGTGTGCTTATAGTAATAAACAAAGGCTAATATCTGGGCTGGAAGATATTGTTAGTATTACCTAGGTAGTTATTTACCTAGGTAGTTACAGTGCTTGCATGCAAATAACTATAGTTAAATTTTGAGACAACGATAGGTATAAGTAGAAGTGGGTGCCGATAGAAGGCCGAGTCAGCAAAAAATTATCTTGTTTTCCTAGAATTCGGTGTCATTTCCTGGAATTGGGAGGCAAGTTTCGACAAGCCTTTGGTTGCTATGTTCATAGCCTTTTATGGGTAGTACAGAAGCGCGTGGGAAAATTTTGGTTTATCTGAACGTGTATGAGAACAGTTTGTTGTTATGGTGATAGTCTTGGATGGTCATGCTCTTGGAGGGATCATAGTCCTATCAGTTATCATGATCGAAGCTTCCCAACTGATTGATTGATTTTTGCTTTTCTTTATGTATTGAATAGCTAGATGCTCTTGGCCTTCATAGTCTTGGATGCTCATACTGTTGGGCGGATCAGAGTCCTATTAGTTATCATGATCGAAGCTTTCCAATGGATTGATTGATTGATTTTTGCTTTTCGTTATGTATTGAATAGCTAGATGCTCTTGGCCTTCATAGTCTTGGATGCTCATACTGTTGGACGGATCAGAGTCCTATTAGTTATCATGATCGAAGCTTCCCAATTGATTGATTGATTGATTTTTGTCTTTTCGTTATGAATTTGAACCCCTAAACCCCCTCCACGTCCTCCTACGAAGAACGTAAGGGAACGTTGTTACTATGCTCATACTTTTGGATGACGAAGCTTCCCAATTGATTGATTGATTGATTTTTGCTTTTCGCTATGTATTGAATAGCTAAATGCTCTTGGACGGATGAGAGTTCTATTAGTTATCATGATCGAAGCTTCCCAATTGATTGATTGATTGATTTTTGTCTTTTCGTTATGGATTTGAACCCCCCAAACCCTTCCACTTCACTCCCTCCTGCGAAGAACGCAAGCGAACGTTGTTACTATGCTCATACTCTTGGATGGCTATCACGTTCGAAGTTTCCAATTGATTGAATATTAAGTTTGAAGCTTCCCAATTGATTGATTGATTTTCGTCTTTTCGTTATGTATTGAATAGCGAAGAGCATATGAATTTGCTGCTAAGTCGTGACGAGAAATTGCAATATAATATATTCCCATAACAGAAAAAACTACGTCAACGAAATTTAGAATTGAAATATTATTTTTACGTGTAAGAATACCAACCCCCGGGAGCCCATCTCTACATAAGTGATTTTAATTACTTGTCATAACAGACATCGTTTCACAACAGAAAGGAACGAAATAGAAATATTTAATGCTCTTTCACTAAGAATCGAACCAGAACCCTAATATATGCTTTTATTTTGAAAGTCCTCTCATCGGAATCGAAGGTGAGACCAGTACTTCACGGAAAGGAACGAAATAGAAATATTTAATGCTTTTTCACTAAGAATCAAATCAGAACCCTAAATATGCTTTTATTTTGAAAGTTCTCTCATTGGAATCGAACGCGAGACTTCACGATCTAGAGTTGAATTAATCCTCGCACGGAGTAATCCACCGTGAGGTGAACACTCATTCACTGAATGTCAGTGCCTCGCATATAGATTAGATTTTATTTTTTTAAAAAAAACTTTTCGTATTTTTTTCTAGTCGTCTTGTATTGGGTAGCTAGATTCACCACCTCAGCCTCCAGATCCATCTTGTAATGCTAAGAATAGAAGTTCCCAGGTTTTCTGCGAAGAGTTTTGAGGAGTTTGACCTGATCTTATTCTCACGATACGGCTGGAAAATTTTCGTCTGGAACCTTCTCAGGAAATTGAGTTGATAAGACGATTGTTGTGGTTCATGGATGTTTTTAAAACGTATTGGTAGCGGAAGCACTTCTCATAGCATATCATAATGTTTTAAAAACGTAGGATGAGAAAATTTGTATGCTCAAATCATCAGGGTTGATTGTATTGCATGTGAAAAGTATTATATGGATATTCACATGATGGTGATGAGATATTGCGCTATAACATTCCCATAGCACAAAAGATTACGCCCCACGAAATGTCTGTAGGTTATGAACTATTTGTTTTATCTAATTTGGTCTTGGGATTCTCACGAATTCACTTGTAAGTGTTCATGGGAATAGAATTTGTTTGCAGACTGTTCTTTGATCGAATAGACCTTAGTTGCTCAGGGGAATATCGCATTGCATGAATCGTGAATATCGTATTTTCAAACGTATACAGCATTTGAGATTACATGTATGTTTGTTGTCGGCTTCACATACGAACATACTCACGTGCGACTGAAGATAGTGTAATCTGAATGCGAAAACGCTGAGTTTGTGTAATGAAAAATAAGTCTGTTAATAGATAAGATTTACTAAAGATGATATTTTGATACATCTATCAAATAATGTGTGTGAATAAGGAAATGAAATTGAATAAGGATAATAAATGTAGCAGGGGAGAGGTGGGGAGATTTTATTCGTTTGGAAAAGCTCATATGTTTCTTGAAAACAGTTATCATAATAAACTTGCTTTATTTTTGACTTCCAATGCTCTCCCATCCGTAAATCGAACTCAGGATCACGTTCACCACATGTCCGTGTTAGATATTAGAACAGCTGAAGGTGCTGAAAAGATGAGCAGACGGCACAGGGGCAAAGCGCTTACATTTGGTATATGATGGTCCCTAGCTCGACTACCGAATATATTAGCTTATGATGACTTAGCATAATGGGCATAATCGTAGGACATTAAATAAATAAATTTGTGATGGGGCAACAACGTGTTCGTTGATTCTCATGTGGTATTTCCGCTTCATCTCATAATATCATTTCATTTACCTTAATCATCCTTTCATCTTAGCCTAAAAGAGATATTCGTGGGACGTTAAACTGAAAGATTTCATCTTTATCGTTGCACACAATTGTTTCCCCGATCAACATGTGTAACATTCTACATTTAGTCGTGTTTCTGTTCTTATGATTAGGTTTGGAGATTTACATTTTAATAAAAAAAATAAAAGAAACGAAAAATCGTCTTAGACGTTCCTTAAGTAGAATTACTTTGAACAAGAAATCTTAATTTTGTGGCGAAGGGTACGTCCCTCATGATATAGTTCATTCTCGAGACGAGATAGAATACATCGAGAAGCAAGATCGACGATACTTTTACAAAAATTTATGATGAGATCCAATGTCGGACAGATCTCCTTATAAAAGTCATAGAAAAAGGATTCATTCTGTTTTCACTGTTGTAAATTAAGGCTTTAATTGGAAGATATCCGTTAAATCGAGTAATATGGCAACTCGACTTGAAAGTACAAGACATCACATACAAATTTTGCATTCATGTGTTACTAGCCTAGATGCTCAGTATAATAATAAGGGCGTCAACGCATCTCTTTCTGTTTCAGACCAATCTCAAAGTTCGTGAAGAAAAATTTATTACTTTTAGATTCATTTAAATGTATGTTAATTAGTTTAAATAACTTTTTTCGGTATTTCAAATTTTGTTTCCCACATACAGTGGCGTAGGGAAGGGGGGGGGCCCGGAGGGGCCGGGCCCCCTCCAAAGAGGTCCGACAATGTACTTTGGTACTTTGATGTTTGTAATTTTTTATATGTTTTTATGTGTATATATTTTTTTGTTTGTAATTTTTCTATATGTACCTATAACAACACTTGGGCCCCCCCCAAACACACATCCTGGCTACGCTACTGATTTGAGTCGTAGGCCTTTCTCAAGTTAATAAATAATTGATATGTATGGATATAGCATTAGCCCTTGTTTAGTTGTAAAATTAGTGTAATAAATCTTTTGCACCCATGATAAGTAAATTCTCTCATTACACTATTCGTTAACTTACTTAGTTGCAATTTTCATTATTTATGCAATTCAGCTTATTTCGTTTACGATTTACTTCCTATGTGATCAAAGAAATGATCTTTGTTCGTGGGATTTCTTAAGACATCATGTTCTCACACAATGTTAAGGAAAATCGATGAGCTTGAAAATTTTCAATCCTGTGTGAACGTATTAAGTTTTGTGTCTCACGCAGGAGAGTCCTTTATTATTATTATTTCCATCGAGAGATAAGAAAGGTATCCTGCGAATTCTTAAGATAATGAGGACAAGGTGATTTAATGGTCATACATATAGAATACATCTTCGAGAGTGAACATATTATTCATTAGTTAAAGATGGCATCGTCAATGAATTTATTAACCAAACTTAATGCAGCGTCGTTAGTATCTTTTACAAAATTACAAGACTTAGAAATTAATAAAACCTATCGTATTGTAGATTGCAAATTAATTACAACCGTATATGGAAAGAAGGTTTGTGTGACTTTTGAAGCAGGACAAAAAGTGATTCTACCAGGACGATTTACTAAAAAAGTTGAAGCAGATAATGGCGCTTTATTAACATATTTGCAAAGTGGAAACGTTTGTTTAATATACAAAGGAAAAAAAAAGATTAATTTAACGGGACATAGTATGCACGATATTGAATTCACAGAGTTGAACGCATCGTAAGTGTATGAACATGTACATGATTATCGACTTATTCTTCATTCTCATCCTTTTTCCCTAAAATTTCTCCCATCTTGGTGGCTTTGTGTGTTTCCGGGGTCGCGAGAAATCGCAATGTCTTTCATGTACTGGACTTGAGGCAATTCATACATGTGTAAATGAACAAAATATTATTAGTGAAATGAACAATAGTTTTTCGAATGTATCTTCGGCTTTGAAGAAGGACGGTGATATAAACATTGATGATGAAAGATTAAAATTGGAAATGAAAGTATTATGTAAACAAAAAATTATAGAAGCAATCAGGTATGAATTATTTGACACAATTCAAACACAATCATGGTGGGGGAAACTGATACTCAACCTGTGGATGACATCGATGAGATGGTTATGTGTTGATAAAAAAGAAGAAAAAATATTTTTCAGTGTAGTGGTTTTAGTGAAAAGTGATATATATTTTTATGACGTAAATTGAGTGACAAGAGGATATCTAACTGTCTGAGAATTATATACATTATCAAGTTTACTATACCAATAGTGAAATGAAACACGCAAAGAAAGAAAACATATGTTTCAGTCTAGTGATTTTATTAAAGTGATATATTTTATACATTTCTGAAAAATGTATCATTCATTAGTGAGTAATATTTTACGTTGTATGCAAATATCGTATTTGAATTCATTATTATGAAAAGAAAAAAATATTTTTTTTCAGTGTAGTGATTTTAGTGAAAGTGATATATTTTATACATTTCCGATTATGTATCATTCATTAGTTCACTAATATTTTACGTTGTATTAAAAAACGTATTTGAAATCATTCACCAATAAAAAAACTAATTAAAAAAAAGCTATTAGGTTTAAATTTAATCTTGTACATTTGTTTGGAAGTTTTACATTTTAATAAAAGTAAAAGAAACGAAAAATCATCTTAGACGATCCTTAGGTAGAATCACTTAGAGCAGGAAATCTTAATTTGTGAAAAGTTATGTACCAAATTCACCGTTTGAATATTATTATTATTATTATTATTATTATTATTATTATTATTATTATTATTATTATTATTATTATTATTATTATTATTATTAATTTGGGGAGTAGATTCGTTTGATATAAATCGACAAGTACATTTTTTCAAATTCGAAATGAAACATAAACATCCGAGTCTCATAGACAATACTAGTTCACTCAAGTTTTAGCCCTCAGACACTGTTTTAATGTTACATGTGGCATATATCAGTTGATTTTGAGTGTAACGTCCCGTTTGGCAGTGAGGCTATATGAGACGTGGCCCTACTGATTAATGTGGAATCTAAACCACATGAGCTCCAGACGGGAATCGAACCTGCATCTCCCACGCGAAAGGACTGAGAGTTGCTCATTCCTTAATGTCAGTTCAAAAAGAAGCAGAATACAGGGAGAGCTAATCTTTGATATCGTGGAATCTTTCTTTGAATTCATTTTTCCAATGCTGAAGCTTCTTGGTATGCATCCTGTACAAAGCAAGTGCCTCGTACTTGTTCCATACTTAACACAAATTGGTAAATGTATCAAGCCTTCGTTTTGTAACAGTTTCACCCAGAGCTGCAACTTGTGTTCTAACGTTTTATTTACGTAATGTTTGCAGTAATTATGTTTTTTCCTTAAAGTTTCAAATTAAAATGTGACAAATATTTCGTAATATCATCTGCCATGAAAGAAACATATTGTAACCACAAAGAATCTGTCAGTAAGTTTGTGCTTTGTTCTTTGATTTGAAGAAAATTGCTAATTTCATCTCTCAAGTTCTAGGAACTTTTCAGACCCGTGGAGCACAGGATACCCAGTACACTTCTCTGCGATAGGGAAACCTAGAATATTTATGCAAAACCTTCCAAGAAAACAGCAAATTGTCGCTGGTTTAAGCCATATGAACATTGTCTATGTGAACTATCTTTGAACGTATCACAAAGTGACCCAAAGTAGATATACATATCTGCATTGATCAAGTATGACATTTTAATTTATTAAGATAATGAATTTATATGCTTCGGTCTATTCCGAGTTTAGGCATAAGTGAAAAGGAATTAAGAGCAAATAATGAAGAAACTAAGTCAATATATTGTATGTATGTGTTGTAATAAGTAAATGAAAATTCCATGAGCTGATCAGTACAGGGCTGTATATCTACTTTTGGGTCATTATATATATATATATATATATATATATATATATATATATATATATATATATATATATATATACGAGTACTTCTTTCTTGTTTTCTGAAGGTGAACCGAGGGTCACAAAGAAATGATTCAAGGGCCACATGCAGCTCACAAGTTTGAAATACTTGTTCTACAGTTACAGGTTAATTCTGTTACCGGAAAAATGGCAGATCATTTGTATTTGAAGTTTCATTGCGTTATTTTCAAATCACAAGTGTATTCTCAAATTTTGAACTTCAAAGGACAATGCTTTTCAGACAACTGATGTAGATCTACCAAAATTTAGTTTTTATTAAGTAAGGAATATTTTAAGAAGGTATTAGTAGAATAAATTATTAACATTTCAGTTCATTTCAAAGAAGAAAGAAAAATAAATCCTCTATAAGTCAATGGACAAAAAAGAAGATGACACACAACACGCAACATTATCCATCATTTCTCAAAATGGAATAAATTTCCATTATATGGACTGAAGTTGAGGATTTTGAAAGACTTTGAGGCTCAATATGAATCAATTATATACAGACTTGATGACACAAAGAAAAAACTATGTAGCGTACGTAAAATCGTAGATTACATGCGTAAATCTTAGGGATAGGCGTGAGTCGAGTCAAATGTAATTTTCTCGAGTTGAGTTTCGAGTCGAGTTACTGTTTTCAGGTCGAGTTTCGAGTCGAGTTGAGTTTCATAAATGGCTCGCTCCTTCAGCTCATTTTAAGTCGTTTTGGAATCGTGGTCTTATTAAACTGGAAAAGGAAAGCCATGAGAAATATAAGCAATAATGTGAAATACTTTTAGTGTTTCTCACGACTTTTTTTTTATTAAATCCATGTTGATAGAGAGAAAGGTAGAAGGACGACCAAGCATAGAATATCTAGATCTTTGATAACGTCACAGGTTGTAATTCCTCTCTGTAAAATAATCCATCCAGTGATTCCTTTGTTCCTATCTTCACTGTCTGACAAAATATGACACGATTCGAGAAACTTTTCGGTACGAAAAAGAGATAAGTCGCAAATCGAGAAGTACATTTTTTCAAATTCGAAATGAAACAGAAATATCCGATATTCATAGACAATACTAGTTCACTGAAGTTTTAGTCCTCAGACACTGTTTTAATGTCACATGTGGCATATATAATAGCTTTAAATTGATATAGCAATTGCACGAACACGATGTATTTTCAAACTCAAGACAATACAAAAACATCCGAGATTTATGAGCATTAATAATTCACACACATCCGAGACTTATGAGCAATACTAGTTCGCCCAAGTTTTTGTGATGAGGAAGATGTCCACATTAGACAAAATTTACAGAAAATTCGGAATATTAAGGAATGTTGGTGATCTGACCCAGAACATACCTTTTCATTACAGTAAACAAAGAACAGAAATGAACATGAATTGTACCTCAAATGATGTGTGCGGGTTCGATTTTAATCACAGTTCCCATGAAGTGAACTTTGTGGTGTACAAACATCGTGTGTGTGTGTGAGTAGAGTTTATGTTTCTAACTTCTTATTCAAAGATTCACAAGATGGGTTATTTCTTATTTAAATGCTTCTTTCAACATTCCTACTCTATCTTTGTTTTTAAATCACGTTCACATTTTATGTTTTATCTAATAACTACAGAGATATAAAAGTAGAAACAAAATGTACAAATGAAGGGGGATTAAAAGATTTATTATGAAGATCTAAAGCTGAAACCTCAAAATACTATTACTAGGGTAACTAGTATTGCCAACAAAATGAGAGAAACTTCTCGATACAAAAAGAGGCAAGTCTCAATTCAATAAGTACATTTTCAAATTCGAGATGATACAAAAACATAGGTACGTTCAAAAAAGTTTGTGATAACTTGATCCAAGATCCAATATATTTTAGAAAAACGATATCGAAATTAGAAATTTGTACACGCAAGCCCATTATCAGCGATGATTTTTGATTTATATTACCCCTGTTAGCAGTAACTTTGGGGGAATTGCTAGAGTTAGGAGGATATAGATATTTTTTTATCCGTAGTGTCATCACTTATCAAAGCTTGTTGACCATTACGTGATGCAACTTTTTTTCGCATTAAAGGTTCATCTGAAAATTTCAGATTTGTGCAATTTTTCGAAGTGTAAGTGGTCAGTTACAGTTACAGATTCGATTAACAGAATATAAGTCTAGGTACATCTTTAATAGTGTAATTCAAATTGTGGGCCTAATATCAACATGTGCAGAGCTATGTAAAAATGCATGATGTATTATATCACAGAATACTACATTGCTAGATCTACCCACTTTCTCAGATTTGTTCAAAAAACGTAACACAAGACTATTGTAATTTGTTATTTGAATTACCTTTTCTTACTTGTCTTAAAAAAGCAATACATCTTCGCGGATAATCATTTAGCGCCCATACAAACAGTTGAGAAAATTTCTTTTCCTATTACAGTACCGACTTGACAAGTTATCAAATTATAACTATTCCAAAGATAACGTGAAAACAAATTAATTCATTTGTTCACGAATTAATGCGAAAAAGAAAATTTGTCAACTGAAGAATACTTTCTTTTTCGTGTGTACAGGAAGATTATATGACTATACGTAATAATGATCTACTGTTTCTCCAACAAATGTAGATCAAAACTTATTGGCCATTATGTGCTGCTATCTTTTTTCGCTAGTAATTCAAATTGCGGACCTGATGTCGACATGTGCAGAGTTATATAAAAATGAATCATGTATTATATCGCAGAATATTACATTGCTACTCCTTCTGTATATAGGATAGGTCAGTGTTTCTTTAGATATATGCTATCTTTTGCTGTTCAGCATTACGTCAGAACATCACGTTAACACTTCTCATTTTTGTTGACGAATGTCTTGGTTTAATATTTATCTTCACGCGTATGTAGTTCATTCTTTTTTTTAAAAAGTAAACTTGTGATGTTTAAAGATGATGATGGTGAACGTGTACAATAGATTTCAATCTTTTAATGAAGTCATTCGATTCATTTTTAATGTTAGACTTTCGTTTTGAAAAGTAATTAATTTTCTAAGAAACGATTACATGTTACTCTTGTGCACATCACATCTTTGCAAATACTATTTAATGTAACCACTAACGTTTTGAATCAGGTCCAGTTGGAACAAAATTTTCTAAAAGGGAGCATGGACATGCCAATTTTTGGTTGCTAATCATGGCTCACATGTTCGCCAAATATTAGTAATTTTAAGCATTACCTCATTAGCCTCCTGTCTCCTTGGTATTATCACAATGGAAAGTTCGCTGATGGTATTCGTAACTTTTTGTAAAAGAGTGATGAGTAATCACAATTTAATTTTTTAACGACCATGATGGATCAATGGTTGAGTCCCATTGGTAGATTGGCAACAGTCAGTCCCAAATGTAGGGAGATGGGCAGTAGAAGTTAGGAAAGACCCAATTCAATCATATTTTAGTTCATTTGCAAGCCTACCGTGATAATTTTAGGGGCGCTCGTCATCCCTGTGGATAAGGGCATGGGTAAAGTGAATACTTCTGGTGCTTGTGGTTCCTGTCTCAATCCGAGTTCATGTTAATAGGTAATTGTGGTAAACAAAAAAAACTGTGATCATTAGTTCTCCTGTTTACTTCTACTTTGTTATTTTTCTAAAGCAATTATATCAGGTTAGAAGAACATGTATCTTTTCTTTCTAGTACGTGTATTGTTCTTCTACTCATAAATTTCAGTGATATAACGTTTATTCACATTGTCATTCTATCAACTAATATTTTTTCGTCTTAATCATATGTCCTTTTACCGAGAAAGGGTATATTTATGGGGACGTATCTTTATTTCTCCGGGGGGTCTTTACATGATGTACAAACCTATTACATTTTAGGTTTGAGGAGTATGGTGGCTCAGTGGTAAAGGATTTACAATCACTACTTCGCTTTTCAAATGCTGAAGCTTCTTGGTATGCATCCTGTACAAAGCAAGTGCTGGAACTTAATGGCGATCAGTGCCTCAGATTTGGCAATCATCACACCTTCAGTTAATTACTCTAAAAAAAGAAAGATAACGAGTTCGGAATTTGCTAGATTCATGTTTCTCCAAGGCTGATGATGATGATGATGATGTTAATGATAGGTGTTCAGTATAATAATAATAAGGGCATAAACACATCTCTTTTTGTTTCAGACAATTCTCATAGTTCGTGAAGAAAAAATTATTACTTTTAGATTTATTTGCCAACGAATGGAGAAACTTTTCGATACGAAAAGACATAAGTCGCAAATCGACAAGTATATTTTTTCAAATTCGATATGAAACAGAAACATCCAAGACTCGTAGTATTGTCACTAATGTACCTTCAAAAAAAACATGTTATGTTAAAAGAAAATGGCAACGTTGATTTTCACTGAAGAGTGGAAATACGAAGAAATTCTGTTAGGCGGAACGTTAAACTAAAAATATTTCATCTCTCTCTTTCTCTCTCTCTCTCTCTTTCTCTCTCTTACAAAGGGCATGATGTCTCAATGATTGCGAAAACTATTACTTAACACAATATGATGTTCTTATTTCGTAGCAAATACGAAAACTCAAGTTAGAGGTACGTTCAATTCAGTTTAACGTACCACGACTATGCCCATTTTGCTGAGGGAGATGGATGATTAAGACAAATGAATGAATGAATACTTAGTAGAATGAGAATGTATGAGTAGATCATGAAACCGCACGGACACGATGTTCGGAGATGAAACTAGGGACTGCATGCACTTTGCCACAGTGCACGACAATTAGTAATAAAAAATTATAAGCTTACTTGATCGGAGATCGAACTAGGGACCGCATGCACTGGGTTACGGAATAATGCTCTACTATACTAAGTATTCATCTGAAAGAATAAGTCATTGCTTTATCACTGAACCACACACAAACTTTCACATATTTCTTACGTTCGAAACGTAAGAAGATATTTCAGTTTAACGTACTACGATTATGCTCATTATGTTGAGGAAGACGAATGATTAAGACAAATGAATGAATGAATGAATACTTAGTAAAATAAAAATATATAAGTAGACCATGAAAACTCACGGACACTATGTTCGGAAGTCGACCACAGTGGGCGGCAATTAGTAATAAAAAATTATAAGCTTACTTGATTGGAGATCGAACTAGGGACCGCATGCACTGGGGTTACGGAACAATACTCTACTATACTAAGTATTCATCTGAAAGAATACGTCGTTGCTTTATCACTGAACCACATACACAAACTTTCACATATTTCTTACGTTCGAAACGTAAGAAAATATTTCAGTTTAACGTACCACGATTACGCTCATCATACAGATAGACAGACAGAAAGATATACACTTAGATAGTACTTATTGTCTTTTCGAGTGCAGAATAATACGCATTCAATACTACACAGAGGCTTGTAGTGTTTGAGCCCCGTCGCCCAAAGCTTGGACATCTCCCCAACAAAAAAAAATCTTGATGCACGCCTGTGTACATAGCTAGTATACGAATTCTATGACGGGTTTCTGAGCATTTTAAAAGAAATTGATGATAATAATAGGGAATATTTTAACTACTTTCGTCCTTTTAAAGTAATATCACACACAACTTAGACTATAATATGGAGAAAACTGTACAAAGTTCAACTTCCTAGATCAACTTAAAGAAATGGAGAAATGTTCTCTTATTTGAGAATAGACAATTGTTTTAACTTGAAGATTTGTGTTTATGTTGAAATCGTGGGGTGCTGTGGATCAGTGGTAAAGCGTTCACCTCCGGTGATTGGGGGCCCCTGGTTCGATCCTAACTTTCGTCGTGTGAACTTTGTGGTGCATATAGCTTCGCTGCTGAACGGAACGTTAAACTCAAAAATCAATCAACATCATGTGTACATGAGTAACGACATCCGAGATGTATAAGCAACACTAGTTTTGTCAAGTTTTAGATCTCAAACACTGTTTTAATATTACCTAAAACACACACATACATATCTTCGCTTCGTGTTGTCTGAAACCATGACCTAAGATAATGTTGACGCGATAGCTGGAGAACAACATTGAAATGCAAAACATGTTCTGTTATCTTATTTTTCTGCTCTTTGCAAGTAGATAGTGCAGATACAGAAACTCTCTCAGTTCGTTGACTTATGTATGTGTTTTTAACGTTAGATTTCACTCTTATTAACATTAGAAAATTATGAAATTAACTTCAGTGCCTCTGTGGTAGAGTGTTTACCTCTGGTGCATGAGGTCCCGTGTTCAAATCACGTCTTTTTTTTCTATATACTTGTCATTAATTTTAGCGACCACAAATTCCCTGCTTCCTTTACAACTTAACGAAAAGATGCTATTGACTGCCCCCGGAAAACCGTCCTTATCATTTCATTTTTACGTTCCAGAGGGCACGGTGACTCAGTGGTAGAACGTTCACCTCAAGTGCTTGGGTCCATGATTCGATCCCAGTTCGTGCCCTATGAACTTTGTGGTGGACAAACATCGTATGCGTGGATTTCCCTTCGGAGTTCACCAGTTTCCTTCCACTTTCTTCATTACATCATTTCATTCATTTTTTCATTATCACCTCTCCTTCATTAGCCTAGTAGACGTAACCGCAGGACGTAAAACTCACTTTTCACTTGTCCCATCGCCGTCCATTAGTATAGTACACTCAGTCTAACCGGCATAATCGTGGGACGTTATACTGAAAGATTTCATTTCATTTTTTTTCGTTCCAGAGGACAGGGTGGCTCAGTGGTAGAGCGTTCACCTTAAGTGCTTGGGGGGTCCCTCGTTCGTCTTCCATTAGCATAGTACACTTAGCCTAACCGGCATAATCGTGGAACGTTAAACTCAAAGATTTCATTTCATTTTTTCGTTCCATGTGGAACGGTGGCTCAATGATAGAGTGTTCACCTTAAGTGCTTGGGGGTCCCTCGTTCGATCCCAGTTCGTACCCTATGAACTTTGTGGTGGACAAACATCGTATGCGTCGATTTCCCTTCGGAGTTCACCAGTTTCCTCCTGGGGGTCCCTGATTCGATCGCGGTTCACACCGTATGGACTTTCTGATAAATTCAAAAATCTACAAACACAACTTTCTTCATCGTAAACGTACGTTGTACTGTGATCGAAAAAAAAAAAGACGTCCGTACGGTTTCTTTTCAGATCAACCATTCTAAATGAAGTTTCTTAACTCCTAAAAGAGAAGTATCGGAATAACAACAACATTAGTATACTAATTTAAAAATCCTACCATATTGGTCGATCACAAAATACAAATTTTATGTGAAAATAATAAAAGATTTCAATTTCACTATATTATTATTATTATTATTAAATGCACTAGAATTACTACTACTACATTGGCCAGTATAAATGAAAAGTATTTTCTGCTTCTTTTTGAACAGAAGTCCACTTCATTGACAGACATCAACTTTAAAGTTCGTTTTTCCATCAAACTTGACTGTGTTTGTACACTATCCAATAAATCAGTCATAATTGAATCTATGAGTTTTTTGTTTATAGTCTGAAAACAAGCGGAATCAAATGTACAAGTTTTCTTTCCCATTCCGTTAAAATTTCACTTAAATCCAAATACAAGGTCTTTAGCAACACGATTCACTTATTCAAATGTTCCACTTTTTAGTACAATACACAATAATTTGGCTTTCATTAAATTAAGACCTTATGCACCATTTAATATGACAAGGAGGAGAAACAATCATGTTTCGTCTTGTTTATATATGTCCTATACACTTACGATTATGATATCAGTTCAGTAAATTCAAGATCGTGCATGTTACGTCCAAATAAATTAATCTTCATTCCTTTATATATTAAACATATATTTCCATTTTTCCAAATACGATGCTAATGCATATGGAAGTTATACATAATAGCACATACGTAAATTATTTGTATAATTACATATTGTTTTGGTAACTTTAGAATATGTACATGTACTTTTTACAGTTATATACAAAGAAAAAGTATGTAATGGAACTTTATTCAAGTTTCACTTCAAATTGTACCATATTGAAAATTATGTTCCTTATTGCAACTTTTACTGGCATTTTTATGTATATCATCATTCGGAGCACTACGAAATACTTGTATATCAGGGCACTTTTCCTGTATTTGTTTAATAAAAGCATATCCCTTCTTAAAGTAAAGAAATGGACAATTAGGAAACCATTTCGCATGTTCTATCCATGGAACATCGTTATCAGTCCAATCTTTTAATCCACCAGCACAATAAAAGCATATAGTTTGGTCTCTTGTCTTCGTGTAAAAAAATCCAGCATCACTTAATTGATCCGGGCATTGTTTTGATGAAATAGGCCAGTGTTCGAATGTTCTTAAACGTAATTCCTTTGTACAATACTGATTATATTGAGGGGCAAAACATTTATATGCACCACTATATGGTAGTTCTGGCATTTGTTGGAATGGTATCCTTTCAGATACGGAATTTGGTCGCATTTCCATTCTTAATCTTCCACTATTCGTATTTTTCTAATCGTCTACTTCAATGAAATCTTGCTTACGTTTCTATATTCAATTATGTTCGAAATCTATGGAAGTCAATATTATAAAGTAACTTATGATTTACACAGCCATGTTATTTCAGCAGATGATCAACAGAGACTAATGACACTATGCATACAAATATCTGTGCACACATGCATGATGGAGGAAGGGTGACGAAGAGGAAATCATGTTTTATCTTGTTTATTCATGTACCATACACTTACGAAAGACCACGATCGTTTGGGATCCGGGCTCGATTCTCGATGAGAAAGCATTCTTTTTTTTCTTCGCAGAAAATCTGGGAACTTCTATTCTTAGCATTACAAGATGGATCTGGAGGCTGAGGTGGTGAATCTAGCTACCCAATACAAGACGACTAGAAAAAAATACGAAAAGTTTTTTTTAAAAAAATAAAATCTAATCTATATGCGAGGCACTGACATTCAGTGAATGAGTGTTCACCTCACGGTGGATTACTCCGTGCGAGGATTAATTCAACTCTAGATCGTGAAGTCTCGCGTTCGATTCCAATGAGAGAACTTTCAAAATAAAAGCATATTTAGGGTTCTGATTTGATTCTTAGTGAAAAAGCATTAAATATTTCTATTTCGTTCCTTTCCGTGAAGTACTGGTCTCACCTTCGATTCCGATGAGAGGACTTTCAAAATAAAAGCATATATTAGGGTTCTGGTTCGATTCTTAGTGAAAGAGCATTAAATATTTCTATTTCGTTCCTTTCTGTTGTGAAACGATGTCTGTTATGACAAGTAATTAAAATCACTTATGTAGAGATGGGCTCCCGGGGGTTGGTATTCTTACACGTAAAAATAATATTTCAATTCTAAATTTCGTTGACGTAGTTTTTTCTGTTATGGGAATATATTATATTGCAATTTCTCGTCACGACTTAGCAGCAAATTCATATGCTCTTCGCTATTCAATACATAACGAAAAGACGAAAATCAATCAATCAATTGGGAAGCTTCAAACTTAATATTCAATCAATTGGAAACTTCGAACGTGATAGCCATCCAAGAGTATGAGCATAGTAACAACGTTCGCTTGCGTTCTTCGCAGGAGGGAGTGAAGTGGAAGGGTTTGGGGGGTTCAAATCCATAACGAAAAGACAAAAATCAATCAATCAATCAATTGGGAAGCTTCGATCATGATAACTAATAGAACTCTCATCCGTCCAAGAGCATTTAGCTATTCAATACATAGCGAAAAGCAAAAATCAATCAATCAATCAATTGGGAAGCTTCGTCATCCAAAAGTATGAGCATAGTAACAACGTTCCCTTACGTTCTTCGTAGGAGGACGTGGAGGGGGTTTAGGGGTTCAAATTCATAACGAAAAGACAAAAATCAATCAATCAATCAATTGGGAAGCTTCGATCATGATAACTAATAGGACTCTGATCCGTCCAACAGTATGAGCATCCAAGACTATGAAGGCCAAGAGCATCTAGCTATTCAATACATAACGAAAAGCAAAAATCAATCAATCAATCCATTGGAAAGCTTCGATCATGATAACTAATAGGACTCTGATCCGCCCAACAGTATGAGCATCCAAGACTATGAAGGCCAAGAGCATCTAGCTATTCAATACATAAAGAAAAGCAAAAATCAATCAATCAGTTGGGAAGCTTCGATCATGATAACTGATAGGACTATGATCCCTCCAAGAGCATGACCATCCAAGACTATCACCATAACAACAAACTGTTCTCATACACGTTCAGATAAACCAAAATTTTCCCACGCGCTTCTGTACTACCCATAAAAGGCTATGAACATAGCAACCAAAGGCTTGTCGAAACTTGCCTCCCAATTCCAGGAAATGACACCGAATTCTAGGAAAACAAGATAATTTTTTGCTGACTCGGCCTTCTATCGGCACCCACTTCTACTGTATAAGTATTAATTTAAGAATTTAATGTACAAGAATATCGGGTGTAGATGAAGAAAGAGTTTATTAAATAATATATATATATATATATATATATATATATATATATATATATATATATATATATATATATATATATATATATATATATATATATATATATAACTTTTCTTGCTTAATAATAAGACGTTTTGTACTCTTATTAATCTGGGATAATAAAAAAAATATTGCATACAGATTGATATTATGCTCGCAAACTGAAGTACCCTGGAAATTATTACATGCTAGTCTATTATAAAATATGCAATTATTTTATTACGGAATTCGCACGTAATATTTCAGAAGGTATTTCTTTAGGTAGGAGCTGCTTTCATAAGTGCAGGTTAATTTTACGAGGACTTTCCCGTAAGGTACAAATGCGCATCCAAACATATGCCACATATACGAAAGTGAAACAAAAATACTAAAATTGAGAATGCTATTTAATACTGTTATAGGACAAGAACATAGAAAGGGGCCAAAGCGAGAGCAGGCGCGTCATCGGCGGAGGTTATAGTGTAACCGTATAAGTTTGCGTAAAAGAAATGCTAAATTAGCGTTTTACTTTGCGATAATCAGGAAACATTTAGGATTTCTTGTTTCAAGCCTTGCGTTGTATTGCAGTCCGCGAAATTTTGTAAAGACAGGTGCTGAATGGGCACCTAGTCATTTTGTATTAGTCTTCACAAAATTCTGGCTATATTAACGAAAAGCAAAACTGCAATATGTCAAGCGCAATTCCTATTATCGGAAATTTTACGTTGCCGTGATTCACCTCGTTATGGAATATGCCTATTGGAGTAGTTGACGGGACAAACAACGGGAGGGAACAATCTGAAAATGAAATTACAAATGTGCGGCGCTATGCAGATAGTTGACAATAAAACACGATCACAGTGCGTTACGTTCGTGTTTTGGCATGAAGTAATGTTTGTGTTTATTTGAGAATAAGAAAGTATACAATACTATGTTGAAATGAATTTCCTAAGGAATAAACCTCAACGAAATATTCCTTCGATATCGTTGGGAGATGATTACCAAGAATTATGTAGACTGTGTTTGAAACACGCTACAATGAAATTGTATATTTTTGATGATGAAGATACGAAACATGATGTTCAACAGTTACTTCAAGCTTGTCTTTGCATAACAGTAAGAGAATTTGTGGTGTTGTATTGAGTTTGTGCATTCCGAAGAGTAATTGCATGTTATGATTACCATATATGGGAGGAATATTTTACGGGTGCAAGCGAATATTGTAGTTAAGCCATAATTCCCAGTTTTGGATTACTAATCAGTCTCTTGGTTCCTTCCAGTTCTACGATTTCAAATGTGCCATATACTTTGTGAATTTTTAACAAATAACTTAAAACTATCATTGTTCTATAGGCTAAAATGTTCCGGTAGTTATATTAGGCAAATGGGCCAGTCTAGAGATTGCTTTTGGGCAGAATAGTCGGACTAGAGTAGAGGGCTCAGAATTTGCGAAATGTTAAAAAGCGTTGCCACTCGAATATAATAAGGGGGTGCACTTTTAGCATACGGATCCATAGATTGTAAAATGTACAGAAAAATTTGAGCAAGTCTATAATTTATCCACTTCATGTCGAAAACAAGAGCCCAACCAACCCGTGCGGAGCTTCTAACCCGTTCCTACTACTGCTACTTATATTACGTATCCGTATAGTAAAACTGCACGGTAAGGGGTTCACTCGAGCAGATGGTTCTACCAATTAGAAAATTTAGGATGGCATTTAGTACCTCCCTCAACTTGTTTCATGGCTCCAGAACCGAGTACCTTGTTTTTGGCTAAATTATGATATAGGTAGAAGTACAAGGGCCCTGGGGGCTTCTATTGTTCTGCCAAAATGTCTTGAGCCGTGACAAAAATGCAAACTATAGCTCACAGTCTTGCACACCCACGCGTTGAGCCAATAAGAGTTCAGCTGTTGCTAATCGAGAGAAAGGAAGTGGAATTCCTCCAGCCGATAGCAGCACTTGCAACGGAAGACTAGGGATCAAGTCAATGTGGCATGTCTATAACTCCCTTCGCTAGCTGTCCCTAGCTTAGCTATATTTTGTAAAGTAAGTAACACACTGTAAATCTTATATGTGCAAGATTGGAGGAGATACTAAATACCGGTATCGGACGAAAATTTATAGGTAAAATACGATGTGAAACGTTCGGATTACAATTTAATCAGTAGGTCCACGTCTCATGTAGCCTCTCTGCTGAAAGGGACGCTAAACTAAAATCAACTCATATTTTCGTGAAGGAATGAGAGTGTAAATATAAGTAATTACTGTCAGTGCACAGCATATTGAAATGAATTTTAGTTATAATGAAAGTATTGTATGCGTAAGTGTGCTTTTCAACTATCGTCGTTCATTCATATAGCCTCGTCGCTTATGCACCTGCTCTCTACAAATGGAGCCGTTCGGGCCCCCTTCCTGCACTACTGCCCTATCTCATATAGCATTCGTGCTTTTTAGTGGTCACCTAGCACAATTTGGTTCGTGTTTTGTGCACTGTAGTTTTTATGCCGTACGTCCGCGCTGTATTTATACTGAACCCTCTTGAAGTCAATCTGAAAGTAGTAATGAAGCTCCTCATTTCGTGCATGCTCTGCTAAAAGAAATACAAAACTCTTAATATTTTCCATAACTAGAAGCTCTGCTTTCTATATAATTGTTCTATATAAATTTAATTTAAAGTTCTAACCTAACCTGTAAATGTGAAGAGTGTGTCAAAATTTGATACAACCGTCTGCTCGAGTAAAAGCATAATAAGGTGATGTAATGTTAATTTTTTAGATGGGTATGCGCTTCATCCCTTGTTACACACACACAAACACAGACACCCCCCCCCACACACATATATATATATATATATATAGCGAGAGAGACTTTCAAAACAACACCGACAACGTTTGGGAGGTGATTCCTGACTCCAAGATAAAATATAAAGTATAGACCAACCTGGGTGCACAAATGCTTCCTTTCGAAGTTATAGGCTGCCGAAAACATGAAAATATGAACTTTAAAGGTCAATAGCTCCAAAACTATGGAACCTACCATAGTCGGTTCAAGGCTTCACGTAGGAACTAGTATATGCCCTATCCAAATATACATGTTTCAGAATACTGCGATACTTCCTTAACAATGTTTATAGAGGTAGTTGGTGAGTACTTCAAATTATATGCCCGTAGACAAAATCCCTCTATAAAAAATGTTTCGTAAATACCGCAGGATTCTGAAACATGTATATTTTGGATACGGCACATACTAGTTACTAAGTGAAGTCTTGACCCTACTACGGTAGGTTGAACTGTTTAGAAGCTATGAACTTTTAAAGTTCATTTTTTCATGTTTTCGACAGCTATTACTTCGAAAGGAAGCATTTGTGCACCCAGGTTGGTCTATACTTTTTGTCTTATCTTGGTGTCAGGAGGGGCCGCGGTGGCTCAGTGGTAGAGCGTTCACCTCTGGTGCTTGGGGTCCCGGGTTCGATCCCAGCCCCCGCCAAGTGAACTTTGTGGTGGACAAACACCGTGTGCGTGGGTTTTCTCGGGGTTCTCCCGTTTCCTCCCACTTTCTTCATTCCACCATTTCATCCATTACTCATTATCACCGTCTCCTTTAGTCTAACCGGCATAACCGTGGGACGTAAAACTCAAAGATTTCATTTTTCATTTTTTGGTGTCAGGAATCACCTCCCAAATGTTGTTGTGTTGTTTTCAATTATATTATATTAGGAGTACCTTAGACTATAAGTACCTTTATTATGAACACAAAGTTATACCTATAAATAAGCATAGGCAGAAGTACGGATAAACGAGAGTTTACTGTATATCCATCATAAATCGGTTGGCAATGAATGAATAATGCATAGAGTGGTTAAGCATAACATACAAGAACAATACTGGCTCTTACGTACCACTTAAACAGTTTGTTCCACAAAAAGTTTGGATATTTGATCACACAACTGCGGAGTGATAGTATGACACCGACCCGTTGCTGTTGTAAGCTCATTGGGACTAAGCTTTCGTAAAATGTTGTTGAAAGGTACCCATGTCTTGTCGTCTCTTGAAATTTTGAATGAAGTTCGTGGTCCTGGGGGTTCGTAAAAATGCACTTTCACTCGTCATGTTCGATACTCACATCTTTAACAATTTCAATGTACCACTTTTGTTCATAAATACATGCAACTGTGTCACCTGTTTGAAGGCAGTGCAAGGACGCTTTTCTCACATTTATTTCCTGAAAGTCAGTAGAAACTGAAGTGCGAAAGCATCTAACTTTGGCGTCACTGAGAGGTACAAATTTATGGTATGAACGTGTTTTACGAGCAGGCAAACAAGTAGCAAGAAAATCTCCCTCGCAGTTCAGCTTCACGGTTGACTACTTCCTCACTCTTGACATAAATGTACTTTATACCAGAAATGTTTTTTACACAATGGAATGTGATGTAGGCAACTGTATTGGTGAAGAATGTCATAAATGTGTATATGGGCCGATAGCAAGATGCATTACGTCCCTTAGTGACTTCAGTGAAGAGAAGAGGAATCTTCTGCTAATGTGAACAAGCAGTGGCATTGCAAACATATGCAACTACCATGAAGTAAAATTTTCTCGAAAGTACCATCATCTTTTTGGTAATTTGTGTTGCAACCCTCTTAAAATCCATTAAAAAAAAAAAAAAAAAAAAAAAAAAAAAAAAAAAAAAAAAAACTCCATAGGACACACTTGATGATTTTGATCTTGAAGCGGAGTGGCACCTCTTGTCCTATGGAGATAAAATTTGATCATTACGTATCATCTGTAAACTCCTTTTGGTTACTATTCGCTTTGTTGACCCTCCTATCCCATCAGAAGCATTTTTTCCATGACAGGAAGCAAAGAGGTACCACTCCGCTTCAAGA
The DNA here is from genome assembly GCF_964235325.1 of Thermobia domestica. NCBI lineage: Eukaryota > Metazoa > Arthropoda > Insecta > Zygentoma > Lepismatidae > Thermobia > Thermobia domestica. The sequence continues at coordinate 121,995,764 of NC_137456.1, read as the reverse complement.
CCAAAATCATCTTTGTGATTACACAAATTGATGAAATTTTTCCTGTTCTTATAGTGACTTGCAGCCCCATCCGTGAAGTATATATGTGTCACGGACGGAACATGTGACTTAACATCTGCAATCAGATGACTTTGGAAGGTGTGGACTGCTGTGGTGGTATGTTCTAAATAAATCACTGATAATACAAAGACTTCTAGATTTTAAATCACCTCCATCACTTGGTTTATAATAGTAAACAAATGAGTGAAGTGTTGCCTGTTTGTTCACCCAATGAAAACTTTGAATCTCGTCTTGAATAACGAATGAGAAGTTCTCTGAAAAATCAGCTAAAACAATGCATTCAGAGTGTGAAAGACATCTTTTTTTTGTCTGCAAGAAAACTAGATTGTACTTTGGACACAGTGGTGTGACTTGAGATTTCTGAGTTTTGCTGCAAGGTCCTCAAGAAAGTCTTCTTTTGGTTTAACTATGGTGATCATCTCAGCACGATCTGTTGTTATCCACTGCTTGTAAATAATATTACCAGGAAGGTTGTATTTTAACTCGTCTTGAAATAGTTGTTGAAGTAGATTTTCAGAATCTGGGCACTGGATGCAGTTATCCATCATACATTGTTCATTGTTGAGATCGCAGGTCAACATTTCAAGCAAATCTTTATAGTCCACATTTAATTTAGCTCCGTCGATCATTAACTTCACATTCTGATGATGTACGCATACACATACAGAATGTGTTCCTGGTATACCAGCAAATACACACCACTTGGGTCTCAGTTCACAGAATTTTGATCTTTTAATTTTACAATCTGAGTTCGTCTCCTTAAAGTGTAAGTACAACTCGTTCAAGGTACCTAGTAGTAACTGCTTCTGCTTGTGAACTTTAACGCCATTAATTCGGACAGATACATAGTCTTTTTTGCCAGGAAGGATCCTACTGTTTTCTTCACTTATATAAAAAGCAACAACTTTTTTCACAGTACTTTCATCAATAGTTTTACTGCTACTTCTTTTACATACATCAGGCAGTATTCCTTGAGTTTTCGTAAGTTCCCTAGCCAGTTTAACTAAACGTTCTGAAACATTAAATTCAGCACACACCATTTTTTCTTGACCAAGATTCGGGTAGTAAGCTTATTATTTTCACTTGTTCTCCTTTCTCAGCAACAGTGCATTTCTGTTTCAATTTTTCGATGAGCACTTCATATTCTTCGGCCAGCCACACTGAATGCATATTGTCTGTCGGTGATTCATCAGCAACTGAACTATCAAAAGAAACTTCAAGACTTCTTTTCAATCCTGTACTCAATTGTTCTAACTTTTTGCGCATTGCTTTTGGTCTCTGTTCAACACTTAACTTCCTTATTTTCGAAACAGGTGACACGTCTAATTTTGAACACGTTGCATTCTAAACTTCACTATTGTCTGATGGAAGGACAAAATCAGGTTAATTCCTGATTCAACATTATTGTTTTCGATTTTGCTTTTTTCTTGCACAACAAAGATTTTTGTGTAGCATGTAGCACATAATAATTCCAGGAATCAGATCTACATAATTCTTGTTCTTTAGTAAATGTGCACTCGACATTTCTGAAAGTCCTTTGGTTATAAGTTTTTTTTTTTTTTTTTTTTTTTTTTTTTTTAAATGGATTTTAAGAGGGTTGCAACACGAATTACCAAAAAGATGATGGTACTTTCGAGAAAACTTTACTTCATGGTAGTTGCATATGTTTGCAATGCCACTGCTTGTTCACATTAGCAGAAGATTCCTGTTCTCTTCACTGAAGTCACTAAGGGACGTAATGCATCTTGCTATCGGCCCATACACACATTTATGACATTCTTCACCAATACAGTTGCCTACATCACATTCCATTTTCTTCACTAATTTGATGCAGTATTGACACAGATCTGCAGAAACACAACCGTCTTCTTGCGCTGTAAGCATCTGAGTGAAGCACCAGTAGTGAATTCCTATCTGATGCATATCTGAACACGATTGTGCATGTTGGAACAAGCACTCTGCTGAATTGTGTTTTCAGTACATTTGTTCTGTTTGCTTATTAACAGGATAAAACTTGTTCTTGTATGTTGTGCTTAACCACTCTATGCATTATTCATCCATTGCCAAACGATTTATGATGGATATACAGTAAACTCTCGTTTATCCGTACTTCTGCCTATGCTTATTTATAGGTATAACTTTGTGTTCATAATAAAGGTACTTATAGTCTAATCTGAAACTCCTAATTTTTGGTATAGAATAATATCATGTAGACCTGTTATGGGGAGGAATTGTATATTTTTATTAGGTCCCCCACCAGAGATATATACCTGTGAAATATGCACTTTTTTCACTTTTCTGAATTTTTGATAATTTCTAGGGAAAAAAGGAGACATGTCTAAGAATTGAAACTTAATGAGTGATAAGAACCATATCAGACCTCTTTATTCAGTAAAGCTCAACTTCCTGACCCCTTCCCTTCTTAAAAAAAAAAAAAAAAAAAAAAAAAAAAAAAAGTGCCAAAGTTGGAATTTTTAACGTCAATCACCTACTTTTTCAAATTTTAATTTTACCCATTCATAATTTATGAATGACAACTAGTATACACTCTTAAAGTGTAGAACTTACTGAACATTTTGGTTTTACATCGATAGGGTAATTAGGGGCTGAGATATTTCAGATTCTGTAACCCCTTACAACACCACAAAACGGCACATCTTCGAAAACAAATATGGCTGTCACTCGAAACCAAAAGCCAATAAAATTAAAATCATTCTAATTTTGAACTAACGACATGTTAAGGTAACAGCACACAAAAGATCAGAATTTTTAAAAATTGTCGAGCAACATGCATTGGACCACTTGTTACGGATTTACCCAGATGTAAATTCTAACAATAACAATTTAATTATAATAATAATAAATCAGTCAAGAAGGTGTGAAAAAGCCTTTGCAGATCAGCTATCCTAAGAGAAGTTTTTCTTCATTCATATCATACAAATGTCGGAATGGTACTTTATAGGCCCGAAGTAGTCTCATTTCAAATGCATTTAACGAAAGACGTTATCTTTCTGATATCTTCGTCATCAAGCCGGAGATGGCATAACAACCTTTATAATGTGAAATAAATAAATAAACTTACGTCTTTCTCTGAATTAGTGGCTGCCAAAATAACATTTCTCTTCGCTATTTCTCGATATGTCTTTGCTTTTACATTTTCGTCAACGGAATTTACACAGCTATTGTTTCTTTTCCTTTTTAACCAATTTTGTAACACCTTCTTAAACATCTTACAAATTGCGAAGCAACTCTAAATCGTTAACCTATACTACTAAGCAAATATTATCGAAGTGATCGCTGTACTGAATTGATCAAGGATTGCTGTGACATGCTCATATGCTGCAAGTCTTTCCTGACTTTTGTTTTGTACCCTCTTCTATTAACGAATTTTCATCTGAACAAAAACGAAACAACAAAGAAAAATGTACTTTTGCCCCGACCTTTTTTTGCTTGTGTGTGTGTGTGGGGGGGGTTAAAACCATTTTTAAAAATAAATTTGCTATGTAGAAAAAGTTCACTTGGCCTTAAATGTCCTTAATTAACAATGAGGTTATGAAGAGCGGACCTTCCTCCATGTAACGGACGGGTCGTCGTCGAGGAGGGTATGGAGCTGAGAAAGTGGCTTATTTTTCCATGCTTCATCCGCATGTACTTGAATATCGCTAGAGAACTCGCGGGTGGTTGGTGGGAGTCTTGCGAAATGGCTGGTCCGTGGACGTCTTCCTCCATCTGGGGAGGACGTCAGCCATCTCGACCTGCTGTTGTGTGCCCAGTTTTGTGTTATCCGGTATCCGAGTTTTTGAAAATATCCTTAAAAAATAAAAAAATCAAAACATAGGAAAGTAAATAAAAACTCAAAAAGATAAAGTCCCCACCTTTTTTTGTTTTGTGTTTTTTTTTCTTTCCTGTTTGATAAGTTTTTTTTTAAAAGTTCCAATTCTTTTTTCCGGGGCCACATGTTTCTGTCGACGGAAATGGTTTTGTTTCATCTATATTCTCCTTGACTGCGTCGGCCCAACGCTGATCCTACGGTGAGGGCGTGCTTATGGGATAGCCAGGGGAGTAGCGTAAGTTCTACTCACAAGCACCCCGGTGTGAAGTTGCGTATTCTATTTATCAATGTGTCTTTAAAATCAATGGGTACTAAAAAATCTTCAAAATTGGGTCCGGGCTGGACTTTTTACTTTTCATCAAAAAATTCATTGCATTATTAATCAGATTATCTCTTTCTGGATGGAATTTATTCTTGAAGGAATATATAAGAAAATAAATGGATAACAAGTTCACGCGTTCAGGAGTGTACCAGGTGATTGTGAATGTATAGACACTTCTTGAAGCGAACGCTAGTGAAGCTGCTATTCAACTTCGTTGTTGGGATTTGTATGTCTGTCCGTCGGTTTGTTCCACGGTAATCTCGTAAAATTTATCCGATTTTGAAGGAACTTGGCGTATGCCTTTCTCCTACTTGCAGAAATAACCCTATTATTCGGGGTAACAATCCGTCAAGAATAAGGGCTGTAAAATCTACCCTAAAACCAAGTTTACATATGTATGCTGGATACAACGTTTCTATATTAACCACGTAAAAATTTTTCGGTTGTGGCAAAACTTGTATAGCATTGGTATGTATATTTTCTGTATAGCATTGGAAATATTTTCACATCTTTGGTTAAAATCTGCCAAGGATAAATCACTTTCAATTTAGAAAAATATGTTCTACGACAATTTTCGTAAAAACAATGTGATTTTGCCGTAATATGTCGTACATTTTCTTTGAGGCTTCCCAACAACCCCATCTGCAGTAAGTTAAAATCATTAAAGATTAAGGTATTAGATTTACCTTTCTAGCGCACCCTTCCTTCCCTTTTTAAAGTAAGAGTTGTATGGTAACTTATATAAAACCCATCCGGTTTTGATACAATATTGTCTTTGACTCTTTTCCGTAATCCACTGTGCTTAGTCAGTGGACGGTGAATTTATATCCCTAATGGTTTGGATTAGTCTCCGCGTCCGATTAAAATAATAATAATAATAATAATAATAATAATAATAATAATAATAATAATAATAATAACTTTCCTAGAATATGGTATATGCTTTTTGAGGCTTCACAATCATTTCTGACACTACTTGGATTAAAAAACAATTGAAAATGAGAGTGTATCTTCTCTCCTCAACCTTCAGATATTTAAAAAAAAAAAAAAAAAGTTGATTTTAACGCATGAATTTGTTTGGTATATATATTGGTGTTTACATAATTCCGAGTCTTGCAGTTGAAAATCAATAAAATATGAAGACTCACTTAACCCCTCACCCCGCGAAGATTAAAATAAAAACTCGATAATAACTTCTGTAAAGTAAATAATTTTGTCGAATATGGTCGAACTTTTTCTGAGAAATTCCTTGCGTGCAGTTGAAATGGGTCAATAATAAGAGAACGCGTTCCTCGTTATTTTATGTAGCATATTGTTCTGAATATTAAATACACTCAGATTTTCATAGAACACTATATGTGTGTGTGTTTTGTCGGAGATTATATACTTATTTCTGTAGTTTGAGTTGAAGTTAATGAAAGGTAAGATCGCTCGCTTCAACAATGAACAGCATCACTAGTATTGGATATAGAACTTGGATGTATATTGTCTACCAAACATTTATTTATGAGCAGAGCTTGAAAAATCCTCGCCAACTAAAACTCTACTAGCCAGACCATTTTGCCGTCACAGTGTTTATACAAATAAACAAAAATCACTTTGCGACATAGTAAACATATCAGTACATTTTTTTATTTTGTTTATTGGTATGTCTCTTACAAATATTCTTGAATTCACGTTTTTGATTCATCGAACTTTACTCGCCAAATGTTAGAAAAAAAGTGGTAGAGCGTTTACTTCTGGCAGCACAAAGAGTCTGTTCGATCTTAAGTTATGTAAGTTAGTAGCGGACAGCATCGTGTTCTTGGGATTACATAGGGAGTTTTTTTTCTTCATTTTCTTTCATACACTCCTATCATTATTCACGTGTCTGTTTCCTTCAGTGTACACAAATATATCCGCAGAACGCGCTAACGCGCACACATTGCTGTTAACCGTAATGAACAACTGTATATATGACACAAATTTTGTTAAATATGGCATTGCTTGTCGTATACAGTTGGAAAAAGGAAAAATCGTAGTTTTATTCTGTGCTTAGAGCATTTGAATATGCTCCGATCACATGATTTAGTTTGAAGTTTATTTTAATTTTATGCGAGCGCAACTAAATGGCACGTAGGACTTGATTTTTTTTTATAATGTTTTATTGGGCCATGAGATTGCATAACATGTTTTAGCCTATACCATTAGAAAGAGAAAGACACGCTCTTTCTAAAGCCATTCAGCCTTGGTAGCAGCAATCATGACATTGATTCAGAAAATGAAAGTAACTGTAAGTGACGTTTCTAGGCTAAGTCCTAGTATATTTATGTAAATATTTCAAGTCCAAGGGTACATTTGCAGAACCCACAGCCGCAGAATCTAGGAACTGAATCATTCTGGGCAGAGGTTACTATTAAAATAAATGAGTATGCCACACGATATAAAGTAGGAATCCAAATGCGTAAACGATAAATAAATGGTGTCCCACTACCAAAAAGACTTGATTCGGGGATATTTCTCATTTGAATTCTGGCGGACAAGAAATCCCACCCTTCAGTTCTACTGGTCCATCAGAAAATCAGTCTCCACTTCCTTTTTGTGTTGTTAGGCCATTTAACTAATGTTATGCTTTGTAAAGGAAATGTATTTTCTATAAAGAATAAACCATTTTAATCTGCAAAAAACTAAGTGTTGATTCTGTTGATTCTGTGCATGCAAGGAATGCGAAAAAAATATGGCAATGGGTTAAGTATTTTATTTCACTTCAAAGCACTTAAATAGAGTTCAGAACATAGAAGAAATCCATGATTAACGGACGAAACAGAAGAATTGAAGGCTCGCTGTAGAAAACAATGTAAGTGCCAAACACAAAAGTTACTGTAACAGTAGAAACAAGAGATAATGAATTGTGCCTAAGTGTCAAAATAATTGAAAATACTATTGCTTAGAACTACAGCCTAGCATATAACTAAGTATGAAAATCTAAGGCATAAATGTATTTAAAAAAAATAAAATAAGTGAGACAATTTCAAGGTGGCACTTACATTGTTTTCTACAGCGAGTCTTCAATTATGTTTTTAACAAAATATTGGTTAACTAGTGTTGTTTCAACATTATTTGTTGTTATTATCACTACCTTATTTTATTTTTCATCATGTTTTTTTTCTTTCTTATTTTCAGATCTCTGAGGATGACAAATTTCCTCGGTATTTATGTCATACTTGTTTGGAGAAACTTGTAAATTTTTATGAATTCAAAGAATACTGTCAAGAATCCGAAAATGTTTTGAAGTCTCATATAAGGCTCTTAGAAGAAAATGCCAAAAATGGTGAACGCTGCAACATTAAAACGGTTGTTATGCGGGTGAGTATTTGCTTAATGTACTTTTTCGTGTATGTTTAATGTCCCACGATTGTGCACAGTGGCTAAGGAAGCCAGTGATTACAAGATGGAGAATAATAATAGAATGACGAGTGGGAGAAACAGGAGAATCCTGAGAAAACCCACGCACGTGGTGTTTGTCCACCACAACGCCCACTTAGCGGGAGCTACTACTTGTAGTTCTTGAATGTGTATATATCTATTCAACGAAAATAATATAGGCCTATTATGATTGAGAACTAATTTTTCTTTCCTTTTTTTATTATTTTTATTTTTAAAATTATTTAAGTATTCCTAATGGAAGTAACGGTATAAAAATAGTAATTCTTGGCTGCTCGTACGTAGTACGTTTGAATAACAAGGAAATCAGAATTCACTACGAGATTGACAATCAGAACTCCAAAGCTTATACTAATTTGCAAAGTGAGGAAGATATGAGTTGCGCATTCATGGTACCATTACGAAGAAAAACTAATTTAATATTTATCTGTGCCATGGTTCCTCTGCTAGGTGGTACGAACGTCTTCCGTAAAGCTGTATGAAAATATTCTTTTGTTTGAGGTAAAAAATGTGAAGTGTGGCCGAGTCGAAGACCCAGCATAAGAACTTTTTCGGCATCTTTCATCTGGCAAAACAAAAACCTATTACTTAACGTTATTTTATTTTTTTAAATTGTATATTTTAGTAAACAATCCATTCAGTAGATTAAAAGAATAGTTGATTTTTCAATATATATATATATATATATATATATATATATATATATATATATACACCCTCCATTCCAAAAGAAACCGAACTTTTGAAAACAAATAGTACCACTAGTGCCATCTGTTGTAATATTTTACCGGTAGATGGCGTAGTCCCTTATTGACAACTGGTATAAATGTCATGACATTTGGATGCATGGCAACAAAGTTATTGCGTTTCAACTGTCAGTGTGTTGTGTACATCGGTCGGAAAATGAGTTTCAAACAACGAGCTGCAATTGAGTTTTGTGTTAAACTGGGTAAAACTTTTAGTGAAACGCACCAAATGCTACAAAATGCATATGGTGATGAGTGTCTATCCCGTACGCAAGTTTACGAGTGGTTCAGGCGATTCAAATCGGGTAGAGACGCTGGATGATGACGAAAGATCAGGCCGTCCCAGAACCGGATTATCGGAAGAAAACATCGAAAAAGTGCGTGAATTCATCAAACATAACAAAAAATCGTCGGTGAAAGTTATTGAAATGGAATTAGGCATTCCTCAAACAACCGCATTTTGGCCGAAGTTTTGGGCCTTAAGAAGGTTAATTCGCGGTTTGTACCACACAAACTCACCGAAGACCAAAAAGTTGATCGAATTGCGCATTGCAAAGACATCGTTAAAAGTGCTCGGCAGGATCGAAACTTCTTGAAATCGATTGTAACTGGTGACGAGACGTGGTGTTTTGAATATGAACCCGAAACAAAGCGGCAAAGTACTGAATGGAGAGCGCCGGATGAAGGAACACCCATAAAAAGTCGCTTGGTGAAGTCAAAAGTTAAGGTGATGCTGATTTGTTTTTACGATTCAAAAGGAATTATCCACAAAGAATTTGTTCAGCCCGGCCAGACAGTCACTGGAGAGTTTTACTTGGGCGTCATGAAGCGTTTGCTGGCAAGAATTCGTCGTATTCGGCCCGAATATCGCGAAATCGGCAGTTGGACTCTTTTGGACGATAATGCACCATCACATCGTTCGCGACTTGTAACTGAATTTTTGGTCAAAAAATCACATTATTCGGTTGCATCATCCGCCCTATTCACCAGATCTCGCTCCGTGCGATTTCTATCTGTTCCCGAAACTGCATTTGGCGATGAAAGGAAAGTGGCACGCATCGATTGATGCCATTGAGAAGGCGACGACCGCCGTCCTAAAGACCATTCCAATAAAGGACATGGAGAAGTCGTTTGACAACTTGTTGGAGCGTGCAAATATGTGTATCGATGCAGAAGGGGAATACATTGATTAATAAAAATGATTTGTTCCAAAATGTACATTGCTTTTTTGTTTTTTTTAAAACGTTCGGTTTCTTTTGGAATGGAGGGTGTATATATATCTTGCATTTGGAAATGTATAATTCAGTTACTTGGTCAATAAGTGTGTAGTATTGGCCTTGGGAAAAAGAAATCATGCTTTTCCAGGGTAACTTTTGTCTTCTGGTACATTAATATTTTCTGTATTAGATATGGTTGTATGCCAGTGAAAAAGTTGAGAACCTCAGGTCCTATGCGAAACTTTCTGCGTATTTGTTGTCCGAAAACGGCACATGTATCTTGTTGCCTTCTTAATTAAAAATGTATAATCGTAAGTACCGTTTTGCTCCAAATTGTACCTCTTAAATGAACATTTATTTATTTATTTATTTTAAAGAAAACATAAGTTTACCAGAATTATTTTAAATTAGCTTTGTTTAGTTTTTTTTGGATGAAGAGTTTTGAATAGCTTTGGCAACATCATTCATCAATGCTTCGTAAAATGTAGAAGGTTGTATTTTTTTAGACCAGGGTAGACATAGCTAAATGCAGTTGTGTCAGTTACAAATTAATTCTGCTCAATTTATAAATGGTTTAATAATCAATGCAAATAAATTTGCTATAATAAGCATTCTATCTATTGCGAAGAAATAGATATTGCTGTAGATAATGAAAATAGTGTTTTGACAGAAGTTGAAAAGGTTAATAGCACTTCCTTTGGAGATTGTGACAAAGGGAACTGAGAAGAGAAAGTGGAACCGGGAACTAGTTAGTAAGGAAGAAATGTGAGCAAGAAATAAAAGTACGAATAGGAGTGACAAAAGAGGCTTTTAGAAAGAAGAAAAGTGTATTTGTGGGCTATTACATAAAGAGCTACAGAAAGACTCACAGCATATTTGTGTCGTGCGATATATTGCACTGTAGAAGACAGAAACGTGAACATTATGAAATACTTGTAAAAGCTGAATAGATGCGTTCTGAATGTGAGCATGGAGAATAATAGAGAAGGTTAATCTGATAAGAAGACAAGAAAGCGTTAATAACTATTAAGGCAGTACGAACCTAGTTAAAACGAGGAAAGAACCGGTAATGTTATTTAGGAAGAAAGTGTTTTATTATAATATATATGATAGAAACTATGGTAGAATGCAGGCCCACTTTTACAAAGCCCTGGACGCAATATCCGTGCAAGGAAAAAGGAAACCAAATAGAAAACTGTCTTTATATATATATATATATAAGAAAAAATGTGAAATATGCGTTCCTTATTGTGAATTTACCCCTGTCCTAACAGTGCACAACATACTCGTGTTAGCAGTGGGAGCGACAGATGATACGTCTTGGTTCTGTGTGAAGCCAGATTGTGGGGAGCTTGACCGCACCGCTGATGAGTGTATAATTTGTCATTTTAGGATACTTAATCGACTCGCCACTCTTTCCCCTCCCAAACTTCCTACTTTCACCTTCTGTTTTCATAGGAGAGTGGACATGATGCAAAATTATATATATATATTTATTTATCGCTACAATATAACCTGTATTACGTGAACAATACAGTTGTTAAATTAAAAAATGAAATAACATGTAATTACTGATTGCTGTTTTACGAGATATTAGGTACATACAGGCTAAAGACTTCGAAATCACTTCTAAATAGAATTGGTATGTCATGTTCTTATTGTCTGTTGTTATTACTAGTTGTGCTTCTCCCCCTTCTCCAAAAGGCTTTGGTTCTTCTGTAAATTGCTTGCACGCTAGTGCGTCTCTTGGCGTCAGATGGGCAGTAGAGCTAGCGACAACTATTAATCTGAGTGAACTATTGGATATTAGCGTGACTCACAAACTGACGCATCTTGCATAATATTTTTGCCTAGATGTGTATGCAACCTGTAATTCTTAAATGTTTTGAACTTTGCATAGAAGTTACTCACAGATTAATATGTTTTTGCTTAAAAATTAGCAGGATTCGTACAAACTGAATTTCAGGGAAATTGAAGGTGGTCAGGGAATATCGGGAAACCTGTTGAAAGCCAGAGAAAAGTCACTGGAAGATCTGAAGTTTCTTCTAACGTTTTTGTTTTGATAAATGGATATAATACTTAAAAATGACAGAACTATCTTGAACGTAAAGCCTTTATGAATCGTTGATGTGATGAATCGGTGGACTGGAATATATGTAACCTACTACGTCACTTGCACTACTTGATCAGTGACTCTCTAGTTCGTCGAGGAAAAGTTTACTGAGATCACAGGATGCACAAAATTTCCGTTGCTGAAATTTATAGATACAGGTCTATCAAGTGTTGACGTGATAAAAGCAGAAAATGTTATGGTGAACAAAAATGTCGACTTTGGATTTGTTGCCTAATGTTTCCTCGCACAAATAGGAACAAAGGCCAAGGAACAGCAGAAACTAGAATTTTTATGAAGCCGCTGGATCCTAAAGTCTATGATTACCAAAATTCGACATTGCAGACCTTTCTTTAGAGTACCTTAAAAGCTCTGAGTATGATCTGAAGATTTGTCTTCGTTAGCTCGTAGGGTAACTTAATATTCGCCTAGTCAATAAAAGGTCCTCTCTTCTTGTAGACATACTATATATATATATATATATATATATATATATATATATATATATGCGTATGTATGTCTGACATTAGATATGCATGCTGAAGACTCGAGAAAAGAATAAATCTCTTTATATAGTCTAAATAGCTGAACTTGACGAGTTCTAACAAATTAGAACTTGACGCTGCTTACAAGTTTCTTGGTGGCCCTGAAGAATATAAACATTTATGGAAGATAATGAAAATTGTACTGTCATTCTCGCATGGAAATTTAACGGTCGAAACAGGATTTTTTGTCAATAAATCGCTTTTAATGAAAATTACAAATGAAAAAACTATTGAAGCAAAAAGATATATTCATAACTAGGTACAAGAAGTAGAAGGTGTTTAACACGTGCATATCACCAGGTTATGTTTTACGTGAAAGGCTCCAGAGACTCTACGAAGAATCTCACACGAACAGAAAGAAGAGATAAATGAGTTTAACAAAAGGAAAACTGAGAAGAGAATGTTGGATGGACAACTGAGAGACTTAAAGCAACAGACGATACATTTGAAACGGAAGGTGATGAAAAGAAGCTAGCCATTGATACCAAACTGAACGAGATCAAGAAGAAAAGGGCTTTTCTGACGTAAATTTCAGCAACTCCCTGGCGCGAATCTTTGTTTTTAATTATAGTTTGGTATTTTAATTCAAGTGAACTGCCATTTTTCTTTTTCTGTTCGAAAGAATTGGTCATATTTGTACGTATTTTAGATAGATATATGCAATCTTGTTTGTAGACAGTTGGGGAGTCTTTTCAGAAAACAAAACAAAAAAAAAAAAAAAAAAAAGGTGACATTGTGTATGAAAATAAAAGTTAAGTCAGTATTTAAAAAATTAGAAAAGAAATTGTCAAATTGATGAGTAAGAGTTGGTTGTAGGGAGGAAGAGGTTAACAAGAATTTCATGTAGTCATGGAGTCCGTGAAATTCTTTTGAAGAATCAAGATATTAAAAAAAAGAAAAAGAAAGAAAAAAAGAGTCAGAACCTGTGGGAACCTTTATAAAAGGATACGAGCTGAAAGGTTATGTCAGAAGAAGAGACTAGTAAACTAGTTCATTAAAGCGTTGCAATTTGTGGCAAGCCAGTGACAACAAAGTACTGAAATGTTGCCGTTGGTGATGAATTGATGATAATAAGAGGTAATTGATGATAATGATAATAAAACCTCTGAATAACGGGCACTGATGGGACATGATTATTTGTTCATTTGTGAAGAGAGGTGTCCGTTACAGAGAAGATACACAAATTTAGGGTACAGATTGTGTGATAATCTGTAAATATAAATATGAGCTAATATAAAAATACTGAACTCAGTGTTCAAATTACTGGGAGGATGAAGGGGAAAATCCCCCTGTAAAGAAACAGAAGTATCCCTGGGGAGATATATTCATATGCGCAGTGTAATAGAAAATATACTGCTTATGTGGCAATCTCCTTGTCACGTAGATACCATCTCTAAAAAATTCCTTAATACGCATACTGACCACCAAAAGTCAAAGTAACGCAACAAGAACTTACAGCTTCAAATTTAGCTCGCAGGCGTTGTGTGTGGTGGATCAGTAACAAAGATATTTTGAAGGAAAAACCTTTTCTGCCTGAAAAACATTGAAAAAAAAGTGTCCGTACCTGAAAGTGTCCGTAAAAGAAAAATCTGTACGTATTACGGTGTCCGTCAAGGAAGATTTCACCTTATTCTGATGGAACAACATGTTACTAGTATGAAAAGAATATCACAATGCAAGTCTGAAGATTAAGAGGGTCTGGGAATAGTACATGATCCGACGATATCAAGCCGCGTATTAGTGTATTTTGAATTAAAAATGCAGTATTTATTGGTTTCATAAATTTCAGGGGAAGAAAGAAAAATTAGAAACACGAAATTAACACAGAAACCCGGTTCGATGATACAGCGTATTTGTTTAAGCTTGTGGGCACGTCTATTTGGGTCGAATTTTACGATTACTTTTTAACTTAATTGTACCTACATCCGTTAAATTGGAGTATTTCGCCGATTTGAACGTAGTTTCTATACGTTACATTGACTAGTGGAGCACATGAAATACATATTTCAAGAAAAAAATATTTATTTTATTTTATGATTTTTAAATATGGTTATGTTGTTAATAATATATAGTTAAAAAGTTAACTTCAAACGTAAGTGTTCTTGACGAAAAGACTGGTTAGCTCTGGGAAATTCATTGTTAGTCAATATAGTAATTAATAACTTCGACTCATGCATTTTGGAGAATCCAAAGTTAAAGTATATCAGATATACTTTAATAAGTAAAGTATAAAGTAAATTTTAACGTTAAATTTACGGTGGAATTGGAAAAGAATTATTCTATTTATTTCTTGCGTCTTAATTTTTACAGGCTTCGAAAGAAATTCTAGTCAAAATTTTATAGAAAATGTATCTCTGGTAATTGCCATGTGCATAAAAAATCTGACATCCATGGAAGATTAAGGCGAACGTTTTGATCATGTTCGGTAGAGCGTACAGATTACTGACTTTAGCGGCTAATTTAAACGAAGAAATTGAATACATTACCAATTTAGGTCTTACTAATAGTTGCAGTAGGCTTACAATGGAAGATTGACAGCAAAAGACATACAATATTCTTGAAAGGTTAAAAAAGCGAAAAATTAAAACACAGGATAACCAAGTGGATAAATAAGCTTCTTTTCAGTTATTCTCCAAGACTGTCGTGTACACTACGAAAAATTGCAATGAAACATAATTTAAAAGTCAGCCTGGAACCACCTAGGAATTGGAAAAGTCTCTGAGCTAATACAAAAGCTATTTCGTGGTAAATACCCTTTGAATGGCATTTATGAGATATCGTGCTCATGCCAAGATATTTATATCGTTATAACTGAAATACTAACACTGGATTGAAGGTACACTTAAGAAAGTCACGAGAAGATCAAGAAGCTGTTTCGGGGTTGCATAAACATTTACAAAAACCTAAACATAGAGTGTATCTAGGATATCAAGGTTTTACATCGTGCGAAATCAGCTATTGAAAGTAACGTCTTTTTTAGGCTTTCATTAGAACAAAAAATCCAAAAATCAATACCGAGAAAGGGAATTTAGACAAGGAATGGGATACCATCATTACCAATTTCATTAACGAACTGTTTATTTTTGTAACATATATCTTTATTTCTCCGAGTTTTCTGCTTGATACAAATTTTGTTGTAAACACATAAGAGAAAAGTTCACAGAAGTAATCATTGATAATATTATTGATATAATTTCGTATATTTTATTACTCTGAAATTTCTTTTTATAAGTTATGGAACAATGAACTTCTCAGGGCTCCATAATGGTTGTGTGAAGGAGGCTGAAGACCGCGTTAAAGGTTGCACCAAGGAAATACTAATACTGGCATATATCTGCAAAATAAAAAATCTGTTAATTTCAAATAGGTGATACAGGGTGTCCAACATACAACGCAACCCGGAGTTTGGGATAGTAGAACTTTTGAACCTGAAGTGATATACGAATAAGGTTATACCTAAATGAAGCCTTGTTCATGCATATATTTTTAAACTAGGAAGCAACGATTGAAGTACACTAGGAACCCCACAGTGTTAGCAGATGTAACCGAAGGGTAAATCATTTTTTTTTTTTTTTTTTTGTTTTGTTTTGTTGCAAAACATGTAAATTGACTTATAACTCATACGTATGGATGAGGCCTCTGTAAGGGGAAACTAGGGAAATCGTAGTTTTCATAAATTAACACTCTGAATTGGCAACTTTGCTGGATGTTTTAGTACATCAAAAGGTGTGATAAGGATCTGTTTACATTATACAATTCCTGAAAACAATGAAAAACAAACTTTGAAATTATTATGATAAAACGTTTACTTATATGCACCCGGTAACACTGCTACTATCAGAAATGAGTTACCAGCTCTACAGTGGATGCTGGGAGTGCCCCCTGTTTTGATTCAAACACTGGTTCAAACGTTTCACCAGGTTGAAAGCAACTTTACGAAGATTAGAAGTGTTAATGTTCTGATTGGCACTGCGAATGCGTTTCCAGGTCTTGAATAGTTCGAGAGTTGTTCTTGTATACCTCTTGCTTTAAATAGCCACATAGAAATGAATAGTAGTGTTGCCGGATGCATGTAAGTAAAAATTTTATCATGATAATTTCAAAGTTTGTTTTTCATTGTTTTCAGGAATTGTATAATGTAGACAGATCCTTAACACACCTTTTGATGTACTAAAACATCAGCAGGATTGCCAATTCAGAGTGTTAACTTATGAAAACTACGATTTCCCTAGTTTCCCCTTACAGAGGCCTCATCCGATTAGTTATCGGTGGAAATGAAAAATCCTTTTTTCTGCTCCATATTTTGCAAGCTACTCCAACCAAGCAAACTGAAAATTAATGACAGAATATCCATGCGTATGAGTTATGAGTCAATTTACATGTTTTGCACAAAAAAAAAAAAAAAAAAAAAAAAAATTACACCTTCGGTTACATGTGGCAACACTGTGTGGTGCCTAGTGTACTTCAATCGTTGCTTCCTAGTTTAAAAATATATGCATGAACAAGGCTTCATTTTGGTATAACCATTGTTTGTGTATCACTTCAGGTTCAAAAGTTTTACTATCCCAAATTCCGGCTTGCATTGTATATTGGACACCCTGTACTTTACATAATTTTAAGGGGGAAAGAATAGTTTTGTTAAGCTTCCAGATAGTATTAATAATCAATACATTACTAATATTAATAATCAATACATTACTAATATTAATAATCATTACATTACTACGTGAGTTACGTTATTTCGTGTAGAAATTAATTTGTCCATTGATATTGAAGTTATAAGCTTGTGTGTTGCGTAACATGTATTTTATTGATCCTTGAAAAAGGATACTGGCTTATGTATCCGAAATATTGGAAAGGATTTCAGCTTGTATGAACAGAATTAAGTAAGCATTATTTTTTATCTTCCTATACGTTAGTTGCGTCAGTATTAAGAGCTGTAGTGGCATAATCGGTAAGGCGTGTTCCTCCCAACCAGACTGCTCGAGTTGGAATTCCCAATGGGACGGGATTTATTTCTTGTTCTACTTTCGTTCCAATGCGGCTCACTCAGTCTGTAAAAGGATACCTGGGAAGTAAAGGTGGGCGGAATACGAATATTGCTGTTTCGTAGACCTTCTTATCGCCTATGGGTCTTCTTGGCCTGTCCCTAAAGTTAGGCGTATCTAGAGTCATATATATATATATATATATATATATATATATATATAAAAGATTTTTAAAGGAAAACATAAACCGCCGTTTTATTTCTAAAACGTTTGTTTGAAAGATAAATGTGAAAAAAATATATCTGTGAAACAAATAGAAAACAGAATGGTGCTTAGAATGCGCTCAGGTTAGCTTCTAACGTATGTTTATACTATAGAGAGAAAATAACAATAAAATTTGAAGCCATATTTTTGTAATCAAAATAATGAAAAATGAATTGTTTAAAATATATTTTCATTTCAGTTTCAGTTATATTAACAATTTGGAATTCCTAAAATTAAAATAAAACAATATTGAAGAGTACGAACTCATTATTAATTTTACATACATACATATTTGACACTTTCAAAATTTATGTACACTGAAGAAAACAAGATCTCATTTTAATATCAAGGTATATATATTGAAATTCCTAAAACTTCAAATGAAAACACAATTCATTATTATTTCCAGATTAGCTTTTTAGAAATTGTATAACTAAAGTGAAAAGATACTATAATAAGGAACTTACCGTTATTCCTATATACATTTTCTAAAAATTATAAACTTTAAATACAACAAGTATGTAGAAACAAGAACTCATTGCTATCTCCGGATATATTTGTAGAAAGCATAAAATTCTAATAAAACTATTATAAACACAAGAACTTATTATCTGTTAAAATACCAGAATTACCGTTTGTCACAAAATTGTAAAGTTTTTGAAATAATTGAACTTTGAATTTATTGCTGGAAATCGCTAGAAGTATCAGCAGCTGACATTAATGAATTTATTTCACTATCATCATCATCGTCTTCATCACTTTCTTCGTCTTTATCGCTGTCACCTGTTTTCGCGACGATTGAAACTTCTTTTGAGGTACTTGGAACTCTTTCCTTAATTGGCTTAGAAGATAAACTTGTGCCAGCAACCAAAAATGGTTCTTCATTCTAAGTATTAAACTACCGAACTGTAATGCTCTGCGATTGGCTTTGTACGGGGTTTTCCCGATGTATCCAATACTCGATATGTATATCCCATATGCATAGAACGTTAAGCGAGGAGATTTCCCCGAAAAGCTTGAAGGAATAATGTGGGAATCTCCTGTTCTTCCGAACCTATGTTACGTTATATTATGCAATGTAAAATACTGTGAATGATATAGTTAGGACGCAATACTTTTTTACATGTCCAGAAAATCTTGGTGTTTAGGTTGAACTTTAATGTGAAGAAAAGGAAAGGAATTATAATGTTTAATTTTTTTAAAAATGTTTAAAAAACGTGAAAAAAATACCACATTTTTAATTGAGAAAATCTTCACAGTAAAAATAGACATTTTTTACAGCACTAGGCGTATCGTTATCTTTTACGTGAGAATTAAATTTTTGAGGTCTGAATATGATGGCAGACACGGAATATGCTCACTAATGATTGTTTAGCAAATAGTCCTCATCCCAAAGCAACATATCACTAATGATTCAGCTTCAGTATCCCACACACGGTTGGGCTACTTCGTTTCCTCATACTTGTCAGGCTCGCTTTCGATGCCTGTATTGCTAAGTTCAAATCCTTCTGGAAGTATAGTGCCTCGCATAAAATCCTAAGTAGTTGTTCGGATTTCATATCAGCAAAATATTTTGCGTAAGTCGGGAGAAAATCGTGAGAATTGAAAGATATGGATATTTCGTAACATTTAATTCCGTACTATGTATAGTGAATACCGTATCATTCATTCGGATAATAATATTAGTTGTAAGAGTGAGACATCGCTCGCAATGGAATTATTTGCACGGTGTATGAAAATCGAAAATCGAGTTTAGAAACATGAAGAAAAATTAAAACAAAAAGTTAGGCAAGAAAATGATGAATGATAACATGTGATGGTTTCGGCACTTTTGATCTTTTGGGCTCCTTAAACCATAGTTATTTCTTAGCACTTCATTCCAGCGAAAGCATTAATAAGAGTGAAGACATTTTTGATCTTAGATCAGGTATGTTAGAAGTAGTAAGAATGTGTTTTAAATATTGTTCTTTGCTATATAATAATGACACCGATAATCTAAAATTCCAAGACTTATGAAACTACAAGGGTCATCCAGAAAGTAAATTCTGTTGCTCAATTAAAGAAACAAAATGCAGTAGGACAAATCACTTTATTGTAGACTGAAG
The DNA here is from genome assembly GCF_964235325.1 of Thermobia domestica. Classification (NCBI taxonomy): domain Eukaryota; kingdom Metazoa; phylum Arthropoda; class Insecta; order Zygentoma; family Lepismatidae; genus Thermobia; species Thermobia domestica. The sequence continues at coordinate 121,976,152 of NC_137456.1, read as the reverse complement.
TACACGCCTTGAACTCAAGATAATTGCCATTTTTCTTGAGATACTTATCATAATGAAACACCATATTTTGTATCTATGGGAATAGCTCGTTTGACCTCATCCTCATCCCCGAAGCTCTGGGTAGTAAGAAAAACTTTAGTATAAAAAAAGAGATGATAATCAGAGGGATGAGCTATGAGTTACAGGGGGAGGAGGAAATTTCTCGGCCAAAGTCTGTAAAGAGTCGTTGCGTAGCAGCTTCCTTGTGGGGACGAGCAGTGCCGTAAATAAAAACATCACGATTTAAGACGCCACGTCGCTTGTTTTGGAGTCCGCATTTTTTTTTTTCTTGTCGATTTTCGCAACAAGTGTTGGCGCTGATAGTTTCGTTGCGCTTCATACATGGCTCGTGTTTCGATTTTCTTAACGATATCGCAACCCACAACGAATCATCTTCACTTGTCTTTTCTTACACTTACTTCTCTGCCGTGCCAAGAAGTCGAACTTAGAGCGCGCATGCGCGTTTTTGTGATTGCAGCGCAACTGCAGCATAAATTGCAAATGAAACTTACTTTCTGGATTTGCTTTGTAGTTTTAGAATTCTAATATTTCAGAGCGATAACACTAATCTCGTAATTTGCAGAATGAAGAGCAAAGAGATTTTGATGAGGAAGAAGTAATTTATGTCCAAGTCAATAGTGAGAACGATGTAGGTGAACTAGAAATCGTGCTGTCAGAAGACTCATCGCAACAAACTATTGTAAATGATCAGCCCGTTCATGCGGTTGAAGAAGCTGTTGCTGTGCCACAGATTGTGGATCCTGTGGAAGTTGTTGTAGTTGAAGAACGTCATGAAGAGATGGAAACTGTAGTGGAATGCGCTTCTAGGTGAGTAATGAAGTGAGTGTATATATTTGGGCAAAGGTTCACAAACGTCATCTATAAAATATCTCATACATAGCTGAATAGATTGGAATTCTCATTTGATTTCTATCAGTGCTTAACTATATACATATATGCTTTCTTCACCAGTTGAGTGGTTAGCACGTGTATCTTTGGTGCACCAGGTTCCGGGGTTCGATTTCCGATGGAGCAGCACTGAGCGTGTTACAGTAGTTGGATTCCACTTTAAATTGTACGTCTTGTCCTATATTGTATCGCTAAAAGACGACACGTTATTGACTCGGGGTGGATAGTGAATGGGAAGAAGTAAATATCTGCTCCAATCTGTTTCAGAGAGGTAGAGCGTTTTCAAGATGCAGGAAAAAAAAAAAAAAAAAAAAAAGATCGAAGATAAAATTTAATTGTTAATTTGTTCAGGTTCGGACAGATGATAAATCTAGCCATATATGAGTAGTAATAGTGCTTGATATATGTAGAGAAATGAATGTTTTACTGCTGTAAGTAAAAGTAGATATGGTACGTTTAGGAGGTAAGTAATATTGAAAGAATCGCAACTATGGGAGTGAATGTTTCATTAAAATGGTTTGGATATTAAAATAGAAATTAACTAAATTTGGATGGAAAATGAAAATTGGGAAGAGCACAAAACCAGGAAATAAAATATGTGAAAAAAGAGATAAACACAAGAGGAAATTTATGAGATTAATTCTAGCTCAAAGTTGAGACAAAATATTCTTGTACATTTATATGTAAAGAGACATATTTTGATGAAGAGTTTGTGAAATGATGTCTATAAAATTGGTCGTGTGGAATTGTGATGGCTAGTGTGTGCGGATACTTTAAACTAAAGATTGCAAGAAGTGATGGATGATAAGTATACGGAGCAATTTGGTTCAACGGTGAAAATAATGCACTGGACTGGCGATGTATTTTTCCGCACTTGTCTGGTTAAGGTTATAGCTATTGAATTTAAGTATAAGGAGAAAGAATGCAATTATTTTGAACATGACTGTACAATTAACTCATTAGTAGAACCAATTTAGTTATATTTTGCACTGCAGCATTTACTTGATTTCTATCAGGAGTGCATTCCTATTAATGTTCATGTGTATATTGTTCAGTTTTTATGTAGCTTTGTCTGCATACAATCGTATGGAGAATGGTCATAAAGTTCGTATTACCTCCTAAGAAGGATGATAGTCACATACGCGATTGTTAGTGATATACTTTACCCTTCTCTACATAATCACCACCGAAGGTGGCACACTTCTTTCAGCAATTAATCACTTTCTGATTGATTGCAGAAGTCTGCATTTTGGGTGTTGAAGGAAAGTTCCTCTTCAAAAGTCATTTAGTCGGAGACACCTACAACGAAGCACTTTTAAGTTGCATAAAGAGGAAGAAATCAATTGATTTCAGGTCGGAAAGTGTGGCAGTTGAGGCTGAAGTGCATAAAGTTCATAGCGCAAAGAACGAGCAGAAGGGTGGGTGCATTGTCTGCCAAGTTCTCGAACTCTTTTCACAGCATTCCTAAACACTTCTCGTTCATAATACCCTATTGTTCAGTAGTTGTTCTCGTTTCTGGATCGTAATAACATACCAAGCATTCATCCATGATGGTTAGCCTCTGAGAGAAAACGTTCATATTAGTCTGGAACAGTGACAGCATTTCCCGAGACCTGTTACATTTCTGCTCTGTTTGACAGGTTGTGACCAACCTGGGAACCTATCGAATGGACACAGTCATATATAGATCTTTGTAGATAATGATGTGATCGAATCTGTGGAGCTAATGTTGACCTTTCGCATTAGGGTCAATCCATGCAAAGTGATCGAGAAAAAAGAAAAATTGCCGCTCGACCTTTTCAAAAAAATCTATTTTTTTCATGAATGTTTATCCTATATCAGGGTACTTCAAAACCACAATTGATTATTTTTTTTAACAACATCCCATGGCGACGCAACGGCTGCCGCCATTTTGCGTTTTTTCGATTTTAGGCGTTTATGTTGTTTTGAATATCTCAGCATGTATTTGTCCTACCAAATTGAAAATTGCTGGGCGTCTCCAACTCCTTCAGAGCTAAAACTTTGATTTCTCGACATTTTTGCCTAAAACCACTTCAAGGGGGTGAAATCAGAGCCTACAGTAGCAACAATTTTGGACATTGAATACATGTTTGGGAAGAGGAAACAACTGACGTAGAGATATGAATTTGTGTGTGCATGTAGTCCGGGGTCATAAGTTAATGCACAAAATTTACAGACCTGTAGCTGCTTCCAAAGGCCTGAAAAAATCGTAAAGTTGGAAAATTATGCCAATTTGGCATGTTTCACTGTCCAATATCTTCAATGGGCCTGGATAAAAAAAAATCTAAAATTTTGAGAGAAGTTAGTCCTTTATATACCATAATACACAACAAAGCGCGTTTTGTGTTGGGGTCAAAGTATTAAGGAATGACTTCATACTCTAGGAGCTGTTTTATTCACAAATTCAACTGAAAATTCGGTGTTGTGAAGTAATATAAAGTAGGATGAATGGTTAGTCCAGTCAAGGTTCTCAAGCTCGGTTCTTTTCTCTTGTTGTAACACTGTTTTATCACACCCACAGCAGCACTGGTGAAGAATGCCGCTATCAGCAGAAGGCGAGGAAAGTCAATGTGCACCCTTGATAAAAAAGTCCGTAAGTACTGATTGTTCTTGCTGCTTGCTATATCAATGATATTCAGTCATGTTTATTCTTTCTTAACTGTCAACTTACGCAAGAGACTGTTGTCCTTTCGTTTGATCTACAATCCGCAGTCAGTGTTTACAGCAAGTAAGTGTTCACTGACTTGGGAATGTAGATCAAACGAAAGGACAACAGTCTCCTGCATAAATTGACAGGTAAAAGAAGAATAAACATGATTAAATATCATTGATATAGCAAGCAGTAAGAACAGGCAGTACTTACGAACTTTTTTGTCAAGGGTGCACATTGACTTTCTTCGCCTTCTGCTGATAGCGGCATTCTTCACCAGTGCTGCTGTGGGTATGATAAGACAGTGTTACAACTAGAGGAAAGAACCGAGCTTGACAGCGTGGCTGGACTAACCATTCATCCTACTTTATTTTACTTCACAACAACGAATTTTCAGTTGAATTTGTGAATAAAACAGCTTCTAGAGTATGAAGTCATTCCTTAATACTTTGACCCCCTTCTGCTCAAAAACACAAAACGCGCTTTGTTGTGTGTTATAATATACTAAAGGACTAACTATTCTCAAAATTTCAGATTTTTTTTTATCCATTTATCCATTGGAGATATTGGACAGTGAAACATGCCAAATTGGCATAATTCCCCATATTTACGATTTTTTTTCAGGCCTTTGAAAACAGCTACAGGTCTGTAAATTTTTGTGTATTAACTTATGACCCCGGACTATATGCACACACAAATTCATACCTCTACGTCAGTTGTTTCCTCTTCCCAAACATGTCTTCAATGTCCAAATATATTGCTACTGTATACCCTGATTTCACCCCTTCAAGTGGTTTTAGGCAAAAATGTTAAGAGATCAAAGTTTTAGCTCTGCACGAGTTGGAGAGGCCCAGCAATTTTCGATTTGGTAGGACAAATACATGCTGAGATATTGAAAACAACGTAAACGCCTAAAATCGAAAAAACGCAAAATGGCGGCAGCTGCTGCGTCGCCATGGGATGATGTAAAAAATAAATTGTGATTTTGAAGCATCCTGATATAGGATAAACATCCATGAAAAAGTTCGATTTTTTGGAGATGGTCGAGCGGCACATGCTTGATCACTTAGAATGGATTGACTCATTATTTAATAACAATATGGAGGTCTGCGAGCACCAGAGCCCACTTGGGCGATAATGTTTTGTTTTCCGTTGAGTGACGGCCATCCACTTCGCGGTTCATTTTTCGGTACTTATTTGTTCACATTTAAAGCATCTCGGCCTCTTTAAAACTCTTTTGAAATGTTTTGTTTTCAAATTGTTTGAAAATGAAATCAGTTATTGTATTTGACCCCGGATAGTTTAACGTCCCACGCTGATGCTCTTTAGGCTAGAAACGTATGATTAATGAATGAATGATTGTGAATTATTATTATTATTATTATTATTATTATTATTATTATTATTATTATTATTATTATTATTATTATTATTATTATTGTGCTGTCCCACCTCGAATCAAACCCGAGACCATGTGCAGTGAAAGCAGATGCAGTAGCCACCAGATCATCGAGAGGGCATTCCGCTGTTTATATGTTTTGATGCATTCTCTTGATACGCCTCAACTCTTTTGATATGAATATCCTTGACATTCTTCTCCTGCAAGTGCAAGAAACTAATCACCACACGAAACTATTTCATTTGTACGGGCAACTTCGTGTTTTACGTCTCATGATTATGCTGGCTATGCTAAAGGAGACGGTGATGATGAAAAATGCATAAAAATGGTGGAATGAAGAAGGTGGGAGGAAACGGGAGAACCCCCAGAAAACTCACGCACACGATGTTTGTACACCACAAAGCCCACTTGGCGCGAACTGGGATCGAACCAGGGGCTCCAGCAACAGAGATGAAAGCTCTACCACTGAGCCACCGCAGCCCATTCGAAAAATAGAAAGAGATGAAAGTTGCTTAGGTTGAAAACCACCTATTTCAACAAGTATCTTCTGTTTCCGTTTTTTTCGAAATTTTATTCATAACGGAGTTGGCCTATGTCTGCAGACTTTCGATACATCCGGTATATATATATATATATATATATATATATATGCGTGTGCGTGCGTGTGTGTGTGTGTGTAAGTGTGTTTGTATATGATGTATGTGAAAGTATAAAATGTAGTTTATATAATGTAAGTAAATTAACTAGTGCTGTATATTCATTTGAGTTAAATTAAGGGTTTAACTCATTAGCTGCTTTTACGCCGTAGCTTTACCTTTGGGAATCTCTGCTGAACAAATTTCCTTTGAGTTATTATTAGGTTTTAAAGACCAGGGAGTAATCTACATCCCCCTAACACCCCCAGATTTCTTTACACACACCCCTGGATGGAAAAGGAATACTCCCCCAAATCCAATTGTATCAATCAGTATCATATAGGTTATTTATTTACACAGGGTGTCTAGCAGTCGGGAAAGTCGGGAATTTGTTTTAAATTTAAAAAATGGTCGAGAATTTGCGAAAGAAGTCGGGAAAAATGGAATTCTACGTTTGAAACAATATTATTGTGCTTATTTGCCTAGCTGGCAAAGAATTATAGATTTACTGGAATTAAATTCCACATGTTGGAAATGATGCTGCGCTTGTCGGAGTGACTCCGATAAACCTCGCGTTCCTAAATGCATCGCGATGTAGTACGTTTACATCGTATTTTTTTTAAAGTGTTCCTAAATACACCACGATCCATCTCAACCGTGTTTCTATTTTCTACGTAGAAGCGGTCACGTGGTACGTGTTGCATCGCGTGGTGTACATCGCATATGCCATGGATTTTCTGTGATTTATGTGACATACAAGTCCTTCCTGGTGGCATACAAGTCCTTCCTATCCCAAAGCAGATGATTCTATCAATGAGGAACGTATACGCGAGATTCAAGGAAGCCGAAGGACACCGCAGAAAAGTGATGTCAGAAAAAGATCGCAGGGCCGCTGGAAAAAGAAGAGCAGAACAGAGACGAAAGGAACTTAAAGCAAAGAAACAAAAAATCGTAAATCAGTTGTCAGAACAGGTTGCTGCCATAGAGGAGGAGATAAAAAAATTGCATGATTATATTGTTTCATTGCATATATGGAGAAGGAGACATTCTATGATCAGGTAAGAACTTGTACACTTTTTTCATTACATTCAACCTTTCCTAATTTTACGAAAACATTTTTTTAGGATGAGTCGGAAAATATTTAGAAATGGTCAGGAAAGGTGGAAAAAGTCGGGAAATTGCTGAGAGAAATTTGCTAGACACCCTGATACATCAAGTTAAAAAAGGTTTAGCGTTTAGGAAAGAAGGTAATATTCTTATTTATTTATTTCACTTCAAAAGTACGAAGGGACTTCGTTCTCATGTACGGTTTCGAGAACCACTTGACTTCATTATTTCGGGCGGTGTTTCGATCAAAACAATTGGCAAAACAGACTCGCTCATACCTACCCTCCTGGGCTCCGCGGTCGTTTCCGAGAAAAGAGATTGATGGACAGATGCAGATGACTGAAATTGGCAACGTCTTGAGCGGTCATTCGCCTACTTCCTCCTCAATAAGGAAAAAGGTGACAATATAATAATAAGTCTATGCCAGATTCAGTTGGTAAGTGCTACTCTACAAGTGGTGTATCAGCGGACGGAAGTTAGAAGGGTGTACTCAAAACGTTTTTAGAAATGAAGAGATCAATCGAAGTAAGAATTGTATATATTTTAGATTGAATCTAGTGTTATCAAGGAACGCATTTGTCGCTAGCTTAATTTTTTGCAAAGTATATTTTTATTCACGTAAATTCATTGAGCGGATTATTAAAATTAGGCTATATTAAGAAAAAGACAAAACAGAAAGATACAAAATATTTGTAAATTAAAAAACTGGATTTCTGGAAAACAATTAAATCAATGAATATTTTTCTTATGAAAGATATTCAGAGCCAATGACGTAGCCAGGAAGGGGCAAGAGCGGAGATTAAGAGATCAAATAATATTACAACAATTAACGTTAATAACAGGTTTGAATATTAAAATAATGAAATTGCAACTATGTACAGTATTAATTACTAAACGAATGTGATTTCATCATGGAACGAGGGAATTTTTCCCAATTAATATTTTGGAAAAAATTACCCACTAAAACTTGTTGGGGGTGAGTAAATTGAAATAATGGCAGAATTTTGCAAAATGATTACAATAATTCGTATGTAATCAATTCATATGTAATTACTGGGTAAAATAGTTGTGGTTAATTCCTAATACAGTGAAACCTTTCTTAACGGGCATCTCTCAATAGTGGACACCTTCATAAGAGGACAAATTTTATTATTCTTCCATGCCATAAATATGTGTGGTGTGGTGTTACGAGAGAGAACCCTTCCGTTTAGGTTCCGAAATAATCGTGTTCCACCGATGTCCGTTTTGAGAGGTTTCACTGTATTAATTAATAATAATAATAAATGCTCAAATGTGTGAACTTCCTTACCACTGCGAAGAGCTGATATTATGATTATGATTATGATTATTATTATTATTAATAGTAGTAGTAGTAGTAGTAGTGGTAGTAGTGGTGGTGGTGGTGCAATAGTTGCGTAACAAAATATACTGTTTTCTTTGAGTTCGTTTTGAACATCTCCCCCCCTCAAGTAAAAATTTCTGCCGTACTTACTGTTAAAGACGAATCTTGTACTTTTCTTCCTTGTCTGTTTAAGGTCTACGCACCCATCATATTTAAAATTCTAGCTCAAACAACTTGGGGTTAATGCTACTCTCACAAGGGAAGAGAGGGAGATTATATATCGAAGTGGAAGATGGTTTATACACCAATCGAAAGCACTAATTACGCCTATTACGAAACTGTAATAAAAATTTTTCGAATGCATATACTGTGCGAGTTATATGAATATACAGGGTGTCCAAAAAATCCGTTTCCACCCCTAGAAATCCCAAACTGTGAGACAAATGCCAAAACAGGAAAACACGTATTTGATTATTTTAAAACTACAATGTATCAAAGCAAAAAGTGTTGTCCTAGGGCCACCCACTGGGTCCCAGGGAGGGTCCAACTCAAAATTTTCAAATGGCAAGGGAGGCCAAGTAGCATATCGTTGGAAAGCTGTTGTTAAATGAAACAAGACAGAAGTAGTCTCGACTCTCCAAAATTACCCTGTGCAAAATGACGGCCGGTCAAAATGTACATCCTCATTCTCCTTCTTCGAGCGCATTCGCTTTCCATTTTGCAATTGGCACTTGTTGTGATTGTGAGACACTTGCACATATTCGCTGTTCCTGGTACAAGAAAATTTTTTGTTTGGAATCATTTTATTCTTGATAATCCAAACAGCGAGCATAAGTACCACTATTGTACATTATATGTTAACTAGTCAATTCTATACTCAAAGATGTAAAATGTTATTTCTTTTCTTCTCTTTGTTCCTTAATTTGCTTTTATTTTATTATATTTCTTTCTTTATTTATTTAGACATTACTGGGCCCAAAGAGCAGAATGTGACAGTAGAAGTATTTCTTTTCTTTCCGTTGAGTACAGGAATTAAAATGAAGACAAACTAAAACCCGACTACAAAAAGGAAAACTAAAACGCAAGATGTTTGCACAGTGTTATCGTAGAGCGTCCAGACTTGTTCCGTCTTCTTTCATTTAACAACAGCTTTCCAACGATATGCTAGTCGGGCTCCCTTGCCATTTGAAAACTTTGAGTTGGATCCTTCCTGGGACCCTGCGGGTGGCCCTAGGACAACACTTTTTGCTTGGATACATTGTAGTTTTAAAATGATCAAATACGTGTTTTCCTGTTTTGGCATTTGTCTCACTGTTTGGGATTTCTAGGGGTGGAAACGGATTTTCTGGACACCCTGTATATTCATGTAACTCGCACAGTATATGCATTCGGAAAAGTGTTATTACAGTTTCGTAATAGGCGTAATTAGTGTTTTCGATTGGTGTATAAACCATCTTCTACTTCGATGTATCATCTCCCTCTCTTCCATTGTAAGTCATTATGAACTTCAAGTATGCCATAAATTGTTTCAGTGGCAAGTACTATCCAATATAAAGGAAACCTGTATGTATATCCTATACTGGAAGAAAAAAAAATTCGTGGTCATACAGGCGGGGAAATATAATCTGGTTTTATGTATTTTTCCCCACAAATTTTTCAAAATTTAACTTGCATTGGTCTTATAACATCCTAGTTCAGGATAGCTGGTGTTTAGAGCACTCTGCACTCGACCTCGGAGTTACTGGACTCACGAAACTTGTATCATTTTACGCGTAACAGATGATAATTTCTGTGTTTTAAATAAAATAGGTAGAAATACATAGATTTCACACCTGAAAAGTTGCCATTAGTAAAAGTTTTGTATGTCACTATGAAAGTATTCTGATTAGGATACCCCGTCCCATCGACCTGACGTGTAAATATTCCGACTGGGACACTTCGTCTCGAAAAGGTTAATGGATAATTAAAAATACCTAGCATGAAGTATTAAAACACTTTGAAAATATTATATAATGGAAACTCACCAATTTCCAACGGAATTTAAAGCAGTTTTTAAGATTTAGAATCCAGTCTTTATTTCACCATCTTCTGTTGATTGTCACTTCCAATCATCACTATCATCATTATCACGTCCTTTTCCTACCATTTCATCTTCTAATTGTTCTTCAGGTTGATTATCATCCTATAAAGTGTCATCTTCACTACCATTCATATTATAAGAAACATAGCATTTCTTTTTATACCCTTAATAACAGACTCACTGCTAATCCTGTTCATGCCATAACGAGCCATTGAGACACTTTTAATAAGCTATGAAATAAAACTTTTTTCTTTCAAGGGTAAATGACTAAGGCTCGATTAGAATACGAATGCCATTTTTAACGAAACAATTTTTATACAGAAAATCCGTACCATACTCGGGACAGTACAGTATAACAGTTCACATTGAACTCGAAAATCAGGGTGGGGCGCGGTGGCTGAGTGGTAGAGCGTTCTTCCCTTTGTGGTGGACAAACACCGTGCTCGTGGTTTTCTCGGCGTTCCCCCGTTTTCTCCCAATTTCTTTATTCCACCATTTCATTTATTTCTCATCATCACCGTCTCCTTTAGCCTAACCGGCATAACCGGGAGACGTAAAACTCAAGAAATATTTCATTTCATTTTTTTCGAAAGCCAGGGAATTAAAATGAGTGTCAGAGAATATCAGGGAAATGCTTCAAAATATGCCGAAAGTCAGGTAAATCTGCTACATTTGACAGAAGACCCAGGGCTTTTTATGTGCATGTATATATAGAGACACGTCCATAGAAGATATGAGGAACAACTCAAAGAATCAAGACAGATTCAAAAACAATAAGATAAGAAAAAAGACCGAAAAACATAATTATTTTTAAAAATAGAAAAAAGCTCCGAGAGATGTTAGAACTTCATGCTTTGAATGAAAAAAAAAAAAAAAAAATGTTAGATTTGTTGATTGTAAATGATCAAAGAGTGAGGCCAAATTATATGTGTACTTGTTTATAAGTGCATTTAAAATATGAAAATATTGAAGTTATTATCGTATAATTATTGTTAGTACTAGTGTTTGATTGTATTCCAAATACAGGAAATTTGACTTACAATAAATATGTACCATAAGAAAGTAAGCTTATACTGTACTTAAAACATAAAAACGAGATCATTTGGGGATGATGGAGGCCGATTAAGAATTGAATTTTCTCGAAATCTAACTACATATGATAGTGTTTGGGGTGTCGCAAGTCAGGGGATACTTACTTGGAAAGTCAGGGAAAAGCAATACCAGAAAATCAGTATGAACTGATAATAACTGTCTTCAGTTTGAAGAAGATTGTTTACAGCAAAATGGATTGGCAATAAAAAATTCGTTGTCTTAGCTCCCTGCTTATAATGTACTTTATCAGTCTAAGTTCAAACTTGTGAATGATCCTATTGTAAAATTTTCGGAGTATTATAGGTATGGCTGATATTTATTTATAGAAATGAAAATTAGGTCAGTTTCCTATAGGATTTCTTTAATAACATATATTTGGTCTAGGAATTAATTCGTGCGGGTGGACAAGAGATGGCGCAACGAACGGAGCGTCCCACAGTTCCGTGTATCCACACATGTGTTGCAAACCCCTGTCATCGCGTATCGTTCGTAGTATAGGGCAGTGGATTAAAGCGTCAACAACACCAGTTTGTAGTTAAGTGAACATGGCGCAATTTGTGCCTGATAAAGTGTTTTTGCGGGGTGTCCTGCTGCATTACTTTAACATGCAGAAAAGTGCGACTGAAAGTCATCGTATTTTGGTGGAAGTGTATGGTGACCATGCTCTAGCTGAGCGAACGTGTCAGAAGTGGTTTGCACGGTTTAGAAGTGGTGATTTCGGCTTGGCAGACCAAGAGCGAACAGGACAGCCCAAAAAATTTCAAGACGAAGAATTGACAGCATTGCTCGAGCAGGATTCGTGTCAAACGCAGGAACAACTTGCAGCAGCATTAAGCGTTGATCAAAAAACAGTCTCCAAACGCTTGAAAGCCATGGGAATGATTCAAAAGATGTCACATTGGGTTCCACATGAATTGAAAGACAGAGACGTTGAAAGACGAAAAACCATTTGCGAATTGCTGCTTCAACGACAGAGCAGAAAGGGGTTTCTGCATCGAATTATTACGGGTGATGAGAAGTGGATCCATTACGAGAACCCTAAACGAAAAAAGGCCTGGATGAAACCAGGTGAACCAGGTCCATCACAACCAAAACGAGATATTCACTGTGCAAAGGTTATGCTGTGCATATGGTGGGATATGAAAGGTGTGGTGTACTATGAGCTGCTGCAACCGGGTGAAACTATGAATGGAGAACGTTATCGACGACAATTAATGCGTTTGAAGCAAGCTCTGGCCAGAACACGACCAGAATGGGAGAACAGACATGATAAACTTATTGTTCAACATGATAACGCTCGCCCACATGTCGCAAAACCGGTCAAAACCTATTTAGAAAATGTCGGATGGGAAGTTTTACCCCACCCGCCGTATTCACCAGACGTTGCTCCTTCGGACTACTACTTGTTCGATTGCATGAACAACGATTTGATTGGACAGCGGTTTACTTCTTCAGAAGATATCGAAACATGGGTCTCTGACTGGATCGCTTCCAAGGATGAGGACTTCTTCCGCCACGGAATCCGTACATTGCCTGACAGATGGGCGAAAGTGGTGGCTAGCGATGGACAATATTTTTCTTAAGGTATTTATGTATTTTGTGTTTGTACTACAGCTTCAATGTGTGCGTACCAACCGCACGAATTAATTCCTAGACCAAATACATAAAAAATCCGGTTTAATTTTGAAAAAGAAATAATAACCAGTTTAGTTTTTTACATTTATAAATACATGATAAAGCATCAAGTTTATTATTTATTTGGAATCCTACGACAGGCTTTGTTTGTAAATTATGAATCGGCGCGACCATCCACAAGTAGAGATCTACATATAGAAAAAATGTACTTTCATAGCAGTATCTCGTTGTACTCTGAAAAAGAAACGGAGAATATTTTAATTCTGTGGCACTGTGCATGAAACCCATAACCCGCACAAAACAAATTCAAAGAAGAATCAAGTCTAAATAAAGTAGTGAATATATCTTGTACAACTTTGTTTATTGATGCCAACCATTGTCAATATCAATGTGCGTATATGCTGCATTAAATGTTAAATTATTAGTAAATTATCATTATATAGGAAGTCACAATCATAAGAGAGCAATAATGTTTACATGTTGAAAGCAAAATCTTCTGTGTATAAAAACCATAACCCATTCAAAACTATTTCACAGAAAATCAAGTGTAAATGAAGTAGTGAATATATCGATAACTTTGTTTATTGATGGCATCCATTATCAATATGCTTACGTGCTGCATTAACTGTTAAACTATTACTGAAATATCGTTTTATAGGAAGCAATAATAATAATAATAATAATAATAATAATAATAATAATAATAATAATAATAATAATAATAATAATAAACAATGGTGTTCACATGTTGAAAGCAGTGTTCCTTCCGTGAAACCCATAACCCAAATTAATGCTTACGTCTTACAACTTTGATTATTGATGTCATTCACTGGAGATACAAATGTGATAATAACCTACAGTAAAAGAAAACTTAAATCATCAATGTATATTATTCAGCTAAGGTCTGGCCACTCGAGGGTAGTAGATTGTAAGGTCATACGACACCCCATTAAAGAAAATCCATCCATCAGCACATGACGATTGTCAAACGAACTCTGAATGTCCCAGTCGACTGAAGTGCGTCACTTTCATGAACCCGGGAAAACTTTAGGAGGTGGCGCATTGCGCCATATGAGTTGATCTCAGCTCAGGCCTAGAAGAAAGTAGATGTATGCAGATAACTTTTGCAAAATCCACGTGCTATGCGTTTCAGGAAACAAATTGTCACATGGGATGAAAAGTTGGTGTTTTCGTGAGATCCGAATGTGCAAAATTAATGGTTGAGCAAGGACCTTCTTCCAGAATTAGTCATCAAACAGGGTTGTTTCGAACATGGAGTCGTGCTCTATGTATGGTGGAACTACAAGGGGTTAACTCATTTCGAATTTGTTCCTAACAGTCGTGTCACCAACTCCGACCTTTATTCCGAGTGAGCCAAAAGTATCCTGTATTGGTGAACCGAACGCGCGTCCTGGTGCAACAGGATAGCGCAAAACTACTCTCGGCTCGAGAAATAAATAAATAAATAAATAAAAAGAAGGAGGTTCGCCACAGCCTGCAAATCCCATTTCCACATTTTTTTAAATCATTTTTGGTTACGGTGTTGTACATGTTGCTGCTTGAAACAATTGCAATGATTACAGTGTAATCACTGTCAGTTATGCTCTCTGGTCGTAATTTTGTGTAAGACAGGCAGAATATCATACTTTCCTTTGGTGTTACCCTTCCGTCATCTCTGTTCCCCATTCATTTTTACGTTAATGAAATCTACAGGTCCAATAATGAAATATTACCTTAGGCAGCACGTTGATCCGACAAATCATTCTTCAATTATGGACATTTTTCTATCATTCAGTCAAATTTTCGGCAGGCTGTAGCTCAGAACAGACGCATTTCCGAGCAGCGTTTTCCTATCTCAATTTTTTTTTTTTTTATCATTGTCATTGTTCATTCCTTCAAGTTTTACCCGAGGTCACGGAAACACACACACACACTCTCTCTCTCTCTCGCTATATATATATATATATATATATATAGAGAGAGAGAGAGAGACTGAGACGAATATTCGGACCCAAGAGGAACGGGAATGGGGAATGGCGGAAACTTCATAACGAGGAACTACATAATTTATATGGTTTACCCAACATTGTTAGGGTCGTCAAGTCTCGGAGGCTTAGGTGGGCGGGTCATGTAGCTAGAATGGAAGAAAGTAGAAACGCTTTCCAAGTCTTGACTGGAAGACCAATCGGAAAACGACCATTAGGAAGACCTAGGCGCAGATGGGAGGACAATATTAAGATGGATCTTGCAGAGATTGGAATACAAAGTAGAAACTGGATGCAGTTAGCTAAGGATAGAAGTCAGTGGAGAGTTTTTGTGAACGCGGCATTGAACCTCCGGGTTCCATTGGCCATAGAGTTAGTTACAGAGAGAGAGAGAGAGAGAGAAACAAGTGTTATGTAAGGTGTCATAGGTACATATATGTATATATGACACCTTACATAACACTGGCTTTTTAACCATGCACAGCACCACAATACTCGCTTTCCCGACTGCTTTTGGTACTTCACACCTCTACAGTCATTTAAACAACGGTTTTCAGACCCTTCCCTCCTGACAGTGCTACTAGTACTTTTATTTACAACGTACGTAGGAAGGCTCTTATAAACGAAATGGTTAGTGTTTTTATATGATCTCTGTCCTGATCCCAGCACGAATACATATGATTTGGTTCATATATTAAATTGTCGACAGATCATTCAATTATGGTTAGAAAAAAAAAAGTTAAGAAGTATTCTGCAACCTCTCTGATTTTCAGAGCGGGCAAAAATTGTTGGCGCTCGGTTATGTGGTGCGAGCTTGACGAAAATAGTAAGTGTGTTGGTTATGTCGTGAAGAACGCTGTCCGAGGAGATTACAGCTTACAGAACCACATCGACGAAGAGAAACAGCGGTATGAAGAAAACTCTCAGTGACAGGCCCCGCCGAGCATTAAAACGGATTGCCAACTTAGAACTGTCCCGCATTGCGGTGTAGGAGATGGAGGAACTGAAGGCTCCTCCAACAGCCTGTATCGACAATCACAGTCCACCATTATATGGACATACGGGGTCGGATTGCACGGGCGAAACCATTTATAGTACATGACATGGACATACGGGGTCGAATTGCACGGGCGAAACCACTTATAATACATGACATGGACATACAGGGTTGGATTGCACGGACGAAACCACTTATAATACATGACATGGACATACGGGGTCGGATTGCACGGGCGAAACCACTTACAATACATGGCATGTACATACGGGGTCGGATTGAACTGGCGAAACCACTTGTAAGAGACCGGAACGTTCTGGGTTGTGCCTGACCAAAATAAATTGCCTTGGTGTTAATACTCTCTGTGTTATTCACATTCAAACTTATGACAGTATTTATGATATAACCAGGTAGATACCCGAAAATACGAATCGGAAGATTTTTTATTGTTGCCATCCATAGAAATTACAGTGTGACCAGAAAATGGTTTACCCAAAAATCTAGGTTAAGGCAGCGACTAGAAAAATGAACTCAACTGTAATTGATGACATCATGTTGTCTTGTTAACTACTTTTAAAATGATATTTGTATTTATTTTGTACTATTTATTACAAAATTATTTATTTTGTATTGTTTATTACAAAGAAATACAAATATTATTTAAAAAGCAGTTAACAACGAATCAAGACAACACGATAAGTCATCAATTGCAGTTGAGTTCATTTTTCTAGTCAATTCAATGGGCAATTCATATTCTGGCCACACTGTAATTTCTATAGATGGCAACACTAAAAATTCTTCCGATTCATATTTTTGGGTGTATAATAATATCTATTATTGTGGTAAGTTAACATTTCATTATCTCTTTTCACTTACGAAAAACAGGCAAAAGAAAAAAATGTTAGTTATTGTATCATTTTTAGTAGTCTACCCCCTTAAAGTTCATTTTCCGTCGTTTTAGAGAGCTTGTAACATGGAAAGAACATTTTCCGCCATATGTTGATTGATTTTTTAAAATTTCTTTTGAGGTTCGCTACAAAATGGCTGTTTAGAGATGTTGGAAAGAAATATACTGTAGTATATACACGAGTGTATATATGCTTACTTTCTTAGTAGTCACCATCTAGCTTCATTAATCGATAAAATGATATATTTTTAAGTTATCGTTACAATCTTACATGAAAATAATATTTTTTCAGTGGGTATCACTGTTTTCATTATTTTAATATATGCCATCTTCTCAGTTCATTCTTTTCCATGAAGAGTTCTTTTAGTGACTTCATGACAGACAGGTCTTTGAGTCAATATAATGCATAAATTAGTTTTTTTTTTAATTAGCTAAAAATGGAAATTTTATCTGCT
The DNA here is from genome assembly GCF_964235325.1 of Thermobia domestica. NCBI lineage: Eukaryota > Metazoa > Arthropoda > Insecta > Zygentoma > Lepismatidae > Thermobia > Thermobia domestica. The sequence continues at coordinate 121,958,899 of NC_137456.1, read as the reverse complement.
GTCTCAAAGGCGGTATTAATGATGTTTAGTGCTTTGCAGCTTTGCATATTGAGTTTACTATATCTTAAGCGCCAGTGATCTATTATACGTTCAGTTCACTTCTTTTAATTTTTTTCATGAAAAAGAGTACACTGTATGACAGGAGACAGACAAGCCAATAAGGTAGCAAATAAAGTAAACTCAATTTATAATTATTTATAAATATCTTTCTCTCAAAATTGGTACTTACTGTGGAAATATATATATATATATATATATATATATGGACCGGTATGTAGATCCAAAACGTATATAGTGATCTGTTGCAATAGTATTTTTATTTCTAACTTCACGTGTTGTATATTTTGCTTCTTCTGTTTCAATTCAATACTGCTCCCGAATGTATATATATATATTTTTTCTATAAAGAAAACGACGAGATCTGAGCATTATTTTTCTTCTTTCTAGTTGTGACAAGGGAGCAACGGTAGGAGATGAGAAGGAACTTACAAAGTTCGTGAGCCCATCCATAAAGGTGGAAGAGCATTTCGAAACAGGCATTGTCTGTCCTCATTGTTCCCAGTCGTGTGAACTGAAGCGCAGTGGCGTGCTGTACTGTAGTCATTGTAACAGTGATATTCCAGTCCTGACTGAATTCAGTGAAGGATTCGTCCGTTGTTATGTGTGTCGCAAGGTGTTCTTGGACAAAAATCGCCTCGTTCGGCACACGAGGATACATAATGATGACAAACCTTTCTCATGTACTGTTTGTTACAAAAGTTTCCGAGAGAAGCATCACCTTATCCGGCATAATCGTATTCACACAGGAGAGCGACCATACGTTTGTCCCATATGCTCGAAAGCTTTTGCTGATAAGTCTAATCTTGATCGACATATGAAGATACATTAATTTTATTCGTTTACATATCCTTTATACGTTTTATTTCAGTTTGATTGTTTCTTCGTCAGTTGTAAGGCTGTATGTACTATATAAAATTTTCTTTGATATATTTTTGAGTATTTTCAAATGGATTAGTTAGAGAATTTTCGTAAGAAAACATTATTATACTCCAAGGATAATTGACGAAAAAGGTATGTAGATATTTATTTTCGTAATAAAAATATTGTTTTGCGTACTAATTATACTATCAGATATGTCTTTCTTTGTAATAGTTAGCTTTTATTGGAAGATTGAACATTGTACAGTCACGTTCAAAATGATCGTATATTCTCCTCTTAAATTTCGAGAACTATTTACTTAACCGTTGTGCAGAATTCCAGAATTTACAATGGAAGTTAAGGATAGTGCGGAAGAAATGAAAATATTGGTTTAAAAGAAGTGTATTAATACAGGAAAATGTAAATAATTTCAGTTGCAGTATAAAGTACGATATAAATACGGCACATTGAGAACGTACTAAGGCATAGAAAGTTAATTTTCTTGATGCTTTTGGTACTCACGAATTATTTTAAATTAAGTTGGTCAATAATAGTAACAAGGGGAGCTAAGAAGTAAAAATGCAGACGTAATTGGGTAAGGACTATTGAATACGTATTTCTTTTTCCAGTACCAAAGAGCTGGGTAATCATGTAATTGTATTAGTGTGAAGAATCACTTTTTTAAATCTAGTACTTGGTCACTGAAGTACAGTTCCTTCGAGCCGGTCAATCATTTACTCACTGTTCCATTAATCAGATTTTTCTTTCTTTCTTTCTTTTTTCTTGTGTAGTAGTGGTAGTAGTAAATGCTGTTTTCATATTTAGTACATTAGTAAATGCGTTAGACAGAAGAAAGATGGAAAAAATTTCGTATATGGTTCGTTCACTGCAGTATGAGTATACTTCAGCTCAAAATGTTCTCAAACATGAAAAAATGATGCATTGAGAGTTTTGACACGTGACAGGCAGTACTGGGTAATACAGACGTTTTCTTAAGTAACAGAGAAGCAAGCAAATGTGTATTGAATGTAAATATAGGTAAAGTGAATTAATACAGTATAATAATTTGGATAAAGTTGTCCTTTTCTCCCGTAAAACATAAGTATTTTTTTTTCTTCTCTTTTCTTTTGACTATTTGTGTGCCGTAGTTGAGTTAAGTCGAAAATGCACTACAATATTTAATCCATTTCTTTCAGTTCAAATCCTTTTGTAAAAGTTCAAGTGTAAACTTGTTCTTCCTTTTGAATTTTATTTCTACATTTTGTAGGTCATGTCGAATAGAGGAAGAAAGAGAAATAAAAGGTACAGACCATAACAGAAAGTTTCTTGGTCTCATTTCTGAAATCTAAATTGTGTCATACTGTAGAGTTATTAGTGAAATATTTATTTATAAAATACAAAGGAAATTATGAGATTTTTTTTTCCTGAAAACTATGTCCGAAGAAAACCTGTCCTACCATTATGCTATGCTTTTTGGGTTTCTCGGAAAGGAAATGATTATGACATATTCTTACAAAATACCAAGTAAATGATTCGCGTTATTATCGTAAAAACAGTCGCAACAGGACAAATTTGCACTAGTATCCTTTTTGATATATTGTAAGGAGAAAGGACTATATTGTAGTGTTAATGAATATTTGATTATGGTTATGAAACATAAGAACTGTTAGTTTCCTTCTTTTTTCAGAAAATCATTGTTTCTAACTTTTCCACCTTTTTGTAAACTATTCTTATCCTGGGATGTAGAAGAGAAATTCAAAACACTTCCTGGGAAATGCAGTAACTTACGCGCCAAAATATACAGTACTGAAATGAAAAGATGAACAAAATTACATTATTGTCATCTGTTAGTTTATTTCTCCTCAAAAGAAATTAACACACAGACTACATACATACATAAGTACACTGTTAGCGTGTTTATACCACGGCATGTGTAATGTAAGTGTTCAACGTGTGCACCGCCTCGCTGTAGACAGTGTTCACGCAGATTCTCAAACATATTCTGAAACAAAGGTTGCTGCAGACTGCTGCAAAAGATGATGATTTGCTCACATAATGCAGGCACAGTTCTTGGCTTATTCTTAACAATAGACAGCATAACTGTGTTACTTGGTGCCACTCCTCTCGGAATTGTTCTGCCACCTTTTTCAAACTCGGTCCACCTTCACGACCGCTTCCGTATGAGCAGAAATAACGTCCCAACTATGAATACTTTTTCCTCCGTCAAGAGACCCATTTCCAACAACAAGTGCAGAACACAACTTCCTTTTCGCTAACGCGAACAAGTTCAGGTGGAGCTATGCCCCGTCCACAAACGCAACTACGTATTCGAAATGCGCGAGTTTCAGTACTGTATATTTTGGTGCATGCCGTACTATTAACTTAGTGTATTACTTTCGGAACCCATTATTACTTAACATTGGATATATGTTAAAGGAACAAGATAACTATGAACTCTTTCCTCGTATTTTCTCCCCAGTGTATACTGAATATGCTGAATAAAACTTTTTGCTTGCTGGTGTATTGCTGGTCTGTACATAATATCGATTGTTTTGCCACGCCACGGTAGTAAACAGATAACGGTAATTTTGTCAGATAAACAAAATTAGTAGTTCGCATAATGCTCAAAAATAGCAGAATCCAAATTATCATGTGTAAATTATCAAATTATGTTCGTAATTACCTCATTATAGGCAGAATTACCTCTTTATAATAGCATAAAATAGGTAAAAATTGCTAACTATGAAGTGGTGAGTAGTTTCTGTAAAAATCACAAGAGGAGGGGAAGGAAGTTTAGTAATTTTAGTTTCAAAATATTTACTATTCTGTGTAGAGGCAGTTAACCATGAAAGTTGCGAATTAAGCTTCGAATGCTCTTTAGTGTTAGTAAAATCTATAAATCTTATAATAGCGTCGATTTATCGTAGTCAGTCGGGCTTTTTCGGTATGTTTTTGAAAAATTAAATAGACCTTAAATAACATTTGTATTGTTTATAAAAAGTAAGTGATGTTTTACTCTGACTACATTTGACTTTAAAAAAAAATCCATATAAAAACAAGAGCTGTTTACATTATTTGTCTTTCACAATATGAATCATGTAATTAATAAACCGACAAGAATAACACCACATTCTAAGACTGCTGTTGACAATGTCCTTACAAATATACCCTTAGACAATTTAAAAATGACAAAACGACTGAATGATCAACCACATTCGCATAAACAGAAATTCTACACTTGAAAATCGTAGAAAACGTGATAAAAATCTTCAGTGCCAAGAACACGCGCATTTAACAGAGCACTAATTAGCAAAAATTGGGACCAGTTATTTATTATCAGTAATACAGAGGAAAAGTTTGATTACTTTTATAAAACGTTTTCACCTATTTTTGATAGATCTTTCCTCGTAGTAAAAGAGAAAGAAACGAAAGAATGCAGTACACAAGCCATAAAATAATACAATATAATAAAGTGGCAGTTTAACGAGGAAAATCCATTCTGAAGAGGCACTTGAGATGCTAAAATCGAGAGATCCTTGAATTACGAATATAATCTTCCATACTTGCAAAAATGAAGTAGTAAAAGAGCGGAATAACTTAAAAGGATTTATAATTGTTAGCGATAATATTCAGTAAAATTGCATAAAGGCTAAAAGTCATAATTTATTTGTTTAACGAATGCATGGAGAGCGGAAACTTTCCATCAAAACTGAAAATAGCAAGAGTTAAACCAATCTTCAAAAATGGATATAGGAAGAGAATTCATTAGAGATAGGATGAAAATTGTAAGCTGATTTCCTTATTGCTTCTCTGAGTAAGATTTCCGAAAACTTAATTTAAAAAAATGAGAGAACAAAAAAGAAAGAAAGAAAGGAAGAAAGATGATGAGCTTCATACAAAAGCTGAAAATATTAGCTTCTGAACAGCATAGCTTTACGTCCAATAAATGCAGAATTGGCGCTGCTTACACGCTGATGAATGATATATTGGAAGCAATTTATAATAAGATGTTGAAGATAGGAATATTTTATGATTTTATTAAGGCATTTGACTGGTCAATCATACAATTCTGCTTAAAAAGATTTGCGTACATGACATAAGGGGTGATGCTCAGAAATAACTTGAATCGAAGACAAGTAGTAGAAATAACTCTCATACTTAAAAAAACGTAAAGAAAACATATCAGTCAACTTACAGCACACAAACCACGGAGTACCATAAGGATCAATCTTGGTACCTTTACTATATCTCTTTTGCATAAATACTCTTCCAGAAAACGTAAAATCCATACTGTGGGCAGACGACACAAGCTTGATTCTTAAAGGGGAAGATATAAAAAGAACTAAAATAAAACATGAAATGTTCAAGAAAATATGAAGCAAACGAGTTATCAAATGAGTCAAAAACATAATTCGTACGGTATTCTTCTACACCGAATGAAACAAAAAAAGCTAAAGAAGTCTTTATACAACATAAGCAACTTGAAAATTTGTTGTCAGATATTAGATTCTTGAATTTGAAAATACACGAAAACTTAAATTGATTGAACCACATACTGTGAGCAACACAGAAAATAAATAGTAAATTATATACTTCTAGATTTCTTTTAGCAAAAGAGACACTGACCAAAGCTTAAAACTTTATTTTAAATTATAATTTGTAACTGTTTCGGATATCTAGCATATCCTTCTTCAGACACGATCGAAATTAATGAAAATACAGACATATATATAAATGTTGTTATAACAGAGTTTAAATTCTTTCTCTGTTTCTAAGAGATTTCTAAGAGAAAATTTAGAGACAGAATCTTTACTACAAGTTTATTTACTCATTAAGGTATAGGATAGCTTTTCTGGGGAAATGATAAGAACGACATAGTTATTTTTCAGAGAACAGAAAGAAGCCTCGTATAATCACTGGCAAACTATGCACATACTTATGTAAATAGATATTAAAAAAAGAAAACGAAATCCTCACTGTTCTGTCATACGTCCTACAAATAGCCGTATACACCAAGAAGGAAACTAACGCCGTTAACACTACACATGATTGTTTTAGCATATAAAACAAAAATTTATTGCAACCTACTTTACACACAAAAGCCTACGAAAATGGAAATCAGTATTTATAATCGCCTTCCAGGAGACTTTAGGAATGGAAAATATATTGTGTAGTTTAAAAATAAAGGTAAGAAAGTTTCCATTAAACACCGTACAAAAGAATTCCTGGACGATAAAACTATAGTTGTTTTCCTTTTCGTGTATATTAAGATACTCCTTTGTATTTAATGTTGTAATGATTAGTTACCATTTGGAATTGAATGTAACGTATACAAACAACTATATTATATAAGAAATACTATTCAACGAAGTATTGTAAACAAGTAGCCGTAGTATAATGTATTTTGAACTGAACGTCCGAACATGAAATATCTTATCGTGATCAGTGATTTTAATGGCTGGGATACTGCGGGGTGGAAGACAACACGAAGCTACCACTTCATTTTCCCTAATTTGCAGACAGAAAAAGAACATATATACAATGATCTTTCGCAGGTCAAAATATAGTTCCGGAGATAAAATATCCTCTCCATTCGAATCTCTGGGAGGGGGATGTCTTGGGAAGGATATTGGACGAGAAGGTAACAATGTGGGGAAGATAGAGAAAAAAAGACAAACAAGAGCAAAAGGTTTAGGATTGAGACATGGAACGTACGTACTATGTTACAGGGAAGGAAGTATAGAAAATCTTATATATATATAAAATATAGAATGTTTTACTCAGGTAATGAAAAGGGCGGTCATAATGGTGTAGGAATAATTCTTGGTAAGCGCTTAAAAGAGAAGATAGGGAAAGTAGAATTTGTTATTGATAAAGTTAAGACTTATAAGAAAAAAGAAGGATTTAGTGGTGATACAGATATACGCACCGACGACTTCGCATACAACTGAAGAAGCAGAGGAAAATTATGAGAAAATAGAAGAAATTATAGATAGGGAGAAGAAGGATGCATGCGTAATTGTAATGGGAGATTTCAATGCAGTAATGTCGTAGGCAAATATGGTTTAGCGAAAGAAATGAAAGGGGAAAGGGACTTAGAACGAATAATAAATCTATTTACTCTTAATCGATGTTCTATAGCCCTGATCCTTATATATATTTTGAGCCACATAAATAAACAAAATTAATATGGTACCAAAATGTCGTTTATTATACCTTTTTATGTTCGTTGTGATCTCTCTGATGTTATTTATATTATAGCTTACAGTAACTCCGTTTCTATGTCGACATTTAACATATCGTCATGGTTACCAAAAAAACAAAAACATACATATACGAAAACATTGACTTTTAAAATATAATTATTTTTGTGTCTTCTTCTTCTTCTACCATAGAAATAGCTGACTAGTACATATTTAAAGAAACATCACATATTGTCCAGAAAAAGTTTAAAAGAATACAACATATCGTTGTAGACTACTCAATTTCTGTATACAGAATTCACTAGTAATTGGGAACACTTGGTTCAATTAGCACAAGAGAAAAAGATATACCTGGAAATTCTCAATAGACGGCCGAAGATATCAGATAGACTATGTTATGATTCAGGACAGGTATCGGAATAGCTTGAAAAAATGCGAAGTCGGCATTTTTCCCCGGGGCCAACATTTTCTCTGATCATAGCTTGTGCTGGCCGAAGTAGATATTCAGCTGAAAAACATAGAGAGAAGAAAAGTAGGCAACAAGATGTTGAATATTGAAAAGTTGAGAAAGAAGGGAGTAAGAAATCATTTCGTTGAAAAATTCGAAGAAAAATACTCAAATGAGGAAGGGAAAGGTGCAGGTAGTAACAGATGGTGGGAACATATTAAACTTCGCATACAGCAGGCTGCAGAAGAAGTAGTGTGCTACCGCGAACACAAAACGGCTAAGAAGCCATGGATTACAGAAAGATGTTAGAGAAAATAAGTGAAAGAAGATGTGGAAAAAGGTAGGTACAGAAGAGGGCAGAAAGATGTACAGAAAGTTAAACAATGAGTTACGAAGGGTAACAGACAGAGCAAGGAAAGAGTTTTACCAAAGAAAGTGTAAGAATATAGAAGAATTAGGAAGAAGTGGGAAATATGAGGAAATGTACAAGCAGGTGAAACATATGGAACTTCGGACGAAACAAGTGGTATTACAAGGGAGACAGAAAATTAGAATGGAAAGGTAGTCAGCGAAAGAAGTGAAGTCTTAGGAAGATGGAAAGAATATGTTGAGGACTTACGTAGGAGTAGGGATAGACCATATGGCCTAGATGTTGAAGTAGAAAATGAAATACGTGACGATGATAAAGAGTTTAGTATTTTTCGGCATGAGTTTGAAGAAAAACTATATCCGCGATTAGGAATAGAAGGGCAACCGGGATAAATAATATACCAATCGAATTCATTAAGAATATGGGAGACAAGGGCAAAAAAGAATTGTTCCAATTTTGCAGTGAAATATATGAAACAGGAGTGTGACCAAAAGACTTCCTGAAGACAATCATAATACCGATTACTAAGAAATCGAACCCAGAGAGATGTGAGTATTATAGAATTATAGTCTCATATCGCATGCAACAAAAAAATTGCTTCGAATATTGAACAGAAGATTGTATGGAAGAACAAATGAAAAAGCTGAGGAGGAACAGCTTGGGTTAAGGAGAGGTAAGGGCACAAAAGGTATAATTGGATTATTAAGGATGATTGGTGAAAGGTTTATACAGAAAGGGAAAGAGGTGTATGTTGTATTTATTGATCTAGAAAAGACTGTAGACCGCGTGAATTGGGAATTGGTATTGGGAGCTCTAAGGTTGGGTTGGAATGGAAATATCGAAGATTCGTAAGAAACTTATACATGAACCAACAAGTAAGTGTTAGAATAGGGGAGCAAATGACAAAGGAGAATGCAATTGAAAGGGGAGTTCGACAGGGATGCTGTCTCTCGCCATCATCATTTAATATCTGTCTAGAAAGGATAATAAACAAGAGCCTACATAATCAAGACAGCATTTTAGTAGGAGGTAGAATGATTAGATATCTAGAAAAATTGCCTATTGTATATGCTTGTTTCGTGAATTTAACAGATCTGTTGATGAATTCGCGTAATAAGCATGTAGTATACATAATCCTCGACGTTAGGAGCTCCAATTTTGGGAAACATACAACAAAAGTATATTCATGGTAACAAAATCATTTCCAAAAAAATATTTTAAAATTATTGAAGTAAATTTAAAGATATAACGTAACTTCCGAGTGTGTATATTAACACTGTTTCAGAAATATTTTTAGAAGTATCTAATATTCTAGTATTCATATGATCGGTTTCCTTAAGCGAGGTCACTAGTCTAACTTAATCTGACTGTTTACCCACATTTTGCATTAGGTAATGTCGTAGGAACGATAGTTAAATACTGGTGTTGATATACAAATAGTTATCAAAATAATGCGGATACCTTAACAAAATGTAACTTACTTAATGTAGCATTCGAACTCCTTCAGTCCATATTTCAGCTTATGCTCGTCGTGGAATTGAGATACGTAGCTCATAACTCATTTTCAGATTCAAAATAATTCTTCATCCAGTGTAGCACTCTGTTTTGTCAGTGATGAGTCATTCTCTATTCTAAAATTGACCATAGGTATTGAATAATGTTTAATTCGGGAGATTGGACGCACCAGGGAAGCGTGGTTCTTCAAACTACGTTTGTATGTATTGGGGCATTGTTATCGTGGAAGTTGCGTTGTTGTCAGGTCGGTCCGACGAAGAGCTAAGTAATCTCAACATTGCAGTCGAATTGCTACTTCGTATCTTATGATCACCGCTGTCAACACGGTAGCGATCACCGGTCGGAGAAATATAACGGCGAGATAATAAAATATGATGGACATCCGGTGATTGGGAGAAAGTAACATGGTCGGATGAATCATCTGTCTTTTCGTTTCCAGCAACTTGATGGATTTATGTCTGCGTTGTTAGAGAATAGCATATTTACCGTTGCATACACCTAGATATGTAAAATGTCTACATAACCATTGACAGTAATTCACTCATTGAAGGCAGTGACAGAACCAATGGAAAACATGGAATTGCTTCTCAGATCAGTGAAGCTGCCGCCATGTTCAACAGTAGCCGCTTTTTTGAGATCCATCCTATTGGTGTAAACAAGAAGTGCTCTGTCTCTCTCTCCGAAACATTGGAGGTCCATGTTTTATGATTCCAGCATTATCGTTTTCGCACTGTTACCTTGGTGACGTTTATCAGAGGTTTCGCATCGCAAACTGACCACGGATGTTGAGGCTATGCAGCTCTCGTCCTGACTGTACTTGTAGGATCATGTTGCTTCAGATAGATTAATTTTACAGTCAAGTATGCCGCATTAACTTTACGATTCTTTATGACAATCTTCTTCAATGTTAGTCGATTTCTCTGACGTAGCTTCGGTTTCGGTTCACCTTTTATAATCTCTAATGGTGGCCCTGCCACAAATTCAGTATCTTGTCATGACCTTGGATATTCGCGTACTACTCACCGTCGCCCAACACGGCACAAACACAAGGCAGTCGAAGTACACGAACGTTCAGGATTACTAACTCACAAAAATCATGTATTTTGTAACACGAGTGTTTATATTGTTTGGTAACTTTCTCGTCTACACAAATCATACATACGAGACTACTGTACATTAGAATGAAGCTGACAATGCTGAATCGAAATTGGGAAATCGATGTTCCATCACAAAAATGCATTTTGTGTTCAAACCAATTATCTACCTGAGTGTATCATCCCAACATTTAATAGAAATCCCTCATCTATATTCGTGAAGCCATAATAAAGGCTGTAAATACCAAACTGTTTGTTATACGTTTTGTAGTCCTTACCGGCTTAGCGTGACACAATCTCAACACTTGTAATATCAATTTTTGAAGAGAAGTTTTGATATCTTTGGGTCAAATCAAGGGTCAGAAGTTGAAACCAAGAGCTTTCAATAATATGGATTTAAATCAAACGTTAAGGTGGATTTACACCGGGTGTAACATTGTTAACAACACATATTACTAATAATGTTTCTAACAAAATTTCAAATTCATATTTTAAAATGATAATAACATTTGTTGAAAATATTTGCTATCAACATTGTTGCATTTCTTCAAAAAGTGTTAATAACAGTTTTGTTATTGACAAATATTGGTACATTTGTTATCAACATTGGTAATTTTTTCGGTAACATGTTGATAACAAAGTTACTGACATTGTTAATAATATGAATTTTGCGATCGCTCTGGAGATGATTTGGATCAAAGGATGTTGATAACATTTTATTTGGCTGGCTGGGATTGCTGGTTTTCGAGTGAAAAAAGATCAGGAATATATGTAAGTTATTTTTAAAAACCTTGATTTATTTTAAAGATTATGACGTACAAACAGCAAAATTAAAAGTTAATTAGGGTACGAGGAGGATCTTAAATTCTCTTCTTCAGTTTTTCAAATTTGTATGTACATATGGTTTGACAATATTTTTTTTATTTTCATACTGCGTAATAAAACTCGGGGCCTGAATACCAAATATTTTTTGAGATATATTTCGTGTATATACGTGAACCTAATGCCCCGATGTAGGTACCCAAATTTGAAAATAGTTATTGACAAAATATCCCGAATTCCTTGTAACTTTATGGATTGTGACATATGCGAATGATGTCATTAAAAAACTGATTCACTTTAAAAATACTGATTTTACTTACCATCAATTTAAGATAATTAACATACAAGCAGCAACTTCCTAAGTGAAAGCGTATAATTTCCTTAAACAACCTGTTATATTAAAAGTGTCGGTTTCAATTTAACGAGTCTATTTACGTATTAAAAAAAAAAAAAAAAAATCAAAAGTTATTTTCTACACGAGTGTGTATCTAAAGATACGACGATATTCGTGATTACCTCAGAAATTAATAGACCGATTTTGGTTAAAATTTTACTAACTTTTTAAAATATACGTTAAAAGAGGTTTCAAGTAGGATATTTTCAATGTAGATTCTATTATGTTGATACTTTATGCATTCGATTCTATTGGCTATTGTAACCGCGATATCGATTTTGTTCAAATTTAGCAGATTTCTCGATATAATTCAGAGGACGTTTTACATATAATTCTCAATTTTAGAAAGTGTATAATCTTAAATTAGTTAGTTTATCAGTTTTCTGTTCGTAAGAATTAAAAACAACTGCATTTTTACCTAATTTTTTGTGCTATCCTATGGTTTAGAATTTTATTAAATTGTTCACATTACAAAGGTTTCTGCTATTCTAAGTTTTTATTATACACTTTTTTTTCCCTTTTACCTTTCCGTGTATAATGATAAGTTTATGTACGGTATATTAAAAACAATGAAGCAAGTCAATGAAATATACTTGAATTCCAAATAAGGGTATTGCAGACGCAGTGAATAGAGCTAACACATAAGATATTTCGGTATATGTTTCTTTCGGGAAGTTTCAACAATTTCTCGCTGATGTGCCACCACCATTAACATGTTACTAGCAATTTCAAATGCATATTGTGGAATCGTACATTTTAAAATTCCTCATTAGAAGTTACCAACATTTTTGTTAGTATTTTTTCAGTATAAATGTGTCTTTACATATCAAATATCTTGAAGGCCTTCATTCAATGTGATGGATACGTCTGTCTATCAATTTTGAACCAAAGTATCCTATTGAAACAGAGACACTGCCCTTGTTTGTTTCTAATAATCATCTGTGTGAATAGATTCAGAGAGACAAAGAGGCTGAGTTCAGATTTTATCAGAATATTTTAAATGGGACTTCTTCACAAGTTTGAGTATATTACTTTTTGTTTACCTATAATTTAATCGTTGGTGAGAGAATGATTAAATTACCTACAATTTCTTGCTAAGACTTAAAGGAACATAGTTTTATGTCAGTACTTACAAGTTTCTCGCACTTTTAACTCAAATTGTGACAGAACTATCGTTTATAATGTAATATGAATATTTATGTTATACTACATACTTGTAAGCTCTTAATAATAATAATAAAAAAAACCTGGGAACCCTAGGTCTAGTAGGAGTAGAAATAATTTCTGAAACCATATTTTAAAGTATACAAACAATTTCAGAAGCTTTTATTTATTTATTTTTTCATTTCAGTTGTGAAGTCAAACTGGAGGTAGTCCAAGATACATGTGTCAAAGAAAATTACGAAAATCTTGTTGCATCAAATATTGAAGAAACTCCAGAAACTGGAATTGTATGCCCTGTATGTTCGCAATCATGTGTGATTAAAGATGACTCATTGTTTTGTAACCAGTGTAATACAAAGGTACCAGTCGTAAATGAACACAATGGTGGATTCGTTCGCTGTGATGTGTGTTCGAAAGTATTCTTGTACAAAAGCCGTCTGTATCGCCATCAAAAAGTCCATAATACTGAACGCCCATTTTCATGCAAACAGTGTGGAAAGCGATTTCGCGAGAAACACCATCTTCTCCGCCATGAAAAGACTCATACTGGTGAACGGCCTTACGTGTGTGAAGTGTGTCCCAGGGGATTCGCAGATAAAAGAAGTCTCGATCGTCACATGAGAGTTCATTAGTAATACTATGTGTGTATGTGTGTGTTGACAGGGCTGGTACTATTCTGAGTGTTTTCATAAGCTTTAAAGTAATTGAACAAAATCATTATATTAAAATACAATTACATATTCCTCAATGAAATCTAAAAGAAAGAAAAAAAATCCCATATTTGTTATATTTGATTTTTTTTTAAAAAAAGCAAACGTTCTGCATATTAACAAGTTGATATATACAGGGTGTTTCAAAACAACATCGACAATGTTTGAGAGGTGATTCCTGACACCAAAATAAGACAAAAAGTATAGACCAACCTGGGTGCTCAAATGCATCCTTTCGGAATTATTAGGCTTGCGAAAATATGAAAAATCAACTTTAAAGGTGCATTGCTCCAATACTATGGGATCTACCGTAGTCGGATCAAGACTTCACTTAGGAACTAGTGTGTACCCTATCCAAATATACATGTTTCAGAATCCTGCAATACTACCGTAACAATTTTTGTAGAGGTAGTTGGTGAGTACTTCAAATTATATGCCCGTAACCAGACTCCCTTTATAAAAATTGTTGCGTAAGTACCGCAGGATTCTGAAACATGGATATTTGGATAGAACACATACAAGTTCTTAAGTGAAGTTTTGACAAGACTACGGTAGGTCCCATAGTATTATAGCTATGGACCTTTAAAGTTATATTTTTTAAGGTTTCGAGAGCCTATAAGTCCGAAATGATGGATTTCTGCACCGAGGTTGATCTATACTTTTTGCCTTATTTTGGTGTCAGGAATAATCTCCCAAACGTTGTTGGTGTTGTTTTGAAACACCCTGTAGAGTAAAACTCAACTTGTCTTCAATGTCTTCAGAAAATTCACTATTATAGACACTAATAAATAATAATAATAATAATAATAATAATAATAATAATAATAATCGAAATTTTGCACTATCTTCGGACACTGCTGTTAATTGTGATTTGTTTATCATATTATATACTACTGCCTGCGTACAGATTAACCTATTGTGTGTTAGACATTATATGTGCTCCTTCCTGATACAGTTCAATACTAAGTACAGCAAAACTTCAATATTGTTGGTTTCATTTAACTTCATGGATACTTTAGGTATTGGACGTGGTATAGAGTTGTACCCTTCTGTGCAATCGAACAAATAACTTAATAATTTGACAACCATAATTTGAGCCATTAACTATGTAATGTTGTGTGAATGTGTGTGTATTTTCCTTCTGCGTTTTCTTCTTCCTAGGAAAATGTTTTTTTTCTTTTTCATTTTTTAAAAGTATTTTTTTCTATGAGTTGAATCTTGTGAAGGGTGGCACACATACATAAAGAAGGAGAGAAAAGTGGAAGTGTTAATAGGAGAAACTAGATTATCATCAGCAGCACAATGTAAAATAAACACGAGATATTTTCAGTTTGTGTTAATGAAAATTGTGGAGAGATGCTACAATAAGGCACTTGAAAAGACATATTTTGAAGTAAGGAACAAATAAGAACTATTCTCTTTATAAAATCTTTAATATATATATTCATGTTTGAAGCGACAAACAAATGAGAACTGTTCTCGTTGTACGATCTGTAATTACTATTGCTTATTTTTGAATCGAACATGTTTCAGAAATACTGACTGTGAAGTATACATTGTGTAAATAGAGAAGTAGTGAACACTTACATAAAGCTTGTGAAAATGCTACTTCATAATGATGTGTAGATGTATGTACTTTGTTTTCGTCTTGCTTGGATGAACTAAACTGTTGAAAATATATTTATTTTTGAGAGAATGAATTCTCTATGGATATTGCATTTATGTTCATTACAAAATCCGTTGCGTGTTTTTCTGATTCTCAAACATAATAGACAGTGCTGCTTTTATTTATTTTAGTGCTTCAAGAACACTAAACTTTCAGACTACTTTTTTTCCAAGTAAGATTGAACAAACATAGGTAGAATTCTCTATGAACAGAAAAATACATGGACATGCATTCTTATTGACACATACTAGTTGATTCTCGCAATGTTCATGTTCCTAAGCAAATTACATTTCACATGTAGTTTACACTATGTTTGACATCCTTATGCTGACTATTTCATGTGTCTTTGTAAATAGTTCGTCTTTATAAATATGTGTATTGTATGTCAGAATAGCATAATATTTTGAACAAATTGAAATTTGTCTACAAAATAACTACGAAAAAGGTGTTTTATCGTTGTGAATGAACAACGATGATATTTGGAACTGATTTTTGGTTAATTTATATAGTAATTACGATGTATAAATACGTAAGATTTTCTCAGCCATTGTATATATGTTCCTGAAACATGTTTTAAAAAGGCCTGAAATTCCATGTATTAGCTAATGTACATGCTGTTTAGAACAAGGTAACTTCTGAAATAAAGTTAAGGAGGTTAAATTATATTTCTATCGTAAATACTTGTGTCTACAAACTTCAATAAATGATTATTTCATGTAAACTTGTTCTGTTTTTTGATCTCTTTACTAAAGTGCCAAAGTTAGAAGTCTAAAGCCATATTTCATTATTAATTTTTGTGATATTTATTTTCACTAAATTTACGCATGTGCTATTTTTAGCACTAATGTTTAGTTACATTTTTTATGAAAACTGAAGTGCAAAATACTTCTTCTAGCCGAAAATCTGTTAGGTAGATATGAAAATGCCTCTAGCACTTTGGAAACTGATACCGAATGTTCTATATCAATACGACATTTCTGTATCTCGCCTTGCTCATTATGGGAGAGAAAGTAGTTAATATTCAGTTTTAAAATTCAAGCAGTTCAAATTTCGTTACTGTAAACAATACTTATACTGTTTGTAAGTTTTAAAATTCCTTTTTATCGCATTGTAACACTTATTACACTGGTATTTGCAGTATTGTTTTAAAATTGATTATAAATTGGTGCAAATACCAAAGAATGGAGCAAATTAGACCCAAAATTTTCTGGCATTAGGTGCATGTGGAGTCAGCTATTTAACAGAAGAGAAGGTACTTAATAGAGTAGGCCTGTTTTCCTACCCTTCCCTAAATTGAAGTTTAATCTAAGTTGACTATTTTTAGTTGAATCAGTTCATTACTTATTTGTGGAGTTGCTAATATATAGCAATTACTATTAATAATTGGTAAAAAACAATGAAATTTAGCAACATGCAAATATCACTGGGGGATACTGTTTGACATACTCCGCAATATCACCCGATTAACTGTATTGTCAATCCAACATAAAATTAAGTGGCATTGTGGCACTATGTCAGGTTATTAGTTATTTTAAATTTATAAAGATAACCAAGAAAGTTCTGTCGCTTTTTCACCCAACACATTCGAACATCGGTATGTCACCTAAGACGTACCTGGATGATCAAAAATAATCCCCATCAGCATTGACGACCTTCTGCCAACGTTCTGGAAGGCCATGGATTCCATCATGATAGAACTTGGTGGGCCGTTAAGCGAAGAAGGCATCAAGTGCATTTTGCACCTCTACTAGGGATTTGAACTGGCGCCCTTTAAGGTGATTGTCCAAGGAATGAAACAGGTGGTAATCGGACGGTGCAATGCCTGCGGAGTATGGCGGATGAAATAGTGTTTTCCATTCAAGTCGTAGAATGGTGTCCCGGGTCATCCTAGCCATATGGCGCTTAGCGTTGTCCTGTAACAGGAGGACCCCTTTGCGATTCACAAGTGCTGGATCTAGAATTTTAAGTTTTTCTTGAACACGGCTTAACTGCTGACAGTAACAGTACACAGTTACATTGATGCTCTGACCAGCTGGTAGAAGTTTCCGATGCACGATGCCGCGAGCAGTCTACCAAACACACAGAAGGAACTACTTCTGGTTCAGTGCTGGTTTCAGCTGTTTTGGAACCGGTTCATGGGATGCTAACCAATGATGACGGCGCTGTGGAGCTTCGTACAGGACCCGCTTCTCATTACATATGAACTGAACTGCCGAAATGGCTCCTTCCTTAGACGAAACAGCAAAGAAACACAGGTGTCTGCTCGCGTTGCCTTCTGACTCGGAATCAAATCATGTGGGACCCATCGACCCAACTTGTAGTGCTTCCGAAGTTGATGAAGTTGCTGCCGCATGGTTTCTGCACTCACACTGAATTGTAGTCCCAGTTCCTCACGTCTGGCCACTGTTCGCTTCAATTGCTGCCTGAAGATCTTAATTTTGTACATGTATTGGTCTTCCGGCACTTGGTGCGTCTTCGAGTGTTTCGTCACCTTCCTTAAATTTCTTAAATTACCTCTGCTCCAGAGATGGCTATTTTTCCTAATCCTCCCTCACCCTCAATTGACGCCCCTCACCCTCACCCTCCATTGACGCCCTCCCCTCACCCTCCCTCACACAAACCCTCCATTGACGTCCTCACACTCACCCTCCCTCACATCACCCACCATTGACGCCCTCCCTCACACTCACCCTCCATTGACGGCCTCCCGTCATCCTCCCACACACACCCTCAACTTCACCCTCCCTTACACTCACGCTCACCCTCCATTGACGCCCTCAACTTCACCCTCCCTCACACTCACCCTCCATTAACGCCCTCATCATCACCATCCATTGACGCCCTCACCCTCCATTAACACCCTCGTCCTTGCTCACACCCACACTCAAATGACGCCCTCACACTTACCCTCAAGCAACTAAATTAATCAGGACACGACAAACTTAAATGTGCCCAATATAGTACGTGTAAAATAGTACGTACGTGTAATTCCCCTCTAAGGTGTTGAATTTCCAAAAAAGCTTAAAAAAAAGTTACTTTTTATGGTAAATTGGTGTTCCAAGTTTTATCTTCCTAACTTCAGAAATCTGGGAGATACAGTTTCTTGAAAAAAAAAAAATACCATTTACTCTTTTACGATACACGTTTCCGAAAATCCTTCCTTATCCCTTGTTTTTGTGACAAAAGGAGCATTATATGTAAATTGCACACTCCTCCCTATAGAAATATTGTCTGGCTGATAATGAGTCACTCACTTCTACTGTTCTATATAATAAAATAGTATTGTTATTATTACTGAAGATTTGAAAATAAAATGCTGCATCTGGAATCCCAGAAAAGGCCAGACAAAAAGTACGTATGACAAAAGAGCGGGGATGAAGGAGGGCGGAAAGTATGTAGGAATTACGAAGGGGGAGCGCCAGGTAAAACGATGGGAACCACTGGGCCCTAGGATAAATCTGATAAGATTATTTATTTTATAAGTGATTGGCGGTTAACAGGAGAGATCTCTCGTATCTATACGAATAGCGTACGCGCCTTTGGCGCGTGAGACACGGGTTCGATTTCCGACGGGACCTCATGCGGTTCGGATCCCATGTTACGCTGAACGGGATAGTAACTCAAATAAAAAGAATGAAAATAATAGGCGAGGAAAAAGCCCCATTGAATTCGATTGATTTATTTTAAAGTGAAGAACAGAGCTAACTGGCTTTGTGTTGTAACACCAGGTGCTAGTCATTTTATCTTAATTAAATCTTTCTTTTTTTAACGTGTAGCAGGGCCGGCGTGAGGAGGGCGGGCTCGAACCGTGCCACCGCCCTGGGCGGCAACATGTGAAAAAAAGAAAAGACTACTATCAAAATAGAATACTTCGTAAGAGGCCCACATGGAAAAAATAAAATTGTGTTTACCTGAGAATGTAATTGAACTTATTTCACTCACATTCAGGAAAATACTCAGGAAATTCAGAGCATCCCCCCTCACTTTTAATTATCAAACTACTAGCCACAGGTACACTATGTGATCAAAAGAATTCGGACCCCCCCAAAAAAAACAACACGTTTTTCATAATACATGCATTGTGCTGCCCCCTACTGCCAGGTACTCCACATCAGCGACCTCAGTAGTCATTAGACATCGTGAGAGAAGCAGATTGGGGCGCTCCGCGGAACTCATGGACTTCGAACGTGGTCAGGTGATTGGGTGTCACTTGTCAGAAATCTGTAGGCGATTTTCTACATTCCTAAACATCCCTAGGTCCACTGTTTCTGATGTGATAGTGAAGTGGAAACGTGAAGGGGCACGTACAGCACAAATGCGTGCAGGCCGACCTCGTCTGTTGACTGACAGAGACCGCCGACAGTTGAAGAGGGTTGTAATGGGTAATAACCAGACATTTATCCAGACCATAATACAGAAATTCCAAACTACAACAGAGTCCACTCCAAGTACTATGACAGGCGGGAGTTGAGAAGCCTTGGATTTCATGGTCGAGCGGGTGTCCATAAGCCACACATCACGTAGGTAAATGCCAAACGACGCCTCGCTAGGTGTAAGGAGCGTAAACATTGGACGATTGAACAGTGGAAAAACGTTGTGTGGAGTGACGAATCACGGTACACAATGTGGCGATCCGATGGCAGGATGTGGGTATGGCCGGTGAACGTTATCTGCCAGCGTGTGTACTGCCAACAGTAAAATTCGGCGGCGGTGGTGTTATGGTGTGGTCCTGTTTTTCATGGAGGGGGCACTATCACGGCGCAGGTCTACATTGATGTTTTAAGCACCTTCTTGCTTCCCACTGTTGAAGAGCAATTCGAGGATGGCGATTGCATCTTTCAACACGATCGGCACCTGTTCATAATGCACGGCCTGTGTCGGAGTGGTTACACGACCATAACGTCCCTGTAATGGACTGGCCTGCACATAGTCCTGACTTGAATCCTATAGAACACCTTTAGGATGTTTTGGAACGCCGACTTCGTGCCAGGCCTCACCGACCTACATCAATACCTCTCGTCAGTTCAGCACTCCGTGAAGAATGGGCTGCCATTCCCCAAGGAACCTTCCAGCACCTGATTGAACGTATGCCTGCGAGAGCGGAAGCTGTCATCAAGGCTAAGGGTGGACCAACACCATATTGAATTCCAGCATTACCGATGGAGGGCGCCACGAACTTACGAACTTGTAAGTCATTTTCAGCCAGGTGTCCGGATACTTTCGATCACATAGTGTATTTTGTTCAATATTTCCGTTGCAGCAGCCTAGACAAGATTTTCAGCTAGGGTGGACAATTTTATCAAGGTGTCTTTTATACTTTTTCTATTCAGCGATCTCTAACACTCCACTCCAAGTATGCAAAAGGTACACTCCCACTTGAGACAGGCCTACAGCAAGGCTGCACATTTTATTGACCTTCGACACGTGGTTAAGATAGTTATGTGGTCGCAAAGAAGGTGCATGGAGCTTTCGATATGACGAAGAGTGGTCTTACAATTGACGCAGAACACTAGAAAATGTTAAATGCCGAGGCACTACATTGGAAGAACGTAACAGAATGACTAGTAGCAGTAATACAGTTTTTAGGTGAACAATGTCTCCCACTACACGGAACATCAGATAAACTTTACACAAGTAATAATAGCAATTTTCTGAAACTGGTAGAACTCTTTGCAAAGTTTGACAGCATCATGGCCGAACAAATTAAAAGAACCATGGTAGGACAAAAAAAAAAAAAAAAAAAAAAAGCCACCATTGCTTAGGAAAATATGTCCAAAGTGAAGTTATCCAAATTCGTAGTGAACAAATAAAAAGTAAAATACTGTCTTTTTTGAGCGATTCAAAATATTATAGTATAATACTAAACTGTACGCCAAATATTTCTGGTATAGAGGAAATGACAATAATCTTTCGTTTTGTACAAATTAATACAGTAATAGAGGTGCCTTGTATAAATTTGCGAACACCTTCTTTGTTTCGTAATACACACAACTGATCTAGGACTGACAGAAGTAATAATGAAACTGGTAAAGGAAATGAATTTTCCTATCGAAGATATGAGGGGACAAGGATATGATAATGGTTCCAATATGAAAGGCAGAACATTCAGGTATTCAGAAAAGAATTTTAGAAGTAAATTCCCGAGCCTTCTATGTTCCTTGCAGTGTCGTTAACGATGCAGCCGCAGCATCTCAGTACGCAGTTTCATCCTTTTGTATAGTTAAAAAAGTTTATGACTTTTTTCCTGCGTGAGTTCAGCGTTTGGCCATAATTAAAAAACATGTTAGCAGTCTCACTTTAAAACCATTAAGCATCACAAGATGGGAGAGCCGAATTTATGCTCTGACTCCACTTAGACCTGTTGAGAAACAGACACACAGACGGACACCAGAGCCCTGCAAACCCAGGCTCGAAGACGGCCCGGCCCGACCCGAATGGATCTGAATTCTGTGCCCGGCTTGACCCGAACACTGTGAAAGACGGATCGGAAACTAATGTTGGCAGCCTGTGTTAATTGTAATGTGTTTGGCATGGGCGGCGATTAGGGGGGCAGTTGCCCCCGCACTTTTTTGAAGTAACCAATTAATGTATATAGTTTCATTTGGAAATGTAACGATTTTGTATGTGTTACTGATTAATAGGAAAAAATGCTGCCATATAATATTTGCTGTTGCGTGAATACGTATTGGTTGTCTTCCCGTGGAGTAAAGAAAGCTACAGTAATTGCGTTTTAATCGCCACAGAAAATAACCCCCAAAAATAACCCATTGGAGCACAATTTCAGCATACTTTCATTTCTTCTTACAAGGGCTCGATATGTTAGTGAGCCGCTTTGAAGCTAATCGAAAGAACATTATACAAAAAAGTAGGGCCTATTTCACAAGTTATTCTTTAATTGCACAAAAATTGACAGTTCCTAAAATGTCTTTTCTTCTTTCTAAAGTAAGGAATATCGATTAAAAAGAGCGTGATAAGAAACAGCTTCTACCTTTTCCATTGTTTTGTAGTGTAATATACGAGTGAAGTGTTGTGTTTAAGGATGTACGAGTGTATATACAATTAAATTTAGTAAATTGAACATAATTCTAGGTTTTAAGTTTATTTTGTATAACTGAAGTGTGGATTGATTTTAAGTATTGTTGTGTTTTGATGTGTTCCAAGAAAGTGAAAACTGCACCTAATGGCAACGAGCATATTTCAAGAAGTTGCAAAAGCAAATATTTCTTTAAATGTCGTAGCATATGCTTGTAGTATTTACTGCCTTTCATTTTCTAAGAGTAGGCCTAATAACATACATTTAATAGCATGTGTGGAATTAAATATTAAGTTTTTCATTTAATCCTCAGTTTCAATATAACTTTTGCAAAACAAGCATCATTATTCATTACTATGATTAATATTATCCTTTTGTTTTGCAAATTCAGGGGCCGCGGTGGCTCAGTGGTAGAGCGTTCACCTCTGGTGCTTGGGGTCCTGGGTTCGATCCCAGCCCCCGCCAAGTGAACTTTGTGGTGGACAAACACCGTGTGCGTGGGTTTTCTCGGGGTTCTCCCGTTTCCTCCCACTTTCTTCATTCCACCATTTCATTCATTAGTCATCATCACCGTCTCCTTTAGCCTAACCGGCATAACCGTGGGACGTAAACAAATATTTCATTTCATTTGTTTTGCAAATTTATTAAATAATCTGATCACACAATTTTCCAGACAGAATTTTAAGATGTTCATGAGCAAGGAATCAAATCTCTTCTTACACTTTCGTTGTTTAAGAGTACAAAGGGCTAGTATCTACTTGCGTTGTTCTTCTCAATTTACTTAATAAACTATTATATACGATATACGGTATTTTAACTGAAAATATAGTATCCTATTAGTTATACAACCTTTCGTCAAACAAAATGTTAGAAACAACCAGGAAAACTAACATTTATATACAAATATTCAGATCATGTCTTGCCCCCTCACTTTTAACGTCCAACGGCCGCCACTGGTATTTGGGAAATTAACTCTTTATTCAAGACTGTAAAGTACTGTACTTCTACTACTCTTATTACTACTACTACTGCTACTGCTATTATTATTATTATTATTATTATTATTATTATTATTATTATTATTATTATTACTACTACTACTACTACTTCTACTACTACAACTGCTACGAGCGTCAGAGTTGACATGTCTGGTGGTACATACTTTACAATCTAAGTACAGAAAAAATCGAAGAAATACTAGTTATTGTGGCCAGTCTGCGTAGTCTGGCCAGTAGAATGCATTCACATCTGGTGCTAGAGGTCGTCGGATCGATCCCTCCTCGTGTTATGTGAGCTTTGTGGTGGACAAACATCGTGAGCGTGGGAGTTTTTGGATTAGCCCGTTTTCGTCCACTGTCTTCATTCCACCAATTCATCCATCATCATCCATACGTCTTGAGCCGTAATTGCCTAAAGAACATATGAGAAAGTCAAGTCCTTGACCTACTAATTAGAATTTGTTCCGCTACCATTAGACCACGGAGACCGAAACCATGAACTAGCGTGTTCATAAGATTAGCGCAATTTGTAGTAATGTTCAATTAGCACGGCAGATTCCAAATCATATTACATGTTCCTGTATTCTTTATAATTCGATGCTACAATAATAATAACAAAAAACAATGATCAAATAAATCACCCAGACCCCAGGATCGATGAAGTGTTCCTGGAACGGTGCGTAACAAGTAAATAACAGCTATATGACGGAATGCGAGGCAGTAAATCAAAACAAAATCCACACATATCATTGTTGATCAAAAAATACCTCAAAAGTCCCCTGAATGAAAAATGTATAGATATCAGCTATCAAAAATGCCTCTTAACATCACATATAATAGAAGGGATAGTTGATATTAAGAAAATGAAAATATAAGGTTTCCTAAGAAACCAATAGTGCAAAATGAACATCGCTTTACTGTATGTCCTTGTACGCATCGAATAGCACGGAAACAGATTCAACAGTTTCGGGCTTTAGAGCATTTCTCCGTTCCTGAATAC
The DNA here is from genome assembly GCF_964235325.1 of Thermobia domestica. Classification (NCBI taxonomy): domain Eukaryota; kingdom Metazoa; phylum Arthropoda; class Insecta; order Zygentoma; family Lepismatidae; genus Thermobia; species Thermobia domestica. The sequence goes on along the minus strand of NC_137456.1, from coordinate 121,934,564 downwards.
TAAAATCTCTTTCAGTAGACGCACTAGAAGCAGGGATGACGAGATACTGACGCGTTAATTTACACAATTTTGGTAATGTTTGTTCTTGTTGCTTCCACCACTGCAGTATATCTAGTTCTCTTACACATGATGACATGTTGAGGTAGATGTCTACTTCATTATCAAATTCACCAGGGACTGAATGTCTATCTTCCCAATCCATTAGTTTATTCTTCTTGGTAGGTGGTTCCAAGTTATGCCAACTAGCCTAAAGGAGACGATGGTGAGAAATAAATGAAATAGTGGAGTAAATAAAGTGGAAGGAAACAGGAGAACGCCGCGAACCCCCCACACGGTGTTTGTCCACCACAAAGTTCACTTGGCGAGAGCTCGGATCAAACCAAGGACCCCATACACCAGAGGTGAACGCTCAACCACTGAGCCACCGTTCCAGGAACACCTAATCGACCCTGGCGATTTGGTGATTTATTTGATCATTATATTTTGTTAGTGTATTTGTAGCATCATACTATAAACAATACATGAACATGTAACACCATTCGATATTTGCCTTGCTAATTAAACATTACTACAAATTGCACTGATCTTATGAGCACGCCAGTTTATGGTTTTGCCCTCCGTGGTCCAATGGTAGCGTACCAAATTCTACTTACTAGGTCAAGTACTTGACTTTACCATACGTTCTTTAGGTAACTACGGCTCAGGCTGAATGGATGATGATGGGATGAATTGGTGGAAAGAAAACAGTGGGAGGAAGCGGGACCACCCCAGAATCTCCCATGCACACGATGTTTGTCCACAACAAAGCTCACATAGCATGAGCAGGGATTGATCCGACGACCTCTAGCACCAGATGTATAGTTTTTTCTATTGAGCCACTATTCTCCCTCGTAGATCAAGCATCGGTTCACATTCTACGCAGACCGGCCATAATAACTAGCATTTCTCAATTTTATTCTGTACTTAGAAGGTAAATTCGGTACCACCAGACATGTCAACTCTGACGCGAAGTCGTAGCACTTGTAGTAGTAGTAGCAGTGGTCGTAGTAGTAATAGTAGAAGTAGTAATAGTAGTAGTAGAAGTAGTAATAGTAATAGTATTACCAGTACATCACAGTCTTGAAAAAAGAGTCAGTTTCCCAAACACATTACGATTAGCATAGGCTGACAGTAAGACCGTGCAAACACGGCAAAAATAGAGGTAGTGGAGGACATTAAAAAAACAAATAGGCTGATAACATTAGTTTCCGAACCGTCTTTCAGAATATCGGGCCGGCCTGGCTCGGCCCGGTTCGGCCCGAAATGTGCCCGGCCCGGTTAGGGCCCGGTCCAGTTTGATATTACTTGAAACGGGTCGGGCCGGACCGGGCCGGGCGCCGGGCCGAACCGGGCGCGCCCGGCCCGTGCAGGGCTCTGACGGACACAGCCGTTCTATAAGACTTCCCTTTCATATGCATAGCGTAGTTTGGAAGTCTAAAAGTGCGTATATAGCCAAAAGCAGGAAATATCTTTTTATTTGATAATTAAATATAAAGTTATTTATTGCGGCTTGCAGCTTTGTACTTTCTTATATATATTTTTCTCTTACTTAGAAGAAGAAATAAAGCTTTTTCTTAGTTACAATTTCAGAATGAGTGAATATATGGATATTTATTAGTTTCTCTTCTGAACGAATATATGAAAAAAAAAAAACATTATTTCCTGAGAACTTCTAGTATTTTTAATGGGTTACTTTCGTTAAACTTTGAAATTTTCGGTAGCTAAAAACTTGCAGTAGATATTTTTATATATTTCGTAATTATTATTTCTACAAAGTGAAAATATATAAATATAGAAAAGTAATAAAGCTGTGAGAAACATCTTTTCTTCGCGCATGAAAAGCGTATGAAACTGATGGAATATTGATATGAGGATTTTCTATGAACGACGATTAATTCTAAGAAAAAAACTACATTACATTTTCTAACATATTTTCCAGAAATGAAGAATTGCAAGATAATTAATTTTATGAACCCTTACCCTCACCCTCACCTCCCTCACACTCACCCTCCATTGACGCCCTCACACTCACCCTCCATTGACTCCCTCACACTTACCCTCCATTGACGCCCTCACACCCTCAATTACTTTATCGCCCTCACCCTCAACTACTAAAATGAGGGTGAGGACGGCCCTCGTGAGGGCAAAATGAGGGAGGATGACCATCTCTGCTCTGCACTGTCCACGTAGTCACGACATCCTCACCAAAGGCCTGCATATCTTCCGTCCTGCTGCAGCGGCGTTTGACCCCAGTTTGAAGTCATACAGCACACACCCTTCTGACGCTTTGTGGAGGTCCCATGTTCACTGTGGCCTGACGCAAGTTCAAGGTGTAACTGAACTGCCACAACCAGGTAGTGTGTTGGATATACCCACACCAACAACTGACTCTCGCCTTATCTCCATTCGCATTCAACTCACGATGTGAGGACCAATTGGACACAGAGCTCCACAAAAGCGACAGAACTTTCTTGGTTACCTTTATATATACCGGGTGCTCAGAAAGTAACTATGTAGTGCATAACGGATATGTCGCTATTCCTTCGGTTCAATGAAAAAAAGTGCTAGTTACTTTTAAATACTATGTGACAAACAAACTCTTTCCGATCGCACATAATCATAACAGATGAATAAATGAAGTTGACTGAATTCAAATTACATTATCATGACAGATTTGTTGAATAGGTAGTTGTTGAAACAAATATAAGTACAGTACGTTCTTTCTATTTTTAGAAAACTGTGAAGGACTAGCTGCTTACACATTTTTAACAAACGGCTTGAATATTGAGTAACTGACTGTTGACGTGAGGAAAAAACAGTACGGAAGCATTCCAGTCTATATCAAATTTAACAGTCCATATGAAATTTAATCACCAAAGTCTGGAATTTACAAGAGAAAAGTTCACTTCTTATGTCACTTGAAGCATCTCAAGTTAATTTATTTTATTATTTATTTAACATTTAAAACTCATGCATTACCGACTATGACAAAACTGAGAAGTGGTAGATTGGGCCTATTGAGAGGTGAAGAGCCCCATTTGGAAGGTTGGGCCCCTCACATTATGGAGTTTTTCACCATATTTGTTACACCTCTATAAAAATTCCTTGTATTTATACTACGTGCTCACTGAATTTTGATCACCCCTCCATAGAAAAAAGTGGCTAGCAGCCGAGCTGATTATATGACCACTCCGATTTGTAGCATTGCAGAGAAAGAACACATTCCAGCCTACATGTTGGTAGACAGCACATTGTTATAATGGGAGGTGGGCAGCATTTTATTCGCATTCCAGTAGGGCATGATTGTGGGTACCAGAGCAATAGGTGCGTCAATAACCTAGACGGTACTATTTGTCGGATGCGCCCGTTCAGTAGTGAAGGTGTACAAGGAGTGGGTAAAAAATGGGGTAACGGTCTCCAAGAGACGGAACTGCAGGGATGTACGGAAGTTCAAAACATGGGGCGAGCGTTGCGTCAAACAGCTCGTGAAAGCCAAACGAACCATCAGTGTCCGGGAATTACATGACCAATACAATAGTGGATGAACGACACCCATGCCCCAACGGCGTAGACTGGCACGTATGAAGTTCCACAGCAAACGTCCCACACCTTACGACTCGTCACTGCCGACTTCGTCACGCTTGGGCATAGGAACACGATAATTGGACCGTGGATGATTGGAAAGAGTGTGTTGGTCGGATAAACCACGGTTTGTGCTACTTTTCTCGAACGGTCGTGTACATGAGTGGCCCCAACAGCACGAACCTATGGACCCCTCGTACATGATGCGTACTATACGGGCAGGTTAGGACATCTGTATGGTTTGGGGATGCTTCTCTTGGCATGAACTGGGACCATTGGTGTGCATGGACCACAGTGTGACATCCGTTGTGTATCTGCAGATGTTAGGGGATCACATATTCCATACAATGCAAAACTTTTACCCACATAAAGATGGCATTTTCCAGGACGACAAAGCACGGTGCCACCAAGTCATACGGTGCCACGGTGCCACCAATACTACTCCGTAGTTACGGTAAGGAGGCAAAACCTTAAAATAGAAATGCGTAAATATTGACAATTTTATCCTTTGAAAGATAAGAAACATTGAAGAAACTATAAATTCGCCATTAAGTGAAAATTTCTGTTGATAATGATATGAATTGCGTTTTAGATAATTATATTCTGAATGTGAATTGATTGGTTTTTTTGAACTGAAGATAATATTAAGAAATACTACAGTATGGTTTTTAGTCGATATATGTATTCAAATTATACATTAAATAAATCCAAGTTTAGGAGGGACGTCGAGTCATTTTTTCTCACTTGTCAGATTATAAGTCCAAAAATATAATTTATTCTTTTAAATTTAAGATGTCAAAATTTAAAACTACTCATTTAATTTTAAAATTATATTTTATTTGTTATTGTTAGTACTAGTGTTTGATTGTATTCCAAATACAGGAAATTTGACTTACAATAAATATGTACCATAAGAAAGTAAGCTTATACTGTACTTAAAACATAAAAACGAGATCATTTGGGGATGATGGAGGCCGATTAAGAATTGAATTTTCTCGAAATCTAACTACATATGATAGTGTTTGGGGTGTCGCAAGTCAGGGGATACTTACTTGGAAAGTCAGGGAAAAGCAATACCAGAAAATCAGTATGAACTGATAATAACTGTCTTCAGTTTGAAGAAGATTGTTTACAGCAAAATGGATTGGCAATAAAAAATTCGTTGTCTTAGCTCCCTGCTTATAATGTACTTTATCAGTCTAAGTTCAAACTTGTGAATGATCCTATTGTAAAATTTTCGGAGTATTATAGGTATGGCTGATATTTATTTATAGAAATGAAAATTAGGTCAGTTTCCTATAGGATTTCTTTAATAACATATATTTGGTCTAGGAATTAATTCGTGCGGGTGGACAAGAGATGGCGCAACGAACGGAGCGTCCCACAGTTCCGTGTATCCACACATGTGTTGCAAACCCCTGTCATCGCGTATCGTTCGTAGTATAGGGCAGTGGATTAAAGCGTCAACAACACCAGTTTGTAGTTAAGTGAACATGGCGCAATTTGTGCCTGATAAAGTGTTTTTGCGGGGTGTCCTGCTGCATTACTTTAACATGCAGAAAAGTGCGACTGAAAGTCATCGTATTTTGGTGGAAGTGTATGGTGACCATGCTCTAGCTGAGCGAACGTGTCAGAAGTGGTTTGCACGGTTTAGAAGTGGTGATTTCGGCTTGGCAGACCAAGAGCGAACAGGACAGCCCAAAAAATTTCAAGACGAAGAATTGACAGCATTGCTCGAGCAGGATTCGTGTCAAACGCAGGAACAACTTGCAGCAGCATTAAGCGTTGATCAAAAAACAGTCTCCAAACGCTTGAAAGCCATGGGAATGATTCAAAAGATGTCACATTGGGTTCCACATGAATTGAAAGACAGAGACGTTGAAAGACGAAAAACCATTTGCGAATTGCTGCTTCAACGACAGAGCAGAAAGGGGTTTCTGCATCGAATTATTACGGGTGATGAGAAGTGGATCCATTACGAGAACCCTAAACGAAAAAAGGCCTGGATGAAACCAGGTGAACCAGGTCCATCACAACCAAAACGAGATATTCACTGTGCAAAGGTTATGCTGTGCATATGGTGGGATATGAAAGGTGTGGTGTACTATGAGCTGCTGCAACCGGGTGAAACTATGAATGGAGAACGTTATCGACGACAATTAATGCGTTTGAAGCAAGCTCTGGCCAGAACACGACCAGAATGGGAGAACAGACATGATAAACTTATTGTTCAACATGATAACGCTCGCCCACATGTCGCAAAACCGGTCAAAACCTATTTAGAAAATGTCGGATGGGAAGTTTTACCCCACCCGCCGTATTCACCAGACGTTGCTCCTTCGGACTACTACTTGTTCGATTGCATGAACAACGATTTGATTGGACAGCGGTTTACTTCTTCAGAAGATATCGAAACATGGGTCTCTGACTGGATCGCTTCCAAGGATGAGGACTTCTTCCGCCACGGAATCCGTACATTGCCTGACAGATGGGCGAAAGTGGTGGCTAGCGATGGACAATATTTTTCTTAAGGTATTTATGTATTTTGTGTTTGTACTACAGCTTCAATGTGTGCGTACCAACCGCACGAATTAATTCCTAGACCAAATACATAAAAAATCCGGTTTAATTTTGAAAAAGAAATAATAACCAGTTTAGTTTTTTACATTTATAAATACATGATAAAGCATCAAGTTTATTATTTATTTGGAATCCTACGACAGGCTTTGTTTGTAAATTATGAATCGGCGCGACCATCCACAAGTAGAGATCTACATATAGAAAAAATGTACTTTCATAGCAGTATCTCGTTGTACTCTGAAAAAGAAACGGAGAATATTTTAATTCTGTGGCACTGTGCATGAAACCCATAACCCGCACAAAACAAATTCAAAGAAGAATCAAGTCTAAATAAAGTAGTGAATATATCTTGTACAACTTTGTTTATTGATGCCAACCATTGTCAATATCAATGTGCGTATATGCTGCATTAAATGTTAAATTATTAGTAAATTATCATTATATAGGAAGTCACAATCATAAGAGAGCAATAATGTTTACATGTTGAAAGCAAAATCTTCTGTGTATAAAAACCATAACCCATTCAAAACTATTTCACAGAAAATCAAGTGTAAATGAAGTAGTGAATATATCGATAACTTTGTTTATTGATGGCATCCATTATCAATATGCTTACGTGCTGCATTAACTGTTAAACTATTACTGAAATATCGTTTTATAGGAAGCAATAATAATAATAATAATAATAATAATAATAATAATAATAATAATAATAATAATAATAATAATAATAATAATAATAATAATAATAATAATAATAATAATAAACAATGGTGTTCACATGTTGAAAGCAGTGTTCCTTCCGTGAAACCCATAACCCAAATTAATGCTTACGTCTTACAACTTTGATTATTGATGTCATTCACTGGAGATACAAATGTGATAATAACCTACAGTAAAAGAAAACTTAAATCATCAATGTATATTATTCAGCTAAGGTCTGGCCACTCGAGGGTAGTAGATTGTAAGGTCATACGACACCCCATTAAAGAAAATCCATCCATCAGCACATGACGATTGTCAAACGAACTCTGAATGTCCCAGTCGACTGAAGTGCGTCACTTTCATGAACCCGGGAAAACTTTAGGAGGTGGCGCATTGCGCCATATGAGTTGATCTCAGCTCAGGCCTAGAAGAAAGTAGATGTATGCAGATAACTTTTGCAAAATCCACGTGCTATGCGTTTCAGGAAACAAATTGTCACATGGGATGAAAAGTTGGTGTTTTCGTGAGATCCGAATGTGCAAAATTAATGGTTGAGCAAGGACCTTCTTCCAGAATTAGTCATCAAACAGGGTTGTTTCGAACATGGAGTCGTGCTCTATGTATGGTGGAACTACAAGGGGTTAACTCATTTCGAATTTGTTCCTAACAGTCGTGTCACCAACTCCGACCTTTATTCCGAGTGAGCCAAAAGTATCCTGTATTGGTGAACCGAACGCGCGTCCTGGTGCAACAGGATAGCGCAAAACTACTCTCGGCTCGAGAAATAAATAAATAAATAAATAAAAAGAAGGAGGTTCGCCACAGCCTGCAAATCCCATTTCCACATTTTTTTAAATCATTTTTGGTTACGGTGTTGTACATGTTGCTGCTTGAAACAATTGCAATGATTACAGTGTAATCACTGTCAGTTATGCTCTCTGGTCGTAATTTTGTGTAAGACAGGCAGAATATCATACTTTCCTTTGGTGTTACCCTTCCGTCATCTCTGTTCCCCATTCATTTTTACGTTAATGAAATCTACAGGTCCAATAATGAAATATTACCTTAGGCAGCACGTTGATCCGACAAATCATTCTTCAATTATGGACATTTTTCTATCATTCAGTCAAATTTTCGGCAGGCTGTAGCTCAGAACAGACGCATTTCCGAGCAGCGTTTTCCTATCTCAATTTTTTTTTTTTTTTTGTCATTGTCATTGTTCATTCCTTCAAGTTTTACCCGAGGTCACGGAAACACACACACACACTCTCTCTCTCTCTCGCTATATATATATATATATATATATATATATATATATATATATATATAGAGAGAGAGAGAGAGAGAGAGAGAGAGAGAGAGACTGAGACGAATATTCGGACCCAAGAGGAACGGGAATGGGGAATGGCGGAAACTTCATAACGAGGAACTACATAATTTATATGGTTTACCCAACATTGTTAGGGTCGTCAAGTCTCGGAGGCTTAGGTGGGCGGGTCATGTAGCTAGAATGGAAGAAAGTAGAAACGCTTTCCAAGTCTTGACTGGAAGACCAATCGGAAAACGACCATTAGGAAGACCTAGGCGCAGATGGGAGGACAATATTAAGATGGATCTTGCAGAGATTGGAATACAAAGTAGAAACTGGATGCAGTTAGCTAAGGATAGAAGTCAGTGGAGAGTTTTTGTGAACGCGGCATTGAACCTCCGGGTTCCATTGGCCATAGAGTTAGTTACAGAGAGAGAGAGAGAGAGAGAAACAAGTGTTATGTAAGGTGTCATAGGTACATATATGTATATATGACACCTTACATAACACTGGCTTTTTAACCATGCACAGCACCACAATACTCGCTTTCCCGACTGCTTTTGGTACTTCACACCTCTACAGTCATTTAAACAACGGTTTTCAGACCCTTCCCTCCTGACAGTGCTACTAGTACTTTTATTTACAACGTACGTAGGAAGGCTCTTATAAACGAAATGGTTAGTGTTTTTATATGATCTCTGTCCTGATCCCAGCACGAATACATATGATTTGGTTCATATATTAAATTGTCGACAGATCATTCAATTATGGTTAGAAAAAAAAAAGTTAAGAAGTATTCTGCAACCTCTCTGATTTTCAGAGCGGGCAAAAATTGTTGGCGCTCGGTTATGTGGTGCGAGCTTGACGAAAATAGTGTGTTGGTTATGTCGTGAAGAACGCTGTCCGAGGAGATTACAGCTTACAGAACCACATCGACGAAGAGAAACAGCGGTATGAAGAAAACTCTCAGTGACAGGCCCCGCCGAGCATTAAAACGGATTGCCAACTTAGAACTGTCCCGCATTGCGGTGTAGGAGATGGAGGAACTGAAGGCTCCTCCAACAGCCTGTATCGACAATCACAGTCCACCATTATATGGACATACGGGGTCGGATTGCACGGGCGAAACCATTTATAGTACATGACATGGACATACGGGGTCGAATTGCACGGGCGAAACCACTTATAATACATGACATGGACATACAGGGTTGGATTGCACGGACGAAACCACTTATAATACATGACATGGACATACGGGGTCGGATTGCACGGGCGAAACCACTTACAATACATGGCATGTACATACGGGGTCGGATTGAACTGGCGAAACCACTTGTAAGAGACCGGAACGTTCTGGGTTGTGCCTGACCAAAATAAATTGCCTTGGTGTTAATACTCTCTGTGTTATTCACATTCAAACTTATGACAGTATTTATGATATAACCAGGTAGATACCCGAAAATACGAATCGGAAGATTTTTTATTGTTGCCATCCATAGAAATTACAGTGTGACCAGAAAATGGTTTACCCAAAAATCTAGGTTAAGGCAGCGACTAGAAAAATGAACTCAACTGTAATTGATGACATCATGTTGTCTTGTTAACTACTTTTAAAATGATATTTGTATTTATTTTGTACTATTTATTACAAAATTATTTATTTTGTATTGTTTATTACAAAGAAATACAAATATTATTTAAAAAGCAGTTAACAACGAATCAAGACAACACGATAAGTCATCAATTGCAGTTGAGTTCATTTTTCTAGTCAATTCAATGGGCAATTCATATTCTGGCCACACTGTAATTTCTATAGATGGCAACACTAAAAATTCTTCCGATTCATATTTTTGGGTGTATAATAATATCTATTATTGTGGTAAGTTAACATTTCATTATCTCTTTTCACTTACGAAAAACAGGCAAAAGAAAAAAATGTTAGTTATTGTATCATTTTTAGTAGTCTACCCCCTTAAAGTTCATTTTCCGTCGTTTTAGAGAGCTTGTAACATGGAAAGAACATTTTCCGCCATATATTGAGTGATTTTTTAAAATTTCTTTTGAGGTTCGCTACAAAATGGCTGTTTAGAGATGTTGGAAAGAAATATACTGTAGTATATACACGAGTGTATATATGCTTACTTTCTTAGTAGTCACCATCTAGCTTCATTAATCGATAAAATGATATATTTTTAAGTTATCGTTACAATCTTACATGAAAATAATATTTTTTCAGTGGGTATCACTGTTTTCATTATTTTAATATATGCCATCTTCTCAGTTCATTCTTTTCCATGAAGAGTTCTTTTAGTGACTTCATGACAGACAGGTCTTTGAGTCAATATAATGCATAAATTAGTTTTTTTTTTTAATTAGCTAAAAATGGAAATTTTATCTGCTGTCTCAAAGGCGGTATTAATGATGTTTAGTGCTTTGCAGCTTTGCATATTGAGTTTACTATATCTTAAGCGCCAGTGATCTATTATACGTTCAGTTCACTTCTTTTAATTTTTTTCATGAAAAAGAGTACACTGTATGACAGGAGACAGACAAGCCAATAAGGTAGCAAATAAAGTAAACTCAATTTATAATTATTTATAAATATCTTTCTCTCAAAATTGGTACTTACTGTGGAAATATATATATATATATATATATATATATATATGGACCGGTATGTAGATCCAAAACGTATATAGTGATCTGTTGCAATAGTATTTTTATTTCTAACTTCACGTGTTGTATATTTTGCTTCTTCTGTTTCAATTCAATACTGCTCCCGAATGTATATATATATATTTTTTCTATAAAGAAAACGACGAGATCTGAGCATTATTTTTCTTCTTTCTAGTTGTGACAAGGGAGCAACGGTAGGAGATGAGAAGGAACTTACAAAGTTCGTGAGCCCATCCATAAAGGTGGAAGAGCATTTCGAAACAGGCATTGTCTGTCCTCATTGTTCCCAGTCGTGTGAACTGAAGCGCAGTGGCGTGCTGTACTGTAGTCATTGTAACAGTGATATTCCAGTCCTGACTGAATTCAGTGAAGGATTCGTCCGTTGTTATGTGTGTCGCAAGGTGTTCTTGGACAAAAATCGCCTCGTTCGGCACACGAGGATACATAATGATGACAAACCTTTCTCATGTACTGTTTGTTACAAAAGTTTCCGAGAGAAGCATCACCTTATCCGGCATAATCGTATTCACACAGGAGAGCGACCATACGTTTGTCCCATATGCTCGAAAGCTTTTGCTGATAAGTCTAATCTTGATCGACATATGAAGATACATTAATTTTATTCGTTTACATATCCTTTATACGTTTTATTTCAGTTTGATTGTTTCTTCGTCAGTTGTAAGGCTGTATGTACTATATAAAATTTTCTTTGATATATTTTTGAGTATTTTCAAATGGATTAGTTAGAGAATTTTCGTAAGAAAACATTATTATACTCCAAGGATAATTGACGAAAAAGGTATGTAGATATTTATTTTCGTAATAAAAATATTGTTTTGCGTACTAATTATACTATCAGATATGTCTTTCTTTGTAATAGTTAGCTTTTATTGGAAGATTGAACATTGTACAGTCACGTTCAAAATGATCGTATATTCTCCTCTTAAATTTCGAGAACTATTTACTTAACCGTTGTGCAGAATTCCAGAATTTACAATGGAAGTTAAGGATAGTGCGGAAGAAATGAAAATATTGGTTTAAAAGAAGTGTATTAATACAGGAAAATGTAAATAATTTCAGTTGCAGTATAAAGTACGATATAAATACGGCACATTGAGAACGTACTAAGGCATAGAAAGTTAATTTTCTTGATGCTTTTGGTACTCACGAATTATTTTAAATTAAGTTGGTCAATAATAGTAACAAGGGGAGCTAAGAAGTAAAAATGCAGACGTAATTGGGTAAGGACTATTGAATACGTATTTCTTTTTCCAGTACCAAAGAGCTGGGTAATCATGTAATTGTATTAGTGTGAAGAATCACTTTTTTAAATCTAGTACTTGGTCACTGAAGTACAGTTCCTTCGAGCCGGTCAATCATTTACTCACTGTTCCATTAATCAGATTTTTCTTTCTTTCTTTCTTTTTTCTTGTGTAGTAGTGGTAGTAGTAAATGCTGTTTTCATATTTAGTACATTAGTAAATGCGTTAGACAGAAGAAAGATGGAAAAAATTTCGTATATGGTTCGTTCACTGCAGTATGAGTATACTTCAGCTCAAAATGTTCTCAAACATGAAAAAATGATGCATTGAGAGTTTTGACACGTGACAGGCAGTACTGGGTAATACAGACGTTTTCTTAAGTAACAGAGAAGCAAGCAAATGTGTATTGAATGTAAATATAGGTAAAGTGAATTAATACAGTATAATAATTTGGATAAAGTTGTCCTTTTCTCCCGTAAAACATAAGTATTTTTTTTTCTTCTCTTTTCTTTTGACTATTTGTGTGCCGTAGTTGAGTTAAGTCGAAAATGCACTACAATATTTAATCCATTTCTTTCAGTTCAAATCCTTTTGTAAAAGTTCAAGTGTAAACTTGTTCTTCCTTTTGAATTTTATTTCTACATTTTGTAGGTCATGTCGAATAGAGGAAGAAAGAGAAATAAAAGGTACAGACCATAACAGAAAGTTTCTTGGTCTCATTTCTGAAATCTAAATTGTGTCATACTGTAGAGTTATTAGTGAAATATTTATTTATAAAATACAAAGGAAATTATGAGATTTTTTTTTCCTGAAAACTATGTCCGAAGAAAACCTGTCCTACCATTATGCTATGCTTTTTGGGTTTCTCGGAAAGGAAATGATTATGACATATTCTTACAAAATACCAAGTAAATGATTCGCGTTATTATCGTAAAAACAGTCGCAACAGGACAAATTTGCACTAGTATCCTTTTTGATATATTGTAAGGAGAAAGGACTATATTGTAGTGTTAATGAATATTTGATTATGGTTATGAAACATAAGAACTGTTAGTTTCCTTCTTTTTTCAGAAAATCATTGTTTCTAACTTTTCCACCTTTTTGTAAACTATTCTTATCCTGGGATGTAGAAGAGAAATTCAAAACACTTCCTGGGAAATGCAGTAACTTACGCGCCAAAATATACAGTACTGAAATGAAAAGATGAACAAAATTACATTATTGTCATCTGTTAGTTTATTTCTCCTCAAAAGAAATTAACACACAGACTACATACATACATAAGTACACTGTTAGCGTGTTTATACCACGGCATGTGTAATGTAAGTGTTCAACGTGTGCACCGCCTCGCTGTAGACAGTGTTCACGCAGATTCTCAAACATATTCTGAAACAAAGGTTGCTGCAGACTGCTGCAAAAGATGATGATTTGCTCACATAATGCAGGCACAGTTCTTGGCTTATTCTTAACAATAGACAGCATAACTGTGTTACTTGGTGCCACTCCTCTCGGAATTGTTCTGCCACCTTTTTCAAACTCGGTCCACCTTCACGACCGCTTCCGTATGAGCAGAAATAACGTCCCAACTATGAATACTTTTTCCTCCGTCAAGAGACCCATTTCCAACAACAAGTGCAGAACACAACTTCCTTTTCGCTAACGCGAACAAGTTCAGGTGGAGCTATGCCCCGTCCACAAACGCAACTACGTATTCGAAATGCGCGAGTTTCAGTACTGTATATTTTGGTGCATGCCGTACTATTAACTTAGTGTATTACTTTCGGAACCCATTATTACTTAACATTGGATATATGTTAAAGGAACAAGATAACTATGAACTCTTTCCTCGTATTTTCTCCCCAGTGTATACTGAATATGCTGAATAAAACTTTTTGCTTGCTGGTGTATTGCTGGTCTGTACATAATATCGATTGTTTTGCCACGCCACGGTAGTAAACAGATAACGGTAATTTTGTCAGATAAACAAAATTAGTAGTTCGCATAATGCTCAAAAATAGCAGAATCCAAATTATCATGTGTAAATTATCAAATTATGTTCGTAATTACCTCATTATAGGCAGAATTACCTCTTTATAATAGCATAAAATAGGTAAAAATTGCTAACTATGAAGTGGTGAGTAGTTTCTGTAAAAATCACAAGAGGAGGGGAAGGAAGTTTAGTAATTTTAGTTTCAAAATATTTACTATTCTGTGTAGAGGCAGTTAACCATGAAAGTTGCGAATTAAGCTTCGAATGCTCTTTAGTGTTAGTAAAATCTATAAATCTTATAATAGCGTCGATTTATCGTAGTCAGTCGGGCTTTTTCGGTATGTTTTTGAAAAATTAAATAGACCTTAAATAACATTTGTATTGTTTATAAAAAGTAAGTGATGTTTTACTCTGACTACATTTGACTTTAAAAAAAAATCCATATAAAAACAAGAGCTGTTTACATTATTTGTCTTTCACAATATGAATCATGTAATTAATAAACCGACAAGAATAACACCACATTCTAAGACTGCTGTTGACAATGTCCTTACAAATATACCCTTAGACAATTTAAAAATGACAAAACGACTGAATGATCAACCACATTCGCATAAACAGAAATTCTACACTTGAAAATCGTAGAAAACGTGATAAAAATCTTCAGTGCCAAGAACACGCGCATTTAACAGAGCACTAATTAGCAAAAATTGGGACCAGTTATTTATTATCAGTAATACAGAGGAAAAGTTTGATTACTTTTATAAAACGTTTTCACCTATTTTTGATAGATCTTTCCTCGTAGTAAAAGAGAAAGAAACGAAAGAATGCAGTACACAAGCCATAAAATAATACAATATAATAAAGTGGCAGTTTAACGAGGAAAATCCATTCTGAAGAGGCACTTGAGATGCTAAAATCGAGAGATCCTTGAATTACGAATATAATCTTCCATACTTGCAAAAATGAAGTAGTAAAAGAGCGGAATAACTTAAAAGGATTTATAATTGTTAGCGATAATATTCAGTAAAATTGCATAAAGGCTAAAAGTCATAATTTATTTGTTTAACGAATGCATGGAGAGCGGAAACTTTCCATCAAAACTGAAAATAGCAAGAGTTAAACCAATCTTCAAAAATGGATATAGGAAGAGAATTCATTAGAGATAGGATGAAAATTGTAAGCTGATTTCCTTATTGCTTCTCTGAGTAAGATTTCCGAAAACTTAATTTAAAAAAATGAGAGAACAAAAAAGAAAGAAAGAAAGGAAGAAAGATGATGAGCTTCATACAAAAGCTGAAAATATTAGCTTCTGAACAGCATAGCTTTACGTCCAATAAATGCAGAATTGGCGCTGCTTACACGCTGATGAATGATATATTGGAAGCAATTTATAATAAGATGTTGAAGATAGGAATATTTTATGATTTTATTAAGGCATTTGACTGGTCAATCATACAATTCTGCTTAAAAAGATTTGCGTACATGACATAAGGGGTGATGCTCAGAAATAACTTGAATCGAAGACAAGTAGTAGAAATAACTCTCATACTTAAAAAAACGTAAAGAAAACATATCAGTCAACTTACAGCACACAAACCACGGAGTACCATAAGGATCAATCTTGGTACCTTTACTATATCTCTTTTGCATAAATACTCTTCCAGAAAACGTAAAATCCATACTGTGGGCAGACGACACAAGCTTGATTCTTAAAGGGGAAGATATAAAAAGAACTAAAATAAAACATGAAATGTTCAAGAAAATATGAAGCAAACGAGTTATCAAATGAGTCAAAAACATAATTCGTACGGTATTCTTCTACACCGAATGAAACAAAAAAAGCTAAAGAAGTCTTTATACAACATAAGCAACTTGAAAATTTGTTGTCAGATATTAGATTCTTGAATTTGAAAATACACGAAAACTTAAATTGATTGAACCACATACTGTGAGCAACACAGAAAATAAATAGTAAATTATATACTTCTAGATTTCTTTTAGCAAAAGAGACACTGACCAAAGCTTAAAACTTTATTTTAAATTATAATTTGTAACTGTTTCGGATATCTAGCATATCCTTCTTCAGACACGATCGAAATTAATGAAAATACAGACATATATATAAATGTTGTTATAACAGAGTTTAAATTCTTTCTCTGTTTCTAAGAGATTTCTAAGAGAAAATTTAGAGACAGAATCTTTACTACAAGTTTATTTACTCATTAAGGTATAGGATAGCTTTTCTGGGGAAATGATAAGAACGACATAGTTATTTTTCAGAGAACAGAAAGAAGCCTCGTATAATCACTGGCAAACTATGCACATACTTATGTAAATAGATATTAAAAAAAGAAAACGAAATCCTCACTGTTCTGTCATACGTCCTACAAATAGCCGTATACACCAAGAAGGAAACTAACGCCGTTAACACTACACATGATTGTTTTAGCATATAAAACAAAAATTTATTGCAACCTACTTTACACACAAAAGCCTACGAAAATGGAAATCAGTATTTATAATCGCCTTCCAGGAGACTTTAGGAATGGAAAATATATTGTGTAGTTTAAAAATAAAGGTAAGAAAGTTTCCATTAAACACCGTACAAAAGAATTCCTGGACGATAAAACTATAGTTGTTTTCCTTTTCGTGTATATTAAGATACTCCTTTGTATTTAATGTTGTAATGATTAGTTACCATTTGGAATTGAATGTAACGTATACAAACAACTATATTATATAAGAAATACTATTCAACGAAGTATTGTAAACAAGTAGCCGTAGTATAATGTATTTTGAACTGAACGTCCGAACATGAAATATCTTATCGTGATCAGTGATTTTAATGGCTGGGATACTGCGGGGTGGAAGACAACACGAAGCTACCACTTCATTTTCCCTAATTTGCAGACAGAAAAAGAACATATATACAATGATCTTTCGCAGGTCAAAATATAGTTCCGGAGATAAAATATCCTCTCCATTCGAATCTCTGGGAGGGGGATGTCTTGGGAAGGATATTGGACGAGAAGGTAACAATGTGGGGAAGATAGAGAAAAAAAGACAAACAAGAGCAAAAGGTTTAGGATTGAGACATGGAACGTACGTACTATGTTACAGGGAAGGAAGTATAGAAAATCTTATATATATATAAAATATAGAATGTTTTACTCAGGTAATGAAAAGGGCGGTCATAATGGTGTAGGAATAATTCTTGGTAAGCGCTTAAAAGAGAAGATAGGGAAAGTAGAATTTGTTATTGATAAAGTTAAGACTTATAAGAAAAAAGAAGGATTTAGTGGTGATACAGATATACGCACCGACGACTTCGCATACAACTGAAGAAGCAGAGGAAAATTATGAGAAAATAGAAGAAATTATAGATAGGGAGAAGAAGGATGCATGCGTAATTGTAATGGGAGATTTCAATGCAGTAATGTCGTAGGCAAATATGGTTTAGCGAAAGAAATGAAAGGGGAAAGGGACTTAGAACGAATAATAAATCTATTTACTCTTAATCGATGTTCTATAGCCCTGATCCTTATATATATTTTGAGCCACATAAATAAACAAAATTAATATGGTACCAAAATGTCGTTTATTATACCTTTTTATGTTCGTTGTGATCTCTCTGATGTTATTTATATTATAGCTTACAGTAACTCCGTTTCTATGTCGACATTTAACATATCGTCATGGTTACCAAAAAAACAAAAACATACATATACGAAAACATTGACTTTTAAAATATAATTATTTTTGTGTCTTCTTCTTCTTCTACCATAGAAATAGCTGACTAGTACATATTTAAAGAAACATCACATATTGTCCAGAAAAAGTTTAAAAGAATACAACATATCGTTGTAGACTACTCAATTTCTGTATACAGAATTCACTAGTAATTGGGAACACTTGGTTCAATTAGCACAAGAGAAAAAGATATACCTGGAAATTCTCAATAGACGGCCGAAGATATCAGATAGACTATGTTATGATTCAGGACAGGTATCGGAATAGCTTGAAAAAATGCGAAGTCGGCATTTTTCCCCGGGGCCAACATTTTCTCTGATCATAGCTTGTGCTGGCCGAAGTAGATATTCAGCTGAAAAACATAGAGAGAAGAAAAGTAGGCAACAAGATGTTGAATATTGAAAAGTTGAGAAAGAAGGGAGTAAGAAATCATTTCGTTGAAAAATTCGAAGAAAAATACTCAAATGAGGAAGGGAAAGGTGCAGGCAGTAACAGATGGTGGGAACATATTAAACTTCGCATACAGCAGGCTGCAGAAGAAGTAGTGTGCTACCGCGAACACAAAACGGCTAAGAAGCCATGGATTACAGAAAGATGTTAGAGAAAATAAGTGAAAGAAGATGTGGAAAAAGGTAGGTACAGAAGAGGGCAGAAAGATGTACAGAAAGTTAAACAATGAGTTACGAAGGGTAACAGACAGAGCAAGGAAAGAGTTTTACCAAAGAAAGTGTAAGAATATAGAAGAATTAGGAAGAAGTGGGAAATATGAGGAAATGTACAAGCAGGTGAAACATACGGAACTTCGGACGAAACAAGTGGTATTACAAGGGAGACAGAAAATTAGAATGGAAAGGTAGTCAGCGAAAGAAGTGAAGTCTTAGGAAGATGGAAAGAATATGTTGAGGACTTACGTAGGAGTAGGGATAGACCATATGGCCTAGATGTTGAAGTAGAAAATGAAATACGTGACGATGATAAAGAGTTTAGTATTTTTCGGCATGAGTTTGAAGAAAAACTATATCCGCGATTAGGAATAGAAGGGCAACCGGGATAAATAATATACCAATCGAATTCATTAAGAATATGGGAGACAAGGGCAAAAAAGAATTGTTCCAATTTTGCAGTGAAATATATGAAACAGGAGTGTGACCAAAAGACTTCCTGAAGACAATCATAATACCGATTACTAAGAAATCGAACCCAGAGAGATGTGAGTATTATAGAATTATAGTCTCATATCGCATGCAACAAAAAAATTGCTTCGAATATTGAACAGAAGATTGTATGGAAGAACAAATGAAAAAGCTGAGGAGGAACAGCTTGGGTTAAGGAGAGGTAAGGGCACAAAAGGTATAATTGGATTATTAAGGATGATTGGTGAAAGGTTTATACAGAAAGGGAAAGAGGTGTATGTTGTATTTATTGATCTAGAAAAGACTGTAGACCGCGTGAATTGGGAATTGGTATTGGGAGCTCTAAGGTTGGGTTGGAATGGAAATATCGAAGATTCGTAAGAAACTTATACATGAACCAACAAGTAAGTGTTAGAATAGGGGAGCAAATGACAAAGGAGAATGCAATTGAAAGGGGAGTTTGACAGGGATGCTGTCTCTCGCCATCATCATTTAATATCTGTCTAGAAAGGATAATAAACAAGAGCCTACATAATCAAGACAGCATTTTAGTAGGAGGTAGAATGATTAGATATCTAGAAAAATTGCCTATTGTATATGCTTGTTTCGTGAATTTAACAGATCTGTTGATGAATTCGCGTAATAAGCATGTAGTATACATAATCCTCGACGTTAGGAGCTCCAATTTTGGGAAACATACAACAAAAGTATATTCATGGTAACAAAATCATTTCCAAAAAAATATTTTAAAATTATTGAAGTAAATTTAAAGATATAACGTAACTTCCGAGTGTGTATATTAACACTGTTTCAGAAATATTTTTAGAAGTATCTAATATTCTAGTATTCATATGATCGGTTTCCTTAAGCGAGGTCACTAGTCTAACTTAATCTGACTGTTTACCCACATTTTGCATTAGGTAATGTCGTAGGAACGATAGTTAAATACTGGTGTTGATATACAAATAGTTATCAAAATAATGCGGATACCTTAACAAAATGTAACTTACTTAATGTAGCATTCGAACTCCTTCAGTCCATATTTCAGCTTATGCTCGTCGTGGAATTGAGATACGTAGCTCATAACTCATTTTCAGATTCAAAATAATTCTTCATCCAGTGTAGCACTCTGTTTTGTCAGTGATGAGTCATTCTCTATTCTAAAATTGACCATAGGTATTGAATAATGTTTAATTCGGGAGATTGGACGCACCAGGGAAGCGTGGTTCTTCAAACTACGTTTGTATGTATTGGGGCATTGTTATCGTGGAAGTTGCGTTGTTGTCAGGTCGGTCCGACGAAGAGCTAAGTAATCTCAACATTGCAGTCGAATTGCTACTTCGTATCTTATGATCACCGCTGTCAACACGGTAGCGATCACCGGTCGGAGAAATATAACGGCGAGATAATAAAATATGATGGACATCCGGTGATTGGGAGAAAGTAACATGGTCGGATGAATCATCTGTCTTTTCGTTTCCAGCAACTTGATGGATTTATGTCTGCGTTGTTAGAGAATAGCATATTTACCGTTGCATACACCTAGATATGTAAAATGTCTACATAACCATTGACAGTAATTCACTCATTGAAGGCAGTGACAGAACCAATGGAAAACATGGAATTGCTTCTCAGATCAGTGAAGCTGCCGCCATGTTCAACAGTAGCCGCTTTTTTGAGATCCATCCTATTGGTGTAAACAAGAAGTGCTCTGTCTCTCTCTCCGAAACATTGGAGGTCCATGTTTTATGATTCCAGCATTATCGTTTTCGCACTGTTACCTTGGTGACGTTTATCAGAGGTTTCGCATCGCAAACTGACCACGGATGTTGAGGCTATGCAGCTCTCGTCCTGACTGTACTTGTAGGATCATGTTGCTTCAGATAGATTAATTTTACAGTCAAGTATGCCGCATTAACTTTACGATTCTTTATGACAATCTTCTTCAATGTTAGTCGATTTCTCTGACGTAGCTTCGGTTTCGGTTCACCTTTTATAATCTCTAATGGTGGCCCTGCCACAAATTCAGTATCTTGTCATGACCTTGGATATTCGCGTACTACTCACCGTCGCCCAACACGGCACAAACACAAGGCAGTCGAAGTACACGAACGTTCAGGATTACTAACTCACAAAAATCATGTATTTTGTAACACGAGTGTTTATATTGTTTGGTAACTTTCTCGTCTACACAAATCATACATACGAGACTACTGTACATTAGAATGAAGCTGACAATGCTGAATCGAAATTGGGAAATCGATGTTCCATCACAAAAATGCATTTTGTGTTCAAACCAATTATCTACCTGAGTGTATCATCCCAACATTTAATAGAAATCCCTCATCTATATTCGTGAAGCCATAATAAAGGCTGTAAATACCAAACTGTTTGTTATACGTTTTGTAGTCCTTACCGGCTTAGCGTGACACAATCTCAACACTTGTAATATCAATTTTTGAAGAGAAGTTTTGATATCTTTGGGTCAAATCAAGGGTCAGAAGTTGAAACCAAGAGCTTTCAATAATATGGATTTAAATCAAACGTTAAGGTGGATTTACACCGGGTGTAACATTGTTAACAACACATATTACTAATAATGTTTCTAACAAAATTTCAAATTCATATTTTAAAATGATAATAACATTTGTTGAAAATATTTGCTATCAACATTGTTGCATTTCTTCAAAAAGTGTTAATAACAGTTTTGTTATTGACAAATATTGGTACATTTGTTATCAACATTGGTAATTTTTTCGGTAACATGTTGATAACAAAGTTACTGACATTGTTAATAATATGAATTTTGCGATCGCTCTGGAGATGATTTGGATCAAAGGATGTTGATAACATTTTATTTGGCTGGCTGGGATTGCTGGTTTTCGAGTGAAAAAAGATCAGGAATATATGTAAGTTATTTTTAAAAACCTTGATTTATTTTAAAGATTATGACGTACAAACAGCAAAATTAAAAGTTAATTAGGGTACGAGGAGGATCTTAAATTCTCTTCTTCAGTTTTTCAAATTTGTATGTACATATGGTTTGACAATATTTTTTTTATTTTCATACTGCGTAATAAAACTCGGGGCCTGAATACCAAATATTTTTTGAGATATATTTCGTGTATATACGTGAACCTAATGCCCCGATGTAGGTACCCAAATTTGAAAATAGTTATTGACAAAATATCCCGAATTCCTTGTAACTTTATGGATTGTGACATATGCGAATGATGTCATTAAAAAACTGATTCACTTTAAAAATACTGATTTTACTTACCATCAATTTAAGATAATTAACATACAAGCAGCAACTTCCTAAGTGAAAGCGTATAATTTCCTTAAACAACCTGTTATATTAAAAGTGTCGGTTTCAATTTAACGAGTCTATTTACGTATTAAAAAAAAAAAAAAAAAATCAAAAGTTATTTTCTACACGAGTGTGTATCTAAAGATACGACGATATTCGTGATTACCTCAGAAATTAATAGACCGATTTTGGTTAAAATTTTACTAACTTTTTAAAATATACGTTAAAAGAGGTTTCAAGTAGGATATTTTCAATGTAGATTCTATTATGTTGATACTTTATGCATTCGATTCTATTGGCTATTGTAACCGCGATATCGATTTTGTTCAAATTTAGCAGATTTCTCGATATAATTCAGAGGACGTTTTACATATAATTCTCAATTTTAGAAAGTGTATAATCTTAAATTAGTTAGTTTATCAGTTTTCTGTTCGTAAGAATTAAAAACAACTGCATTTTTACCTAATTTTTTGTGCTATCCTATGGTTTAGAATTTTATTAAATTGTTCACATTACAAAGGTTTCTGCTATTCTAAGTTTTTATTATACACTTTTTTTTCCCTTTTACCTTTCCGTGTATAATGATAAGTTTATGTACGGTATATTAAAAACAATGAAGCAAGTCAATGAAATATACTTGAATTCCAAATAAGGGTATTGCAGACGCAGTGAATAGAGCTAACACATAAGATATTTCGGTATATGTTTCTTTCGGGAAGTTTCAACAATTTCTCGCTGATGTGCCACCACCATTAACATGTTACTAGCAATTTCAAATGCATATTGTGGAATCGTACATTTTAAAATTCCTCATTAGAAGTTACCAACATTTTTGTTAGTATTTTTTCAGTATAAATGTGTCTTTACATATCAAATATCTTGAAGGCCTTCATTCAATGTGATGGATACGTCTGTCTATCAATTTTGAACCAAAGTATCCTATTGAAACAGAGACACTGCCCTTGTTTGTTTCTAATAATCATCTGTGTGAATAGATTCAGAGAGACAAAGAGGCTGAGTTCAGATTTTATCAGAATATTTTAAATGGGACTTCTTCACAAGTTTGAGTATATTACTTTTTGTTTACCTATAATTTAATCGTTGGTGAGAGAATGATTAAATTACCTACAATTTCTTGCTAAGACTTAAAGGAACATAGTTTTATGTCAGTACTTACAAGTTTCTCGCACTTTTAACTCAAATTGTGACAGAACTATCGTTTATAATGTAATATGAATATTTATGTTATACTACATACTTGTAAGCTCTTAATAATAATAATAAAAAAAACCTGGGAACCCTAGGTCTAGTAGGAGTAGAAATAATTTCTGAAACCATATTTTAAAGTATACAAACAATTTCAGAAGCTTTTATTTATTTATTTTTTCATTTCAGTTGTGAAGTCAAACTGGAGGTAGTCCAAGATACATGTGTCAAAGAAAATTACGAAAATCTTGTTGCATCAAATATTGAAGAAACTCCAGAAACTGGAATTGTATGCCCTGTATGTTCGCAATCATGTGTGATTAAAGATGACTCATTGTTTTGTAACCAGTGTAATACAAAGGTACCAGTCGTAAATGAACACAATGGTGGATTCGTTCGCTGTGATGTGTGTTCGAAAGTATTCTTGTACAAAAGCCGTCTGTATCGCCATCAAAAAGTCCATAATACTGAACGCCCATTTTCATGCAAACAGTGTGGAAAGCGATTTCGCGAGAAACACCATCTTCTCCGCCATGAAAAGACTCATACTGGTGAACGGCCTTACGTGTGTGAAGTGTGTCCCAGGGGATTCGCAGATAAAAGAAGTCTCGATCGTCACATGAGAGTTCATTAGTAATACTATGTGTGTATGTGTGTGTTGACAGGGCTGGTACTATTCTGAGTGTTTTCATAAGCTTTAAAGTAATTGAACAAAATCATTATATTAAAATACAATTACATATTCCTCAATGAAATCTAAAAGAAAGAAAAAAAATCCCATATTTGTTATATTTGATTTTTTTTTAAAAAAAGCAAACGTTCTGCATATTAACAAGTTGATATATACAGGGTGTTTCAAAACAACATCGACAATGTTTGAGAGGTGATTCCTGACACCAAAATAAGACAAAAAGTATAGACCAACCTGGGTGCTCAAATGCATCCTTTCGGAATTATTAGGCTTGCGAAAATATGAAAAATCAACTTTAAAGGTGCATTGCTCCAATACTATGGGATCTACCGTAGTCGGATCAAGACTTCACTTAGGAACTAGTGTGTA
Source organism: Thermobia domestica (assembly GCF_964235325.1). Lineage (NCBI taxonomy): Eukaryota > Metazoa > Arthropoda > Insecta > Zygentoma > Lepismatidae > Thermobia > Thermobia domestica. The sequence goes on along the minus strand of NC_137456.1, from coordinate 121,909,956 downwards.
CCCTATCCAAATATACATGTTTCAGAATCCTGCAATACTACCGTAACAATTTTTGTAGAGGTAGTTGGTGAGTACTTCAAATTATATGCCCGTAACCAGACTCCCTTTATAAAAATTGTTGCGTAAGTACCGCAGGATTCTGAAACATGGATATTTGGATAGAACACATACAAGTTCTTAAGTGAAGTTTTGACAAGACTACGGTAGGTCCCATAGTATTATAGCTATGGACCTTTAAAGTTATATTTTTTAAGGTTTCGAGAGCCTATAAGTCCGAAATGATGGATTTCTGCACCGAGGTTGATCTATACTTTTTGCCTTATTTTGGTGTCAGGAATAATCTCCCAAACGTTGTTGGTGTTGTTTTGAAACACCCTGTAGAGTAAAACTCAACTTGTCTTCAATGTCTTCAGAAAATTCACTATTATAGACACTAATAAATAATAATAATAATAATAATAATAATAATAATAATAATAATCGAAATTTTGCACTATCTTCGGACACTGCTGTTAATTGTGATTTGTTTATCATATTATATACTACTGCCTGCGTACAGATTAACCTATTGTGTGTTAGACATTATATGTGCTCCTTCCTGATACAGTTCAATACTAAGTACAGCAAAACTTCAATATTGTTGGTTTCATTTAACTTCATGGATACTTTAGGTATTGGACGTGGTATAGAGTTGTACCCTTCTGTGCAATCGAACAAATAACTTAATAATTTGACAACCATAATTTGAGCCATTAACTATGTAATGTTGTGTGAATGTGTGTGTATTTTCCTTCTGCGTTTTCTTCTTCCTAGGAAAATGTTTTTTTTCTTTTTCATTTTTTAAAAGTATTTTTTTCTATGAGTTGAATCTTGTGAAGGGTGGCACACATACATAAAGAAGGAGAGAAAAGTGGAAGTGTTAATAGGAGAAACTAGATTATCATCAGCAGCACAATGTAAAATAAACACGAGATATTTTCAGTTTGTGTTAATGAAAATTGTGGAGAGATGCTACAATAAGGCACTTGAAAAGACATATTTTGAAGTAAGGAACAAATAAGAACTATTCTCTTTATAAAATCTTTAATATATATATTCATGTTTGAAGCGACAAACAAATGAGAACTGTTCTCGTTGTACGATCTGTAATTACTATTGCTTATTTTTGAATCGAACATGTTTCAGAAATACTGACTGTGAAGTATACATTGTGTAAATAGAGAAGTAGTGAACACTTACATAAAGCTTGTGAAAATGCTACTTCATAATGATGTGTAGATGTATGTACTTTGTTTTCGTCTTGCTTGGATGAACTAAACTGTTGAAAATATATTTATTTTTGAGAGAATGAATTCTCTATGGATATTGCATTTATGTTCATTACAAAATCCGTTGCGTGTTTTTCTGATTCTCAAACATAATAGACAGTGCTGCTTTTATTTATTTTAGTGCTTCAAGAACACTAAACTTTCAGACTACTTTTTTTCCAAGTAAGATTGAACAAACATAGGTAGAATTCTCTATGAACAGAAAAATACATGGACATGCATTCTTATTGACACATACTAGTTGATTCTCGCAATGTTCATGTTCCTAAGCAAATTACATTTCACATGTAGTTTACACTATGTTTGACATCCTTATGCTGACTATTTCATGTGTCTTTGTAAATAGTTCGTCTTTATAAATATGTGTATTGTATGTCAGAATAGCATAATATTTTGAACAAATTGAAATTTGTCTACAAAATAACTACGAAAAAGGTGTTTTATCGTTGTGAATGAACAACGATGATATTTGGAACTGATTTTTGGTTAATTTATATAGTAATTACGATGTATAAATACGTAAGATTTTCTCAGCCATTGTATATATGTTCCTGAAACATGTTTTAAAAAGGCCTGAAATTCCATGTATTAGCTAATGTACATGCTGTTTAGAACAAGGTAACTTCTGAAATAAAGTTAAGGAGGTTAAATTATATTTCTATCGTAAATACTTGTGTCTACAAACTTCAATAAATGATTATTTCATGTAAACTTGTTCTGTTTTTTGATCTCTTTACTAAAGTGCCAAAGTTAGAAGTCTAAAGCCATATTTCATTATTAATTTTTGTGATATTTATTTTCACTAAATTTACGCATGTGCTATTTTTAGCACTAATGTTTAGTTACATTTTTTATGAAAACTGAAGTGCAAAATACTTCTTCTAGCCGAAAATCTGTTAGGTAGATATGAAAATGCCTCTAGCACTTTGGAAACTGATACCGAATGTTCTATATCAATACGACATTTCTGTATCTCGCCTTGCTCATTATGGGAGAGAAAGTAGTTAATATTCAGTTTTAAAATTCAAGCAGTTCAAATTTCGTTACTGTAAACAATACTTATACTGTTTGTAAGTTTTAAAATTCCTTTTTATCGCATTGTAACACTTATTACACTGGTATTTGCAGTATTGTTTTAAAATTGATTATAAATTGGTGCAAATACCAAAGAATGGAGCAAATTAGACCCAAAATTTTCTGGCATTAGGTGCATGTGGAGTCAGCTATTTAACAGAAGAGAAGGTACTTAATAGAGTAGGCCTGTTTTCCTACCCTTCCCTAAATTGAAGTTTAATCTAAGTTGACTATTTTTAGTTGAATCAGTTCATTACTTATTTGTGGAGTTGCTAATATATAGCAATTACTATTAATAATTGGTAAAAAACAATGAAATTTAGCAACATGCAAATATCACTGGGGGATACTGTTTGACATACTCCGCAATATCACCCGATTAACTGTATTGTCAATCCAACATAAAATTAAGTGGCATTGTGGCACTATGTCAGGTTATTAGTTATTTTAAATTTATAAAGATAACCAAGAAAGTTCTGTCGCTTTTTCACCCAACACATTCGAACATCGGTATGTCACCTAAGACGTACCTGGATGATCAAAAATAATCCCCATCAGCATTGACGACCTTCTGCCAACGTTCTGGAAGGCCATGGATTCCATCATGATAGAACTTGGTGGGCCGTTAAGCGAAGAAGGCATCAAGTGCATTTTGCACCTCTACTAGGGATTTGAACTGGCGCCCTTTAAGGTGATTGTCCAAGGAATGAAACAGGTGGTAATCGGACGGTGCAATGCCTGCGGAGTATGGCGGATGAAATAGTGTTTTCCATTCAAGTCGTAGAATGGTGTCCCGGGTCATCCTAGCCATATGGCGCTTAGCGTTGTCCTGTAACAGGAGGACCCCTTTGCGATTCACAAGTGCTGGATCTAGAATTTTAAGTTTTTCTTGAACACGGCTTAACTGCTGACAGTAACAGTACACAGTTACATTGATGCTCTGACCAGCTGGTAGAAGTTTCCGATGCACGATGCCGCGAGCAGTCTACCAAACACACAGAAGGAACTACTTCTGGTTCAGTGCTGGTTTCAGCTGTTTTGGAACCGGTTCATGGGATGCTAACCAATGATGACGGCGCTGTGGAGCTTCGTACAGGACCCGCTTCTCATTACATATGAACTGAACTGCCGAAATGGCTCCTTCCTTAGACGAAACAGCAAAGAAACACAGGTGTCTGCTCGCGTTGCCTTCTGACTCGGAATCAAATCATGTGGGACCCATCGACCCAACTTGTAGTGCTTCCGAAGTTGATGAAGTTGCTGCCGCATGGTTTCTGCACTCACACTGAATTGTAGTCCCAGTTCCTCACGTCTGGCCACTGTTCGCTTCAATTGCTGCCTGAAGATCTTAATTTTGTACATGTATTGGTCTTCCGGCACTTGGTGCGTCTTCGAGTGTTTCGTCACCTTCCTTAAATTTCTTAAATTACCTCTGCTCCAGAGATGGCTATTTTTCCTAATCCTCCCTCACCCTCAATTGACGCCCCTCACCCTCACCCTCCATTGACGCCCTCCCCTCACCCTCCCTCACACAAACCCTCCATTGACGTCCTCACACTCACCCTCCCTCACATCACCCACCATTGACGCCCTCCCTCACACTCACCCTCCATTGACGGCCTCCCGTCATCCTCCCACACACACCCTCAACTTCACCCTCCCTTACACTCACGCTCACCCTCCATTGACGCCCTCAACTTCACCCTCCCTCACACTCACCCTCCATTAACGCCCTCATCATCACCATCCATTGACGCCCTCACCCTCCATTAACACCCTCGTCCTTGCTCACACCCACACTCAAATGACGCCCTCACACTTACCCTCAAGCAACTAAATTAATCAGGACACGACAAACTTAAATGTGCCCAATATAGTACGTGTAAAATAGTACGTACGTGTAATTCCCCTCTAAGGTGTTGAATTTCCAAAAAAGCTTAAAAAAAAGTTACTTTTTATGGTAAATTGGTGTTCCAAGTTTTATCTTCCTAACTTCAGAAATCTGGGAGATACAGTTTCTTGAAAAAAAAAATACCATTTACTCTTTTACGATACACGTTTCCGAAAATCCTTCCTTATCCCTTGTTTTTGTGACAAAAGGAGCATTATATGTAAATTGCACACTCCTCCCTATAGAAATATTGTCTGGCTGATAATGAGTCACTCACTTCTACTGTTCTATATAATAAAATAGTATTGTTATTATTACTGAAGATTTGAAAATAAAATGCTGCATCTGGAATCCCAGAAAAGGCCAGACAAAAAGTACGTATGACAAAAGAGCGGGGATGAAGGAGGGCGGAAAGTATGTAGGAATTACGAAGGGGGAGCGCCAGGTAAAACGATGGGAACCACTGGGCCCTAGGATAAATCTGATAAGATTATTTATTTTATAAGTGATTGGCGGTTAACAGGAGAGATCTCTCGTATCTATACGAATAGCGTACGCGCCTTTGGCGCGTGAGACACGGGTTCGATTTCCGACGGGACCTCATGCGGTTCGGATCCCATGTTACGCTGAACGGGATAGTAACTCAAATAAAAAGAATGAAAATAATAGGCGAGGAAAAAGCCCCATTGAATTCGATTGATTTATTTTAAAGTGAAGAACAGAGCTAACTGGCTTTGTGTTGTAACACCAGGTGCTAGTCATTTTATCTTAATTAAATCTTTCTTTTTTTAACGTGTAGCAGGGCCGGCGTGAGGAGGGCGGGCTCGAACCGTGCCACCGCCCTGGGCGGCAACATGTGAAAAAAAGAAAAGACTACTATCAAAATAGAATACTTCGTAAGAGGCCCACATGGAAAAAATAAAATTGTGTTTACCTGAGAATGTAATTGAACTTATTTCACTCACATTCAGGAAAATACTCAGGAAATTCAGAGCATCCCCCCTCACTTTTAATTATCAAACTACTAGCCACAGGTACACTATGTGATCAAAAGAATTCGGACCCCCCCAAAAAAAACAACACGTTTTTCATAATACATGCATTGTGCTGCCCCCTACTGCCAGGTACTCCACATCAGCGACCTCAGTAGTCATTAGACATCGTGAGAGAAGCAGATTGGGGCGCTCCGCGGAACTCATGGACTTCGAACGTGGTCAGGTGATTGGGTGTCACTTGTCAGAAATCTGTAGGCGATTTTCTACATTCCTAAACATCCCTAGGTCCACTGTTTCTGATGTGATAGTGAAGTGGAAACGTGAAGGGGCACGTACAGCACAAATGCGTGCAGGCCGACCTCGTCTGTTGACTGACAGAGACCGCCGACAGTTGAAGAGGGTTGTAATGGGTAATAACCAGACATTTATCCAGACCATAATACAGAAATTCCAAACTACAACAGAGTCCACTCCAAGTACTATGACAGGCGGGAGTTGAGAAGCCTTGGATTTCATGGTCGAGCGGGTGTCCATAAGCCACACATCACGTAGGTAAATGCCAAACGACGCCTCGCTAGGTGTAAGGAGCGTAAACATTGGACGATTGAACAGTGGAAAAACGTTGTGTGGAGTGACGAATCACGGTACACAATGTGGCGATCCGATGGCAGGATGTGGGTATGGCCGGTGAACGTTATCTGCCAGCGTGTGTACTGCCAACAGTAAAATTCGGCGGCGGTGGTGTTATGGTGTGGTCCTGTTTTTCATGGAGGGGGCACTATCACGGCGCAGGTCTACATTGATGTTTTAAGCACCTTCTTGCTTCCCACTGTTGAAGAGCAATTCGAGGATGGCGATTGCATCTTTCAACACGATCGGCACCTGTTCATAATGCACGGCCTGTGTCGGAGTGGTTACACGACCATAACGTCCCTGTAATGGACTGGCCTGCACATAGTCCTGACTTGAATCCTATAGAACACCTTTAGGATGTTTTGGAACGCCGACTTCGTGCCAGGCCTCACCGACCTACATCAATACCTCTCGTCAGTTCAGCACTCCGTGAAGAATGGGCTGCCATTCCCCAAGGAACCTTCCAGCACCTGATTGAACGTATGCCTGCGAGAGCGGAAGCTGTCATCAAGGCTAGGGGTGGACCAACACCATATTGAATTCCAGCATTACCGATGGAGGGCGCCACGAACTTACGAACTTGTAAGTCATTTTCAGCCAGGTGTCCGGATACTTTCGATCACATAGTGTATTTTGTTCAATATTTCCGTTGCAGCAGCCTAGACAAGATTTTCAGCTAGGGTGGACAATTTTATCAAGGTGTCTTTTATACTTTTTCTATTCAGCGATCTCTAACACTCCACTCCAAGTATGCAAAAGGTACACTCCCACTTGAGACAGGCCTACAGCAAGGCTGCACATTTTATTGACCTTCGACACGTGGTTAAGATAGTTATGTGGTCGCAAAGAAGGTGCATGGAGCTTTCGATATGACGAAGAGTGGTCTTACAATTGACGCAGAACACTAGAAAATGTTAAATGCCGAGGCACTACATTGGAAGAACGTAACAGAATGACTAGTAGCAGTAATACAGTTTTTAGGTGAACAATGTCTCCCGCTACACGGAACATCAGATAAACTTTACACAAGTAATAATAGCAATTTTCTGAAACTGGTAGAACTCTTTGCAAAGTTTGACAGCATCATGGCCGAACAAATTAAAAGAACCATGGTAGGACAAAAAAAAAAAAAAAGCCACCATTGCTTAGGAAAATATGTCCAAAGTGAAGTTATCCAAATTCGTAGTGAACAAATAAAAAGTAAAATACTGTCTTTTTTGAGCGATTCAAAATATTATAGTATAATACTAAACTGTACGCCAAATATTTCTGGTATAGAGGAAATGACAATAATCTTTCGTTTTGTACAAATTAATACAGTAATAGAGGTGCCTTGTATAAATTTGCGAACACCTTCTTTGTTTCGTAATACACACAACTGATCTAGGACTGACAGAAGTAATAATGAAACTGGTAAAGGAAATGAATTTTCCTATCGAAGATATGAGGGGACAAGGATATGATAATGGTTCCAATATGAAAGGCAGAACATTCAGGTATTCAGAAAAGAATTTTAGAAGTAAATTCCCGAGCCTTCTATGTTCCTTGCAGTGTCGTTAACGATGCAGCCGCAGCATCTCAGTACGCAGTTTCATCCTTTTGTATAGTTAAAAAAGTTTATGACTTTTTTCCTGCGTGAGTTCAGCGTTTGGCCATAATTAAAAAACATGTTAGCAGTCTCACTTTAAAACCATTAAGCATCACAAGATGGGAGAGCCGAATTTATGCTCTGACTCCACTTAGACCTGTTGAGAAACAGACACACAGACGGACACCAGAGCCCTGCAAACCCAGGCTCGAAGACGGCCCGGCCCGACCCGAATGGATCTGAATTCTGTGCCCGGCTTGACCCGAACACTGTGAAAGACGGATCGGAAACTAATGTTGGCAGCCTGTGTTAATTGTAATGTGTTTGGCATGGGCGGCGATTAGGGGGGCAGTTGCCCCCGCACTTTTTTGAAGTAACCAATTAATGTATATAGTTTCATTTGGAAATGTAACGATTTTGTATGTGTTACTGATTAATAGGAAAAAATGCTGCCATATAATATTTGCTGTTGCGTGAATACGTATTGGTTGTCTTCCCGTGGAGTAAAGAAAGCTACAGTAATTGCGTTTTAATCGCCACAGAAAATAACCCCCAAAAATAACCCATTGGAGCACAATTTCAGCATACTTTCATTTCTTCTTACAAGGGCTCGATATGTTAGTGAGCCGCTTTGAAGCTAATCGAAAGAACATTATACAAAAAAGTAGGGCCTATTTCACAAGTTATTCTTTAATTGCACAAAAATTGACAGTTCCTAAAATGTCTTTTCTTCTTTCTAAAGTAAGGAATATCGATTAAAAAGAGCGTGATAAGAAACAGCTTCTACCTTTTCCATTGTTTTGTAGTGTAATATACGAGTGAAGTGTTGTGTTTAAGGATGTACGAGTGTATATACAATTAAATTTAGTAAATTGAACATAATTCTAGGTTTTAAGTTTATTTTGTATAACTGAAGTGTGGATTGATTTTAAGTATTGTTGTGTTTTGATGTGTTCCAAGAAAGTGAAAACTGCACCTAATGGCAACGAGCATATTTCAAGAAGTTGCAAAAGCAAATATTTCTTTAAATGTCGTAGCATATGCTTGTAGTATTTACTGCCTTTCATTTTCTAAGAGTAGGCCTAATAACATACATTTAATAGCATGTGTGGAATTAAATATTAAGTTTTTCATTTAATCCTCAGTTTCAATATAACTTTTGCAAAACAAGCATCATTATTCATTACTATGATTAATATTATCCTTTTGTTTTGCAAATTCAGGGGCCGCGGTGGCTCAGTGGTAGAGCGTTCACCTCTGGTGCTTGGGGTCCTGGGTTCGATCCCAGCCCCCGCCAAGTGAACTTTGTGGTGGACAAACACCGTGTGCGTGGGTTTTCTCGGGGTTCTCCCGTTTCCTCCCACTTTCTTCATTCCACCATTTCATTCATTAGTCATCATCACCGTCTCCTTTAGCCTAACCGGCATAACCGTGGGACGTAAACAAATATTTCATTTCATTTGTTTTGCAAATTTATTAAATAATCTGATCACACAATTTTCCAGACAGAATTTTAAGATGTTCATGAGCAAGGAATCAAATCTCTTCTTACACTTTCGTTGTTTAAGAGTACAAAGGGCTAGTATCTACTTGCGTTGTTCTTCTCAATTTACTTAATAAACTATTATATACGATATACGGTATTTTAACTGAAAATATAGTATCCTATTAGTTATACAACCTTTCGTCAAACAAAATGTTAGAAACAACCAGGAAAACTAACATTTATATACAAATATTCAGATCATGTCTTGCCCCCTCACTTTTAACGTCCAACGGCCGCCACTGGTATTTGGGAAATTAACTCTTTATTCAAGACTGTAAAGTACTGTACTTCTACTACTCTTATTACTACTACTACTGCTACTGCTATTATTATTATTATTATTATTATTATTATTATTATTATTATTATTATTACTACTACTACTACTACTACTTCTACTACTACAACTGCTACGAGCGTCAGAGTTGACATGTCTGGTGGTACATACTTTACAATCTAAGTACAGAAAAAATCGAAGAAATACTAGTTATTGTGGCCAGTCTGCGTAGTCTGGCCAGTAGAATGCATTCACATCTGGTGCTAGAGGTCGTCGGATCGATCCCTCCTCGTGTTATGTGAGCTTTGTGGTGGACAAACATCGTGAGCGTGGGAGTTTTTGGATTAGCCCGTTTTCGTCCACTGTCTTCATTCCACCAATTCATCCATCATCATCCATACGTCTTGAGCCGTAATTGCCTAAAGAACATATGAGAAAGTCAAGTCCTTGACCTACTAATTAGAATTTGTTCCGCTACCATTAGACCACGGAGACCGAAACCATGAACTAGCGTGTTCATAAGATTAGCGCAATTTGTAGTAATGTTCAATTAGCACGGCAGATTCCAAATCATATTACATGTTCCTGTATTCTTTATAATTCGATGCTACAATAATAATAACAAAAAACAATGATCAAATAAATCACCCAGACCCCAGGATCGATGAAGTGTTCCTGGAACGGTGCGTAACAAGTAAATAACAGCTATATGACGGAATGCGAGGCAGTAAATCAAAACAAAATCCACACATATCATTGTTGATCAAAAAATACCTCAAAAGTCCCCTGAATGAAAAATGTATAGATATCAGCTATCAAAAATGCCTCTTAACATCACATATAATAGAAGGGATAGTTGATATTAAGAAAATGAAAATATAAGGTTTCCTAAGAAACCAATAGTGCAAAATGAACATCGCTTTACTGTATGTCCTTGTACGCATCGAATAGCACGGAAACAGATTCAACAGTTTCGGGCTTTAGAGCATTTCTCCGTTCCTGAATACTAAAATCTCTTTCAGTAGACGCACTAGAGGCAGGGATGACGAGATACTGACGCGTTAATTTACACAATTTTGGTAATGTTTGTTCTTGTTGCTTCCACCACTGCAGTATATCTAGTTCTCTTACACATGATGACATGTTGAGGTAGATGTCTACTTCATTATCAAATTCACCAGGGACTGAATGTCTATCTTCCCAATCCATTAGTTTATTCTTCTTGGTAGGTGGTTCCAAGTTATGCCAACTAGCCTAAAGGAGACGATGGTGAGAAATAAATGAAATAGTGGAGTAAATAAAGTGGAAGGAAACAGGAGAACGCCGCGAACCCCCCACACGGTGTTTGTCCACCACAAAGTTCACTTGGCGAGAGCTCGGATCAAACCAAGGACCCCATACACCAGAGGTGAACGCTCAACCACTGAGCCACCGTTCCAGGAACACCTAATCGACCCTGGCGATTTGGTGATTTATTTGATCATTATATTTTGTTAGTGTATTTGTAGCATCATACTATAAACAATACATGAACATGTAACACCATTCGATATTTGCCTTGCTAATTAAACATTACTACAAATTGCACTGATCTTATGAGCACGCCAGTTTATGGTTTTGCCCTCCGTGGTCCAATGGTAGCGTACCAAATTCTACTTACTAGGTCAAGTACTTGACTTTACCATACGTTCTTTAGGTAACTACGGCTCAGGCTGAATGGATGATGATGGGATGAATTGGTGGAAAGAAAACAGTGGGAGGAAGCGGGACCACCCCAGAATCTCCCATGCACACGATGTTTGTCCACAACAAAGCTCACATAGCATGAGCAGGGATTGATCCGACGACCTCTAGCACCAGATGTATAGTTTTTTCTATTGAGCCACTATTCTCCCTCGTAGATCAAGCATCGGTTCACATTCTACGCAGACCGGCCATAATAACTAGCATTTCTCAATTTTATTCTGTACTTAGAAGGTAAATTCGGTACCACCAGACATGTCAACTCTGACGCGAAGTCGTAGCACTTGTAGTAGTAGTAGCAGTGGTCGTAGTAGTAATAGTAGAAGTAGTAATAGTAGTAGTAGAAGTAGTAATAGTAATAGTATTACCAGTACATCACAGTCTTGAAAAAAGAGTCAGTTTCCCAAACACATTACGATTAGCATAGGCTGACAGTAAGACCGTGCAAACACGGCAAAAATAGAGGTAGTGGAGGACATTAAAAAAACAAATAGGCTGATAACATTAGTTTCCGAACCGTCTTTCAGAATATCGGGCCGGCCTGGCTCGGCCCGGTTCGGCCCGAAATGTGCCCGGCCCGGTTAGGGCCCGGTCCAGTTTGATATTACTTGAAACGGGTCGGGCCGGACCGGGCCGGGCGCCGGGCCGAACCGGGCGCGCCCGGCCCGTGCAGGGCTCTGACGGACACAGCCGTTCTATAAGACTTCCCTTTCATATGCATAGCGTAGTTTGGAAGTCTAAAAGTGCGTATATAGCCAAAAGCAGGAAATATCTTTTTATTTGATAATTAAATATAAAGTTATTTATTGCGGCTTGCAGCTTTGTACTTTCTTATATATATTTTTCTCTTACTTAGAAGAAGAAATAAAGCTTTTTCTTAGTTACAATTTCAGAATGAGTGAATATATGGATATTTATTAGTTTCTCTTCTGAACGAATATATGAAAAAAAAAAAAAACATTATTTCCTGAGAACTTCTAGTATTTTTAATGGGTTACTTTCGTTAAACTTTGAAATTTTCGGTAGCTAAAAACTTGCAGTAGATATTTTTATATATTTCGTAATTATTATTTCTACAAAGTGAAAATATATAAATATAGAAAAGTAATAAAGCTGTGAGAAACATCTTTTCTTCGCGCATGAAAAGCGTATGAAACTGATGGAATATTGATATGAGGATTTTCTATGAACGACGATTAATTCTAAGAAAAAAACTACATTACATTTTCTAACATATTTTCCAGAAATGAAGAATTGCAAGATAATTAATTTTATGAACCCTTACCCTCACCCTCACCTCCCTCACACTCACCCTCCATTGACGCCCTCACACTCACCCTCCATTGACTCCCTCACACTTACCCTCCATTGACGCCCTCACACCCTCAATTACTTTATCGCCCTCACCCTCAACTACTAAAATGAGGGTGAGGACGGCCCTCGTGAGGGCAAAATGAGGGAGGATGACCATCTCTGCTCTGCACTGTCCACGTAGTCACGACATCCTCACCAAAGGCCTGCATATCTTCCGTCCTGCTGCAGCGGCGTTTGACCCCAGTTTGAAGTCATACAGCACACACCCTTCTGACGCTTTGTGGAGGTCCCATGTTCACTGTGGCCTGACGCAAGTTCAAGGTGTAACTGAACTGCCACAACCAGGTAGTGTGTTGGATATACCCACACCAACAACTGACTCTCGCCTTATCTCCATTCGCATTCAACTCACGATGTGAGGACCAATTGGACACAGAGCTCCACAAAAGCGACAGAACTTTCTTGGTTACCTTTATATATACCGGGTGCTCAGAAAGTAACTATGTAGTGCATAACGGATATGTCGCTATTCCTTCGGTTCAATGAAAAAAAGTGCTAGTTACTTTTAAATACTATGTGACAAACAAACTCTTTCCGATCGCACATAATCATAACAGATGAATAAATGAAGTTGACTGAATTCAAATTACATTATCATGACAGATTTGTTGAATAGGTAGTTGTTGAAACAAATATAAGTACAGTACGTTCTTTCTATTTTTAGAAAACTGTGAAGGACTAGCTGCTTACACATTTTTAACAAACGGCTTGAATATTGAGTAACTGACTGTTGACGTGAGGAAAAAACAGTACGGAAGCATTCCAGTCTATATCAAATTTAACAGTCCATATGAAATTTAATCACCAAAGTCTGGAATTTACAAGAGAAAAGTTCACTTCTTATGTCACTTGAAGCATCTCAAGTTAATTTATTTTATTATTTATTTAACATTTAAAACTCATGCATTACCGACTATGACAAAACTGAGAAGTGGTAGATTGGGCCTATTGAGAGGTGAAGAGCCCCATTTGGAAGGTTGGGCCCCTCACATTATGGAGTTTTTCACCATATTTGTTACACCTCTATAAAAATTCCTTGTATTTATACTACGTGCTCACTGAATTTTGATCACCCCTCCATAGAAAAAAGTGGCTAGCAGCCGAGCTGATTATATGACCACTCCGATTTGTAGCATTGCAGAGAAAGAACACATTCCAGCCTACATGTTGGTAGACAGCACATTGTTATAATGGGAGGTGGGCAGCATTTTATTCGCATTCCAGTAGGGCATGATTGTGGGTACCAGAGCAATAGGTGCGTCAATAACCTAGACGGTACTATTTGTCGGATGCGCCCGTTCAGTAGTGAAGGTGTACAAGGAGTGGGTAAAAAATGGGGTAACGGTCTCCAAGAGACGGAACTGCAGGGATGTACGGAAGTTCAAAACATGGGGCGAGCGTTGCGTCAAACAGCTCGTGAAAGCCAAACGAACCATCAGTGTCCGGGAATTACATGACCAATACAATAGTGGATGAACGACACCCATGCCCCAACGGCGTAGACTGGCACGTATGAAGTTCCACAGCAAACGTCCCACACCTTACGACTCGTCACTGCCGACTTCGTCACGCTTGGGCATAGGAACACGATAATTGGACCGTGGATGATTGGAAAGAGTGTGTTGGTCGGATAAACCACGGTTTGTGCTACTTTTCTCGAACGGTCGTGTACATGAGTGGCCCCAACAGCACGAACCTATGGACCCCTCGTACATGATGCGTACTATACGGGCAGGTTAGGACATCTGTATGGTTTGGGGATGCTTCTCTTGGCATGAACTGGGACCATTGGTGTGCATGGACCACAGTGTGACATCCGTTGTGTATCTGCAGATGTTAGGGGATCACATATTCCATACAATGCAAAACTTTTACCCACATAAAGATGGCATTTTCCAGGACGACAAAGCACGGTGCCACCAAGTCATACGGTGCCACGGTGCCACCAATACTACTCCGTAGTTACGGTAAGGAGGCAAAACCTTAAAATAGAAATGCGTAAATATTGACAATTTTATCCTTTGAAAGATAAGAAACATTGAAGAAACTATCTACGGTTTCTTGTACTCAGAACAAACAGACTGAAAGATGTCCAAAAATTATTTTTTCGATATCTATGGGTCATGAAACGTGTAAATTCGTTGAAATCTTGAATTCAATATTTTTTTGCGATCATCATACTTTATTTTCTTCTTTCGCCGTATGAAAGTGATAACTTTCCATATAACTTCTTGGAAATCCATAATATGCATCATAAATTTTTATTTCGTTACCTAATTGTTTCCAAGTTCCTTTTCTAGTTTTCCTAAGATCGTGTCCCACTTCTGTCACTATGTCACACATTCCGTAGGTCAACGAGCGCGTTATGAACGTACTGGCAAAGACTTGCATCACAAAAATACAGTCGAACCTCAGCCGACGGAACACGCCCTGCCACATCTTCTTTGATCCTAATAATCATACGAATGATTAGTAAAGTTTTGATTGTTTACGTCTAAACTCTAATTTCAACAATAAAATAATATTGCTAAGCAATAATATACTCTAATTAGACTGGGCAGCATCACCGTAATTATTTTGAGGAGGAGGAAAAGGCGCGCCATAGTTCTGTGACACGTAACCTTGTTGAGGATATCCTGACTGCTATTCGTAACTCGGCTGCTGATTGTATCCTAGATAATGATTGCCAATTTTATTGATATCCTTGCGCCTATCATGATGCATAGTTAGTTTGGTCGGAAGAGGTATAACAGCCTCCTTGAGAATATGAAGTCTGATCTGTGGATTTATAACTCTACATCTTTTCTGACTTCAAGAGCCATATTGATTGTACCCACTCTGGTCATAGCATTGAGCTGGGTAACTTGGAGCAGCTGTAGCACCTGCAGCTGATGCAGATTGCAAATATCCGGATACCTACGCGGTAACTCCTATTTTGTAACTGCTATATTGTATACATTCACCAAAGAAACATATACCTACTCCTTACATGAAAACGAAAGAATGAGATATCGTAGAATTTTTCTTCAAGAGGTAAGAAGAATTATGATCTTCTATAGCTAAGGACGTGAAATTTTCGTTTTATTTTATCCCTAAAATCGGTGTTATTTTTCGCGATTTAATACAAGCAAATAGGGGTTATTTGCTTTATTCTGTAATTGTTTTGAAAAGGAAGTATATTGTAAACATAGAGAAAGTGGTCTGTGAAAGCTAATTAAAATAAAATATAATTTTAAAATTAAATGAGTAGTTTTAAATTTTGACATCTTAAATTTAAAAGAATAAATTATATTTTTGGAGTTATAATCTGACAAGTGAGAAAAAATGACTCGACGTCCCTCCTAAACTTGGATTTATTTAATGTATAATTTGAATACATATATCGACTAAAAACCATACTGTAGTATTTCTTAATATTATCTTCAGTTCAAAAAAACCAATCAATTCACATTCAGAATATAATTATCTAAAACGCAATTCATATCATTATCAACAGAAATTTTCACTTAATGGCGAATTTATAGTTTCTTCAATGTTTCTTATCTTTCAAAGGATAAAATTGTCAATATTTACGCATTTCTATTTTAAGGTTTTGCCTCCTTACCGTAACTACGGAGTAGTATTGGTGGCACCGTGGCACCGTATGACTTGGTGGCACCGTGCTTTGTCGTCCTGGAAAATGCCATCTTTATGTGGGTAAAAGTTTTGCATTGTATGGAATATGTGATCCCCTAACATCTGCAGATACACAACGGATGTCACACTGTGGTCCATGCACACCAATGGTCCCAGTTCATGCCAAGAGAAGCATCCCCAAACCATACAGATGTCCTAACCTGCCCGTATAGTACGCATCATGTACGAGGGGTCCATAGGTTCGTGCTGTTGGGGCCACTCATGTACACGACCGTTCGAGAAAAGTAGCACAAACCGTGGTTTATCCGACCAACACACTCTTTCCAATCATCCACGGTCCAATTATCGTGTTCCTATGCCCAAGCGTGACGAAGTCGGCAGTGACGAGTCGTAAGGTGTGGGACGTTTGCTGTGGAACTTCATACGTGCCAGTCTACGCCGTTGGGGCATGGGTGTCGTTCATCCACTATTGTATTGGTCATGTAATTCCCGGACACTGATGGTTCGTTTGGCTTTCACGAGCTGTTTGACGCAACGCTCGCCCCATGTTTTGAACTTCCGTACATCCCTGCAGTTCCGTCTCTTGGAGACCGTTACCCCATTTTTTACCCACTCCTTGTACACCTTCACTACTGAACGGGCGCATCCGACAAATAGTACCGTCTAGGTTATTGACGCACCTATTGCTCTGGTACCCACAATCATGCCCTACTGGAATGCGAATAAAATGCTGCCCACCTCCCATTATAACAATGTGCTGTCTACCAACATGTAGGCTGGAATGTGTTCTTTCTCTGCAATGCTACAAATCGGAGTGGTCATATAATCAGCTCGGCTGCTAGCCACTTTTTTCTATGGAGGGGTGATCAAAATTCAGTGAGCACGTAGTATAAATACAAGGAATTTTTATAGAGGTGTAACAAATATGGTGAAAAACTCCATAATGTGAGGGGCCCAACCTTCCAAATGGGGCTCTTCACCTCTCAATAGGCCCAATCTACCACTTCTCAGTTTTGTCATAGTCGGTAATGCATGAGTTTTAAATGTTAAATAAATAATAAAATAAATTAACTTGAGATGCTTCAAGTGACATAAGAAGTGAACTTTTCTCTTGTAAATTCCAGACTTTGGTGATTAAATTTCATATGGACTGTTAAATTTGATATAGACTGGAATGCTTCCGTACTGTTTTTTCCTCACGTCAACAGTCAGTTACTCAATATTCAAGCCGTTTGTTAAAAATGTGTAAGCAGCTAGTCCTTCACAGTTTTCTAAAAATAGAAAGAACGTACTGTACTTATATTTGTTTCAACAACTACCTATTCAACAAATCTGTCATGATAATGTAATTTGAATTCAGTCAACTTCATTTATTCATCTGTTATGATTATGTGCGATCGGAAAGAGTTTGTTTGTCACATAGTATTTAAAAGTAACTAGCACTTTTTTTCATTGAACCGAAGGAATAGCGACATATCCGTTATGCACTACATAGTTACTTTCTGAGCACCCGGTATATATAAAGGTAACCAAGAAAGTTCTGTCGCTTTTGTGGAGCTCTGTGTCCAATTGGTCCTCACATCGTGAGTTGAATGCGAATGGAGATAAGGCGAGAGTCAGTTGTTGGTGTGGGTATATCCAACACACTACCTGGTTGTGGCAGTTCAGTTACACCTTGAACTTGCGTCAGGCCACAGTGAACATGGGACCTCCACAAAGCGTCAGAAGGGTGTGTGCTGTATGACTTCAAACTGGGGTCAAACGCCGCTGCAGCAGGACGGAAGATATGCAGGCCTTTGGTGAGGATGTCGTGACTACGTGGACAGTGCAGAGCAGAGATGGTCATCCTCCCTCATTTTGCCCTCACGAGGGCCGTCCTCACCCTCATTTTAGTAGTTGAGGGTGAGGGCGATAAAGTAATTGAGGGTGTGAGGGCGTCAATGGAGGGTAAGTGTGAGGGAGTCAATGGAGGGTGAGTGTGAGGGCGTCAATGGAGGGTGAGTGTGAGGGAGGTGAGGGTGAGGGTAAGGGTTCATAAAATTAATTATCTTGCAATTCTTCATTTCTGGAAAATATGTTAGAAAATGTAATGTAGTTTTTTTCTTAGAATTAATCGTCGTTCATAGAAAATCCTCATATCAATATTCCATCAGTTTCATACGCTTTTCATGCGCGAAGAAAAGATGTTTCTCACAGCTTTATTACTTTTCTATATTTATATATTTTCACTTTGTAGAAATAATAATTACGAAATATATAAAAATATCTACTGCAAGTTTTTAGCTACCGAAAATTTCAAAGTTTAACGAAAGTAACCCATTAAAAATACTAGAAGTTCTCAGGAAATAATGTTTTTTTTTTTTTCATATATTCGTTCAGAAGAGAAACTAATAAATATCCATATATTCACTCATTCTGAAATTGTAACTAAGAAAAAGCTTTATTTCTTCTTCTAAGTAAGAGAAAAATATATATAAGAAAGTACAAAGCTGCAAGCCGCAATAAATAACTTTATATTTAATTATCAAATAAAAAGATATTTCCTGCTTTTGGCTATATACGCACTTTTAGACTTCCAAACTACGCTATGCATATGAAAGGGAAGTCTTATAGAACGGCTGTGTCCGTCAGAGCCCTGCACGGGCCGGGCGCGCCCGGTTCGGCCCGGCGCCCGGCCCGGTCCGGCCCGACCCGTTTCAAGTAATATCAAACTGGACCGGGCCCTAACCGGGCCGGGCACATTTCGGGCCGAACCGGGCCGAGCCAGGCCGGCCCGATATTCTGAAAGACGGTTCGGAAACTAATGTTATCAGCCTATTTGTTTTTTTAATGTCCTCCACTACCTCTATTTTTGCCGTGTTTGCACGGTCTTACTGTCAGCCTATGCTAATCGTAATGTGTTTGGGAAACTGACTCTTTTTTCAAGACTGTGATGTACTGGTAATACTATTACTATTACTACTTCTACTACTACTATTACTACTTCTACTATTACTACTACGACCACTGCTACTACTACTACAAGTGCTACGACTTCGCGTCAGAGTTGACATGTCTGGTGGTACCGAATTTACCTTCTAAGTACAGAATAAAATTGAGAAATGCTAGTTATTATGGCCGGTCTGCGTAGAATGTGAACCGATGCTTGATCTACGAGGGAGAATAGTGGCTCAATAGAAAAAACTATACATCTGGTGCTAGAGGTCGTCGGATCAATCCCTGCTCATGCTATGTGAGCTTTGTTGTGGACAAACATCGTGTGCATGGGAGATTCTGGGGTGGTCCCGCTTCCTCCCACTGTTTTCTTTCCACCAATTCATCCCATCATCATCCATTCAGCCTGAGCCGTAGTTACCTAAAGAACGTATGGTAAAGTCAAGTACTTGACCTAGTAAGTAGAATTTGGTACGCTACCATTGGACCACGGAGGGCAAAACCATAAACTGGCGTGCTCATAAGATCAGTGCAATTTGTAGTAATGTTTAATTAGCAAGGCAAATATCGAATGGTGTTACATGTTCATGTATTGTTTATAGTATGATGCTACAAATACACTAACAAAATATAATGATCAAATAAATCACCAAATCGCCAGGGTCGATTAGGTGTTCCTGGAACGGTGGCTCAGTGGTTGAGCGTTCACCTCTGGTGTATGGGGTCCTTGGTTTGATCCGAGCTCTCGCCAAGTGAACTTTGTGGTGGACAAACACCGTGTGGGGGGTTCGCGGCGTTCTCCTGTTTCCTTCCACTTTATTTACTCCACTATTTCATTTATTTCTCACCATCGTCTCCTTTAGGCTAGTTGGCATAACTTGGAACCACCTACCAAGAAGAATAAACTAATGGATTGGGAAGATAGACATTCAGTCCCTGGTGAATTTGATAATGAAGTAGACATCTACCTCAACATGTCATCATGTGTAAGAGAACTAGATATACTGCAGTGGTGGAAGCAACAAGAACAAACATTACCAAAATTGTGTAAATTAACGCGTCAGTATCTCGTCATCCCTGCCTCTAGTGCGTCTACTGAAAGAGATTTTAGTATTCAGGAACGGAGAAATGCTCTAAAGCCCGAAACTGTTGAATCTGTTTCCGTGCTATTCGATGCGTACAAGGACATACAGTAAAGCGATGTTCATTTTGCACTATTGGTTTCTTAGGAAACCTTATATTTTCATTTTCTTAATATCAACTATCCCTTCTATTATATGTGATGTTAAGAGGCATTTTTGATAGCTGATATCTATACATTTTTCATTCAGGGGACTTTTGAGGTATTTTTTGATCAACAATGATATGTGTGGATTTTGTTTTGATTTACTGCCTCGCATTCCGTCATATAGCTGTTATTTACTTGTTACGCACCGTTCCAGGAACACTTCATCGATCCTGGGGTCTGGGTGATTTATTTGATCATTGTTTTTTGTTATTATTATTGTAGCATCGAATTATAAAGAATACAGGAACATGTAATATGATTTGGAATCTGCCGTGCTAATTGAACATTACTACAAATTGCGCTAATCTTATGAACACGCTAGTTCATGGTTTCGGTCTCCGTGGTCTAATGGTAGCGGAACAAATTCTAATTAGTAGGTCAAGGACTTGACTTTCTCATATGTTCTTTAGGCAATTACGGCTCAAGACGTATGGATGATGATGGATGAATTGGTGGAATGAAGACAGTGGACGAAAACGGGCTAATCCAAAAACTCCCACGCTCACGATGTTTGTCCACCACAAAGCTCACATAACACGAGGAGGGATCGATCCGACGACCTCTAGCACCAGATGTGAATGCATTCTACTGGCCAGACTACGCAGACTGGCCACAATAACTAGTATTTCTTCGATTTTTTCTGTACTTAGATTGTAAAGTATGTACCACCAGACATGTCAACTCTGACGCTCGTAGCAGTTGTAGTAGTAGAAGTAGTAGTAGTAGTAGTAGTAATAATAATAATAATAATAATAATAATAATAATAATAATAATAATAATAGCAGTAGCAGTAGTAGTAGTAATAAGAGTAGTAGAAGTACAGTACTTTACAGTCTTGAATAAAGAGTTAATTTCCCAAATACCAGTGGCGGCCGTTGGACGTTAAAAGTGAGGGGGCAAGACATGATCTGAATATTTGTATATAAATGTTAGTTTTCCTGGTTGTTTCTAACATTTTGTTTGACGAAAGGTTGTATAACTAATAGGATACTATATTTTCAGTTAAAATACCGTATATCGTATATAATAGTTTATTAAGTAAATTGAGAAGAACAACGCAAGTAGATACTAGCCCTTTGTACTCTTAAACAACGAAAGTGTAAGAAGAGATTTGATTCCTTGCTCATGAACATCTTAAAATTCTGTCTGGAAAATTGTGTGATCAGATTATTTAATAAATTTGCAAAACAAATGAAATGAAATATTTGTTTACGTCCCACGGTTATGCCGGTTAGGCTAAAGGAGACGGTGATGATGACTAATGAATGAAATGGTGGAATGAAGAAAGTGGGAGGAAACGGGAGAACCCCGAGAAAACCCACGCACACGGTGTTTGTCCACCACAAAGTTCACTTGGCGGGGGCTGGGATCGAACCCAGGACCCCAAGCACCAGAGGTGAACGCTC
Source organism: Thermobia domestica (assembly GCF_964235325.1). Classification (NCBI taxonomy): domain Eukaryota; kingdom Metazoa; phylum Arthropoda; class Insecta; order Zygentoma; family Lepismatidae; genus Thermobia; species Thermobia domestica. The sequence continues at coordinate 121,888,242 of NC_137456.1, read as the reverse complement.
TACCACTGAGCCACCGCGGCCCCTGAATTTGCAAAACAAAAGGATAATATTAATCATAGTAATGAATAATGATGCTTGTTTTGCAAAAGTTATATTGAAACTGAGGATTAAATGAAAAACTTAATATTTAATTCCACACATGCTATTAAATGTATGTTATTAGGCCTACTCTTAGAAAATGAAAGGCAGTAAATACTACAAGCATATGCTACGACATTTAAAGAAATATTTGCTTTTGCAACTTCTTGAAATATGCTCGTTGCCATTAGGTGCAGTTTTCACTTTCTTGGAACACATCAAAACACAACAATACTTAAAATCAATCCACACTTCAGTTATACAAAATAAACTTAAAACCTAGAATTATGTTCAATTTACTAAATTTAATTGTATATACACTCGTACATCCTTAAACACAACACTTCACTCGTATATTACACTACAAAACAATGGAAAAGGTAGAAGCTGTTTCTTATCACGCTCTTTTTAATCGATATTCCTTACTTTAGAAAGAAGAAAAGACATTTTAGGAACTGTCAATTTTTGTGCAATTAAAGAATAACTTGTGAAATAGGCCCTACTTTTTTGTATAATGTTCTTTCGATTAGCTTCAAAGCGGCTCACTAACATATCGAGCCCTTGTAAGAAGAAATGAAAGTATGCTGAAATTGTGCTCCAATGGGTTATTTTTGGGGGTTATTTTCTGTGGCGATTAAAACGCAATTACTGTAGCTTTCTTTACTCCACGGGAAGACAACCAATACGTATTCACGCAACAGCAAATATTATATGGCAGCATTTTTTCCTATTAATCAGTAACACATACAAAATCGTTACATTTCCAAATGAAACTATATACATTAATTGGTTACTTCAAAAAAGTGCGGGGGCAACTGCCCCCCTAATCGCCGCCCATGCCAAACACATTACAATTAACACAGGCTGCCAACATTAGTTTCCGATCCGTCTTTCACAGTGTTCGGGTCAAGCCGGGCACAGAATTCAGATCCATTCGGGTCGGGCCGGGCCGTCTTCGAGCCTGGGTTTGCAGGGCTCTGGTGTCCGTCTGTGTGTCTGTTTCTCAACAGGTCTAAGTGGAGTCAGAGCATAAATTCGGCTCTCCCATCTTGTGATGCTTAATGGTTTTAAAGTGAGACTGCTAACATGTTTTTTAATTATGGCCAAACGCTGAACTCACGCAGGAAAAAAGTCATAAACTTTTTTAACTATACAAAAGGATGAAACTGCGTACTGAGATGCTGCGGCTGCATCGTTAACGACACTGCAAGGAACATAGAAGGCTCGGGAATTTACTTCTAAAATTCTTTTCTGAATACCTGAATGTTCTGCCTTTCATATTGGAACCATTATCATATCCTTGTCCCCTCATATCTTCGATAGGAAAATTCATTTCCTTTACCAGTTTCATTATTACTTCTGTCAGTCCTAGATCAGTTGTGTGTATTACGAAACAAAGAAGGTGTTCGCAAATTTATACAAGGCACCTCTATTACTGTATTAATTTGTACAAAACGAAAGATTATTGTCATTTCCTCTATACCAGAAATATTTGGCGTACAGTTTAGTATTATACTATAATATTTTGAATCGCTCAAAAAAGACAGTATTTTACTTTTTATTTGTTCACTACGAATTTGGATAACTTCACTTTGGACATATTTTCCTAAGCAATGGTGGCTTTTTTTTTTTTTTTGTCCTACCATGGTTCTTTTAATTTGTTCGGCCATGATGCTGTCAAACTTTGCAAAGAGTTCTACCAGTTTCAGAAAATTGCTATTATTACTTGTGTAAAGTTTATCTGATGTTCCGTGTAGCGGGAGACATTGTTCACCTAAAAACTGTATTACTGCTACTAGTCATTCTGTTACGTTCTTCCAATGTAGTGCCTCGGCATTTAACATTTTCTAGTGTTCTGCGTCAATTGTAAGACCACTCTTCGTCATATCGAAAGCTCCATGCACCTTCTTTGCGACCACATAACTATCTTAACCACGTGTCGAAGGTCAATAAAATGTGCAGCCTTGCTGTAGGCCTGTCTCAAGTGGGAGTGTACCTTTTGCATACTTGGAGTGGAGTGTTAGAGATCGCTGAATAGAAAAAGTATAAAAGACACCTTGATAAAATTGTCCACCCTAGCTGAAAATCTTGTCTAGGCTGCTGCAACGGAAATATTGAACAAAATACACTATGTGATCGAAAGTATCCGGACACCTGGCTGAAAATGACTTACAAGTTCGTAAGTTCGTGGCGCCCTCCATCGGTAATGCTGGAATTCAATATGGTGTTGGTCCACCCCTAGCCTTGATGACAGCTTCCGCTCTCGCAGGCATACGTTCAATCAGGTGCTGGAAGGTTCCTTGGGGAATGGCAGCCCATTCTTCACGGAGTGCTGAACTGACGAGAGGTATTGATGTAGGTCGGTGAGGCCTGGCACGAAGTCGGCGTTCCAAAACATCCTAAAGGTGTTCTATAGGATTCAAGTCAGGACTATGTGCAGGCCAGTCCATTACAGGGACGTTATGGTCGTGTAACCACTCCGACACAGGCCGTGCATTATGAACAGGTGCCGATCGTGTTGAAAGATGCAATCGCCATCCTCGAATTGCTCTTCAACAGTGGGAAGCAAGAAGGTGCTTAAAACATCAATGTAGACCTGCGCCGTGATAGTGCCCCCTCCATGAAAAACAGGACCACACCATAACACCACCGCCGCCGAATTTTACTGTTGGCAGTACACACGCTGGCAGATAACGTTCACCGGCCATACCCACATCCTGCCATCGGATCGCCACATTGTGTACCGTGATTCGTCACTCCACACAACGTTTTTCCACTGTTCAATCGTCCAATGTTTACGCTCCTTACACCTAGCGAGGCGTCGTTTGGCATTTACCTACGTGATGTGTGGCTTATGGACACCCGCTCGACCATGAAATCCAAGGCTTCTCAACTCCCGCCTGTCATAGTACTTGGAGTGGACTCTGTTGTAGTTTGGAATTTCTGTATTATGGTCTGGATAAATGTCTGGTTATTACCCATTACAACCCTCTTCAACTGTCGGCGGTCTCTGTCAGTCAACAGACGAGGTCGGCCTGCACGCATTTGTGCTGTACGTGCCCCTTCACGTTTCCACTTCACTATCACATCAGAAACAGTGGACCTAGGGATGTTTAGGAATGTAGAAAATCGCCTACAGATTTCTGACAAGTGACACCCAATCACCTGACCACGTTCGAAGTCCATGAGTTCCGCGGAGCGCCCCAATCTGCTTCTCTCACGATGTCTAATGACTACTGAGGTCGCTGATGTGGAGTACCTGGCAGTAGGGGGCAGCACAATGCATGTATTATGAAAAACGTGTTGTTTTTTTTGGGGGGGTCCGAATTCTTTTGATCACATAGTGTACCTGTGGCTAGTAGTTTGATAATTAAAAGTGAGGGGGGATGCTCTGAATTTCCTGAGTATTTTCCTGAATGTGAGTGAAATAAGTTCAATTACATTCTCAGGTAAACACAATTTTATTTTTTCCATGTGGGCCTCTTACGAAGTATTCTATTTTGATAGTAGTCTTTTCTTTTTTTCACATGTTGCCGCCCAGGGCGGTGGCACGGTTCGAGCCCGCCCTCCTCACGCCGGCCCTGCTACACGTTAAAAAAAGAAAGATTTAATTAAGATAAAATGACTAGCACCTGGTGTTACAACACAAAGCCAGTTAGCTCTGTTCTTCACTTTAAAATAAATCAATCGAATTCAATGGGGCTTTTTCCTCGCCTATTATTTTCATTCTTTTTATTTGAGTTACTATCCCGTTCAGCGTAACATGGGATCCGAACCGCATGAGGTCCCGTCGGAAATCGAACCCGTGTCTCACGCGCCAAAGGCGCGTACGCTATTCGTATAGATACGAGAGATCTCTCCTGTTAACCGCCAATCACTTATAAAATAAATAATCTTATCAGATTTATCCTAGGGCCCAGTGGTTCCCATCGTTTTACCTGGCGCTCCCCCTTCGTAATTCCTACATACTTTCCGCCCTCCTTCATCCCCGCTCTTTTGTCATACGTACTTTTTGTCTGGCCTTTTCTGGGATTCCAGATGCAGCATTTTATTTTCAAATCTTCAGTAATAATAACAATACTATTTTATTATATAGAACAGTAGAAGTGAGTGACTCATTATCAGCCAGACAATATTTCTATAGGGAGGAGTGTGCAATTTACATATAATGCTCCTTTTGTCACAAAAACAAGGGATAAGGAAGGATTTTCGGAAACGTGTATCGTAAAAGAGTAAATGGTATTTTTTTTTTCAAGAAACTGTATCTCCCAGATTTCTGAAGTTAGGAAGATAAAACTTGGAACACCAATTTACCATAAAAAGTAACTTTTTTTTAAGCTTTTTTGGAAATTCAACACCTTAGAGGGGAATTACACGTACGTACTATTTTACACGTACTATATTGGGCACATTTAAGTTTGTCGTGTCCTGATTAATTTAGTTGCTTGAGGGTAAGTGTGAGGGCGTCATTTGAGTGTGGGTGTGAGCAAGGACGAGGGTGTTAATGGAGGGTGAGGGCGTCAATGGATGGTGATGATGAGGGCGTTAATGGAGGGTGAGTGTGAGGGAGGGTGAAGTTGAGGGCGTCAATGGAGGGTGAGCGTGAGTGTAAGGGAGGGTGAAGTTGAGGGTGTGTGTGGGAGGATGACGGGAGGCCGTCAATGGAGGGTGAGTGTGAGGGAGGGCGTCAATGGTGGGTGATGTGAGGGAGGGTGAGTGTGAGGACGTCAATGGAGGGTTTGTGTGAGGGAGGGTGAGGGGAGGGCGTCAATGGAGGGTGAGGGTGAGGGGCGTCAATTGAGGGTGAGGGAGGATTAGGAAAAATAGCCATCTCTGGAGCAGAGGTAATTTAAGAAATTTAAGGAAGGTGACGAAACACTCGAAGACGCACCAAGTGCCGGAAGACCAATACATGTACAAAATTAAGATCTTCAGGCAGCAATTGAAGCGAACAGTGGCCAGACGTGAGGAACTGGGACTACAATTCAGTGTGAGTGCAGAAACCATGCGGCAGCAACTTCATCAACTTCGGAAGCACTACAAGTTGGGTCGATGGGTCCCACATGATTTGATTCCGAGTCAGAAGGCAACGCGAGCAGACACCTGTGTTTCTTTGCTGTTTCGTCTAAGGAAGGAGCCATTTCGGCAGTTCAGTTCATATGTAATGAGAAGCGGGTCCTGTACGAAGCTCCACAGCGCCGTCATCATTGGTTAGCATCCCATGAACCGGTTCCAAAACAGCTGAAACCAGCACTGAACCAGAAGTAGTTCCTTCTGTGTGTTTGGTAGACTGCTCGCGGCATCGTGCATCGGAAACTTCTACCAGCTGGTCAGAGCATCAATGTAACTGTGTACTGTTACTGTCAGCAGTTAAGCCGTGTTCAAGAAAAACTTAAAATTCTAGATCCAGCACTTGTGAATCGCAAAGGGGTCCTCCTGTTACAGGACAACGCTAAGCGCCATATGGCTAGGATGACCCGGGACACCATTCTACGACTTGAATGGAAAACACTATTTCATCCGCCATACTCCGCAGGCATTGCACCGTCCGATTACCACCTGTTTCATTCCTTGGACAATCACCTTAAAGGGCGCCAGTTCAAATCCCTAGTAGAGGTGCAAAATGCACTTGATGCCTTCTTCGCTTAACGGCCCACCAAGTTCTATCATGATGGAATCCATGGCCTTCCAGAACGTTGGCAGAAGGTCGTCAATGCTGATGGGGATTATTTTTGATCATCCAGGTACGTCTTAGGTGACATACCGATGTTCGAATGTGTTGGGTGAAAAAGCGACAGAACTTTCTTGGTTATCTTTATAAATTTAAAATAACTAATAACCTGACATAGTGCCACAATGCCACTTAATTTTATGTTGGATTGACAATACAGTTAATCGGGTGATATTGCGGAGTATGTCAAACAGTATCCCCCAGTGATATTTGCATGTTGCTAAATTTCATTGTTTTTTACCAATTATTAATAGTAATTGCTATATATTAGCAACTCCACAAATAAGTAATGAACTGATTCAACTAAAAATAGTCAACTTAGATTAAACTTCAATTTAGGGAAGGGTAGGAAAACAGGCCTACTCTATTAAGTACCTTCTCTTCTGTTAAATAGCTGACTCCACATGCACCTAATGCCAGAAAATTTTGGGTCTAATTTGCTCCATTCTTTGGTATTTGCACCAATTTATAATCAATTTTAAAACAATACTGCAAATACCAGTGTAATAAGTGTTACAATGCGATAAAAAGGAATTTTAAAACTTACAAACAGTATAAGTATTGTTTACAGTAACGAAATTTGAACTGCTTGAATTTTAAAACTGAATATTAACTACTTTCTCTCCCATAATGAGCAAGGCGAGATACAGAAATGTCGTATTGATATAGAACATTCGGTATCAGTTTCCAAAGTGCTAGAGGCATTTTCATATCTACCTAACAGATTTTCGGCTAGAAGAAGTATTTTGCACTTCAGTTTTCATAAAAAATGTAACTAAACATTAGTGCTAAAAATAGCACATGCGTAAATTTAGTGAAAATAAATATCACAAAAATTAATAATGAAATATGGCTTTAGACTTCTAACTTTGGCACTTTAGTAAAGAGATCAAAAAACAGAACAAGTTTACATGAAATAATCATTTATTGAAGTTTGTAGACACAAGTATTTACGATAGAAATATAATTTAACCTCCTTAACTTTATTTCAGAAGTTACCTTGTTCTAAACAGCATGTACATTAGCTAATACATGGAATTTCAGGCCTTTTTAAAACATGTTTCAGGAACATATATACAATGGCTGAGAAAATCTTACGTATTTATACATCGTAATTACTATATAAATTAACCAAAAATCAGTTCCAAATATCATCGTTGTTCATTCACAACGATAAAACACCTTTTTCGTAGTTATTTTGTAGACAAATTTCAATTTGTTCAAAATATTATGCTATTCTGACATACAATACACATATTTATAAAGACGAACTATTTACAAAGACACATGAAATAGTCAGCATAAGGATGTCAAACATAGTGTAAACTACATGTGAAATGTAATTTGCTTAGGAACATGAACATTGCGAGAATCAACTAGTATGTGTCAATAAGAATGCATGTCCATGTATTTTTCTGTTCATAGAGAATTCTACCTATGTTTGTTCAATCTTACTTGGAAAAAAAGTAGTCTGAAAGTTTAGTGTTCTTGAAGCACTAAAATAAATAAAAGCAGCACTGTCTATTATGTTTGAGAATCAGAAAAACACGCAACGGATTTTGTAATGAACATAAATGCAATATCCATAGAGAATTCATTCTCTCAAAAATAAATATATTTTCAACAGTTTAGTTCATCCAAGCAAGACGAAAACAAAGTACATACATCTACACATCATTATGAAGTAGCATTTTCACAAGCTTTATGTAAGTGTTCACTACTTCTCTATTTACACAATGTATACTTCACAGTCAGTATTTCTGAAACATGTTCGATTCAAAAATAAGCAATAGTAATTACAGATCGTACAACGAGAACAGTTCTCATTTGTTTGTCGCTTCAAACATGAATATATATATTAAAGATTTTATAAAGAGAATAGTTCTTATTTGTTCCTTACTTCAAAATATGTCTTTTCAAGTGCCTTATTGTAGCATCTCTCCACAATTTTCATTAACACAAACTGAAAATATCTCGTGTTTATTTTACATTGTGCTGCTGATGATAATCTAGTTTCTCCTATTAACACTTCCACTTTTCTCTCCTTCTTTATGTATGTGTGCCACCCTTCACAAGATTCAACTCATAGAAAAAAATACTTTTAAAAAATGAAAAAGAAAAAAAAACATTTTCCTAGGAAGAAGAAAACGCAGAAGGAAAATACACACACATTCACACAACATTACATAGTTAATGGCTCAAATTATGGTTGTCAAATTATTAAGTTATTTGTTCGATTGCACAGAAGGGTACAACTCTATACCACGTCCAATACCTAAAGTATTCATGAAGTTAAATGAAACCAACAATATTGAAGTTTTGCTGTACTTAGTATTGAACTGTATCAGGAAGGAGCACATATAATGTCTAACACACAATAGGTTAATCTGTACGCAGGCAGTAGTATATAATATGATAAACAAATCACAATTAACAGCAGTGTCCGAAGATAGTGCAAAATTTCGATTATTATTATTATTATTATTATTATTATTATTATTATTATTATTATTATTATTATTATTATTTATTAGTGTCTATAATAGTGAATTTTCTGAAGACATTGAAGACAAGTTGAGTTTTACTCTACAGGGTGTTTCAAAACAACACCAACAACGTTTGGGAGATTATTCCTGACACCAAAATAAGGCAAAAAGTATAGATCAACCTCGGTGCAGAAATCCATCATTTCGGACTTATAGGCTCTCGAAACCTTAAAAAATATAACTTTAAAGGTCCATAGCTATAATACTATGGGACCTACCGTAGTCTTGTCAAAACTTCACTTAAGAACTTGTATGTGTTCTATCCAAATATCCATGTTTCAGAATCCTGCGGTACTTACGCAACAATTTTTATAAAGGGAGTCTGGTTACGGGCATATAATTTGAAGTACTCACCAACTACCTCTACAAAAATTGTTACGGTAGTATTGCAGGATTCTGAAACATGTATATTTGGATAGGGTACACACTAGTTCCTAAGTGAAGTCTTGATCCGACTACGGTAGATCCCATAGTATTGGAGCAATGCACCTTTAAAGTTGATTTTCCATATTTTCGCAAGCCTAATAATTCCGAAAGGATGCATTTGAGCACCCAGGTTGGTCTATACTTTTTGTCTTATTTTGGTGTCAGGAATCACCTCTCAAACATTGTCGATGTTGTTTTGAAACACCCTGTATATATCAACTTGTTAATATGCAGAACGTTTGCTTTTTTTAAAAAAAAATCAAATATAACAAATATGGGATTTTTTTTCTTTCTTTTAGATTTCATTGAGGAATATGTAATTGTATTTTAATATAATGATTTTGTTCAATTACTTTAAAGCTTATGAAAACACTCAGAATAGTACCAGCCCTGTCAACACACACATACACACATAGTATTACTAATGAACTCTCATGTGACGATCGAGACTTCTTTTATCTGCGAATCCCCTGGGACACACTTCACACACGTAAGGCCGTTCACCAGTATGAGTCTTTTCATGGCGGAGAAGATGGTGTTTCTCGCGAAATCGCTTTCCACACTGTTTGAGAGGTGATTTCCTCACTAACAAACACTTTACCAGTTTATATCGTAAAGGTCAGATCCACTGTTATTGTAACAGAGTGGTGCTTGAGCGATTGACTAGAAATTTAAACTCCGATTAGTGACAATTTCACAGTCTTGTTTTATTACAACTGTAAACTCTTTAGTCAGTTCAAAAGAGGCCGTGGATCGTCTTCAGAGTTGATGACGATGGATTTTGGTGAGTCAGAGTAGGTCAAAGTGGATGAGAGTGGTTCATGGTGGGTGGTGGGTCAGAGTGGGTCACCGTGGATGGTGGGTCATGGTGGGTCACAGTGGGTCATGGTGGGTGGTGAGTCAGAGTGGGTCACGGTGGGTGGTGGGTCAGTGGGTCGTGGGTCAAGTTTTCATTGACCCACGCCAACTCTGGCTTCCACATCCCAGTCACTTGATTAACAAAGACTGGGATTGTCAAAACCTGACAGAATACTAAGCTGTGATGCCATATACTCCATCCACACTGCGAGAGGAGGATGAAAGACCATTGGTACTTAGTCACCTGTGACGAAAGAACGAATAAATTTAGCTGTATTGATTCAGGTAAAAGGTAAGATCATTCTACAAGGAAAAATATAGTTTAATTTCCTGAGGAATTGTTACGAAAGAGAATAGAGCAACATACAGTATGTCTGTGTTTAGGTTCGTTTTCGATAACCGTAACACGCCATTACAAAGTTACAATCCTGACTGTCGTGTTTTCCCATTCTGTTAAATAACCTGAATGTTTACAAAAGTGCGGTCATAGTTGAAGTCATCACTGTACTTCGTACTTTCTTAGCTTACGATTTCCTAGTATCTTAGCTTAAGGGATTGATTCGCATTGAATAACATGCTCATGCTTTTCAATGAAAAATAAAATTGTACTGGTCATCGTACTAAACGTGCTCGCTTCAATTCCTTAAATAATTACGTGTTGCAATTATAAATGTCACATATCAGTGGCGTATTTACGATTTTGTTTCGGGGAGGTTTTGCTAACTTTCGGGGGGGGGGGGATTTGCCAGAAAATGTGAAAATTTTGCAAGATATTTCATATACTTTACTACAGTAAGTAAGATTTCGGGGGGCTTAAGCCCGGAAACTCCCCCCCCCGTAAATACGCCAGTCACATGTTCTTGTTAAGTAGAAACAATTATAAGGCGTTTTCGGAAACCTTCACCCAAAGAAAATTCATCCCTAAAAGTAAACTACCCTCGTACATTTTTCTGTAAGAAAGGACTTGTGCCATATGTCAGGGTTATTAACGAAATACTTTTTTCCTAAAATAACAACAAAATCGCATGACTCGTATATTACAAAACTCAAAATCCTCACTACCAAGAGTACGGGCCGCGGTGGCTCAGTGGTAGATCGTTCACCTCTGATGCTTGCGGTCCCGGGTTCGATGCCAGCCTCCGCCAAGTTTACTTTGTGGTGGGAAAAACCCCATGTGCGTGGGTTTTCTCGGGGTTCTCCCGTTTCCTCCCACTTTCTTTATTCTACCATTTTCATTCATTTCTCATCATTCATCTGTCACCGTCTCCTTTAGGCTTGCCGGCATAACCGGGGACGTAAAACTCAAAGATTTCATTTTTTTTCACTACCGAGAGTAAACTACTCCTTGTGAATATCCTCATGGAAGTGACTTATGTAACATTATAGGAATGATAATATTTATTTATGAAATATGAACAAAATAGTCTGAGTCGTTTCTGAGAAAGTGGTGTGGAAAGAAACTCACCCCCAAGAGTAAACTTCCCCTTGTAAATTTTTCGTAAGAAATAATTTACGCAGCACTGTAAAGCTATTAATGAAATAACTATTTATGAAATATGAATAAAATCGTCTGAGTTGTTTTCGAGAAAATCGTTGAACTCGTCCCTAAGAATAAACTATCACTCCTAGATTTTGGCAGGACAAATTACCTATGTCATCCCCATCAGGAAGTTGCGGTCGGAAAGAGTGATTGCCGCCGTCGACGGTGGCGGGTCGCCGGAGGCAGCCGGTACCCGTCCGCGCCGGCACGATGGTCTACTTGTTCAAAGTTGCCGTACTTTTGCCGAGGCGGCAAGCGGCCGAAAATAGTAAAATAAAATGCCCTTTGCCGACCGTCAGAGTCGGCAAAACAGTCGGGAAGGCCTCTTTCCGACCCTCTGCCGACTCTTTATGACGGCCTCTCTTCGACGGCGGCGCCGGCGCATTTACTGCGCCTTTGCGGCTGTTTGCCGACTGTTCGGCAAGACCACTTTCCGACGACGGCGCCGGCGCATATGATGCTCATTTCCGGCTGTTTGCTGACTGTTCGGCAAGGCAACTATTCGTCGCGGTCGCAAATCGCGCTGAAAGACGCCGGCGTCCGGCGCCGGCAATCCGACCGCGGCATCTGGTCGGCATGGACAAATTGTCCGACTGTAGGCGGGAGAATCCTGATGAGGATACTGCCAGTTTTTAGTGAAATATTTGTGAAATATGAAAAAATCCCATGTCATTTTTAAGAAAATCGTTCAAAAATTACTCGCCTCAAGAATAAATTACTCCTCGTACATTTTAAAAGAAAAGTTAGTTATGTCATTTTACCAGGTTGTTAACTAAATATTTATTTTTTGAAATATGAATAAGATCATCTACGTTGTGCATGAGAAAATTGTTCGAAAATAACTAACTTCTAAAAATAAAATACCCCTTCTCGATTTTTCCCAGAGTAATGACTTATACCACAGTATTCAGTTATTAGTGAGAAATTGATTTACGAAATATACATAAAATCTTCAGAGTTGTTTTCGAAAAAATCATTTCATTTTTTTTTTCATTTTCATCATTCAGTAAACTACCCTTATTTTTAGAGAAAGAAAGAAAATTCGAGAAACTTCTCTGGAGAATCACATAAAAATCTTAAGTATAAAATTTAAATAAAATACGTAAAATGTATTGTATTTTATTTAAATTTTATACTTAAGATTTTTATGTGATTCTCCAGAGAAGTTTCTCGAATTTTCTTTCTTTCTCTAAAAATAAGGGTAGTTTACTGAATGATGAAAATGAAAAAAAAAATGAAATGATTTTTTCGAAAACAACTCTGAAGATTTTATGTATATTTCGTAAATCAATTTCTCACTAATAACTGAATACTGTGGTATAAGTCATTACTCTGGGAAAAATCGAGAAGGGGTATTTTATTTTTAGAAGTTAGTTATTTTCGAACAATTTTCTCATGCACAACGTAGATGATCTTATTCATATTTCAAAAAATAAATATTTAGTTAACAACCTGGTAAAATGACATAACTAACTTTTCTTTTAAAATGTACGAGGAGTAATTTATTCTTGAGGCGAGTAATTTTTGAACGATTTTCTTAAAAATGACATGGGATTTTTTCATATTTCACAAATATTTCACTAAAAACTGGCAGTATCCTCATCAGGATTCTCCCGCCTACAGTCGGACAATTTGTCCATGCCGACCAGATGCCGCGGTCGGATTGCCGGCGCCGGACGCCGGCGTCTTTCAGCGCGATTTGCGACCGCGACGAATAGTTGCCTTGCCGAACAGTCAGCAAACAGCCGGAAATGAGCATCATATGCGCCGGCGCCGTCGTCGGAAAGTGGTCTTGCCGAACAGTCGGCAAACAGCCGCAAAGGCGCAGTAAATGCGCCGGCGCCGCCGTCGAAGAGAGGCCGTCATAAAGAGTCGGCAGAGGGTCGGAAAGAGGCCTTCCCGACTGTTTTGCCGACTCTGACGGTCGGCAAAGGGCATTTTATTTTACTATTTTCGGCCGCTTGCCGCCTCGGCAAAAGTACGGCAACTTTGAACAAGTAGACCATCGTGCCGGCGCGGACGGGTACCGGCTGCCTCCGGCGACCCGCCACCGTCGACGGCGGCAATCACTCTTTCCGACCGCAACTTCCTGATGGGGATGACATAGGTAATTTGTCCTGCCAAAATCTAGGAGTGATAGTTTATTCTTAGGGACGAGTTCAACGATTTTCTCGAAAACAACTCAGACGATTTTATTCATATTTCATAAATAGTTATTTCATTAATAGCTTTACAGTGCTGCGTAAATTATTTCTTACGAAAAATTTACAAGGGGAAGTTTACTCTTGGGGGTGAGTTTCTTTCCACACCACTTTCTCAGAAACGACTCAGACTATTTTGTTCATATTTCATAAATAAATATTATCATTCCTATAATGTTACATAAGTCACTTCCATGAGGATATTCACAAGGAGTAGTTTACTCTCGGTAGTGAAAAAAAATGAAATCTTTGAGTTTTACGTCCCCGGTTATGCCGGCAAGCCTAAAGGAGACGGTGACAGATGAATGATGAGAAATGAATGAAAATGGTAGAATAAAGAAAGTGGGAGGAAACGGGAGAACCCCGAGAAAACCCACGCACATGGGGTTTTTCCCACCACAAAGTAAACTTGGCGGAGGCTGGCATCGAACCCGGGACCGCAAGCATCAGAGGTGAACGATCTACCACTGAGCCACCGCGGCCCGTACTCTTGGTAGTGAGGATTTTGAGTTTTGTAATATACGAGTCATGCGATTTTGTTGTTATTTTAGGAAAAAAGTATTTCGTTAATAACCCTGACATATGGCACAAGTCCTTTCTTACAGAAAAATGTACGAGGGTAGTTTACTTTTAGGGATGAATTTTCTTTGGGTGAAGGTTTCCGAAAACGCCTTATAATTGTTTCTACTTAACAAGAACATGTGACTGGCGTATTTACGGGGGGGGGAGTTTCCGGGCTTAAGCCCCCCGAAATCTTACTTACTGTAGTAAAGTATATGAAATATCTTGCAAAATTTTCACATTTTCTGGCAAATCCCCCCCCCGAAAGTTAGCAAAACCTCCCCGAAACAAAATCGTAAATACGCCACTGATATGTGACATTTATAATTGCAACACGTAATTATTTAAGGAATTGAAGCGAGCACGTTTAGTACGATGACCAGTACAATTTTATTTTTCATTGAAAAGCATGAGCATGTTATTCAATGCGAATCAATCCCTTAAGCTAAGATACTAGGAAATCGTAAGCTAAGAAAGTACGAAGTACAGTGATGACTTCAACTATGACCGCACTTTTGTAAACATTCAGGTTATTTAACAGAATGGGAAAACACGACAGTCAGGATTGTAACTTTGTAATGGCGTGTTACGGTTATCGAAAACGAACCTAAACACAGACATACTGTATGTTGCTCTATTCTCTTTCGTAACAATTCCTCAGGAAATTAAACTATATTTTTCCTTGTAGAATGATCTTACCTTTTACCTGAATCAATACAGCTAAATTTATTCGTTCTTTCGTCACAGGTGACTAAGTACCAATGGTCTTTCATCCTCCTCTCGCAGTGTGGATGGAGTATATGGCATCACAGCTTAGTATTCTGTCAGGTTTTGACAATCCCAGTCTTTGTTAATCAAGTGACTGGGATGTGGAAGCCAGAGTTGGCGTGGGTCAATGAAAACTTGACCCACGACCCACTGACCCACCACCCACCGTGACCCACTCTGACTCACCACCCACCATGACCCACTGTGACCCACCATGACCCACCATCCACGGTGACCCACTCTGACCCACCACCCACCATGAACCACTCTCATCCACTTTGACCTACTCTGACTCACCAAAATCCATCGTCATCAACTCTGAAGACGATCCACGGCCTCTTTTGAACTGACTAAAGAGTTTACAGTTGTAATAAAACAAGACTGTGAAATTGTCACTAATCGGAGTTTAAATTTCTAGTCAATCGCTCAAGCACCACTCTGTTACAATAACAGTGGATCTGACCTTTACGATATAAACTGGTAAAGTGTTTGTTAGTGAGGAAATTGAAACACTTCGAGGTGGGGGGAAATTACTGTGTGCCTAAAATATACTTGTACTAAGAGAGTATTCTTTCAAGTGTTAATTTCTGAACGCATTCCACAAGAAACTTCTATTCGCAGGAAAATACCCCTGTACAATATTGAAAAGGTTATGGTTTCTCAGTTTACAGTATTTTTCTCACAAAATACTTGAAAAATCAGTTGTTCATAGGGTATAAAGGTGCTCGGGTATCCTCTGTGAGAGCGTCTCCATATAGTATGCTCATAATTATAATTTGTGTAATCACTAAAACACCACGTTAAAATTAAGTTACAAATATGCATAACTGCAATTATTATGAATATTTATTCCAAGTCATTTACCTAAAGCAAAGAAGAGACTTACTAAAAATTAGGTATAAAGTTGAATAACACAAATAAGCCATTAGTAATACAAGTAAACATTTTCTGTAACTGGTACTTTTCCACCTTACAACAAATCTGAAATCGGATTTATTTCCTGTTGGTAACTTTTTGGCGGTAAATCATCCGCAGTGGAATGATGTCCATCTTTCAGCCAAGACATAACTAGCTCGTCTACTTTGAGCTTGTCTAGCGGTGGGCCATTAACATTAATGAGCAACATGTTAGACAATGTTTGAGCACTTAGTGTATTTCTAATATCAGTCATCTGTAAATTCATAAGGGGAAATCCCCGTTCGCACTCTGTCGTGGAAATTGATAATATTTCTACCCGATTTCTGCAACTTCTCATCGACAATCTGCTTGTTAGACTTAAGTCTGATAACGATTTTTCTTGGTCAGGTTTGAAATACTCAGCAAGAAATATCATCTCTCTATCACCATACAACATCTTTTCCATATCGACCATGTCAGTTGGCAATGTCGACCCATGTAGAACAGAAACTTCATCTACCACACCTTTGATAGGGAATCTTGTGAATAAATTATCAATTAAAGCCTGATAAACTGATGATTTCTTATTTGTTTATAAATTTAATTTTTGTAATTACACATGAAGGTTTGATACCATTACCAAGTTCCCTCCCCCGTCTAGAAAGCGAAAGGGAACGAGGTTCCTGAAAAGTGTTCAGAGGTGAATGGGAATTTCCCTCCTACTTCCCCTTCAATTATCACACTGCTGTTTGCCATGTGCCAAATTACGATGAATTTCAATTAAATTATCATAGTATAATTATTTCCTTGTTGAATTATCAATACTTTTCAGTGGAAAAAAGGATGAAATTTCAAAGTTCCAAATCAAAGTAAGTAGACCAACGTAAATGGAGAAAAAGTGTAAAATTTTCCATACAATTATGCGTACAATCCAAACTTCAAATTTCCGTGTAATTAAGCTTACAGTACAAATTTTATGCCTATTTTTCTCACAACTTTATGGGTTGATTGCCCTGTGCTGTAAGCGCTCCATATAATAAACATAAGCTTCAGCAATTATTATAGCAGAAAGCAATGAATATATGAAGCCAAACACTGTATTTTTTGTTTCTATTTTTTTTTTCTTAAATAACATCGATCGTTTTCGATCATTTTTACAAACCAATTCACTACCAATTTTCCATATATAGAAAGTGCCCCCCCTCCCACATAAAGGAGAATTTTTAAAATGCTAGGACACACACGGGTTTATTTTCAATAAAGAGTTAATACACTGAATTTCATCTCCGTAAGTTTAACGGTTTGCGAGATACTCATTTTTTTTTCGCAAAAATTCGAATCCTCACTACCTCCTTAGGATATTATGCATTATAATAAAAGCAATATAACATCCCAATTTGGATTAAGGACTAACTATATACGAAAAGTAATTTCATTTCACTTTGCAATTTGACCGTGATGATCAGGCAGACATAGTTACATTCAATTGTTTTATATAATAATTTATATATTACAGTGATTCAAAAATGTATTTTTTCCAGTAGTTAGCTCTAAAAACTTACAGGTCTCGAAAGCCAAGTAGTAGTATAAGTCCTATTGCTATTATTACTATTAAAAATATCAATATCCAAAAGTGCCTGAAGTTCTTTTTTCACTTGATTAGATTTACTCACCTCAGGTAAGTAGACAGAAACAAGTGGAAAAGAAAGGGAAATGAAGTTCTTGAAAGTAAAACGGAGACAAATTTACCAGTCTTCAGAAGATACTGTCTACAATGCAGTGAGCAGAGAGGGTCGGTAGATCATACTGATTCGGTGGGTGGCAGTGGGTCACAGTGGGTGGTGGGTCGCAGTGGGTCACGGTGGGTGGTGGATAACAGTAGGTCACATGCTGTTGACTCACGACCCACTGTCCCACCCAGAAAACTTGACCCACTTGACCCACTGACCCACTCCGTCTCTGGTGGAAGCACGCAAATACAGAGCATGAACGTTGACTGGGGCTATATCTTGTGACAAGGTATCATAACAATCAAAAACTGAGTGCTCAGTGAATGTACCAACAGTTACGAATTCGTACAAATGGAAAGAAGTCATGATATCAATATACCCAGGAGATTTTTCGAATTGAATAGACTGATGTAGAATTCAGTCACGCAATGCTGTGTTCATCTATTCATTCACGAAATTGAAATCACGGTAATAGTAGTTGTGTGGGCAGTTTATTGACGTGGAAATTTGACTGTATTCAAAACACACATACACAACTTCCTCTTTATTCATGTGAAACAAGCGATGTGCTTGCTGTTATTATGCTCAGAATCAGAAGATTCATTTTCTGGGAATGGAATCGCTCAAGTCACTAATAGTATTTGTGATTGTGCCATAGAATTTCGGACGTTTGAACATTCAGGAGTGCTTGAATGAGATCTTTTCGTAAAAAGAATTGGTTGAAATAAGGTGTCTTCAACTCTTCGGACTAGAGACAAAACTGTAACGTTAATTCTTCTACTACGTTACATTCCCTGATTCCAAATGTATATATTGAGTATTTACACAGTTCACGAGATTATCATGAATCACATAACACAGTTACCACTTTTGAATATATATATTCACTTTCAACTTATATCGTGTTTGTCACATTAAAATATTATACATTCATTATTTTTAAGATGGCTCTTCGTTCTGTCTTTCTTAGTTACCATAACAACGACATCAAACAGATAAACAAGTCGTCATAGCAACGAAATTAAGAAATATTTTGATATGGTACAAATATTTAAATTATTTCTTTATATTTTCTTCTTCTTAATTGCTTGTGCCTTTAAAATAGCACTTTTGCCCGTAAATATAAACAATACTTAAGTTTGTAAGTACATACAAATTATACATTATCGTTGTATGTATAGCTCCCGAACTACGGGACTTCTTTAAATTGATCACTAGAGAGCGGGTTTTAAGGTGCAGTACCTTTTCTAAAAAATGTAGTTGTTAAACAATCAAAGTTCAAAATATGTATTTCCGGGTTTAAAACTAACTGAAATGAACGCACTTTGTTGCACCTTTTTCGTGAGTGTTGCCCCTTTTTTGCTAAATTAATAAAATTTTCCCCTTTTTACTTCTTTTACCCTCCAGCACCTTTATTTTCCCTTTTTCTATTTTTTAAAATTTGGACAGAACAATATGTTTTATTTTGAATCTGGTTTATACATAATATTCCATAATCTTGACAAATTTGCTAGGGACAAATTTGAACTGAATTTGCGAAACAATCCGGAGGTAGAAACCTTTGCAACGTCAACTGAACTTCCTGTCCATGTGCTTACAAGATATGCACTACTGGTTTTCACTGATGTCGAGCAATGTTTAAGGATCTCCTGAACTTCAAGTGACAGGAATTAACATTCGAAACCATAGAAATGTTGTGCATAATCAAGCACAACTAATTTCCAAAACCCCAGTATTATGTAATGATTTCTCAAGCCACATTATTGCTAAATTAATATTTTTTAAAACACAGAGTTGGTTTTAACCACAATTTTATTACAAGAATGTTGAATGTTGTACAAGTTGGAGATTAAATAAAGCAATTTTGCAATTTATGTCAAATGTTTAAAGCCAAGGTTTTAATAACATTTATTGATGTAATGAATAAAGAATGTTCACGTAAAGCACCATTTTTACACCTTCTGAATGATTTTTCAGCACCCTTTTCCCTTTTTCCTACCACATTTTTGCACCTTAAAATCTAGTCTTTATTGATCACAATTACAGAAAGATTCCTGGACCGTTAGACATTTCATATACAATAGTTACCTTACTTTCTGAATAGCCTTCATATATATAAAAATTACAATTTATAAAACAATATATTATTTTCATTTTATCTCAATATAATTCTTATATTTATTAAATAATGAATTTTATTTTAATTCTATAAAATTATCGATTAGAAAGACATATTCAAAATGTGGTAAGCTTGTTGATTATT
Organism: Thermobia domestica; assembly: GCF_964235325.1. Lineage (NCBI taxonomy): Eukaryota > Metazoa > Arthropoda > Insecta > Zygentoma > Lepismatidae > Thermobia > Thermobia domestica. The sequence goes on along the minus strand of NC_137456.1, from coordinate 121,868,643 downwards.
TTTAGGTCCTAAATAGATTCTAGATTCTTTAATTCAATGCCATTTATACTCGGTAACAATAAAGTTAGTGTGAGTTAAAATACAACGTAACATGTTTCACCTATTTGGACATATTTAACATAAATTTGATAGACAGTATTTGTATTGATGCATAGATGTAATTACATAGAATGTGAACGAAGTAAAAATTACAATGAAATCATAGCAATATTCAAACAATGAAACAAAACAAAAACCAATTGATATTACAAAAAAAATAATCACACTATATTTGTTGCTATTATTTAAAGGATTTGAAGCATTGTCATTTAAGTTTAAATCACTGTTTTTATATTCTTGGGAATAAATTGCTAACGTGGCTTTAACCCATTCCACATCAACCACATTTAGGTTAAATTGGCATTATCAAAATATTTGATTAGATTGCACTGAATAGCACAATCTTGGGGTTAAATTCCAAAGTTGGGGGTCCGTTTCCAGCAAAAATTTTAAAATTTACAGTAAAGATATGGATAATTTGATCATTTGTGTGCTTGATAATATATAAGAGTCTCGAAAAATCTGTTTATTTGTTATATATAAGCGGTTATAAACATGGGGCTATACGGCGAGCGGAGGGAACTACTTGGCGCAAGGTAACCGAACAGTTGCACTCTGGGAAAGAAACGAGCATTTATGTTATCAACATGGCGAATGTACAAGGGCAATGAACTAACAGTTTTAACATTTGTGAAGCAATACGTTGATCGAGCAAAATCTTTTAAGTTTGTGAAGAACACGGATTAATGAACCTAATAACAAATTGCAGAAAGTGTGGAAAGGAGATAACAGCGAAAAAACGTGGCGAAAGCGGACGCCCAACTTCGGAATAAATGCCCAATCTTGAGTACAGTCCGGTATGTTATTTACTTCACCAGTTCTTTGTGTTCTATTTTGAAAATTTCTGCCACCTATGTAATTACTACGACATCTGGAAGTTTGTGAGAGATTAGCTCGATTATTTACATTATTCCTAAAAGCAGTATGATTATTATTTCTATTTCTTCTGAAATTAGGTTCGGTCGTATTGCCATCACGAGAAAATCTAACATTACCTCTCGTATTATGATTACAATCTTCTCTAACATTGATATTTCGAACAGGAATATAGTTAGCTTGATTTCTATTATTACCTTGCAATCTAGTCTGACTTTCATAATTTTGAACTATCATTATTAAGTGATTAAAATTAATACATTGCGAATAGATCAATACTTGCTGTAGCCTAAACGGTAATAATATTCTTATTGATGCGATAGTACGTGATTACTACTGATATGGATTGATCTTTTTCAAGTCATTATACACTGAGATTGCAAAATCTGTAAGGCTTTTGTCCACTTTAGGATCAAAACGTCGATTTCTAATTTGAGTATCCCGGTCTGCTATCATAAAATCGTTCTCGAAATTTGCTAACAGCGCATTTTTAAAATCGGAATAATTACGCAGATTATCTCTGATTGCTTTGTACCATACCGAACAAGGTAAAATATGCGGTAAGATTTTGAGGAAGTGAGCCTTATCTATTCCAATTAGTTCACACTCTTCCTCAAATTTCTCTAAAAAGGTACTCGCTGGGATGTCCTCAGATCTACCGCAGAATTTAGTTAATGATCTTATTTCACTGAATTTCACGCGACTATTATTAGTACTAAAATACCTTAGATGTCGATGTTTTACGTATGTATGGTTCTTGCGACGTGTCTTCTTTCTTCGTCCTCAATATTTGAGATGGTGTCCTCCCCTTCAGAATAGACTTCTGATGAGTTGTCTTCTTCACAGGGCCTTGACTCATGTCTCCTATGTTCTTCATACACAACGTTGAGGGCAGGATCAGGATTATACTGGGCCGTACTGATTTTCTCTTTGATGGTATGAATCTCTTCTTGCAGTCTTCGAATTTGGTTTGTATTTTCGTTGACTTGCTTTTCGACTACATCAACAGTACTTCTCATCACTGCAAAGCTGTGGATAGAGACCAAATCTGCCACCCAGGTCCAGCGAAACTTTTGAACACGTTACAGGCACACACCCCTATCACGCCTGATCATTAAGCAGTGGTACACGAGGCTTAAGGAAACCGGAAGTGTTATGAAAAGAACGAGTTCTGGACGTCCGAGCACGAGTGAAGCAGATGTGGAACGGTGCAACAGGCATTTCTCCGGAGCCCAACCAAATCAGTCAAGCGTCTCTACAGTTGCAGCTTCATCGGTTATGGTATACATGGTGCTGCACAAGCGACTGAAGCTACATGCCTACAAGTTGCTGCTACTGCGTGTGCTTCAACCTGATGACAGGCCAAAAGCGCAAAGCATTTGCAATTGAGATTCTAAATCGCATCGACGAAGACTCAGACTTTTCTGACCCAACACAACGAGAGAAATATCTTCTTTATGTACTTTGTAGGCACACTTATATGGGAGTTATAGGCTACAATCCTAATAATATTTAAGAAATGTAATCTGAACAATCTAAATGAGTTATGCGCCTTTTTAAGAGAAAGAAGAAAACGAACTGTCATTTTATACTTGTGTTTTGAGACTGAATGTTAATTTATGGTTGTACATTTGAGTTATTTTTTAAAATAAACATTATAATATGATCTAATGTTATTACTAGAGGTCTGCACGGAGAGAAAATATCTACTAGGGTGGAGCGTTTTGCACTTTCGTTGGAAATTCGATGACTGCTAGTGCGGAAAAGGTGCCATTAGTGGTACCGACCTTACTGATTTGTTTTTGGATTTTTTGGACAACCTCTTACTCTGCCCCAACGGACGTAAAATGTTCTAAGTGTTTGGCTTGGGCAACACGCACAACACCAATTACAGAAAAGCTACTTGTGGTTGTTTTTAGAGTTACCTGATGACTATAATACAATTATCTTATTAAAAGAAACTTGTAGCAATGCCAATTAATAATTTCAAAATGTTAGCTCAGTTGTTGGAATTAATGTCCACATTTTGTTTGGAATAACGATGATTATAGGCATAGCTCTTGATATAACTCGATTTGTTTTCGGCAACTCTTCGCTTGTTATGTACACCAACAGCAAATGCCATCTAGCGGCAGGCTACACAACTTCGTAGTTACTTACTTTGGCCACGCTCTTCGAGCGTCGTCGTAACGCCCGGCTCCGTCCAGAAGATTCGCGCACCTCCGGCTCGCCTCGTTGGCTCCAGAATCTACGCCGACGTTTCTAGAATATTCTCGCTCGAAGTTCGGCGGTGGTATAAATATTGCGTACTTCGGCCAACCAATCCAAAGGCCAGTTTATTGCAGCTTAAGCTTTAACGGTTTAATTTGCTACTGTTTCTGTTAAGACAGAGAGTTTGTGCATTGTACCTAAAGTTACAGTCTTCTTAGTGCGATACGATTCAGAGACATTTTGTATACTTTGGTTTCCAAGTTCGGAACCAATGGAAAGCAAGCAAAATGAAGAAAAAGCTTCATAGCAGACCAACGCGGGAAAGTGTCAAACGAGGCTTATTTGGCACTCCAAGTGAAATGAGTGAAGTGCAGTTACCCACGTACGCTGACGTTATGCGACATATCATTGGTTTCGAAGTGGTTTAAGTGGTGACGAAAGTGTAACTAAATTACCAGTGACTGACATTTGTAAACTAGTTGGACAAAGAGTTGTACATATTTGGTGTAAAGCAAGTATTCCTGTGGTTTCAGAAAAGAGAGTTTTTGACATGCTGAAAACATTTTATAATAAATGTCGCACCAAGGAAAAACATTTCAGTCGACAAGGACAAGAAGCAACACCTCGTGCAGGTTTTGTTGCACACACGGAAAAGTCTCTTTCTGATATTGCGTCTTGCAAATGTAAAACCGCCGAAGATTGCAACTGCGAGAGGACACGCAAGATTCCAAAACGAGAATTCAAGTTTCTTTTGGACCAGAGAACATCACGGAAAATGAGCATTGGTAACATTGACGTCCGAACAAGCAAATCTCTATCAAAGATGTTTTCCCGTAAAGTGAGCAGATTTAAGGAGCAGACAACCAAGAAAGACGCTAGAAATGTTGAAGCAAGTCCATCAACTAGTGGGATTAAGCATAGGCACAGGTCAAAGATACTGGCGTCGTCAGGGGAATCCAGCAAAGCTGTTGAATTGGCAAGCACGTCGGGATCTGACTTCGAGGCGCGACCAAGAAGGAAACATAGCCTAAAACGCATCTGTCTTCAAAATACAGCGGAGGCAGCGTTTACAACTGGAGCTTCAGACAGACAGGTTGCTTTGATCGCTTCTGCCGTACTTCAGGAAGCGAGACTCATAACGCCAGAGGACATAAATCTTGTTGTTGACAGGTCTAAGGTACGAAGAGGAAAAGATAAACTGGGTGAGAAGATCCAGAAAGAAAGGCTCACCTAGGCCGGGCGATTACAAGTACCTACTTCGACGGAAAAAAATATGCAACTCTTGTGCAAGAAAAAATTAACGGCAAACTACGAAGACGAGAGGTTACAGAAAAGCATATCACAGTTCTATAGGAGCCTGGTTCAGAATACTTGGGTCATGCCACACCTAAGTCAGGCACTAGCAAGGATATTGCCGACTCTATATTAGAGTTTTTAGAGAAGAACCAGTACGACGTGTCAAGTCTTGAGGCAGTCGGCAGCGATGGTGAAGCCACGAACACAGGATGGGATAACGGCGTGATAAGTCAGATGGAAAGATCCCTAGAAAAGGAACTGCAGTATCTCATTTGCCTTCTTCATATCAACGAGTTGCCATTTCGACACCTGGTTACCGAATTGGATGGTAGGACGACCGTACCCAACACTTTTTCCGACCCCATCGGAAAGAAATTAAAGGATTGTGAACGTTCACCGATCGTCTAAATTACACCCATTCCCGTTGAATGGGTGTCTGAAATGGAAAAACCAGATGGTTTAAGCAGCGACCAGAATTATCTCTATGAAATTTGTAAGGCTGTTGCTACAAGAATGTGTACTACCGATCTAGCAAACAGAAAACAGGACCATTATCACATTCACGATGGCTTACATTGGCCTGTAGAATGCTTCGCCACTACATCAGTACTGATAACCTAGTTCAAGTTTGTGTCTACTTTGCCAGTATATTGTTCAAGTATACGCTCCCGTCTGGTTTTCAATACGGCGAAATTCATCGTGCGAAATGGGCGCCATGCATCTGTTTTGCATAGTTAAGCTATCACGTTTTCTGCCAGAAAATAGTTCATTCTGTTCTACAAATAAACGGATACTACGCTCATCATGGAAACCTCCTGATAGCGATGACAGCAGATGAAAATCCGCATATTTGAACGTAAGGCTGAAGAAGGATAAAAAAGTGCCGCAGCCAGAAGACTCCGAGATCAAGCCACCCACGTGACTTCATTATTCCGAAATTAAACTTTACAGCTGAAAATTACTACAATATTATTAATTGGTATAAATGTCTAACACAGTCGCCAATCACATGAAACATAACGGATCAGCAGCTTGAAGAAAACATCCGAACTTCAGCTACTCTAACAACAACATTCCCTTGCCATAGTCAAGCTGTGGAACCCACAGTAAAACTGGTGTCCGAAGCAGCGTCGAAAAAATGCGGCCAGAACGTAAGAGATATCTACGTTAGAGCCAAACTGAAGTCTAGAACAAGAATGTCCCGCTTCGAGACCAAGAAGAACTACGTGACTTAATGTCAAATGTCAACGTATGCATACTGGGTGGGTGGGTGGGCGTAACTTGATGTGCAACCACCTCCCCGTGGTGAATTCTGGGTTATTTTGCGTACAGAGAAAAATAAGCCAAGAATTGCACAAAGAAAATAGTGTTATATCAAGGGCTATGATTATAATCATCGTTAACGTGGCATTCCAAACAAAATCTTGACATTAATTCCAACAACTGAGCTAATATGGCTGTACTTTGACTCATAAACATTTTAAAATTATTTACTGGCATTGCTACAAGATACTTTTAATAAAATAATTGTATTATAGCCATCAGGTAACTCTAAAAACGACCACAAGTAGCTTTTTTGTCATTGGTGTTGTGCGTGTTGAATAACGAAACACTTAAAAAACTTTAAGTCCGTTGGGGCAGGGTAAGGGGTTGTCCCAAAGAAATAAAAAAAAAATAAAAAAATCAGTAAGGTCGGTGCCAGTAATGGCACCTTTTCCGCACTAGCCGTCATCGAATTTCCAACAAAAGTGCAAAACGCTCACCCTAATATCCACTGCATCTCTATCGCACCTGCGTCCGTAATAACTCGATACACGTTCACAGATAATGAGATAGCAAATATATACAACCTATTAGTTCTATGACAATTAGGATTTCATAAATAGTTTCTAACATAATCATTATAAATACTTCCTTCATAGTTTTCTGATATAATATTCATATGATATAATGTGATATAAGATCAATGAAATTGAAGCCAAATATTAAATACTATAATTTTATAAGTCAATAAGCTAAATAAAATTTATTAAAATTCACCGCGACACAAATTACGAAATCAATGAAACACAGTACTTACTAAGGTCTCCTTCAACGCAGATTTCAGAGTTTTGATGTTTGTAATACCATATTTGTCAATTTATTTCAAAGGAAATTTCTATTAGGCCTATATTTAATATTACTACTCATAAGATAGGAATGCCCTTCTTCAGAACGGGAAGGTGAAATTGAGATACAAGGCTCTTCAGAAAGAACCTCAAACAAATTCGCTTAAAATCACATTAGCACTCATATAGAGTTTTGTACGCAAAGAAAGAATAAAGAAGATCCAATAAAATACAATCTAACTTTAGTGGTTATTTGTTATTTGGCCTCAAATGCAAATCACACTTCAACACTATACGTCAATGATTAACGGTATTTAGAAGAAGGAACACGGGAGTTCTTGTCTTTTCACGAATATTCGCAATTTTATTCGCAATCCGCATAGAAACTAAGAATACATCCCCAAATAGCTACTCCGCGCAGATCTCCAACTATTGGATTTGAAAATAATATAACAGTAGGAAACTACGACTGTGCTCGTGTTTCTCTTCAAAATAGAGAACTATCATCAATGACACAAGAAATTAACAATGATACGAGAAGTACTCAAGGCAAACCTGAAGCCACTTCTGTACCTCTACACCGTAGTAACTGGAACTTGTGTCAAATTAGTGAAAGACGGCGCACAAGTTATGCATCAGTTCAAAGACTGGTGATCGAGGTGGCAGACAACAGGGTTATAGTGTGTCCATGGAACACCGTGTGGTGATGACCCAGACAGCATAATGCACGTACAGTACCCGTATATTACATGTACAATTGTACGGATGCAACATGTGTATCACCAATATAAATGCACGCCTGTACATGTGATGCCCATATGCGTCACAGGTCCTATTCAACATCTTTATGTTCGCAGTACATGTGCAATGCACACGTCCTGCACAAGTGATTTACACCTACCGCACAGGTGATTTACACGTAGCACGCATTCGATTTACATGCAGGGCACAGGTAATTTACATGTAGAACAGAGGTGATTTACGCGTAGCGTACATGTGATTTACATGTAGTGCACAGGTGATTTACATGTAAGACAAAGGTGATTTACATGTAGGACAGGTGATTTACACGCAGTACCCAGATGATTTACATGCAAAACACAGGTGATTTCCTCGTAGTGCAGAGGTGATGTAAAAGCATATTCGAGATCCAACAAAAAAATAGTTTATATATTTGGTGCCTTACGCTGTAACACCATCTGTAATACCACGGTCACGGTCACGGTAATGTTGGTTTTGTGTAGAGTATCGGGCCAAAGCCCCTGACTCCATGAGTAGATGAGATAGATCAGAAATACAGATGTACAGGTGAAAAGCTGGGTACTAGTGAGTTGGTAGGTATGGTAGGCTACATCTGCAACTGTCGCAGAGTGGCTGATGGTGACTTTAGTACGAGCTCTAGAGAGTTAATATATGCGTGGCATGTGATGAACGTTCCGGAGAGCGCACTCGGTGCCGATATTAGCAATAGCTGGGTTAATATGCCTGGGTAAAGTACGCCAGAACTTACAATGAAGATGGCGTAAAACTTCTCTAACAGGGTCAGCTCTAAGTCTTCCAAAATTTGGCTGTTGCGAGTATATCTGTCGTGACCAGTGATAATATGATCGATTTTATTGTGCACACTTTCGAGTGTCTGAATGTGGCTGTAGGAGGCATGTTGCCAGGCAGGGCATGCATAAGAAAGTGTGGAGAGGACTATCATCTTGAATATGTGCACTCGGACCTCATGAGAAATTGAACTGCAGCGAAAGATAGGATATAATGCTGAGATTTTGCGCAATGTTCTTTGCTTGATGTCTTTGATGTGCGCAGCGAACATTAGCCCACGATCGAAAATCACTCTCAAATATTTAGCGTGTGTGGCGTGAGGAATGTGTGCATTCTCATATATTAGATTTCGGGGGGCGCGGATACGTTTTCTACTGTGTATAACAGTACAACTTTTGTCAGCATTTACTTTAATCCTCCATCGTTTTTCCCATTCCTGAAAACTGTTCAGTTGACGTTGCATATAGATGTAACACTGTGAAAGTGAACTACTTGTTGTGAAAAGGGCGGTATCGCCGGCGTAGGTTGCAAAGGAGCAATGTAGTTGGGTCGGAAGATCTGCTGTATACAGATTATATAAAAGTGGTGAAACTACAGCGCCCTGTGGAACACCTACACGAGGACTATCTATCAACAGACACATGAAACATTCTGCCAACGAGGTAAGAACGAAGGAAATGCAGAAGACTATCCGGAAGACCTTGGGTGTATAGCTTATATGATAGTCCTGCTAACCAGACTTTATCAAAAGCTTTTGAGACATCCAGGTACACTCCAAGAGTATGTTGTTTTCTGTTGAAAGCCACTATTAAGTGACCTACTACTCGTACGAGTGGCGTAGTAGTGTTATGTTGAGCACAAAACCCAAACTGATGGAAGGATAGATCACTATTGTCGACATGCTATTTCAACCTCCAGAGGAACACACGCTCAAATAATTTACTCAAGTGGGACAGAAGACTTATCGGTCTATGGTTTTCCGGAAGCAGCGGATTCTTTCCAGGTTTGAGGATGGTGATGATACGTGCTTCCTTCCAGGTCTTTGGGAAGTAGCATAGTTGAAGGATGGCATTAAATAAATGTCAAAAAGACCAATACTTTTCGGGTTGGATGTTTCAGTATCTCACTTCGAATCCCATAGCCCTAGATGCTCTTTTTGTAGGCAGACACTTGATATGGCGTTCTATTTCTCGATGTTACTAAGGTGATGTCATGTGTAGTTTTTTGAGCACTTATGCGATATAATGTGGTTCTGATGTGCTGTTGGAAATAGGGCTCAAGACGTGCTCTATTGGGTTGGAACTGTGCTTGCAGAGAGACAGCGAATATTTCCGCTTGCGTCTTAGGGTCTTGAGTCAGTCCTTGTGGTCCTGGTAGGACTCTAGCTCTGGAAGCATTTGAACAAGGTTGGGAGGATTTGGAGTACGTCCAAATTTTACGATCATTTACGGTGATATTTCGAAAAGTGTCTTCCCAGTACTGTTGATTTTGTCGCTGAGTTAGCATCTTGAGCTTCGCACGAAGTTTATTCCACAAAGTCTTGTATGCTGGATGAATGTGTGTTGCCATCTGCGTCTAGCTCAACGTTTTAAATGAAGATAAAGTTGCAGATGTAGACTGTCGCATTGACCTGTGTGCGTTGGAGTAATTCCGGTAGTGGAGCTCGCTGCCTCTGCTGTACGAAGTGCTGATGTGAAACCGCTTGGTCGATGTCCTCAATGGTGGCGGGACGACCTCGTAGGTCGATCATAGTGTTTAGTTCTTGTTTAAATACACCTTAATCAGTTTTTATTTACTTGAAGATAGGGCAAGAATAGGCGATAATTCGATGTGAGACGAAAACTGACGATCGTGATCAGAGTCTAAATCCGAAATAACATAAGGATGGACAGTAAAAGACACATCTTTGCAAAGAGCGACATCAAGCACATCGGTCTGTCCGCCAAATTTTGGATGATGAGTAGGGTCTGATGGAGCACTGATGATAAAGATGGACGTGAGTAGATATTGGTGTAAAGCATCTCCAGCAGTGTTTGGAGTAATGGAATTCCATTCTCCATGCTTAGCATTAAGATCTCCAGCTAAGATGACTTTTGGTTCTAATTTAGCGATGATATCGAAATCTGTGGGTTCTAGTTGTGTAGCCGGGGACCTGTACCTGCTGACCAATATTAATGGAACTCCTGGAGTTATTAGCTCAACTGCAAGTGCCTGCAAAGTAAGTAATGGTGGTATTGTAATCAACCTGACTGGGAATGCCTTTTTAATTATAAGTAGCAATCCTCCTTTCTGTCTGCCCACTCTATCCTCTCGATACGCAATGTAATTTGGTAGGCGCCAAGTAGTGATTCGAGCAGTAAAGCGTTTTTCGTGTATGAACATGACATCGACTCTATGTTGGGTTAGAAATCTGATATGCGTATGTTTTTGCCCCTCGAGGCCATCTGCATTCCAAATAGCAAGCATAAGTGTGTGATGCAATATACTGGATTTAGAAACAGCCATCGTCAACCATTTCCGCTATTGTTTCTATTAGTACTGCAGCCTTGGAAACTGAGTCTGCAGCTTGTCGGAAACGAGTGATACCACGTTTGATATGGGTTAATATTTTGCCGAAATGTAAGCCCTTGAGTAAGGAAAGAACGGACTTTAAGTCCAGGTCTTCTTTAGGACTATCTTTTTGAAAGGCAGTAATTGGCAGGGTGTGGAAAGAAGTGGAAGCTTCAGCGTTTTCGGTATTCACAATCATGGATTGGATAGTGTCAGCAGTGGGAATCGAAGTTTTCTCTGCTGATGGTGTATGGAAACTTCGTTTGGCTATATCCGGTTGTTTCTTTGGTTCCTGTGCCGGCAATTTGAGAGCTTCAGAGTAAGATTTAAAGACAGGACAGCCACGGTAGTTTACCGGATGATCTTCCTGACAGTTTGCGCAAGTGGCAGTTGTGGATGTGTCCGTTTTACTGCAAGACTGCGTGAAATGTGATTGCTCACATTTGAGAAACCTCAGGTGGGCTTGGCAGGTGTCTTGCGAATGCCCCAAGCGTTGGCACATGTAACATTACAGCACTGAAGGAGGTTTGTATGGTTCAATTACGACTTTATAATGTAGCAAGTTATTAACTGCGTATATCTCTTTGACAGTTGCAGTTCTTTCTAAAGCAACCAAGAACAGTGGCATACTTATATTCTTGTCATCCGTCTTGCTTTTGTGAGACATTTGGTGAACGCTTGTTGGTTTGTAGCCTAGTCGGAAGAATTCTTCCTTCAGGTCTTCTAATTCTGTGTCAATAGGTAGTTTTCGGACAACTACCTTAATAGCTCGTTCACTTTTTGCCACACCTATGGCGTACTCAGTCTTCGTTTGCTCGCAATAGGTTTTGATGGTGTTATAATCATCTTTGTTGGACGCTTGAATTCGAATGCGCTCTTCATTTGGCTGTGCTAAGAGAGGGTCCTTCAATGCTCGTGACAAGGTCTTCTAATTCTGTGTCAATAGGTAGTTTTCGGACAACTACCTTAATAGGTCGTTCACTTTTAACCACACCTATGGCGTACTCAGTCTTCGTTTGCTCGCAATAGGTTTTGATGGTGTTATAATCATCTTTGTTGGACGCTTGAATTCGAATGCGCTCTTCATTTGGCTGTGCTAAGAGAGGCTCCTTCAATGCTCGTGACAAGGTCTTTATAAAAGTATATGTGTTTGTAATGCTGTATATGAAAATCCGAGGTAGCTTGTGACTGGGCGGCTGCTTTGGCGGAGCAGTATTATTGCTGGCGTTAGCATTATCTTCTTGTATGGTAGACAAAACATCAAACCTGTTGCTGACTGGAAAAGGCGGATATTCTGTGAGGTGTTTTGCCTTGCTGAGGTTTTCCAAAGAAGACCTGCGTCGCTTTAGTGTTCCCACTACTGTAAAATCCATATGTTCAGGTTTGATTGACGTTGATGGTTGTGAGGCATTTGAGTGCTTAAGTGTACTTGAGTTTGATTTCAGCTCCGCTGGAACGGCTGTTTGCTTCTTCTTGCCTAAAGGCAGAAGAAAGTATTCTGGTCTGTATGTGGCTCTGATTATTTTGCCCCAGATAACAGGAATCTTGGTTGATTGAGATTTTTCTCAGATTTGATGGGTGTCTTCTGAGAAGCCATCTTTATTGCTAGAGTGGGAGATGGCGCCAGCTTACAAGAAGGGTAGTGGTGTTCCCAATAAAAGGTATTATGTTAGAGCAGTGCTCTAAGTTTATAGTTTGCCAAGGTGCTTTTCCTCCGAAGAGGAAGCATGAAAAGTAAACACTAGCCGGAAGAGTTACCAAAGTCATCAACTGTTTTTTTAGTATATCTGCCTTCGAAGAGGAAAGTATCAAAATAAATCGTAAAACCAAGAGAAATAGCAAGGTCGTCAACAGTTAAGATCAATTAGGTGTGTTAGCCTCCGTGGAGGCTTAAAATCAACTTGACGGTTGTTTCTTTGACCTCAAGGAGGCAAGTAATCCAACCGTATATAATATGTTCCCGATTCAACAATTCAACCAATGGGGATGGAAATACTAGATGACTCACGTATTTTTCGCTGGCAGCTACGGATACCCTATTTTTTTAAAACCTGGTTAGAGTTCTAGGTGGCCAGTTCTAACACCAAATTTTCTTAGGCTAGCCATAGGCTAGCAACCTCTAAGAGGGCTACACCCTCTTTTAGGGAAGGGAATTGAGAGGATTACTAGAAGATTGAAGGATTGGTTGTTGGGCTATGGGCTGTATTATTTATTTATTAATCTTCATTATTCTTATCATCATTTGGAGGAAAGGTCATTATGATCTTTGCGATCATAAACATACTTGAGGTTACATTGGAACATAAACAAGATACAGACGTGAGCATAAATACAACATAGTATATAAGGCAGAAATAGGTAGAAAACATAGTCAATATAATGGATGTGGGAAATCTAATACAAAGTTAAAGAACATAGAATCAAATCATAAGGCATGATGGAAATGAGAGATGAGGTGAAGTGCACATGACGCCACAACACAATAGAGGTTTGTTAGAAAGACGCATGTAGTTATCTTCTGCCTAGGGGTGGCTCTAGGCTAATGGAGACGTGGTGAACCCTGTTAGAGAAATGGAATCACTGTGCATATGATGGGAATATATGAGGAAGATGTACATGCAAACGGTAGTCTTGGAGGATCTGTAGATCGAGATGGTCCGGAAGGACTGTGTAGCAATATAATGTAAAGAGGAGATGAAGCGGAGTATTATGGTATCGTGCAGGCGAGGAGTGAAGTGCAAGATGGTGCATAGTTTCAAACAGTAGAGGATGGTGATGTGTGTAGCGTTGGGTAGTGAATTTTAAGCGAAGAGTTTCAAGATGGTAGCTGAGTTGAGGGAATTATATTAAGGAATATAAATCACGGGTTGGACTGGGGAGAGAATTACGGAAGGCAATGCGAAAAGCATGTCTCTCTAAAATGGCAAGTTTCGTGTAGTATGAGGGAGGGGCGAAAATCCATGCCGGAAAACCATATGTGAGAATGGGTCGGAGGAAATCCTTGTGTGTGTTGAGAACAACGGGTGCTTTGAGGCCCCAGGTTGTGCCGGTTAGTCGTTTCAATAGGTTTAGAAGGTTATAAGCTTTAGTTTTAACATGATTAAGATGCGATTTCCATGTTAAATGATGGTCGAAAATTATACCTAAGTATGTGACGGTTCGTGTGGGAATAATGGGCGTATTATGGACATGAAATGAGAGAAGAGATGGATTCCGGTGGACTTTAGTTCGTTTACGGAGTGGTATGAATACAATAGCTTGAGTTTTTGTGGCGTTAATCTTGAGTTTCCATTTAGAACTCCAGTGGGTGAAACGATCGATGGCGATTTGTAATGAAAGATTGATATCCTGAATAGTTTTGCCGAGAGCAAGAAAGGCTGTATCATCTGCATACTGAAACAGGTGGACGTCAGTAGGAAGATGCGGAAAGTCGGCAACATATAGGATGTACAATAATGGGGAAAGAGCAGAACCTTGAGGAACACCACACATGAGGAAAACTGGATGTGATAGCTGTTCGTTAATGGCAATGTAAGTGATGCGACTGATGAGAAAATGATAAATGATGCGAATGTAGGACAGCGGAAACTGAAATTTAATGAGTTTATAAATTAACCCAATATGCCAAACCTTGTCGAAAGCTTTTTCGAGATCGAAAAGGACAAGGCATGATGGTTGGATGGCATTGTAATGATTTGTGATGAATGTTGTTAGACGAAGTAGCTGATCGTTAATAGAAAAGGAGGGACGGAAACCAGCTTGATGAGTCGGCAGTAGTTGGCGGTCTAGTAAATATGGGTGTAGACGTTTCACAAGAATGCGCTCGAATATTTTGCGGAAAGTAAATGTTAACTGTATAGGTCGGTAAGAAGAGACATCAGACGGTGGTTTAGCTGGTTTGGGGAATATAAGGGTCTTGGATACTTTCCAGTCTGTGGGGAAAAAACCTGTACGTAATATGAATGTATAAATGAGCGCCAGAAGGGTGAGTAGTACAACGGGGCTTTCTTTAATATGTCGATATGTGATGGAGTCGAAGCCTGGTGAGGTATTGCGTTTGTGCTGGACGACAGAGGTGATTTCCGATACTGTGATGGGACTGGTAAGAACATGATTGGGAAGTGGATGAGAGACATGAGGTTGAAGTGATGGACAGTTAAGGTCAACTTGGTCTACTGGATGATTGTTGCCTGTGTTATCCGAGTCAGAGGGTGTGAATATAGTTTGGAGGTAATCAGCAAAGGCATTTGCTTTTTCGGTGTCGGAATGTAATGGCGTATCTTGTAGAAGAAACGAATATGGAGTCTTAGAATGCTTGCCACAAAGAGAATTGAAGCGTTTCCAGTAGCGACTAGGATGACTTGTATCGGATAGGTGATTGCAAGTTTTCACCCACTGGCGTAATTTGTAAGCAGAAATGTAGTTACGGACTGTGAGTTGAAGTTGGGGATGAAGTCTGAGGGGTCGGGATTTCTAGTGCGTAGAAATTCGCGGTAAGATTGTCGTGATCGACGAACAAAGGCTAGATATTGGGGAGGGAGTTTTGGACGATATGGAAGTGATTCAGATTGTGGAATATAGAGTGAAGATGCCTGTTCAATGGAAGTGGTTAAGTGAGTGACTATATCTGTGAGTTCGTCCGGCGTAGTGGGAGATGTCTAATCGACTAAGGTGTTTGAGAGGTAGGAACGATATTGAGTCCAGTCTGCTTTGTCATAGCGAAGTGATATGCGTGGCGAAAATGAGGATTTGATAGTAGCCAGGCCTCAATGGTATATGAGCTTGATTGGAGCGTGATCACTGCCAATTAGGTCAAGGACATCAACAGTACAATGATTAATGATTGTGTTTGAGACTATTGCTATATCTGGAGTGGTATTACTGATGGGGCGAGTACAGCGAGGGAGATTAAGTTAAGTTTCTGTGGTATGAACTGTGATGAAGTCGGTGAAAGAGGTTTGTTCGGCTATGAAAGTTGACATCAGCCAGGATAATGAAGTGGTTATAAGTATTAGAAATGTGTGAGAAGAAAGCATGAGGTATAGGAAGGCCGGGGCGTACATAGATAGTAGCAAGGGTGAGGGCGATGTTACGGAAGTATAATGTGGTGATGATGTGTTCTGGGAGATGCAAGATAGGACAGTTATGAGACCGAAACGGGATTGTATGTCGGAAACCTATCGCAGCTCCACCATTGGCTCTGAGGGCTGGCATATGACTATCGTGACGGAGTAAAGTGAAACTTGAAAAGGAGCAAGATGAAGTGGGTTTGAGAAAAGTTTCGTTAAGGAGGAAAGCTGTGACTTGTTCTTCGACTAAGAGTGTTTCGAAGAGCACTTTGTTTTTAACAAGGGATCGGATGTTAAGAAACAAAAATACTATGTCCATACTGGGTACGATTATACTGAGGTTTCGAGGTAGGTTGTGTGGAAGTGAACATAGTTATTAGAGTAAGTTGCGAACAATGATACATGAAATGTAGATTTCGCAGCGACAATAATTTGTTGAAGAACGTGTTGGCGTTGAAAAGGGTGGATGTTTTGCAAAGTGAGAGCAAGAAATTCCAGTAATTGACTAACTGTAACGGAATCAGCAACGGAATTATCAGTGGAAGTGGATGATTCAGCGGTTTTCAGCGGAACAACAAGTTCGGGATGGGACTCTTGAGCAGAAGATTTGCCTTTGCACTTATAACTATAAGCTGGGTGTGGCTCGGTACAAGTAGGACATTTTGGAGGCTGTGCCATGTTTGGACAAGAACGAGTTTGGTGAGGTCTAGAACAAAAGCCGCAAACTGTAGGATTTTGACAGTCAGATGTGTGATATGAATTGTATTGTTGGCATTTTTCGCAGCGTAGTGTGTAACAAAAGCCGCCACTGAATCTGAATTGGAAGAAAATCGTCAGGACGTCTTTTATTACAAAGCAGAAGCAATATATATATATATATATATATATATATATATATATATATATATATATATATATATATATATATATATATATATATATATATATAACTTATATTGTAAAACATCGAAAGAAAGAGAGAAAAATTGTTGTAACATTCTTTTAAATTTTTTGAAAAAGTAAAGATCTTGGCGATAAAAAAGAAGAGAAAAGAAAAGGTGGTAAATTGTAATAGTATTTCCAGACGGCAACACTGATTTCTTCCTTCCTCCGGGCGTAGCGGACTCCCGGCCGGTGAGTTACGCTCGACTTGTGTACAAGTAACGGAAGTGACAACTTCGAAGATAGTGTCGCTCTACATTACCAGTGTACAAGTGATAGTTCGATTCTCATAGTGTACCCCATACTCAAGTTTTGTGTGTGTACTATTTGTAGTGAAGTGTTCGCCTCCAAATAATCTTGTGATATTAGTGAACAATTACCCCGCCTCATGGCGGAGGTATCGGGAGGTGCTTCCCCTCCCCCCTCGATAGTGACAGTACCAATTACTCACAGCGGTAACGAGGTGCACATGGACGAGACTATTCCAATAGCTACCGAAATTACAGTTAATTCCACCCCGGCGATTAATATATATTTACCTCATCATGCACCACCATATGTGGTACATGTGGTTCCAACCTCTACTTCAGACAATAATGCAACTACGGTGCGAAAACACCCGCAAGTTCTCGGTAAAATACTCTTCCAAACGAAAGTGACGGGAGTTAAATCGTTTCACCCCACAGGAAAAAACCTTATTAAGATAGAATTTCATACAGGCCAACAGGCGAATGAGTTCCTTCAACATGACCTCCTCAAAACCCACGGCTGGTCGGCCTTCGTGCCGTACTACACAACCCGCTCTGTGGGCATTATCCACGGTGTATACCCGGAGTTTTCAGAAGAAGAAATACAAGACAATCTAGTGTGTAGAGCACAAGTGATAAATGTAAGACGCATCAAAAAGCGCGTGGATTCGGACATCCGAGCCACTCACTCCGTAGTACTAACTTTTGACTCCCAACGTCTTCCGGATTTTTGTTCACTGTATCATTCAGGCCATACCATACATACATATGTACCGGCAGTCAAACAATGCAGAGAGGGCTGTTACCGTCTGGGCCACCTACAGAGGGCGTGCCGATCAAAACAAAAACTTTGTTACCGTTGCGGAGCTCCACATGACCCCAGTGCCTGTACTCAAGATCCCAAATGTATTAATTGTGGGAGGGGACATATGGCCACTGATCCACAGTGCCCAGAACGAAAACGCCACCAACGCATCAACCAACTTATGGCGACAGAGAAAATCACATACAACGAAGCCCAAAAAATTATTCCCTCGACCAAACCATCTTCTCCTAAAACCTGCTCTAACCAGGTCCACAATTCATCATCTCCCTCTCACACACCGCATCTACCCTATATTTTCAAGGGACCATCCACGTCAGCCACTTCCTTCCAACCCCCACCCTCCCGCTTCAATCTACCCAGCCCCTCATCAACACCTCGAATTCCTACTTGGCCTGTGGGACGAACGCAGGACCAAAGCAAAAAACGCAGAGCGCCTCGGCAAGATGAAGAGAAGGGGTCGTCAGAAGAGACAATACACTCGTGGTTTCCAGGATCGTTAAACAGTAAACAACGTAGGACTCAGGAAGACTTAAATGAACAACCAGGAGAGCGCATACCCATACATTGCCGTAGGACGTCGAGCCATTCTAGGAACTCCGCTGAAACCGAGCCATCTAAAGACTCATTAAACACTTTTCTACACAACTTATTGGCTAGTATCGAAAAATACGCTGCTATCAATTATGGTATTCAATCCTCAACGCAACCCACAGAAGAATCTCCGCTCTATAAACTCTTACGCGAATACTTCCGAACCCTAGAGAATGGTCATTAATTCCGCCTTCAAAATTTTACAATGGAACTGCAGACAACTCAGAGGAAAGGAACCATTTCTCTGGCATCTATGCCGTATCTTCACTCCCACTATACTCCTTTTACAAGAAACATGGACTTCTTTAGAATATGCTCCAAGGATTCCTGATTACAGATTGTACAAGCAGCATAGAATAGACGGTTATGGAGGAGTAGCTGTTGGTTTCCATAAACAGATTCCTAATGAGGAAATCCAACTGATAGATCTCCAACATCCTCTGTTGCAACCGCCAATACAAGCACAAGGTTTCCGATACAAACAGTTACATATTCTAAACGTATATTCTCCACCTAACCAGGAAATTCCGACGACTCTCTGGACATACTTCTTTACGCAATGTAGGCCACCATGTATCATCGCAGGCGACCCGAATACTAAAAGTGTACTATGGGGATCATCGAGAAACAATAGGGCGGCGGACCACCTAATTGAGGCTCTGGAAGGACAATCATTATTAATAGCAAATGATGGAACGGCTACTCGCCTACCCAATTTGAATTCACCTCCATCTGCACCTGACATAACTTTGCTTAGTGTAGACATCTACCTTCAACACACCTGGCAAGTGTACGGCTACACGGGAGGCAGCGATCACTATCCTATAATCACCAACTTGGCACATCTGCAAGGAGTCCGATCACCATCTCAACCCGGCTACGCCTTTACTCCGATGCCCCATGTCAACAGTATTTATGACAAGGAACACTATCAGGTATATATAGACCACGCAATCACTTCTTTGCAGCCTACGGACGGAATCAATTCAATACAACACTTGACGGATTCCATCGTCGCCGGCGCTCATCAGGCAGAACGAAGCAGGGAACCCCGAAGAGAAAGACTTCGACGTTATAAATATCCATGGTGGGATACTTATTGCCAAAAATTACTGAACAATAGTAAAAAGGCTCAAAAACAATATTTCCATGATAGAACTCCGGAAACATACTTTCTCTCAAAACAGGCACAGGCTAAACTCAAACAATATATACAAAGATGTCGTAAATCACATTGGCAACAGTTTTGCAACACTCTCCAAGCAGGAACCAGCGCAAACTCAATCTGGAAATTCATAAGAAACAATTTGTCATCACGCCCTCTACAGGCAGCGTCACAGCTCAACCCCTCCTGGTTAGAGGAATTTCACTGCAATTTAACGGGCCCAACAGCCTTGTCTTCACGAACAGCATTGTGGTCAACCCTTCCTACTACATCACTATCGCCTGCTCTCGCAACCATATACTCTGAAGAATTTGCAGAAGCCTTATCGGCGGGAAGACACACGAGCCCGGGAGCAGACCGGATCACCTATCAGCACCTGCAAGATCTTCCAGCCTCTGGTCAACAACTACTAAAGCAGTGCTATCAATATGTCTGGTCTACGGGACATATACCGCCCAATTGGAAATATCACTTAGTAATACCGATTCTTAAACCGAAAAAAACAGGGGGTCACGCCAACAGTTATAGACCTATTACCCTGCTCCTCTGCCTCAGTAAAGTGCTGGAAAAAATTATATTAAGGAAAATGGAATGGTACCTTGAATACCATAATATTCTTCCACCTACAATTATAGGAGCTCGTAAAGGTAAGGCTACGCACGATGCGCTCTCCACCTTTCTCATCGACATCTGGCAAGCCTTTCAACATCGACAATATGTAGTGGCTCTTAAATTGGACTTTGACAGAGCATATGATCAGATCAACCTAGATAGACTGGTGCAGCATCTCTCAGAAGCAAAAATACCATCTCAATTTATCAGGTATGTACACAATTGGCTGGTTAATAGACATATTAGTATAAAATATCAAGGGAAAATCTCTGACCCGCGCATCACCTCTCAAGGACTACCTCAAGGCTCATGTCTCAGTCCGCTTCTATTCAATCTTTACATACTAGAATTTCACCTAGCATTGAGACAACATGTCAGAATCCTGAGTTATTTCGATGATCACTTATTATATGTACGCAGCTCATCTTTAATTGAAGCCAAACACAAACTTCAAGCCGCTCTACTATACATCCAACATTGGAACTTAAACAATGGTATGCACGTCAACTGGGAGAAAACTACCTATACCATTTTCACCAGGAAACGACAAGTAGGAAACTTTCAACTGCAAATAGACAACCACATACTAACACATCAACCACAGCTGCCTTACTTAGGAATTCACTTTGACTCCCGTCTATCTTGGAAGCCTCAATTAGCATCCCTTCAGGTCAAGATTCAACCTTACATCAATATCATAAGAAGTGTTAGCAACAAAAAGTGGGGGACGGACATAGGACCACTCCTTCGAATATCACATCAATGTATAGAATCCATATTGAATTATGGCGGTTACCTCCTATCTCCGATTCCAGCGAGACTCAGTACTATACCTCTCCAACTTCAAGCTCTTACTCACCGCACGATATTTTCATTACCGCAATCTGCACCGACAAATGCTCTCTTAGAAGCAGCAGGTACAATACCGTATCAGATACAAACACAGTACACGGCTGCCCGATACATCATGAGCAGATTAGGAACTTCTTCATCTACAGTTATTCCGAAACTGGAACTGCTCTATACACAAAATCGAACCGGTTCTTTACCATATCGCCAAAGACTTCCCTGGCTGTATCAGGCTTATGTTAACCTCCGCCGTTGGACACATGTTATCTATCGCAATCCTCGCCTGCCATGTTATAATAGTCAGTATACTACCACTCTTCAATCAGTGGAACTGGAATTTCCAATCACCACTACCAAAAGAACGAATCTCTTATGTCCGCGAAGCGTGGCGCCGAGATGGGAAAATTATATGGAGCAACATCATCCTTTCCGCACTCTGATCTATACAGATGCTTCCAAACGAACGCAAGGAAGACTGGAATATACAGGAGTGGGCATATACGTACCCCACACAGCTCAGTTTGTAATTCAACGATTACCAAATCAAATGTCTATATTTCACGCAGAACTATGGGCTATTCGCACAGGATTAAGACATGCAATACAGAATAAATATCGTTCCTTCGGCATCTGTAGTGATAGCCTTAGTGCCTTACAAAGTTTACATACAACGGCTTTATCGAATCGAGTATCATGGATTCATAGTAATATTAAACAACAACTTTCGATTCTTAGGGAAAGAGGTCAATCTGTCTCCTTTTTCTACAGTCCAGCACATCTCGACATACCTGGCAACACTGTTTCAGACATATTGGCAAAAACCGGAACACAGGAAGATCATATCATCAACATCCCTCTTCCATCACAGAGTCTACACGCTTTACTTCAGCATCAAAGACAAGAAAATTGGAGACGCTACCAAGAGCAAACAAGACATGGCAAAGGTAAACACTTCTGGAATATATTTCCAAGTCCTACGACCAAAAAGTGGATTTCACCCGAAGGTTGGACGAGGAGACACGTCTGTTTACTTTTTAGGTTATATCTAGGCATAGCCCAAACGCCCTATCGTTTATATCAGCAAGGATACCGCAATACTCCTTCCTGTTACTGTGGAGATTCAGAAGGAAGTCTACCCCATCTCATCTTTCAGTGTAAGTTACCTCCTGCTTATCGTGATATCCTTTACATGGTTCTGTATCGGTACCACAACACAACACCAGTGAATGTGTCGTTTATCTTAGCGCATAATATACGCACCGTAGTTTATCATCTTCTCCAATACATAATAGTGAACAACATTTCGCTCTAACAATACCTTTTACTACAATTCAGTGAACATATTTAACAAGATCAGTTCATCTTAGTGGACCGTATAAAGTGCACCAATACCGTCACAATCCTCAGTTTATAAACTGTCCAAAGGTGAAAGCCGGGGCAAGAAAGCAACAAGAACAAGAACAAGAGTTACGCTCGGAATTAAAAGGTGTGAAGATGTCTGATTGAGGCTAGTGTGAACAAGAGGAAACGTGGAATTGCTACACGACCACGAGTTTGTTCGATCGGTATTAGTAACTTCGTGTGATTTTTGAATGGTTCATTTAAAGGAGACAAAGTTTAACAATTATTAATAACGATTATATCTGGAAGTATAAAAAAGAGTGAACCGAAACACTCTCGTAAATGTTGAAAAGTGGGGCAGGAAAGTGGAGCCGTGAAAAACAAGGGATTAGTTTTAATTCCCAGTGCAATTCGATCCTGGTATTGAAAAAGAAAGAATTGAAAGTGAATGATTTGTTGTTTAACTACATAAATTACCAGATCGTTGTTTTGCAGTAATATTTGATGCAAAATCAAATACTCCACTTTGTTTCGTCTACTTGGATACGTTATTAGATTCTTTCTGAGAGGATAGTTTCTTACGTCTTTCCTTTCGTTATTTGTGGTGTATTGAGTGGGTTGAGTAAGCCAAATTGAAGGTCGATTTCCATCCAGAGGAGAAGGACGGCGAGATACAGTTGGTAAAGAAAGGTATTAGACCAATATTGAGAGGTAAGAACTATTTCAATTTTTGTACTTCCTTGTGACCCTTGTTAAATGTTAGGGATATTTTTTCCATAGTTCTTGTTGGTTGTCTCGTAGTATTATTTCTTTGATCAGGATTTTTCCATTGTTCGATAAATGCGAAAGTTGTCTGGACCGTTATCGAATTCAATTGCCGTTTTTTTGACAAAAAATCTCAGCTCGATCCTTGTTAATGACATTTTCAGCAGTCGAAGAAGGAGAAACATTCTGTTGTTGCCTGGAAATACTACGTTTTGTATTGGAAAGAGAGTAATTGATAACTAAAATTAAAATTAATAAATTGACGGGATCAATCCCAGTGCCATTTGATATAAGTGTGTGGCGTGACCACTCATATATTTTGCTTCTTAATTATTTCATTCTAATTTGATTTACAATTTTTCAAAATATAAAGAAATTAAAGAAATATAATTGCCTAAAACATAAGGTTAGAGGGAGGTTTGTCTCTAACCCCCCCCATAATTTGTGAATCAGTAACGATTGACAGTTGCTTGCATCAGATTGTCACTAGATAGCTTTGATAATTGTTAAGAATTGGTATATATACGCAAAATAAAATAAAAGATATTAAATTTCTTATTGGAATTATTGTTGATTAACGTCGCATTCAAATACGTCATTTCATATTCAATTATTCGTTGGAATTATTGTTGGTTCACGTCGCATTCAAATACGACATTTCACTTATTTATTTTTCGTTCTAATAGTATACTTATTGTTATCCACTTTTTGGAATTCAATAAAATCAATAAAACAAGGATTTTTGTGTGATTATTTCCAGATTTTGTGTGTGTATGTTTGTGTTATATTATTGCAGCCGAATTTTGTATGCTATTTTTTACTGAAGGTTGGAGGAAAAAAACACCGATTGAACCAATAAAAGGTAAGGGTTGTTGGGGGGATTGAGCTGAGATCTCGCATACAAGAAGCTTCAGATGTTCCGCACCCAAAGCGCCCGATTGATGAAGGCTGGTTTACATTTTTTTTGTGTGCTGACCGGAATCTTTACGGGCGCGTTATAAGTTTGTTCCGAGCGTAACTCCGGTTCATTCAGTGAGTTTTTTTATTTCTTTCGATTCATTTAGTAATTAAGAATACGAGTTTATTTAGAAATAGCGTTCATTAATTTTTCAATATATAAGATTATTTTGTACACTCAACCGCATAAGTGTTTACTCCTTAATAGAGTTCGGTTGCTTTGGACTGTGATGTTAAGTGAATAAGTATTAATTGTTAATAAACAGTTTGTTTACGGAATCGAAAATTAGAAACTTGAATAAGGATTTAGAATTAATTTGCATTAAAATTTGAGAATTTCATATTTATGAACGAAATTTCTGATCGCAGTCATAGTTGCTTTTGTTCAGTTGATATTGAGTGGTGTTGCTGGTGTAGTGGTACTATCTCTGTAGTGTTACCGTACTTTAAGTATTTTGTAGATAATATATTATTTGTTTATATTAATATTTATGTATAAATTGTTAGTTATATTATTAATCATGTGTTCTTCACAGCTGAATGATTGTATTATTGATATTCCTGAGGAATTTTCGGAATACGTTATGGTTGATCGTACTGGCTTTCCCGATAATAGTAATAGTAATTTTGGTGAAATTTCAATGTCTCTTACATCTCCATCGAATATAAGGGGGATTGATAATTATTCAAGGTTGGGAAACGTTAGCCTTAATCTTAGTGAGCATAATACAGGGTGTTCTAATTTGTCAAGGGCAAGTCGAGATGTCAATGCTTCCTCTGTAAATAACGTTAATCCCTATTCTAGACGAGTTGAATTTGAAATGCCAAATCAGAATAATACGAGTAGTCAGGCACAGGATCATAGATATTTAAATATGCGTAATTATTATCAAAGAGTAACTCAGATTAGGAATTCGACGCCGAAAGGTTTTACTGCTCACACTACATTCTTTAACCCTTTGACATCCAGATTTCCCGAGCGTAATGACATTCAGTTTTCACAACCTAATAATTTACAATCAAATGAAGCTGGAGCTTCTAGCCAAGTTTTATATCAAGGCATTGAAGAGAACTTGATGTTAAAATATACGTTTAATAAAACTAGTCAATATCTTGAGGAAAGGTTCCGGGATATTAAAAATTTTAGTGGTGAAGATAGTTTACAGACCTTTGAGGTTTTGTATAGAATTGAAGAGTTGTTGAATTCCACTAGTTATTCAATACAAATGATTCTGACTATCCTTATATCGAAATGTGATGGAGCCTGTTTGAGAGAAATACAGTGTGCCCTACAAAATCATTTAAATTGGGATCAAATTTGTAAGAGGTTTACCTCATTATTTATGACTTCTGTTTCTAAACATTCTTTAATATCGGAGAAAATATTTCGTAGGCAAGGTCTTTCGGAATTAGTAGACCATTATGTTCGATCAATTATATATTCAATTAAGTTCTTAGGATTTGTAGGATCTGAAGGCGAATTAGTTGAATTGATTTTGAGCGGTATGAACCCTTCGATACGTTTTCGAATGTTAGATGATTATGTTCCTAAAAGCCGATCAGAACTGATTGAAATTTCTGAGAAATATGTATTAAGACAACGTAGTCAGTTAGACTTTAATAGAAGAATGACGTCTAGTAAAGGTCAAAACAATATTATACCTAGTTCTTCTCGGAAATTTGACAATAGAAAGTTTTCAGGACATAATGTATTCTCCGTTAATGATTTTACGGGGTCAGATAAAAATTTTGTAAAACCTCAGAGACAAATAATCGAGTTTTCCAGGTCGAGAGATTATTCCTTCCGAACGAAGTGACACAGTAGCTTCTTTTATCGACGGAATTATAAATGGACAGAGAGTTGATTGTTGTTTGGATAGTGGTTCGTCCTTTAATTTAACAACATATAGGTTGGTGAAAAAGTGTGGTGCACTTCAATATATTAGAAAAGTTCCTGAACGAACTGTATATGCAGCATCTGGTTTACAATTTTCGACGAATGCTGAAATTATTTTATTTCTTAATTTATCCGGACACTGAAAAAATTAAATTTAAAGTGGTAAATGAATTGCCATATGACTGTATATTAGGAACACCATTCTTACGTGGAACTCGATCGAACATAGACTATGCATCGAATTGTTTAGTGCTTAGGAATGGCAGTAAACGTCTTCGATTGAAATTTAAAAGAATTAATCATGTGGATGATTATGCAGGATTTAGATCTGGAGATAGGGGAGACCAGTTAAGACAAAATAGTAATTTCGGGAACTTTAGGGTCCAACAAAGACAATCCTCATCGGATGTTAGATCTGGCGATCGGATTGACCATCGGGATCCGCAATCTAGATTTAAGTCAGGAGACGTGGTAGGCCACTTTCGAAAGGATAGTTCTAAAACATCTTTTGGAATTTCTACGAAATTTAAATCGAAACAGAGAAATTTTTTCAGATTACCATCGGGTGATCGTGATGGCCAATGTTCGGTTGATCGAGTTTCAGTAATGATGGATAATAGAGATCGTCGAAAGGATGATGGACATGTAACTATGGAAGAGAGTGATGATCGCTTGTACCCACAGTTAGGTGTATCCTATGGCAATGAAGAACATATGGTTTCGTTGTATCTTCGTTCGGAAAAGAAATTTAATCGATTTCAGAACATTGGGGTGCAATGTGAAATAAGTTTAGATGACGTTGAACGGAAATTATTGCATATTACTGCTCCAAGTGATTCCAACTTAAAAGAACTTAGAGATCTGGTTCGTAATATGGAGGAGAACCCTATAGGGGATCGAAATGTATGCGATAATGGGATTGAAGCAGATGTTTGTAACATTTCAACTAACACATCGCTTTATGGGTTTGCTTCAGTAGTCCCAGGCAGGATAGAAGATCTAGTTGAACCCAGTGGTGTTGTGAACGTCAATCAACTAGTGAGGGACCAGGCACTCCAACATGTGTTGTCACCTGTTGAGGATATGAATATTCGTAAAGAAGAAATAGTTTCTTGTGTTGAACAGAAAAAGAAGAGGAAAAAGAATAAAAAATAGAAAAGGAAAGTTGAAAAGAAGAGTGATGGTGTCACCTGTAATCAGATAGTATCAAAAGAGAATCCATTAACACAGAGGGACGTTTCTCCGGTTGATAATGTTGAGAGTGATTCGCAAGCTTCGGACATTGATCTAGAACAGGCTAATAACTTTTATAAATTATTACATCGAAATAAAAAGTATTTAGACCCGGAGTTAACTCACAAGGGGAGGAACCAATCTGAACTAAACACACAGGTGAATAAACCTACAAAAAGTGATTGTATCAACATACAGGTGAATAAACCAACTCAAGAGGAAGATAAACTTAAGACTTGGAAATATTCGGGTTCGGATATTAAGGATTTTGTATCTGAGGTTAAAACATCTTATAATGATGTTATAAATAAAAGAGTAGGGTGTATTAAAGACTTTGTTGGTCGACTATACTTGAAAGAACAAAAACCTTTTAAAGAAACACCATTTCCGATACCTCGACAAAAGGAACAGGTTTTTGATTCTCAAATTAAGGAATTGATTGATCAAGGGATTTTAGTCGAAGTCGATCATTCTAATTATGCCAGTGGGTGTTTCCTCGTGAAAAACAAAGACGGTACCCATCGTCTAGTCGGGAATTTCTGTAAAGCTAATTCATTGATTGTTAATGACGTATATCCTTCGCCTAATCTCGACGAGTGTTTGACTGCCTTGGCGGGTAATACAGTGTTTTCCAGATTGGATCTCAAGAAAGCATATCTACAAATCTACCTCCATGAAGACTCTAGAGAAATAACTACCATAGTAACACCTAAGGGTAGTTATCAATTTACTCGAATTCCGGTCGGAATTAAGACTGGAGGTAACATACTCGCCCGGGCAATGAAAAAGATTCTCGGAGATTTGGTTAGTGAGAGTGTACGCATATATTTTGATGATGTGCTTTTAAGTACAAAAACTATAGAAGAACATAAGAAATTGATGATTAAGGTGCTTGATCGTTTTCGAAAATATAATATAACAATTTCTCCAGAGAAGAGTTTGTTCTTTTATAGGAAACTTAAGTACCTTGGCTATATTATAGACGGTAACACTATGGAAATAGATCCATCTAGAGTGTCTGCGATAAGAAATATACCTCCACCCAGGAATAGAAGGGGTTTAATGAAGATATTAGGACTTTTTTCATATTACTCTAAATTTGTTCCTCAATTGCAGGAAATTATGGTTCCTTTAAGTGAACTTAAGTCTATTAATAGAAAATTTACTTGGACAAGTGAGGAACAAAAGATTCTAGATAAGTTGAAAGATTTGTTGATTAACAATATAGTTCTTAAAACACCAGATTTAAATAAAAGGTTCATAGTCCATGTTGACGGGGGAGGACGTGCGATTGGAGGGGTCCTCGCTCAGAAAAACGATGAAGGTATAGCTGTCCCTGTCGCATTTTATAGTAAACGACTCTCGGAAGCAGACAAACATAGAAGTATTTACGAGATTGAGTTTATCAGTCTCGTAAAAACCATTTCAAGATATAAACATTATTTTTGTTTCAGAATTTGATATATATACCGATAATAAAGCCTTGAGTTGGATCCTAAACAACTCAAAGAGATTGTTGAAATATGGCCCTTTGGTAGAGACCTTGTGTCAATTTAATTTTGTTATTCACCACATCCGCTCAGGAGATAACATTGTAGCCGATTTTTTAACACGGATGCATGATCCTTTTGAGTTCAATATTTGTGACAGTCCTATTGGTTTGCCTTCATTTAGGAATAATATGAAAATAGCAAATACTTGGCGTTTGCCATTAGTTAGGGAGCCAATAGATGTTTTACAAAAGGAAGATCCTGAACTATCGAAAATAATAGAAAGACTAGAAACAGGTGAACAAGTTACAGGTTATTCTTTAAATAATAAGATTTTGATGAAAAGAACGAATTCTGTCATAAATCCATTCAAAATAGTGATTCCAAAAGGACTACAGCGTATTATTATTGAATATTTTCATGATGATCGACTTACGGGCTCTCATTCTGGAGTTTTTCGAACGTTAAGGAAAATCATGAAAAGATTTACGTGGAATAATGTCGTGATGGATGTAAAGCAATATGTGAGATCGTGTGATATTTTTCAGCGTGTTAAGGAATCGAATCAAAAGAAGACGGGTCCTTTAGAATCTAAAATAGCAAAAAGAATAAATTCTTGTTGGGCTTATGATATTATTGGTCAACTCCCATCCTCACAGGGCTACAAGTTCATTTTAATAGGAGTCGATTATGCAAGCAGGTTCGTAGTCCTAGAGAAAATGAAGAAAATTACTTCCACCTTGTTAGCTAAGATGTTTATGGACATTTTCAGTCGTCTAGGGTATCCGGAGACTCTAGCAACTGATAATGCTTCGGTTTTTGTATCGGAGTATTTCCCTAAGTTTCTCTTTGGATTTGGTATTAAATATATAAGAATTAGTCCATACCACCCAGAGGCGAATCCAGCGGAAAGATTCATCAAAACTCTGAAATCGGCGATGAGAGCTTATTGCTCAAACAAACACAATGGTCAAATCTTATTCCAGAACTCCAGTATTCTTTAAACATCTGCGAACATTCAGGACTGAAAGGTGTTCCAATGGAACTTCCAATGGAACAAGAGGCACAGACGACCTAGAGGGCTGTACACGATGTTTACGTTTATAAATATACGCTCCATGAGAGAGCAGGTTGTCATTTGTGCTTTGAGAGGACGTAAGTACACGCATCATGTAGGTGGCACCAGTATTGTTTCGTATAAGAACAACCTTTTGAATAGTATGCCCTTCATACTGAAGTTTCTCTTGAACTTCTTCATCGGTATACGAGGGATCAACGCCACGAATGACCACGGAAAGAAGTGGAGGCCGTTTTAGTGGAGGCGCTTGTTTACGTTTAGCGGTGTTAAGAGATGTAATGATAGCCTGCTTTCCAAAAATCTCAAATGAAGCTTTATTCCGAACTAGTATAGCGAAATTCGGGTCCGGTGATTTCAGTATCATGTCGTTTCGTGATTTTACAACTTGGGACAAAGGAGCACTCGGTAGATACTTGCGGAGTTGAATCGTTACGAATTTCTCATTACTATACTTGGTGTCAAAATTTTGAAAGCAGAAAATAATGAAGTACTGGGATAGGCGATGATGAAGATGAAAGATGAGATGAATCATTGATGTTTGTTGGCTGGGCTTCCATGTCTGAAGCATCTGAAGCATTTTCTCGGTGTTGTCTCTTTGCCGCTTGGCGAGGCTGCTTAACCGAGTCAGCATAGAGTTGTTGACCGTGTGGAGATCTGGATCTCGTGGACACGTTAGAAGTTGTAGAGGCAGTAGAACTGCCTGACTGTGTACGCTGTCTGTTGCTCATATCCTTCCGCTTGGTCACTTTCGCAGCCGAAGCAGAGGGAATGGCAAACACAGGAGGAAGGCCATGATGGCGTCCATCCACCGAGGATCCAGTAGTATTTGCAGGATCAGCCATAATAGAGAGATGTGAGCCTTGATAATGATGGAGTGATACGTGACGTGAGAGATGAATGAGATGAGCAAGGTGGGACAACCCGTTTGGATAGTTG
Organism: Thermobia domestica; assembly: GCF_964235325.1. Classification (NCBI taxonomy): domain Eukaryota; kingdom Metazoa; phylum Arthropoda; class Insecta; order Zygentoma; family Lepismatidae; genus Thermobia; species Thermobia domestica. Next base: position 121,837,953 of record NC_137456.1, on the reverse strand, counting down.
TCCAGGTGGGGCAATTCCCCTGGCTCGATCTGTGGATCCGGCTGCCCTTGGCTAGATAAGTCTGACAGACGGTTCATGAGAAAGAGACAGAAGGTGAGGCCCAGGATGAGGAAAAGGAAGGTTTTTCCAAAAATCGTCACCATACAATGAGTAACGCTTCAGAGCACAGCTCTGGAAAAGTATGTCCTAACACCAAAGATTTTTTTACAGTCTACCCGTTTAAAGGGTTGCCCCCTTTCTTCGGGGAAGTGTTGCATTGATATTGTGGAGGCTATAACAATTATGGTTGGTCTAAGGGTTTTTCTCTTTATTCATTATTTTAAAGACATGAACATATATACATTAGAAATAAACTTGAACTGGTGATATACATAAATAAAATAATAATAACAGAAAATGTGCAGGGAGGCGATGAGTAATATGAAACAAGAAAATAACAAAATTAGTGCAGTGCATTAGGTTCAGTGCGTGAATATAAGAACAAATATGAAAAACATGAAAAGGAATAACAAGTCATAGCAAAACATAGCAGCAATAATAGAACTCATAGGAATAGTTATTTGAAATGATGATGAAATGAGGATGAATTGTTCTGGACGCCACAACACGAGGTTTTGTTAGTGAACAGATGCGGTTATCTTCTGTTCCTGGGGCTATTCAGGAACTGATGTAGACAGGAGAGGCCCATGTTAGTAGGTATTTTATGTGCATATGATGGATATATGGAAGATGACAGATGACGTGGATGATATATAGCAAATACTTCTGGGTCGCGGTCGGCAGGATCTATTTGCAAGTGGTACAATGTAAGATAGTGCTGTAGCGGAGAATCAACGTATCGTGGTGGTGCATCATTGTCTCTGTCATAGCGTATTACGTCCTGAAGCATGGGGTGTTGTAAGTCAAAACGTTGCGTAATATAACGGATGCGAAGCTTTTCTAGATGAGTTAGCAATGGTGGAAAACCTATGAGGTCATAGAGGAGCCTAGTTGGACTTGGTAATTTAATTCGATAGGCCAATCTGAAAGCAGGTCGCTCCATTATTGATAATTGTTTACAAAATTTGTCGGGGGCAGCAGCCCAAGCTGTATGGCCGTAAGTTAAAGTAGTCCTCATAAAAGCTTTGTAAGTATGGAGGACAGTAGGTGGTCGTAAACCCCAGCTGGTTCCAACTAAGCGTTTAAGGAGATTTAGTCTGTTCTTGGCTTGAGTAATATTTTTTTTTAAGATGCGATGTCCAAGTGAGCTTTGTGTCAAATATCACCCCAAGGTAGGTAAGAGAAGATGAAAGAGGAACTGGCGTGTTGTCCACATGAATGTTTAATAGATTTGAATTGCGAAGCACTCTGGATCGTCTACCAGATGGTAGAAATACAATAGATTGTGTTTTCGCAGAGTTAATACTGAGTCTCCATACGTCACACCAGTGGACAAATGTGTCAATGGCTGGCTGCATTAGTCTGTTGATACGTTGGATAGTACGAGCCGTTGTTAGAAATGCTGTGTCGTCAGCGAATTGATAGACTTGGACGTGAGGAGTGACTCTGAGATCAGCAACGTAAAGTAATTACAGCAATGGAGACAAAGAAGAACCTTGAGGTACGCCAGAGTGTAAGAAAATTGGGTGTGATAGAGCGTTGTTGATAGAGATGTATGCAATACGTCCGGTTAAGAAGGCATCGATTAAGCGTATATAAGATATGGGTAGCAGATAATTATGCAATTTGTATATCAAGCCAGGATGCCAGACTTGATCAAATGCCTTTTCCAAATCAAATGTAACTAAACAAGAAGGAAATCCCTTATTGTATTGGTTATAAATGGCAGAGGTAAGTCGCAATAATTGATCTAGTGTGCTGAAACGCGGTCGGAAACCAGCTTGATGGATTGGCAGAAGATTGTATGTAAGGAGGTGTTCGTGAAGCCGTCGAACGAGTATACGTTCGAATATTTTGCAAAGACAGCTTGTTAAATGGATTGGACGATACGACTGGACATCAGATGGTGGTTTCTTTGGCTTAGGAAATAAAAGAACTTTGGAGTATTTCCAATCGAGCGGAAAGAAGCCAGTTCGAAGGATGAACGTGTAAATATGACTGAGAATCAACACCAAAGACATCAACTTCCAAGTATATCAGAAGTTACTAATAATTGTCAGTGAGAATTTTACTTTTGGAGTTTATTTGCAAGGAGCAAAGCTTTAGGCAGTATATTTGACATGTTTCCCCAGTATCAAATAACGCAAAAATTTCTGCTGTAATCGGTCACGAAAATAATTTTGTAAACCTATGAACTGTCTCACAGTAGTTACATCAGTACAGTGCTGCTACCTGTTGACGGCAGCCGTTCGGTGAATTTCCGCTTCGAACCGTCATTTTTCCTTCACTTCGGCGGGTATCCGCCAAAAGGCGACAGCGGACCGATGGTAGTTGGCGGCACATTGCACATGGGACACTTTCTCCAGAAACAAAGCTAAAAACTATCATTTAAGCTCAACAGTCAGCAGCAGAAAGATAGGCATAACTAATACAGTAGTGCGCTCTGCATTCCTCTGTGGGGGCGTTCGAGGATGGTTTAGAGTATGAAATGCAAATGAGTTACATATCTGCCCTTGAAATTATACTCATTTTCGTACAAATTAAAAGTTATGGGAGTTATGTACGTTTGCTTCATCCACGCAAATGCACATGTGCACCTAACGGCGTAGGCACGGGTTATATAAATGTGTGCTTCATCCATGCAAATGCGCATGCGCACATGCACGACTTAATCACGGGTTATGTACGTGTGCTTCATCCACGAAAATGCTCATATGCACATAACGGTTTAGGCACGGTTTATATAAATGTGTGCTTCATCCATGGAAATGCACATGTGCTCATGCACGACTTAATCACGGGTTATGTACGTGTGCATAATCCACGCAAATGCGCATGTGCACATACACGGGTTATGTATGTGTGCATCATCCATGCAAATGCACATGTGCACATGTACGGCTTATGCATGGATAGTGCACATGTGCTGTACACGTACGTGTTGTTTGGGGAAGTTTCTTGTGTACATTGTAAAGCCTGCGAATATGTACAGAAAATTTCAACCACAATACAGTGCTGGGACGCTTAGTCACAGTCAAACATTTGAATGATATAAAAGCTTCAAAAACGGGTTTCAGCTCAAAACATTATTTTTTTAATGAACATTCAGTGTCTGGAACGCCTAATTCCAGATAACAAGTCGTGAAATTGTACAAGAAACTTTCACTTGGAACAGTGAACATATTCATTCAGGAGCATTCGTACTTTCGAAAATCTAGCGCACGCTGGGTACCAAGACAGCGTTCTGCTTTTCGCCATCACAGAAGAGTTGAAATCTTCATTGAGTTGATGTTGAAGGAGTAATATGACAGGAAAGCCAGGATTTTCTGCATTGTACCATAACATATCTTAATGAGAAAGTTAAGCAGGCTTTTAGAATGGTTCAAACATACTAGCAAATCATCTTGTGACGAATCTTTCCAGCCTTCAGTTAAATAATAGGATAAGTGCATAAATGTGGCAGAGGAGTATATCGAGAAATAAATACAATATACACTTCGTGACGTTTATTCTTTTATTTTATAGTCAAAAGTTTCGGGCTTAAACACCCCTCGTATATGATGTAATACTAATATTACCTAAGCGCTAATCAATAATAACCACTGCTATCAAACTAGACAGTCGGCGACTTACTATTTTGTTTACAGTAAGACACCAAAATTATTACATAATACGCGTATTTTATTTGATTCTACATAGAATGTGGCATAGAAAAGCTCATTTGTTCTATGCTTCTAGCCCGTAATTGGACTTAACACCACGGATACTATTGACACAACGAGTGTTCACATCCGAAACCTTATACTAATAATATTGTAATGTTCGCGCAGCGGTGATGCACTAGACCAGGGTTTCTCAACCTAGGGGTCGCGAAGATAAGCGGAAGAAATAAATATAATTAGAATGTAATACCGAAAAACGTTTTAAATATTATTTTCAATTTTGTTCTGATAAGCATATTTTTATTTTTATACATACTGTTAACAAACAATAAAAATAGGTCTACTAAACATTTTCAACAGTTGCAGTGTTGTTTAAAAATCAATTTAAATGAAAGGGATACAATATGGAACTAATGAGAACTGCACATTGAAATAACAGAAAAATACAAATACAACAAAACCTGCATATTGAAATACAGTTAAAATTAACGGTAATGAAAAATGAAATGAAATGAAATCTTTGAGTTTTACGTCCCACGGTTATGCCGGTTAGGCTAAAGGAGGCTGTGATTATGAGAAATGTATGAAATGGTGGAATGAAGAAAGTGGGAGGAAACAGGAGAACCCCGAGAAAACCCACGCACACGGTGTTTGTCCACCACAAAGTTCACTTGGCGAGGGCTGGGATCGAACCCGGAACCCCAAGCACCAGAGGTGAACGCTCTACCACTGAGCCACCGCGGCCCCTAAACGGTAATGAAATACGTGAGTATGGTGTGATTTCACTGGTGCGGCAATGTCCGGTTCAATTTTCGTGACGCACATTATCAAGTCATTTTCAACTGATAAGCGATTTATTGGCTTTGTTCTAATACTTACCATCGAAGAAAAATCATCTTCGCACAGGTACGGTGCAGCAAATGGAGTTAATACTTTTAAAGCAGCAGATAACAGACTAGGTTATTCTTTTCTCCTCTTCAGCCAGAACGTGTTTAAGTCTTCGTTACGGAAAACCAGTTGCAAGAACTTGTCGCACGATAATTCTATTAGTTGGTCTAGAAGTTGTGGGCTTTGACGGCCTCTCCAATGAAAGGGTTTAATATCCATCTTGAACCTGCACTTTCATCGTAGCGAATATATTCTACCATGTGCTCATGAAGCCCTTCTATGTTTGCAGATTAAACTGGACAACCCTTCAATGTCAAAAGAATTAAGGGAGTTATGAAGTTCTAAAAGTTTCGAACGGCTTTATTTTGAAACAGTATGAGGGATCGGATTCGATATTTGTAACATGAATAAACTGACCAAATTTGATTTTAATTCATTCGCTTTTAGGGAGGTTACTGTATTCACTATATATTAAAAATGGATTCTACTATCATAGAAATAGATGATTATCGTGAGATCTCCGCAATAGGAAAATCCCACATAAGCTTATTAAAAAAACAGAAATTATAATGGGGTCGCTGACAAGAAGATGTGATAAAATAGGGTCGTGATAGGAATTAGGTTGAGTACCACTGCACTAGAACCACTGCACTATGCAACTTTCTGTTACCTCGCAACTAACAAAAACATTCATTACTATCTACACAGCAACAAAGCCGTCCTTTTGTTCTTTTCAGCTACAGACACACTAATGAAACGCTTTCAGAGAGAGAGTGAAAAGACACAGACACTAGTTTTATCTCTCGAGTACCGTATTTTCAGCCCCAGTCAATCTTTATGCAAATAACACATTCTAATTTCATTGTGTGTGAAATGATACATCTAAAATTATGATGTTCCAGATTTTCAGTAGTGATGACATGCAGCATCTTTCAACAAGATTAACGTCTAAACTTTGCTCCAAAATGAAATGAAATTACAAATCCTTCTTTTCTTGTTTTCTTTCTTTTTCCCATTCAGGCAACGTCACTTTCCTCAACTGAAAATCGATTTTCGTTATGATTTCCCGCGAGAAATCTACTGAAAAGCCCACCCAAATTTATAAATAGCAAACGACACAGCGGCGGCGTTTCTATAGGAGCACTACACAAAGTCAAATTTTTTAAATAGTTAAGATACTCTATCCTTCACACACAAACACACACACTAACGTAAGATGTAATTTTCACCCACTAAACGTTATGTAAAACTGTCAGATTAATGGAAAATTTTGATGTTATCAACAAGAAACGCCTACACGAAAACAGAGTTCAAAAAGTTCAAAATACACTATTGGTTAATATTAGGTTAGTGCGAATGAAACACAATTTGACGTTTACTGGGGAAATCACTCTAGTAACACAGTACAGGGATGGACTAAGACCACACGCCTAAGTCAAGAACTTTGTACACGTCCAGCAAACAGGTGGGGTAGCCAAGCGGCAGGCCCGTAGCCAGCCCCAAAATGTAGAGGGGTCCCAGTAGAAGTTAGTGGGGAGGGGGGGAATGAACTAACCATATTATAGTTCATCAAATAGTAACATCAGCAATTCATCATATCTGCTCTTGAATGTTTAAGTATTTTGCTTCTACATAATTCCATTATCCCCTCTACATACACACATTAAGTTAACATTCTGTAATCTACATGAAAAAAACCGTAAATTTTATTAAATAGGTATTACTAACTACCCGAATTAAAATATATGTTTTAATAGTTCCACATGTAATACTTCTATCTGTAAAAGCCAGATCGCTACAATAATAAAATGTCCTACCAACGAGGGATACTTTGTGTCCACAACATAAAAGGATGCCAATTTAGGATAAATCAGAATATTCAAATTGAATGTATGATTAGTATATGTTTCGGAAAGCATAGGGCAATAACTAGAAAGTACTGAAAATTAATGATATTAGTAGTGAATATAATGCAAAAAGTATAACATGTGGGAAAAAGTAACCCCCGATTGGTAGTGCGAGGGTATCTTTGTAACCCTCGCACGTATATATATCGTGCACTAAGAAATACCACTGTATACCTAGGTATGTTCAAATCTTGTACAAGCTAATTAAACACTACAAACTTATTCCAAATTTATCAAAAGCAGACATTTCGTAAAACAATTAAGGTTACGTTACTATATTTAATGTCCGTTAGACATGATTAAACTTTCCATCATAATGAATAATTATTTTGAATACAGTGGTAGCAACCATGCACTTGAAGAAAATGTTGACCCTTGTAAAAAAGAAAATGATTCCATTAGTTTCCTTTGTTTCATTTCTTTTTTTTTTTTAGGGTCAACATTTTCTTCAAGTGAATGGTTGCTACCACTGTATACTGAATAGGGGGTCAGAAATTTGCAATCAATCCCACTTACGAGAGAACCTATCCAAGTGTAACTCTGACTTCGAGTAGAGACTATGGCCGTTAGATACCTTGTCCCAAAAGAACATAATACGAAAAGAGATACATCCTCGATCGCAACCGTTGCGGAGATATAAGCGTGAAAAGTTAGAAATTGAGCTCCATACTATACATTACAAAGTCAAATTCCGGGTCAGATTTTTCGGAAACGGTCGGGTAAGAAAACTCAGCGAATACATATCAAATTAGTGTGGGGAGCCCAGCACCTTTTGTATGAAAAATTTGTGTCCCCGGGGTACTCGCAGGGTCCCCGGCGGGGTCCAACTCAAAATTTGCAAATGGAACCTGGGGTCAAGTAGCATACTGTATGAAAGCTATTGTTAAATAAAAGAAGATAGAACAAATCTCAACTCTCTACGATAACCCTGTGCAAACGGGCAACTGGTCAAAATGTCAATACAACCTACATCAGAATATCTATGGCTACGCTTCTAAATCCGTTAAGCTGCGACAATAACAAAACAGAAAAACACGTTTAAAAGTCCAAGGTATTGAAGTAAAGCAAATTGCTGCAGTCTCTCACAGAGTCGCACAACAGACCTTATAAGTGTGACTTCGAATGACCAATGGACCATAGAATAATCATGACCATTGGATTTCGTGTCCTAGAAGATAAAGGATACATTGTCAATCACAACCGTAGTGGAGGGTGAGAAGGTCAAAAGTCAAGGGTATATGCTTCGCGCATCGGGACCCCAGATTCACAGATTGCACCGTGAAATTTCTATCAGAGGATTTGTTGAACGAGAAACGAGAGAGACGAATAGGAATGACCTTGAAACTATGAGGCAACTTGGAGAGGAGTGGGGTGGGAGAAAACTGGAATAATGGTGCAGAAATAAAATATATCGGAGGATGCTTTTGAGAGAGAGGCTCTGCAGCAATTTACTTTATTTCAATACCTTTTACTTTTAAACGTGTTTTTCTGTTCTGTTATTATCGCAACTTAACGGATTTCAGAAGCGTGGTCATAGATTTTCTGATGTAGGTTGTATTGACTGATACACAATCATAGTCATACGTCTTGCAAATAAAATCAGAAAAATAAACAAACCGCTGAACAAGACTGCACTTATTTAATATAAAAACACATTTAGGTTGTATTGACATTTTGACCAGTTGCCCGTTTGCACAGGGTTATCGTAGAGAGTTGAGATTTGTTCTATCTTCTTTTATTTAATAATAGCTTTCATACAGTATGCTACTTGACCCCAGGTTCCATTTGCAAATTTTGAGTTGGACCCCGCCTGGGACCCTGCGAGTACCCCAGGGAAACAAATTTTTCATTCAAAAGGTGCTGGGCTCCTCACACTAATTTGATATGTATTCGCTGAGTTTCCTCACCTGACCGTTTCCGAAAAATCTGACTTTGTAATGTATAGTATGGAGCTCAATTTCTAACTTTTCACGCTTATATCTCCGCAACGGTTGCGATCGAGGATGTATCCCTTTTCGTGTTATGTTCTTTTAGGACAAGGTATCCAACGGCCATAGTCTCGACTCGAAGTCAGAGTTACACTTGGATAGGTTCCCTCGTTAGAGGAATCGGAATTTGTCCATGCGTATGCAAATGAAAATAGGAAAAAACACATCTACTTTGTTACTAACTTTATTTGTTTGTAAAACGCAAGGATAAATAAGGTGAAAGTACAGGCTGCATTTTCACAACACTAACACTTAAACTCATTTTACTAAATGAAGCACAACGCATTCTTAGCAGTTTCTTTGTACAAGAGTCAATGTTTTCTTTTAAAAACACAACTATCAGTAATGAATATTGAATCGGGGTCAGAAATATACAATTATCATCCATCTAAACGGAGCGGTAAAGTTAATGGGAAATATCTATGAACATTAAGATCAAGAACGAGAGATATCTACTGTGAAATAAGAAAATTAAACTTTACTTAGGCTCTTGTTTACGGTTAACTTGCGAAGTTGCCCGTCCGTTTTTGTCAAAATTTTGAACATTTACCTAGAAGAAATGGATAATTTGATTGCTGTGTGCTTGATAACGTGTAAGTAAAGCGTAATTTATATGTAATATCTTTTGATAAGCTGTTATAAAGACGGGACTAATTCGCAAGTATAGGGAACTACTTGTCTCTAGGTTCAGGACGGTTGGATTGTGGATAATTTTCGAGTAAACATGCCTGCAAGTGCACAGGGTCTTTGCGCTGGATGTGAATTGACAGTACCAACATTTGTAAAACGATGTTGATAATGGGGTTAATCTTTTGAATATGTGTAAAATTCATGGGTTAATGAATGAAAGAACAAAGAAGACCAACAATCGTACACGAGTTTCTGCTTAAGATAGGAGAGCTCTACAAACCTAACTATGCCTACTAAAGTAAGTGGGAAGTAGACATAACCTAAACTAAGTAACGTATTAGTGCGTTATCCCACCTTACTTCGGCTTCTCGCTTCGCTCGTTCTTCCCTCTCAACTCCGCACTCTCCATTAAATACCCACAACCGTGCTCTGGGTGGCCCACCAGTCTCACCTGTAGAGTAATAATGGATTTCCATATGTAATTGTGGTTCCTCCCCCCATACTCCCATCCTCGAGTAACGTAACAGAACTTAAAATGAGTAAAGTTTAAGTAGAAATTCATGATTGTAGATTTTATTATGGTTTTTGTTGAAAATTAGGTGGACGGATAACTTTGAAGTAATTCCCTTGTTTACAATTACAGTTGTATTTTCTTTTAATATTTATAGTAAGTTCTTGTTTAAAATCTTAAATTAAACTCGTTTTATATAAATGAACCACCTGCACACTACACTAAGAAGACACATATCAAAACAGCTCAAAGCTACACTTAAAAAAAATTTATGTGGCTTACTAATATCGTATGTTACATTTGTAAATCCTGTAGTTTTTGGACTTAACGTACAGCAAGCGTATAACTGAAAACGCACGTTTTATAATACTTTCCGTGTGTGTTCCATCTATACATACTTTCCGTATAAAACAATATAGGCGGTCAGAATCTCACATACAAATGGACGTGTATAACATATAGCTGACGAAGGTAACATATATATTTATGTAATATAAGGAAGACCGTTAGACATCAGACATCCTGCAACAGCATGATGTAACAACTAAGGGTAGTGCCTATGTACAATGGCGGCGATTGGACGTTAAAAGTGGGGGGGGCAAGACATGATCTGAATATTTGTATATCAATGTTAGTTTACCTGATTGATGCTAACACTTTTTTCCCGAAAGGTTGTATAACTAATAGGATACTATCTTTTTCAGTTAAAATACCGTATATCGTATTTCATATTTTATTAAGTAAATTGATAAGAGCAACGCAAGTAGATACTAGTTCTTTGTACTTTTAAACAACGAAGGTGTAAGAAGAGATTTGATTCCTTGCTCATGAACATCTTAAAATTTAGTCTAGAAAATTGCGTGATCAGATTATTTAATAAAAAAAATTGAAAAATAAATAAATAGAAGGTATAATATTACTCATAGTAATGAATAATGAGGCTTGTTTTGCAAAAGTTGCATTGAAACCGGGGATTAATGAAAACTTAATTCCACACATGTTATTAAATGTATGTTATTACTCTTAGAAAGGCAGTAAATACTATAAGCAATGCTACGACATTTATAAAAATACTTTTCAAGCTTCCCAAAACATCTTCGCTGCCATTAGGTGCAGTCACTTTTTTGGAATACATCTAAACTCAAAAATACTTAGAATCACTCCACACTCCGGTTATACAAAATAATTCGGGAACCTAGAATTATGTTGAATTCACTAAATTTAATTGCATATACAATAGTACACCCCTAAACACACTATTTCCCTCGTATATTACATTGTAAAACAATGGAAAAGGTCGAAGTTGTTTCTTATTACTCTGTTTTTTTTTTTATCAATATTCCTTGCTATTAGAAAAAAGAAAATTCATTTTAGGAACTGTCAATTTTATGCAATTAAAGAATAACTTGTGAAAGACTTTTTTTTCGAAGTGTTATCTCAATTAGTTTCAAAGCGGCTGACTACCATTGTGCGAAGAAATGAAAGTAAGCTGGAATTATTGAACTCCAATAGGTTAAATTTTGGACCATTTTCCGTGGCAATTAAAACTCAATTCCTGTAACTTTCTTAACACCACAAGAAGAGAAATAACCAATACGTACTCTCGCAACGGCAAATATATGGCATCATTCTTTTCTATGAACCAATAATATATACAATAACTTTACATTTCCCAATTAAACTATACTATACATCAATGAGTCACTTCAAAAAAGTGGGGGGCAACTGCCCCCTTTGCCCCCCTAATCGCCGCCCATGCCAATGTAGCATACGGATAAAGTATGCTCCGTTCTGATTTTTGTAGTAAGCAAGATAATTCCGTATATTTGTACAATATATCACTGTATGGAGAACGGATCTTTCTCAGTGTAAGTAAAACGCTACACCCATCTAGTATCGAGAAAAAGCATCACTGCTTCTTTCACATTGAATTACAACATTATTACGCGTACGTGACTAAAAAATAATTCCAATTTACAACATTTTTATATAACAACTAGCTACTTCCACGGGACCCCCCACCCCAAGTACAATACGAAACATTCTGCTACTTAATTTCTCGTCTAAATCTTGCAGATTTTTACTAGCCCTGGCTCCACAACTCGGAATTTAATCCTTAAACTTAAACGTTAAATATGTTCCCTTGCTCAGTTACTCATCTAATTAAGGTAATTTAGCTTAACTTTATTCTTCTACGAGAACAAACATATGAATGTCTTTGCAACCATTACTTTTTCGGTGAATGTTCCACCACAGTTCTTTTTTTTTTTTTTTATTACATATCACACCACAATAATTTACTAGAATCAGTCGCCTTTAACGGAACTCGGAGCTCTTACTGCAATCGATAAAAGATAAACGCTTTGTTCCTGCTCCTGTTTTTATGATTTGGCTTGCAGTAAACACTTCACACTTCGTCTCCTGCCTCCCAGATCGCTATTACAACTGTCGCGTGAGTATTATGAACATATTCCTTCTTTTCGGAAAACTTGCTTCAATATGTATTGTGTCATTTCATATCGAGATTCGAAAAGACTGATAAACTTTACTTTAACTCCTTTAAAATATGTTTAGAAGTGTTCGTCAAATAGTTAAAATGGAAAAAATTCTTGGAATAATCTCTTTTATATAACATTTTATTCTTAATGTTTACATATAGAATTAATCGAGATTTTTTGCAAGCCTTCCGTGAAAATTTTAGGGGAGGCCAGTAAAAAAAAATAGGGGAGCCCGGTCCCTTGCCCCCTTCCCCCGTGGATACGGGCCTGCCAAACGGTTGAGGTAAATAACCTGTTAATCAGATGTTTATATGTTCAGACACCTGTAAGAACCTATGCCTTTCTCGTTCACGCGCATCAATTTCTACAGTATTTCTCAATTACTTCCAATGCCAAACTTCATAACTCCTCGTGTTCACTTCCACCTGAAATTTTATATTTAGGCACAGCTGACCATTCTCTAAATTGTGTCCAAGGTTTGTCAAATTTTCATTGGAGCTCCTTCGTGGCTAAGCGGTTAGCGTGGGAGACTCGGGTTCGATTCCCAGCAGGAGCTCATGTGGTTCGTATTCTACGTTAATCAGTAGGTCCCATCTCATATACCCTCGCTGCTGAAAGGGACATTAAACTTAAAATCAACTCAACTCAAATTTTCAGCGAGCGCCAGCTAACAATTTTCTTATAAGTACTAAATGTGTTCAAATATTCATTTCAAACAGTTCGTTTGTTTTCCCGTGATAATCAGACAGATAATCAGTATGTCATTTTAAATATTGACAAATTATTTAGAATGTGTCCCGTTTTTCCTTTAAAAGCGGATTCAATATGATGGAAGACGTGCTCACATACTTAAAATATGGTGTTTATATATCTAGTTTTAATTATCTAACATAAAGGGTTCCAGAGATACTCTATTTTTCTACCTTTTAAATACCTATTTTTGCTATACATGTTAATAAATGTAACATGATAGAAACCCGACTGGAACCAAATGCTAAATAGCCGTACAGTATGTTTTTTTTTTTTTTAAATCCTCATTCGTTCTCAAGCGATTTATCTGTCTTGATGTGATGGCAAGACGTACAATCTCAATATCATCATTTTTAAATATTGAGCAAAAGTTTTAGGAATTGCCCCTCTTCCATACTTAATATCGAGATTACTTCAGCGACTTTGCAGTGTTCACAAATATGCAATGGTGTATCCTTCCACTTAGAGTCGGATTTATCACTAGGTCCGGGCTTAGGTGCCCAATGCAAGAAGGAAAAAAAAAAACCGAAAAAGTTGAATTACAACAATAATAATCATAATTAAAGTCACATTAAACATCCTCTAAGTAAAATCCCTTTAACGAGCCTATTGGCTTTAATCATTGGAGGTTTAAGCGGAGTGGAATTTTAACGTTTTACTTAAAGTAGACAATTTCATAGAGCCGGGTACGTAACGCTGTTGTTTTGATGCGCGGCGCACCTCCGCGTACAATTTCTCACAACACACTACGACCATACCGAAAATTATTAATATTTATACAAAAATGTTGAAACAAAGTTATCCATAAAAATAAGTTTATTTTTTAAAAATATTTTCTATAAAAATATTTTTTAAAATATATTTTAAAATTTTGTATGTTGTGTGAGGAGCGACAAACATCTTGTGACCTAGGGGTGACAAAATATTAAATACGAGCCCTGCTTCCACAATAAGCTCTCTTTTGTGTGATATCGAGCACTTTTGACGATTGGTCGCGGCACACTTCCCATTGTAAAAGACTTCATTGTAAGTGTACAGAGGTAATTTTATTCCAATCCTATTAGAATGCTTTCCAGATGCCGAAAACTGCGAGGAGGAAGGTGATGTCGAAATCGAAATCGAAATCAGAAATCGAAAAGCACAGTAGTTTATTGGGCTGACATCCTACTCTTTACTTAGATATCCTGAAGGGGATAACACGAATCCTGGCTATAGCTTCCATCCATCTCTAGAATGCCAGGGAAGTTTTGATTGTGTAACTGACGCCTGGTTGGTTTCTACCCCATACAGTGTAGGGATTTCATTATTTTAAATGGCCATCAAAATATCTTCTTGCTAATTTGAAGCGTTTATTTACACACTGTTGTCAATGCGATGTAGCTTTAACATTTCCCTCTAACTGAATCCACTCACAACTTTGAAACCGCGTTGATATAACCCTCGGTGTATTGATGAACAAAATTACTTCATTCTTTTGTAACGATACTTCTGTACGTAATTAATTGAGACTTTCCGCAATCGGTCAGATATCCACTCCTCGTCTACAATGAAAACGATATTCCCAGATGGTGGTGCTTATACAGATTTCTCCCGTTAGTTTTCCGTTACACGACATGGCTGGCTTTCAGTGCATGAATATTCGCCTTATGGATCTTCTTGAGCCCTAATATTTTTTTAATGGTCTAATGGATGATTAGTTGTGATACATGAAACTAGATGCGGTCATGGCACGCTGGTCGATGAATTCTCCGATGCCGTCAATGTCTTAATTCCAATCAACATCGGTGGGATCAGGATCAATAGCACAATTTTCGGATGTGCCTCAATCGATGATATCCAGTCGGTTGCGCTACAAATCGTCATACTATGACAGTCAAATGGAGCGTCCAACTGCAAGTCTGTATTTGTGACATTATTTAACCCGTAAGTACTACGCCGAGTCTGTCAGACTCCTCTGTCGCCGTAACTTTCCGTTCGACCGCCTCTCCCGATTGTTACTTCCTCTACCTTCTTGGTTATATTTAGTGTGTATGCGAAAATTAACATTGTGCAGTTGGTTTCTCCGCAATCTATTGTTCGGAGTCTGACAGACTCCGCGTAGTGCTAATGTGACAAAAACATGCATAGTACTTAAGGGTTAACTACGCTGGATCAACTGAGGTGTGCATCGGATAGTTCTGCAATGTAGTGTTTCCAAAATCAATACACTTTCAGCGACATTAACTTTACCTAACATGACTACTAGCAGAAACATCACACATTACTGCCTCACTGGTTCAACTTCCACGTTTCTGATCTGCGCGTTCACTGTGTCGTAACATTTGCATTTCGTCTATATGGAATCCTACCAGCAGCTGTAGAACACAACAACTGCGTGGAATATGTTATTCTTTTTAAAGCATGTTTCCCAGTTAAAACTTACAAGGGAACATTCCGATTTAGTGAATTCAATTGCTGAAAATGATTGCTAACGCTGGATTTAGCATCAAAAGAAACAGAGAAAAAGAGTGTGTATTGTGGCAGATCGTATACAGAGTGGAAGACAAATGAGGGCAAAGTGCTAAGATAGAACATAGAAAATGTCTAGATATGCCATGTTAATTTTGAAACGAGTAGGAGAGTTGAGATCAAATGTTGGACATGAGGATCGCATGTAGAGCTCCACGGAATAGGAATAATGTAAATCATCCGGGACATCTGAAAAGCCGCCATGTTGGAATTAGTGCAAGAAGAATATACGGGAAAGGGGTCATGTGATATGGCTCTTGACGCGCACCACCTGTTGAAATTAATAGTGGCTAATACAGTTTGATACATCTGTTTAATTGCAACTGTTATGAAACTTAAGAATGATTGTGTGATTGATAAAAAAATGGAAGAATAATACACCCAATGGTTGTACGAGTGATGTGCAACCATCAGTGATAAGGAATCGAGTAAGTTCAACATTATCAGGTTTCTGCACCAACTCATCTTTATTGGTTCTCCATGAATCAACGAAGAGCAGCAGCTTTATCTGCTCTATAGAAGGCCAGAAAACGTCAGCCATGAACTATTTCAGATTGTCCTTGGTCATATTTGCACTTTTATCAGGATATTAACGGATATTGGGTGGATCGGGACGCTTGTTGGCTAGAAAGTGGTCTCATTCCTTTTGTGGTTGTTCCTCATTGACGTCACCCTTACGACAGTATTGCTACGCTGCCATAGCTTGGGACGCCTTCTCTTACAGAGGTCTCAAACTGTATTAGTCACTAATGATTTCAATAGACGATGTGCATCAAGAGCAATATGCCACACGACCCCTTTCCCGTATATTCTTCTTGCGCTAATTCTAACATGGCGACATTTCAGATGTCCCGGATGATTCCCATTACTCCTATTCAGTGGAGCTCTACAGACATTCCTCATGTCCATCGTTTGATCTCAATCCTTCTACTCGTTTCAAAATTAGCATGGCATATCTAGACATTTTCTATATTCTATCTTCGAACTGTGAAGTATCAGTGTAATTATAGTGACATGATTGTGAGATAACTGTGTAAACTTTTAAATTACTTCGCCAAATTCAATTATTTTATTAAATTGCGACTATGTTCTACAGAATCTAATGTTCTTTAAAATCAATCGAAACGAAACTTTTATTAAGATTGTACATTTCCAGACAGCTTCTGTAATCACATATTTGTTAATAAACACGACTAGTTTCCTTCTTGCCTTGCCACATACCTTTCCGCACAGCTTGATACTTCCCTATTTATTGAACTCCAAAGTCATCACTTTACAGGGGTATTTGCCACGAAGTTTAGGAAGGTGCAGGATCATCGACGAAGCGAGCAGATCCCACCATTAGAGGACGACCGATTCCATGTCCCGAGAATACCATTCTGCCGGTTCATCGCCGCAGACACATTTTGAGTTTGACATCAGAGTAGTGGCATGAAGGTGTAGAAGAATATCATCATAAAAGGCACATCATCGCAAAGAGAATTCCACGCCCCTAGCAGTCCAGCAGGATTGAGTTCCAGTTGTTGGCTGACTCGAGCACATCCAGGTAGTGATGCGCACGAGTCGAGTCGATCGAGATTTAAGCCTGTCTCGACTCGTCTCGAGGAAATGTTGTCTCGACTCGACAGTCTCTGTCTCGACTCGACTCGAATTCGAGTCGAGATGTCTCGAAATTCGAGTCGAGACAAAATATACGAGTTAAAATATACACACACATCAGCCAGACCATTATGACTACCTACATAATTGTTAGTATGTCCACCTTTTGGCACGAATTAGAACGGCAACGCGTCTTGGCATGGTCGCAATGTTCCTCGGTGGGTCGCTGGAGAGAGTTGGCACCAGATATGCACACACAGGTCATCCAATTCCCGTAAATTCCGCGGAGGGGGTGATGCGCCCTCACGTCACGTTCAATCACATCCCAGATGTGATCGATTGGGTTCAGATCCGGAGAGTTTGGGCGACAGCACATCACTTGGAACTCGCTCCTGTGTTCCTCGAACCACTGCATCATATTCCTGGCCTTGTGACATGGTGCATTATCTTGTCGAAAAATGCCACTACCGATGGGAAACATGGCCGTCATGAAAGTGTATACGTAGTCTGCAAGCAGCGTTCGACGCCTCGGCCGTCATGGTGCCTTGCTCGAACTCCACTAGACACATGGATGCTCACCTGAATGTTCCCCAGATAATAATTAAGCCGCAGCCAGTTTGTTTCCGTCCCGCAGTACAGATGTCAAGGAGCTGTTCCCTTGGAACACGACGTATTCGCACGCTCACATCGTCATGATGAAGAAGATATCGGGATTCATCAGACAATGCAACGCTCTGCCATTGTGCCAAGGTCTAGTGGCGATGGTCACGTGTTCATTTCAGTTGTAGTTGCCGATGTCTTGGTGTTAACATTCGCCATCGTTAGGAGTGTTCGGTGCACTGTGTGTTCGGACTAGTGTTGTGAAGGCCTGTGGAAAAACGGAAATTTTGGGTTAAAAAAAAACAGTTTTTTTTACGGTTTTCCCGAGCTGCGGAAAAAACGGAAAAGTTGGGTATTATCAGAATCATCATTTTTGTTAATCACAGAATCATTTTAGTTAATATGTTAAATCAAACATATATTTCATAGAGATATCTTCCTTGTTCAATGTAAAATTCCGGAAATTTTGAAACCATTAGAAAAAATCATTTGTTCGGATATATTGGCAAAGACAGGAAAACTATGCCACTACCGATGGGAAACATGGCCGTCATGAAAGTGTATACGTAGTCTGCAAGCAGCGTTCGACGCCTCGGCCGTCATGGTGCCTTGCTCGAACTCCACTAGACACATGGATGCTCACCTGAATGTTCCCCAGATAATAATTAAGCCGCAGCCAGTTTGTTTCCGTCCCGCAGTACAGATGTCAAGGAGCTGTTCCCTTGGAACACGACGTATTCGCACGCTCACATCGTCATGATGAAGAAGATATCGGGATTCATCAGACAATGCAACGCTCTGCCATTGTGCCAAGGTCTAGTGGCGATGGTCACGTGTTCATTTCAGTTGTAGTTGCCGATGTCTTGGTGTTAACATTCGCCATCGTTAGGAGTGTTCGGTGCACTGTGTGTTCGGACTAGTGTTGTGAAGGCCTGTGGAAAAACGGAAATTTTGGGTTAAAAAAAAAACAGTTTTTTTTACGGTTTTCCCGAGCTGCGGAAAAAACGGAAAAGTTGGGTATTATCAGAATCATCATTTTTGTTAATCACAGAATCATTTTAGTTAATATGTTAAATCAAACATATATTTCATAGAGATATCTTCCTTGTTCAATGTAAAATTCCGGAAATTTTGAAACCATTAGAAAAAATCATTTGTTCGGATATATTGGCAAAGACAGGAAAATATAGTTTAAAAAGTATTTGTTGGCCTGATGCTAGTAATCTTACTTGCTGTAACATGTCTGCAACATATACATTGGGAAGTCGATAATCCGAACTAATTGGGACCACAGGTAGTTCGGATTTTCAAATTGTTCGGATTTTCGAAAATGACCAAGAAAATGCCATTTAGGCTTACATATACTGTACGATATGTTCCTCTATCGATACATTGGTTATTCAGTACATACAGTAATTACAATACCGTACGTAATGGGGCGCTTACACTTGGTCGATTTAGTCGCACGACTAAATCGATTTAGTCGCACGACTAAATCGACTCGCTGCATTTGCCACTAAATCGAAGCAACTAGGCCGAATCAGATCGATGGATGTGTTCAATTATTTCAACCACAAAAAATAGAACGTCTTTCAATTCAGTTGCCACTCGATTAGTCGCCTTCGATCAACAAGCGATTAAGTTGAAGTCCCGTTTACATGGTCGATTAAGTTGAAAGTGACGTCAATTCAACTGAATCGAACGCAAATCGACTAAGTGTAAACGCCCCATAAGGCTACTTACATTTAATGTTTCTGAAGAACCTGCTTGTACTCTAAATAACACTGTTCCTGTAAGTCACACTTAAAACTTATAGGCCTAAGAAAAAATAAAAATACATGATAAACAATTACATATAAATGAACTTTCGTAAAAACACTGACTTCACATAACGTCGATGGACATGCTATTGTTTGTTTATTGCTAGCGTTAAGACAAAATGTAAAAAGCTTCTAGCGACCGCGTTCGGATTTTTGACGTTAGGATTATCGACGTCCTACTGTATATACGATGTATTTCTGTAACGGAAAAATACTTAAAGCAACAGGTTTTAATTCTACTTTACACACATATACCGCATAAGTGAGTAAATTTGAGCAGCGAGAAATATATTAAGTGAAACTTCCGTTAGTTATTATTACAGACTAGCAGAATATCCCTTCTTCGCACGAGGAGAATACGTTTCATTTTGGACACAAAGGGCACCAAAACTGTCACCAATGAACTTGTGGAGCCCCAAAACTATGATTTTGACATTAATATCGATAATTTTCAATTATTTTTACATGTCACCATCCCCCTTACAGTACTAATGGGTCTGAATTTGTGGATTTAAACGGCATCTTCTGTTCATCTCAGCGAGTATGGATTCGAGACCATTTTTGATCATGTATATATCTATATCTACCTATATATATATATATATATTTATTTATTTATTTATTGTACGCGACAAAACATAACCAATTTTTTCCTCGAAGGTCAAGATCTAAGGGTTTACTTGTCCCTACCATAAATCCTTCATTGTAACTAGATTCCGGCGTTGCTGCTCCAACTCAGGTAGAACTGTATATAGCTCTCAGTATGGCTAACCCCATTACGGTTATCATAGTAGCCTGAGCCCGTGTAGACCTCTAAACACATTACCCCACAAAAATGAGTGCCATAAGTGCAGGCCTTCTAAAGGCTGTTGCGCCAGGAATTTAGTTATCATTATTATTATTGCTAATAACACAGGCCTACAGAAAAAAATTTTTTCTTGGTGCCTAAAATTTTAGAGCTGATTTTAACTATGTGTGGGGCGCTGAATCCAATAATGTAAGCAGTTTTTTTCTATCAGCTCTACTTTGGTAGATACAGGCTACTGTACCAGTAGTGTTATTTACGTTACAATGTATGTGGAAGAAATATTACAATCCAAAATAAATATGTAAATTATAAATGATGTAACCACTATTTCTGCATGCTTCTTGCAATAGTATACAAAATAAGCAAAAGAAATACAAATATTCTCGTAATAACAAGTTTGAATATGATCTTATAAACTCTGCAACTCAAATAAATCCTACTGTGCTCTATAGAGATTTCTATTTGGAAGAACGGCGCTCTTTTCTCATTAGTGCTGCTATCTGTCGGTACTAAACGGAAACTAGTCATATAGTAGTTCCAGGAACGTCCACTAGATTGCATTGGTATTCTACTTGGCTAGTGGATCGTAGTTGTTGTCTTGCAGGTGGAGTGACATGTTGGAACATGTGAGTTTTGTTCTGAAATCATAACTTGTATCGCGTATACTAAGGCTTTATATTTAACATCCGTGTTAGTGGCCTGAACATAAAATGAGTTCAAGTCGAAGAAGTTGTGTTAACCGTCCTGATGTGTTTTGCTACATATGTGGTGAGTACACATTTAAAGACAATAGAAAACATATCAGTGACTTTGTAAAAAAAGCATATCATGCATATTTTGGTGTACGCCTAGGGGACCAAGATAAAACATGGGCTCCACATATTGTGTGTAAAATGTGTACTGAACACTTGCGACAGTGGACAACTGGAAAAAGAAAAAGTCTTAAGTTTGGTGTTCCAATGGTTTGGAGGGAACCCACAAACCATGTTGATGACTGTTATTTCTGCCTGGTAAATGTTACGGGTATGAATAGAAATAACCGGAACAAGTGGACATATCCTGATCTGCCTTCAGCAAGACGTCCAGTTGTTCATTCCGATGAAATACCAATCCCAACGTTTCACCACTTGCCAGAGCTTTGTGAGACTGAAAACGAACGTAGTGAACATTCTTGTGACATGGATGATGGAAGTGACAGTGATTATGAGGGAATGTCAACAATTCCTCAACAGTTTAATCAAGATGAGCTAAATGATCTAGTTAGGGACCTTAATCTTTCAAAAGAATCGTCTGAATTACTTGCTTCCAGATTGAAGGAGAAAAACGTACTAGAACAAGGAACTAAAATCACATTCTACCGAACAAGGGAAAAGGAGTTCTTACCATTTTTCACTGAAGACACAAATCTCGTATTCTGTCACGATGTTAGAGGTCTCCTAGAACACATGGGTCTTCCAGAATACAATCCAGATGATTGGCGCCTGTTTATTGATAGCTCCAAGCGAAGTTTAAAATGCGTCCTTCTACACAATGGCAATAAATATGGCTCAATTCCAATCGCTCATTCAACACGACTGAAAGAAGAATATGAAGCAATTGCTTTGGTTATGGAAAAAATTAAATATCAGGACCATCAGTGGGTGATTTGTGTGGATTTAAAGATGGTGAACTTTCTTCTTGGACAGCAAAGTGGCTACACAAAATATCCTTGTTTTCTATGTCTGTGGGATAGCAGAGACAAAGCAAACCATTGGTCAAAAAAAGAGTGGCCGCAGAGAGACGACATGGTTGTTGGTAAGAAAAATATTATTAACATGCCTATTGTTGAGTGTGACAAAATCATTTTGCCACCTCTACATCTCAAGCTCGGTTTGATGAAGCAGTTTGTAAAGGCGCTAAATAAGGACGGGCCGTGCTTTGCTTACATGGGAAACAAGCTACCTCAGATCAGCACAGAAAAATTAAAAGCTGGAATATTTGATGGTCCCCAAATAAGACAACTCATGGAAGATCCGGCTTTCGTGGAGTCCATGAATGAGACTGAACGTAGAGCTTGGACCTCATTTGTAGAAGTTATCAAGAATTTCCTTGGCAATAATAAAGCTGATAACTATGTTGAGCTAGTGAACCAGATGCTTAATGCATTCCAAAAACTTGGATGTAATATGAGTATCAAAATTCATTACCTGCACAGCCATTTGGACCGTTTCCCAGACAACGTAGGCAGTCTGAGTGAAGAACAAGGTGAAAGATTTCACCAAGATTTTAAAACAATGGAGGACCGCTACCAAGGAAGATGGGATGCCCATATGATGGCAGATTACTGCTGGAACCTAAAAAGAGACTGTGCAAAGAAACATTCAAGGATGTCACGAAAACGAAGCTTCCGAAGTGTTGAATAGATCGTTTTGAACAAATTATTTGATTTTTTATTCATAAAAACTATTATAAAATGTAGTTACAGAGTTATTATGTACTTGATGTTTGTGTTTATATGGTTTTCATTATTTTCAAAGTGTTCCAAATAACAGATTTAAATGTCATAGTTTTCTTTTCACTTACAGTAAAACAGCACCTATGCAATTTTCAACGTTGTAGCAGGTCAGTCTTGCAATTCCTATATCGATGCAATCGATCATTTTGGATTACTTTTACATCTCTCGGTTCCTCTTCCCCCCGCTGATTCTCGTCCCGCATACAATGGTAGCTGAATTTGCAAGTGATCGCTAATAAAAGTATCACCATTCATCTCTGCGACCGCGAAAATTACGGATTTGACACTAATATCGGTAATTTTGGATTACTTTTACATCTCTCGGTTCCTCCTCCCCCCCCCGCTGATTCTCGGCCCGCATACAATGGTAGCTGAATTTGCAAATCATCGCTAATGGAAGTGTCACCAATGTTCTCAGCGATCGGCAAAACTATGGATTTGACACTAATATCGGTCATTTTGTATTACTTTTACATGTTTCGGTATCCCCCCCTCCCGCTGACTCCTGGCCCACATGCAATTGTACCTGAATTTGCAAATCATCACTAATGAAAGTGTCACTTTTGATATCACCGACCGCGAAAACTATGGATTTGACACCAATATCAAATTGTGGATTACTTTTACATGTCTCGATATCTCAACTCCCCCTTCCCCCCGGTGACCCCCGGCGCGGTGCCGCATAGCATGAATTTGGAAATTAATGAGATCGGAGTTTCACCATTGATTTCAGCGACCGCGAAAAGTATGAATTCAACACTAATATCGGTTGTTTTCTACTACTTTTACATTTCCCGGTAAACGACCCCTGAGACCCCCCTGGTTCGAATTTTGACAAAGTCGTTTAACTCTGGTCTGGAGCCTGGACCAAATTTGGTAACTCTCGGTCAATTTGTCTGGTTCCCAATCCGGTTCCGGTAAACGCCCCCTAGAACCCCCTGGTTCGAAATTTGAAAACAAATTTTCGTCTTGATCTGGAGCCTAGGCCAAGGAACTCCTGAACAAAATTTGGTAACTCTCGGTCCACTCGTCTAGTCCCCAGGTCGCACACAGACAGAAAAAACACAAACAAACTCTTTTATTTTATTTATATTAGACAACTGAATATACCCATTCTTCGCATGGGGGCAGTATTTGGAAGACAACGCCTGTTGAAGTATTACCATTCATTTCTGCGACCGCAAAAACTATGAATCTGACACTAATATCGATCATTTTGGATTACTTTTACATGTCTCGGAATCCAACCAGAGGGTCTCAGGGGGGCGTTTACAGGGGCATGTAAAAGTGGTAGGAAATGGCCGATGTTACTGTCGCATTTATAGTTTTCGCGGTCGCTGAAATCAATGGTGAAACTCTGATCGCATTAACTTCCAAATTCACCCTATTCGGGCCGGGGGTCGCCGGGGGGCGGATACTGCCCCCCTGAGACCTCGCTAACTCCTGGCCCGCATACTATTGTAGCTGAATTTGCAAGTCATCGCTAATGAAAGTGTCACCATTAATCTCAGTGACTTCGCAAACTATGGAATTGACACTAATATCGGTCATTTTGGATTATTTTTACACGTCTCAGTATCCCCCTGCTGACTCCCGGCCCGCATACAATTATAACTGAATTTGCAAATCATCGCAAATGGAAGTGTCACCATCGATATTAGCGACCGCGAAAACTATGGATTTGATACTAATATCGGTCATTTTGGATTACTTTTACATGTCTCGGTATCCCCCCTCCCCCCGCTGATTCCCAGCCCGCATGCAATTGTAGCTGAATTTGCATATCATCGCTAATGAAATTGTCACCATTGATTTCAGCGACCGCGAAAACTATGGATTAGACACTAATACAGGTCATTTTGGTTTACATTTACTTGTCTCGGTATTCGACTCTCCCCCCTCCGGTGACCCGCGGCCCGAATGGGGTGAATTTGGAAGTTAATGTGATCAGAGTTTCACCATTGATTTCAGCGACCGCGAAAACTATGAATTCGACAGTAATAGCGGCCATTTTCTACCACTTTTACATGTACCTGTAAGCGCCCCCTGAGTCCCTTGGTTCGAATTTTTTAAAAAAAAGATTCATCTTGATCTGGGGCCTGGGTCAAGGTATCCCTGACCAAAATTTGGTAACTCTCGGTCCACTCGTCTGGTCTCCAGGCTGCATAGAGACAGACAAACACACAAACAAACTATTTATTTTATTTGTATTAGACTAGATAGATTCTTGCAAATTATGTCAGATTTTCATATTATCTTTCCGAACTAATTTTAAAGACCCGCTCCTACTTTATATATATACAGTATATCTATATTTATATATGGTGCCTTCCATTTCAACTCAGGCAAAAAAATATAAAATTGTACCATCACCATCTCAGATATTGTTGAAACTTTTTTTATAGCAACTAGACATGTTTTTAAGAGACCCATATTTTTTTGTTTTGTCGAAAAAAATTTTCCCGCCAAGTAATGGGCCATCAAAGACGGGGAGTACAATTTATGAAATGTAGAAGACATGGAAAATGGTCAATTTCGGAGCCTCACCATTCGGCTATGGAGACAGGTAGAGTTATAATTCTTGTTGTGGTATGTACATAGGGATATAAATAAACTATATTTTATTATAGTTTGGTTTGCGCATGCGTATCTTTTTGTACATAAATTAACAAATGAACGTCAATTTATCTGAAAAGTCGAAGTTTGCGAGTTTTTTTCGAGCACTTCCGGTTCGAATTTTAAAATTCTGTTTTCATGGTTGGTAAGACCTAGTTACCCGCTTTCCGAAAAAATTTTGTATCGCTTCTGTGGTCAACCGTTTTGTCGCAAAAAATTCGAGAAATTGTAAAATTTTCAAAAATCGCCATTTTTGGGCGCCATTTTCTCGAAAACACCATTTTTTAAAATTCTGAAATTTTGTCAGATGGTTCAACTTTACCTGAATAATAAACACACCAAATACCATTCTCGACCAATGCTTCATGGATTAACTGCAGCCTTTTAAAGTTAGCGAAGTTTCGCTAATTTTGATGTCATAGTTAGCAACACTGGGAACAATAAAATTGCAATGATTTGATGATGTTTGTGGTTCACATTCATTAAATGAAGAATAAATGGTTTTCTTGGCTGTTTTTTTTATTATTATTTTGATTAAAAAGGCTCTCTGAAATAGTAAAATGAGCCTCCCTCTACTCCTCCATTTTCTTAAACTGAAGTAATCTGAGGTGGAAATTACGATTACGAAACACACGAATTTCAAGTTCACTTACTTAAAATGGTCTTGGGAAACAAAATTTCACTTTTTTTTTTTTTAACATGGACCAATCATTTGCTTGGTTGTTGTCTTCTTTGCTAATAGCATGTAACCGTGCAGATGCTCCGATAGATGTTGGTTCACTTATAACTCATCCAGGAGTGGATCTAGGGGAACGATTGCCGCCCCCCCCCCCAGAAGAAGAAACTTTCTTATTTATATATAAATAAAACCCATCCCAGAGTTTGGAGCTCTTAAAAGTAGCTCTAAGTAGCAGTGTTACAATCCCCCCCCCCCAGAAGTCTGTCCTGGATCCGCCCCTGCGTAGCACATTGTCGATAGTCACAAAACACTTATTTTCACTTCTCTTATGCTCTTCTGGAAACCTGTACCCTGCTGAAGGTTCATGTGGAAGCATAAACAGCGCTTAAACTTCACGTAATTCATGATTTATTCATAATATTTCTGCTACGCACCACTGGTTATCATACATATATGTATAACAAAAGTTCCTTTTTGCAGATTTCTTAAATCTACACTTTGAATTGCAAAAGTTCGATTTTGGGGGAAGTATGAAGTTAGTTCATGGTGACCCGTTACTGCCATAAAAACTTCGCAATTTTCCGAAAGCCAAAGATAACTTCGTTGAATACCAGTTACCGGTCGCATACTTTCCCTTTTTTCTTCCGGAAGTCGTCGAATTCAGTTCCAGGTAACAAAACGAGAGTAATACCCGGAGTTTGTACTTGCACTATACTCACGAATTCTCCTGCGGTTTTAGTGGGGACGCGGTGGCTCAGTGGTAGAGCGTTCACTTCCGGTGCTTGGAGTCCCTGGTTCAATCCCAGCTCGTGCCGTTCTGCATTCCACCATTTCATTCATTTCTCATAATCACCGTCTCCTTTAGCCTAACCGGCATAACCGTGGAACGTAAAACTTAAAGATTTCATTTCATTTTTTTCTTCTGCGGTTTTAATACTGTGTATCTGTTTTAGCCTAAGGCTATGGCGCGTTGCCACATTCTTTGCCCCCCCCCCTTCCCCACTACCGTCACAGAGACCCTTGCATGGCCGGTTTTACTGCAAAAACACTGCTTTATCGGACCTGTCTGCATCTCGAACATCTGAAAGCGATTTTTAAAGTGGGATGCAGCACCATCAGAAATCACTGACACGGTTTGGGAAATTGTAGACACCTATTTTCACGTATTCAAACCTTTTTCTATAAAATATATTTTCGCTTTTCTTCGAGTATGTTTAGAATCTTGTCTATGACTATGAGTACATGAGCCGAATAGTGTGTTTTATCGTCGTTTATTACAACAAAACTGTCAATTGTTTCATATTTCGGTGATAACTCTGAATTTCACTTTGCAGAAGAACAGTCCAGTTTTCAACGAAGTCCACATGAAGTAAAATGGAATTTGTATCTTGAAATTTTATACGGTGGTTTTCGGTAGCAATTGATTCTCTTTGGATTTTCTTGATGTAGTCATGAATTACAATTCTTACAGTTAAACCGGCAATGTACGATACGAAAACAGAAAGTGGCACAGTTTTTTTTTTTTTTGTAACGAGATCATTATTCTCCGATATGGCATACGTAACCACTTTCATTTTCATCAGGATCAATAATTAAAGACACCACACTTATTTCTTCCACTCCAGGACATTCACCACATTCTTGAAGAAGACAGCTGTCATTTTCTACGGATCATACTACTAAAGGAAATAGGTCACTCATGACAGCTTCAATACAGGTTGCACCTTTGATTTGTAGCAATGCAGTAGCAGCTAGCTTAAAATTTGCACAATACACACACACACACACACACTTCTCTCTCAGGTTGCGGACTGACACACTTTAATCGAATACTATAAAATTCCGAGTGACCCATTTTTATGCTGGGATTGCTCTGTTTAAAAATTCAGTAAATTTCTTTGGAACGCGTAAGAAAACGTTTCGATTTTTTTTTAAACTTTTTGTCTTTTTTCGATCACTGTAATGACATCGCACTTAATTGAGACTTTGTCTGCAGCATTCCAAATCATACTGAGGTAATAGTTTAGGCCTTTTATAGATCATCAGAATTCATTGGATGGCCATTTCAAGTAAACTTAAAATTTGTGTGTTTCGTAATCTTAATTTCCACCTCAGATTACTTCAGTTTAAGAAAACGGAGGAGTAGGGGGGCTCATTTTACTATTTCAGAGAGCCTCTTTGTTCAAAATAATAAAAAACCAGCCAAGAAAACCTTTTATTCTTCATTTAATGAATATGAACCACAAACATCATCAAATCATTGCAATTTTATTGTTCCCAGTGTTGCTAACTGTGACATCAAAATTAGCGAAACTTCGCTAACTTTAAAAGGCTGCAGTTAATCCATGAAGCATTGGTCGAGAATGGTATTTGGTGTGTTTATTATTCAGGTAAAGTTGAACCATCTGACAAAATTTCAGAATTTTAAAAAATGGTGTTTTCGAGAAAATGGCGCCCAAAAATGGCGATTTTTGAAAATTTTACAATTTCTCGAATTTTTTGCGACAAAACGGTTGACCACAGAAGCGATACAAAATTTTTTTCGGAAAGCGGGTAACTAGGTCTTACCAACCATGAAAACAGAATTTTAAAATTCGAACCGGAAGTGCTCGAAAAAAATTCGCAAACTTCGACTTTTCAGATAAATTGACGTTCATTTGTTAATTTATGTACAAAAAGATACGCATGCGCAAACCAAACTATAATAAAATATAGTTTATTTATATCCCTATGTACATACCACAACAAGAATTATAACTCTACCTGTCTCCATAGCCGAATGGTGAGGCTTCGAAATTGACCATTTTCCATGTCTTCTACAATTCATAAATTGTACTCCCCGTCTTTGATGGCCCATTACTTGGCGGGAAAATTTTTTTCGACAAAACAAAAAAATATGGGTCTCTTAAAAACATGTCTAGTTGCTATAAAAAAAGTTTCAGCAATATCTGAGATGGTGATGGTACATGCTCTGCCTGAATTGAAATGGAAGGCACCATATATTTATATATGTATATAACAAACGCAGGAATTACCCCCTAAATAACGCTTCTGGAGGACCCCTTTCTCAAAAAAAAATGCTGGGGAAACACTTGTAGAAACTTCAGTTTTCGTGCCGAACGATTACCGAGACCTGGTGAAAAAAAACTCCTTTAGCGATCGAATTAAAAAAAAAAAAATAGTTCTCCTCAGATTAGTATCCACTGAGAATATTTTTATAAAATTTAAATTTGATGGGTAAATCAGTGGACTTTGAATACATCCAATCGTATCCACTGAGTTGCGAAATTGTGTACCTCCAGACATGGGCGGCCGAAGAAAATTTTCTAGAGGGGCATCTTCAATGTTTGTTATATTAGTCTGGCATTTAATGTGCATGGTTTGTTATATTACGTATACATTTTCGTAAGCCAGGGAGGTTCATTCTTAACAAACACGGAGATTATGAAGGAGCAGATCTACTATACAAAATATAATAAAACCATCTCTTTCGAATTTCTATCATCCTGCAGTCCAACCCCGAGACGGAAACATAAGAGATAGGCTTTTTGTTTTTAAAGAGGATAACGTGCCTAGCGAATGCTTTACATTGTGAAGATTATATTAGTGAAAATTAAACGAATATAATTTTACAACTTAATATATATATTACTAAATGTTGAGCTCCCAGTTGCTACTGTATGTGGTTAGCGTATGCGCCTTTCTCGAACGAGGTTTGATTCATGGTAGGAGCTCATGTGTTTCAAATCCGACGTTAAACTGTACGTTCACGTCTTGTAGAGCTTTGCTTCTGAAAACGACGCTAAACTATAATCTAATTTAATATTACTAAATATTTAAAAATAATGACTTACCAAGGTGACGTCAATTTGGCAGTCATCAAATCCATTTTATACTTTCACTTAATCCAGTGGATATTAATATAGCAATTACAAGACACACGCGCATATAAATACTCAGAAACAAGTACATACACACGTACACATACACAAATATGAACACTTCAAATCTATTTACATCTGGTGGACTGCGCTGCATCAAGCACTGTTATCTTCGTCATTATCTTCTCATGTATCTGCATTATTTGATTCATCCACAGATTTGTTATTTGCAGGCATCATTCATTTTCGGGAGGGTTCAGGGTTCTTTCTTCATTTAAAGAGTCGGTTCTCTGTATTGGAAAGAGAATCAGGGGAGAAAGGGGGAATTTATACTTTATGAATGGATAAGATTTTAAGAAATATATACAAAACATGCCACTTCCGACGCAGCACTGAAGCATTTCTTTTAGCGGTATACTACTAGTGGTCCCCTGAGGATCATACCCCCTCCCCTCTCAAGTTGTAAAGTGAGAAGAGACAGAAACATCCCAGACACTCAAGGTTCAGTTGACAATAATAAAACTATGGGTAAGTAAACATCTTGTGCAGAGTCACGTTTTACTTATTTTTGAACATTTCTGTGAATTCAACAATACAACAGCGGAAATACTAACTGGTTTTATTACTCCAACCATCGCTTCAACTAAGGTATAATTCCCAACGGTCAGTGAGCCATCTAAATTTTCGTTCTTTTTCTGTTCTCCAGAGGAAAGAATGAGGTTTTGCCAGGATGCTAAAGTCAAGATGCTAGATGCTAAATAGGAGTGAATTATGCTAGTTCTAGCACCAAGATTCTAGATATGGCTTCACTGGCGGGCTTCGATATCTACAGAAGTTTCTGCCAAAGCATACAAAAAAAAAAAAAATAGCACAACAGTTTCTTGTGGTTCTTCGGTAGGCTACACATCCAGTAAGAAGCTCAATCCTAATTGTAAAATTGGTAGGAGGAAAGAGTTCGTGGCCAAAAGACTCGTGGCCGGTTTGTATATATAATTGAATTCAAATTTCCAAGTATCCATTTACTGAATGCCCATATCGTGTATGCATGCATTTGCATGCATTATTTAATAAGTAAATAAATTACACACACAATTAATTATGTCAGTGATAAACGGTGTTTATTGAAAAAAAAAACTCTCCAAACAATGAAGATTAATCTTAGACTGGAGAAATGGTTATCTTTTGTTTTCATTATCATTTGGCCATGAAACAAACGCCTGACAGATATACAACCCCTATATACAACTATGTGATGTTGGAATATATAATTCTTAGGGTATGATGCTTTACTTTTTCAAAAATTTCAGTACTTCTAGTGAAATGAAATCTTTAGTTTTACGTCAAACTTTTATGCCGGTTAGGCTAAAGGAGACGGTGATGGTGATAAATGAATGAAATGGTGGAATGAAGGAAGTGGGAGGAAACGGAAGAACCCCGAGAAAACCCACGAGCACGGTGTTTGTCCACCACAAAGTTCACACGGCGCGATCTGGGATCGAACCAGGGACCTCAAGCACCGGAAGTGAACGCTCTACCACTGAGCCACCGCGCACCCACAGGGCTTCTGGTGTACCCCTAAAAATGTAATAAAGAACTAATGGTCATGTTTTTTTAAAATATTCAATTAGAACTGGACAATTTACACAAAATTTGGAATCGACAAATGAAAACGGCACGTTTCTAGCACTTGTGGGTTCGAGATCTCATTGTTGGAAGGACTGGAGGCAAACATATAAACTTTTCTGTGAGGAGAAACATATATGCGTAAATCTAGTATTTTAATATATAGATAATAATTGGAATAGTTCTATTTTCGAGTGCTGTTTTTTAATATTCGCAAAAATTTTTGAACTTACATTTTTCGCGTGTTTGAAAAAAAAAGAGATATCATTACTAGTAAAATTAACCTAATACAAACATCTTTTTTTTCAATGTTTCCGGAAAATCGAAAAAAACTTTTTTTAAATAAAAAAACAGGTTCAAAATTTCCGGAAAAATGACAACACTAGTTCTGACACACTTGTACTTTGCCCAGCATTAAACTCTGATCTTAGTTCCGACGCAGTTCGCTGCCTGTTCTGTTTTACCAGTCTGCCCAGCCTACGACGTCCGATATCTGTAATGAGGTGGGGGCGCCCAACCCCTCGACATTTGGACGTCTTTTCCCCTTGGTTTCGCCACTTGTTGAAGACAATCACCACAGCACTCCTCAACACCTGACAAGTCCTGCAGTTTCCAAAATTCTCGTGTGCCGAGTGTTTCTGAGTGAGTACTTTCTTCAAAATAATATTAAAAATTATAGAAAGATTTTCGAGACATTCGAGTCGAGTCGAGATTTTAATCAGCTGTCTCGACTCGACTCGAGTCTCGACTCGAAAATTCGAGTCGAGAAATACGTTTGTCTTGACTCGTCTCGTTTTTTACAAAGTGTGTCTCGGCTCGAATCTCGACTCGAATTCGAGTCGAGTCGAGTCGAGATTCGAGACATGTCTGGACTCGTGTGCATCCCTACATCCAGGTTCCTCCACGGCAAACCCTTAATCATTCAGATGATCAGGACGACATCAGTCATAACGGAATGTTAGGCTAGTGCTCTTCCTTTATTTCTTAATTATATCCTTTCTCTCTCTCACCTATTCCCAACTAGTCATTTTTCAAAATTAAAACATTTGAATTTCATTTAAATTCAACCATAATTTTACAGTTAAGTACTGTGTTGTGCATCAGTTTCATCCTCATTTTGTTGCGTTCATTTAATGAGTATTCTGAGCTACAACTGATGGCACAGCACCGGCACAGTACTTTGCCCTCATTTATCTCCCACCCTGTATACGGTCTGCCACTAAACACCCTCTATTTCTCTGTTTCTTTTGGTGCTGAACCCAGTGCTAGCAATCATTTTCAGCAATTGAATTCACCAAATCGGAATGGTCCCTTGTTAATTACAATCCCTCTCGGTTCATATCCTGGATATTTGATTTTAGCTAGAATGCTTCTCACATCTGTCAGTTGTGGAATTTCATGGCTTTTTGTAGCAGTGAAGAGAATCTTATGGCCCTGTGTTAATATGTGCTGCGCTGATTCCATTTGCCTTCTTGCTTCGAGCATATTTACATTTAATGTTCCTCGCATCTGGTTTGTATCGCACGCCTTGTTTCCACATTCATAAGGAATTGCATGCTCTCCATTTGTATCTAGTTTTTCTACCATTCATTGAAAGTAAATTGTGTCTTACTATTTTCATATGAGGATATGTAGTAGATACCTAGGTACAGTTCTGGTAATATACTTAATCCAAAGTCGACCTAGTTTAAATGAAACGACATTAGCATGTGGAAAAAGACATTCTTTGTTGCCTTGCTTCCACTGCATCCTGCCTCTTCGTTTTAGTGTTTTCGCAGTGTTTCACACCCTATAATCCTCTATTAACAACCTCTTCGCTGTAGCTATTTATTTATTCCTTTTTAGCATTTTCCGAGGTATAATATTCCTTCTGAGAGATGTTCTGATTCAGAAATGCTTATGGCATAACATAAAAGAGTTTATGTGCAGGGCGATTATATAAACCTTCCCTTAAGTATAAATCTGTCAGAAGTGTAGCCAGCCAGTTGTCCTAGACTAGGTATAACTTTTTAGGGGGACAGGAATTTTATATGCTAAAAGCAAACCAAAACTTTTCTTCAGAATATGAAAGTAATAACTCGAAGTACACTCCTACAGTGTTCTCCAGTTCCCTTCCAATTCTTTTCATCCCCCATTTCGTTCACAACCATAATATATTCTCTTTTAGCATTGAATGTATAATCGTTGGTTGTAAAACTGAAATATTTCGTTTCTGTTTTCATCATGAAGCAATTGTACAACTACGTGAATTAACAAGTAGTGAACTCAGATCCAGAAGGTCAGGAATAATGACACTTGAGAGCTGATGCACTGGATGTACTACATCTAGATAGCCATAGCCCTTCGATTATAGTGACATTGAACTGAATACTTCTTTCTATCTATTAACTAATTTCATCAGCATTTCAAATCCGTATGACTATAAAAAAAATTGCTAAAAAGAATGAGGTTTGTTTATTTGTTATTTGTTTCCCTTGTAATTTGGCTCATCTGTGTATAGTTTGTGCATCGGCTTATATATATATATATATATATATAGGGTGTTCTAAAATGGCGCCCACGGACTACAGAGTATCATTCTACAAGTCAAAACAAAGCAAATATATATATATATATATATATATATATATATATATATATATATATATATATGTATGTATATATATATATATATATATATATATATATATATATATATATATATATATATAGATATAGATATAGATATAGATATATAGATAGATATATTTGTATACCTTTCGAGAGCTCGTCTGGAAACACAAATTTCACTATGTGGCAACGTCGCAAATAAAGAACCATAGATTAGATCTACCAATCTATCAAATAGTTATATCTTTTCTTTCGAGATGGCAGCTAAAGACTTTATTGATTGCCACTAGCATCAATTATTAGTGTAACAATCGATTCAATTGCTTGTTGTATTCGTAGAGCAGCGTTTCCCAACCGGTGTGCCGCGGCACACTAGTGTGCCGTGAATGGGCCGCTGGTGTGCCGCGAGGAATCGAAAGAAAATTATTAATTTTGTAGTAATCAAATTGCAAAACCTAGGGAAAAATGTATATTTGTATTTTTATATTGCTATGAACCTCTACTGTGAATCTACAATTTTAAGTTTCATACCGGGTTACTGTTCTGTACTTTTCTAATGTTGAAAAAAATGGTTATCATTGTTATGACCATTATTGCTTCTTTATTGTTGCAGACTATTTCGTAACTTGAAAATTTAAAATACGTATCATTCAATCCTTTCGACAAATTACCTACGTTTGTGTTTTAAAATTAAGAGTGATTTGTTTGTTCGTTCGTTATCTAGTGATCGTTCTTCTTAGTAAAAGGTTGGATAGCTACAGTTTTTAAAAAGAAAGCGTATTTTTAAAAACCTGAGTCCAATTTTTCATTGCAATTGTTTTCTATTTTTATATCACAATGAAAAATAAGCATAATGATTTACCACGGGGAAAAACAGTAATCGAGCTTTCTCCTCTGTGAGAAGGAGATCAATAATCACACAAAAAATACCACTGTGTTTAATATTTACAAATAATATCTATAAGTGTGCCGCGAGAATCCAAGTAACACCCGTAGTGTGCCGTAAGTTGAAAAAGGTTGGGAAACGCTGTCGTAGAGTAATGCTAATGGCTCCAATTAATCTGCGACGTTGCCACATTATGAAATTTTGATTCCCCATAGCGGCTGAAGAAGGCCACGGAGGGCATACCATCATCTAACATTTTCGCTTTATTTTGGCCTGTAGAATAGTGCTCTGTGGTCCGTGGGCGCCATTTTTAGAACAACCTCTCCCTCTCTCTCTCTCTGTATATATATGTATATGTATGCCTGCATTTCTTCACTATTGCAGTTTATTATCTCCATAATGTTTATTCTGGTTCCTCCACTGCAGTAGACATAATTAAATTAATGTTTCTTATACTATTGAATATTCTTTAAGTTCTATTTTCGTATGAGGATGTTTGCAGCCATCTAAATGCTTTGGTGTTTGATTTCATATTAAGTAGTTTTACGTATTCAGCGCACAACGACTTAAAGTATGTAGACAACTGCTTCCATTAAATTTTATTCGGTTCAGCATATCCTTTTGATTTTCTTGAAAAAAACTGTATATGAAAGAAATCTTAAGTAAAACCAGTACCGGTACCTCTTGCAACTCTGCTGTGTGACTGTTATCACTTGTAAACAACGAAATTAGTTCGCAACTTCGCCGCACGCACAGATAAATCAATCGAGATATATACCGAACAAATGAACGAATAAACATCCATCTTTATATATATAATAAATCACCGTTTCCCTTTTGGATCACTCTCCTCTCCCATTGGGATACGCTAAAAAAAATTAACGTTGAGTTGATTTTAAGTTTATCGTCCCTTTCAGCAGCGAGGCTATATGAGACGTGAACCTACTGATTCACGTGAAATCGGAACCACATGAGTTCAAGCCGGGAATCGAACGCGGATCTCCCACGCCAAAGGCGCTTACGCTTATCGCTTAGATATGAAGGAGCTTTCAAAAAATTTAGATAGCTTACGGTATTTCCAGACTATGACCTCTTCATTATGCCAACCAAAAGGCTAAGATTGCTATACTGGACAGTAGATAGGGAATGGGGATTCTGCAGACAAATTTATTATTAGCTCATTTTAACAATATGTCACCCTATCATCTCTAATAACTTCTAATCTACCCCTAATAATTTCTAGCGCACTCCCTATCCCCAAATAACTTCTAGCGCCATATCAAATAACTTCTATCTTACTCATAATAACTTCTAATGCATTCCATCACTAAATCTAGTTACAAAAAAATCACTAAATCTGGTTCAAAAAATATCACTAAATCTAGTTACAAAAAATCACTAAATCTAGTTACAAAAAATCACTAAATCTAGTTACAAAAACAAAAAATCAGTAAATTTAGTTACAAAAAATCACTAAATCTAGTTACAAAAACAAAAAATCGTTAAATCTAGTTATAACCGGTTTTGAATTCAAAAAATCACGAAATCTAGTTACAAAAACAAAAAAATCACTAAATTTAGTTACAGAAAATCACTAAATTTAGTAAAATAAAATTACAAAACACTTTTATGATTTTACCATAAAAGTTAACTAAATTCTATATAATTACATAATTGTTACAAATTAGTATATTGATAGTTACAAATTAGTATATTGATAGTGAAATCTTCTATTAACTTCATTCTCTATTGTAAATAATGGTTTCTTAAACTCAGTCCACTGATCATAATTCAAACTGAATAAACATCCATTAATTTCAAATATTACTTGTGTTTGATCTTGTACATCTTTTACAATCACATTGAATGAATTAGTAAGAATAAATTTCTTCTCAGGTTCCATACTACCAACCCACTTTTTATAAGATTAGTTTTATTTAGGTCATTTTTATTATTTAAATAGATAGTCATAGCTTATTTGTTATAGGGAGAATTTCAGAAACCACTTATCACTTAAATTTACATACAGAATTCAACAGTTGGATAATTATCTTTTAAACCAGTATATTTGATTTTTAATCCATCTAACAATATCATCAATCATCTTGTCTGTCATATGCTTCGTAAATCTAGACATAAGAAATACCTTGAAATCATCAGATTCAACTAAAATACTCTTACCAAACTTAGTTTTTATCTTTTCCATTTTCTCAATCTTATATTCTGTATCTAATTCTAATTCTCTTAATCCAATAACTTGTTTTTGTTCAAGATTTCCAAGCTTGTTTAAAAAATCAACGTGTTTTGCCATATTTATTATATAGAATTTTTTCTAATAGTCACGAATTTCATTGAGTATGTCATTGATTCTGTTAACAATATCTCTTACATTTTCATCTGTTAATTCACCATTCATGAGCTTAATTACATTAAGCTCATCTTTAAACAGTCCAATTCGATTCACCATACTTTTATAATACTCTTTCTTTGAAGCTATATTAAATCGTGTTGATAGACCAGTGATAATAGCAGAAGCCGAAGCAAATGCAGTTGTAATAATTGAATATACTGTAACAGGAATAAACACATTGATAAACCCTGTAGAAGCTGATAATAGAATTGATAACGTAATAAGAGTAGTATAAACACATTTTATTCGCTTAAACTTTCTTTTGTTTTTCATTAATAACTTCTCAAGATTTAATATAGTATCTTCAATTAACGCAATTAAATTCTCACGTGGAATGTTGTCTGGAATAGTCATTTTATTAAATAAGTTTTTATGATATCATAAAAACACTTACAAACTAAACAAATCTAATAAACATATAATTGATTTATATCTTCTCAATTATTGTTTCTTTCTCAATATCGTACTTTAAGTTCTTCTTACCAATCATAACAACATAGCAAATCATTTTATCTGGTACATCGCTTTCAAAATTAACAGTCAGTTTCAAATTAGTTTTATCACTTAGTCACTGTTTTATGTTTGCTTGTATTAATTATGAACATTGGTCTATTTTGTAAATACTCTTTCG
Organism: Thermobia domestica; assembly: GCF_964235325.1. NCBI lineage: Eukaryota > Metazoa > Arthropoda > Insecta > Zygentoma > Lepismatidae > Thermobia > Thermobia domestica. The sequence continues at coordinate 121,799,855 of NC_137456.1, read as the reverse complement.
GGTAATAATACATCTCAGTGTTTCCAATTGTAACCCGCTTATATACCGTATACATTTCATAAGCTTTTAAATACTTATGTTTTGCAAAATCTAAGTTTAAAGATTCTAATGGGAAAGATTCATTTCTAGAATTACGAAAATGGATATTCTGAACTTTACAATGATCAAAATAACTTGAATCTTTTTCTTGATTATAATTTCTATCAGTTTGGAAAAAAGCAATCACGAAATTAGGCATATCAAATTCACTTGAGTTAAATTGTGTGGTTAAATCGAATTCTAAGTACTTCCCACTAACAGTCTTCTGCAAACATTGATACGTGTTGAATGAAATAGGAATCTTACCTTCTTTTAACATATTAGATCTTAACAAGGTAGCATAGTTAGGTTCATAATTAACAATATGCATTCTTAACTCCATATTTGTAATCCTAACTTTACCTGGATGCGGTTGATTGTCTTCATATATTCCATCCTGCTTTTTGTTTTCCAAATAGCAAATGCGTTATCATCAGAACCACTTCTTTTAAATGTATATTTCAATCCTCCTTTCCACATAATATCTTTAAAATCTGAACAAAATCCTGGCAAAAGTCTTAGGAAAAACACTATTTCTTCATCTGTTCTTGCCCACGTAATTCCTTCCCATCCACATTCATCATAATGATGTGCTTCTGGTTTTGAAATCGTACATGTGTTTACAGCTGTTGAAGTTAAACCAGGATAATCTATAATATCCAATATCTGTCCATGCTTACTAACTTGAATTTGAGAAAACAAATGTGGGAAGAAATTATTAATAAGTCTAATATTTTGACCAGTAGTATATTCTCCATCAGCGTCTCTACCTCTAATTTCAAAAGTTACATAAATATCAGCATAATAAGGATGTATGAAGCCATCACCCACGTCAATATCAAATTCAATAGACCTGTTTGGCTTATTTAAATTCTCGATTGTTTTTTGATTAGATTTAAAGGATTGTAATTCATATGATTCTATCTTATCCATATTTATTATAAAAAATATTTGTAATCGTTTTATGAATTAAGCCCATAAAATAAACCCATAAAAACTTAAATATAACTTCTCCAAATATCCTTATTCCTATTCACCTGACTAATAATTTGTGAAAAACTATACCCATCTGTAAACATTTTTAACACTGTAATGCATAAATGTCCACAAATTACCTCGTTAAAATGTTGTATACGGCTGCTATTGTACTCTATATTATGACTAAGATATTTTACGAGTGTTCTTGGTGGATTACCTCCAAATGAATCAAACACATACTTTCTATTTCCTTTTTTCCAATAACAAATCCAATGCGTTCCTATATTTTTAGACGTATCAAAATTAACAATACCACACTCATTCTTCCTTGGATGTTTAGGCAATTCATCACTCATAAATACACCTCTAAAGTTTCTTATCTTAAATTTTTTAACAAGTTGTATTAGGTCTAAATTACTTAAAGGGTCAATTTCTTTTTTTCCTTTACTGTTTTGGATTTTACGTTTTTTGAAAGCTTACCACCTTGTTTTTCTTCCATTGCCAAGTTATGTCTCTTTTGTTCTTCTAATTCCTCATTATTTTTTACATCATCTACAGTCTTAGCAATAGCAGCAGCACCTCCAGCAACAGAACCTAGAGCAACTATTATAGCTAAAATTGTTGGAAGAGTAAATATAAAACCTCCATAATGAATATTGTCTTTACTCTTCACTTCTTTAATTATTTTCTTAAGTTGCGGTATAGAAAGAGATAACTGCATATCTATAACTTCTTTAATCTTCTTAGCTTTATCATTTAACTGTTGCTTGGATAAAATGTGATCAATTTTTAATTGTTTAAGTTCCTCATTAGGAATCGTAAATGTAAAACCTTTTAACTGCATATTTATTATATAATTAAAAACTTTTTATGAAAAATTTCCATAAAAAGTACATATGAACCTAAATCTAAAAAAAATACTTATAAACCTAAATCTAAAAAATACTTATAAACCTAAACCAAACCTTACTTTTGTATTCATAGCTAATGCAGTTCCTAAAGCTGGTAACCGTTCTGTTATTACATTAGCATCTTTAGCAAAAACTCTTTCCCAAGCTTTATTTTCTAATTCTTTATCAGCAACATGTCTAGAAGCTGTATCTTTATTATCCCTATAGTAAATATCATGTTCTTTACAAGCTTCGTCTAATAAATTTATACCTTTATTACCTCTTTCTAATCTTTCTTGTAACTTAGTAAAAGGTCCACAAAATTCATAGCCTGGAATATGTAATTCTGGTATTCCCTTTATGTTTAAAATCCCATTCATTAATCCTTTTCCATACTTCTCATTATTCCAAAATTTTGGTGGCAACGTATTCAATATCCTTATCAAATAACCTATACCTTTTGGATCATTAGGAATAAATTGTGAGAGTTTTGAATTAATCATATCCATTATACCTACTTTCTCATTATAAAAGTTATCATTTCCAGATTTTTCCTCTCCATCAATAACTATTAATCGATCAATTAACTTTCTCACATCATCCACCCATATGTATTGTTTTGGTAATTCATTATAGATCTTTATTCCCTCTCCAGACTTTGGTGTTTTCTTTTTTGTTGGTGTTGGAGCTAAAGTTGGTTTTATATATGTATCCCAAAAAGGTTTGATAATTTCTTTATATTTTTCGCTTCTACTAGATCGTTGTTTTCTTGTATTTGGATCATTGTTGTGAAATGCTACATTAGAATCAACAACTATTTGCGTATATTTTTCTAGATCATCATCATTATACTTTTTTGGATTATGTTTTGTTAGTAATTCCCATAAACCTTCTGTTCCTGTGTAATGTCGATTATTAATAACTAAATCATCACCATGAATTTTAACTTCTGCATCTCCTATCATATGTATGATTTTCCCATCATCATCATATGGGTGTATTCCAAAACTTTTATCATCTCTAGTTGCATAATATTTCGAGGCAATCCTACCAAAATGAGTAGTTGTTAAAGACTCTATTCCTTCTACTTTATCTTTAATTTGTTTTTTCATGTGTTTTATTTCTTCTGTTATAGGCGTATCACTTTTATTTTTAGGACTGTCATACAAAGGTGGTGTTTCTAATAAGCTTGAATCTACTCTCGCACTTTTATGTACAACTGGAACTAAATCTTGAATTAGATGTTTATTTTCTTCTGCTACTTTTGATATATCTTGCCCTAAATCTTTAATTGCATCAATAACAGGCTGATCTTGTTCTTTAAATTTCTCATACTTACTTCGATTACTCCTTTTGATTTCCTTAAATCTTTTAACAAGTTCTTCTTCTAACTTTATACATTTCTTAGCTTCAGCAACATTTAACTGACTCATTTATTATATAAAGAAAAAATAAAAACATAATAAAACGTAATAAAACAAAAACATAATACAACACAACGTAACATACACGTTCATCTATGTTCATTCTACGTTTAAGTACGTTCAATCATGTTCAGGTATGTTTGTTTGCGTTTGATTACGTTTAAGGTTGACTTCATCTAGGTTCGTTTTTAATTCACTATACATTTAAAAAGTCTTTAATTTTATTTCTGTATTTACCATTATTCGTTTCTCTAGTCATATCTATTGTTAAGAAACCATACACTTCACTCCAACACTTGTTACATAATAATTGTAATTTTTCAAACGACATCCAACAAATTCATCAGATCCAACAAATTCATCACATATATGTTTTAAATTTACATTGTCCTGTCTAAAGATACAAAGAAAGTTTAAGTTATCTCTAATTAATTGTTTTGGCACTTTAGAATAGGTTTGTCCAAGATAGAAACAGTTTAAACCTTTGTGACGACCTCGTGTAAAATATTCTCGTACATTGTTTTGTTCTTCTAAAATGAAGTCATCAAATACTACCACAGAATCATTCTGTCATTCATCTAACGGAATAATCTCTTCATTGTTTCCTTTTACTATTGCTACTGTATCTTTAATATCCTTCTCTATATTTTGAAAAAGTTGTATTAGTTGTTGATATTTAGGTTGATTTAGACTTTTAGAATAGATATAAACATTTGCATATTTTAACCAATCAGGCGCTAACAAGAAATTATCAATCATTAGCGTTGTCTTACCACACCCGCTAGGTCCAACTATTAAACATCTTATATCATCAGGTAACAACACACCATTCCTCTTTTTCTTTGTAGTTTGTTCTGTTAACCTTACTTTAATATTCCAATTATCCATATTAGTTATTTATTATATAATAAATGAAGGTATTTAATTTAAATGGTTATTCATCTATATTAAACATGTCTTTGCATTACCCATTTGATAACGATTTAGAAGTAGCTCTTGCAGGATTTTATACAACATACTTAACTCCAAACCTTACAGAAAAAATAATAAATTAACGTTTTTAACTTTCCTGGATATTCTAATCTTGCAAAACAACTTATAGTTCAACCTGGTCAATATAATTTAAAGGAGTTAGAAGAATATATTAAATCAAATCTTCCATACTCCACCGATGTTTTAAAAGATATTAAATTTACTGAGGATAGAAAGAAAAACAGAGTTAAAATATTTAGCAGATTGTGTGATATAACCTTAGATAGCATTAACACTGTATTAGGTTTTAGTGAGAAACACTTTATCACAAGCATAGAACATGTTGGAGATAAGCCGCCAAAGTTTCATCCATTCGATACTATAAATATTCACTGTGATTTAGCAGAAGGTATGATTTTAAAACACAATGATACAACACACAAAGAAACAGACTTAATTGCAACATTTAGAACAAATGCAGAGTTTAGAGAACCAATTATATATGAACCTAATGAGAAGATATTTTTCCCAATACATCACAATAAATTTAATAATTTCAAAGTTTCAATTCAAGATGAGAATGGTGATTTGATTGATTTTGGTGGAGCTCGTATAACTATTCTCCTTGCTGTTAAATAATTTGAATTGTTATATAATAAATATGGATATCTTTGGTAATACTAAAAGGAGGACTACAAACCTCAATCATGTAAGTGAAGTTTTTACATCAAATAATATAACATGGGTTGATTTCAAAAACAAAAGACTTGTTAATGTAGATGATGCAATTGACCAACAAGATGTAGTAACTTTACAACAGCTAGATTCAATAAATAGTAATGTTAATAGTCAATTGGAAGGTGATGGAAACAAATTTGAAGATGTATTAAAAACATTACAAGACACATATATAAAGAAAGATGATTTTCAAAAGATTAGAATGGATACTACTAAATTGATTATGCAGAAAGAAACTATACCCCTAATATGTCGATTGAGAGCTAAAAATGTTAAGGAACCAATCTTTGAATATTCAATCTTTCTAATGGTTATAAATTTCTCTATAATGGAAAAATAACGCACATGGAATTAAGTTTGGATAAATACTTTCTAGAGATATATTTAGGTGATACTTTGATTGAGCCTTTGATTGAGCCTTTGACTGATACTTTGATACCTTTTGGTTTTAAGAAGAATGATATAATAACGATTAAACCAAATAAAAATTCAGCTATGGAAGTAGAACAATTATTGTTTGTTGTAATGTATATAAAAAACGAGCTTTCATAAAACAATTTGCTATATTCAATCTATATAACAACATTCTAATTCAATCTATATAACAACATTCTAATTCAATCTATATAACAACATTCTAATTCAATCTATATAACACCATTCTAATTCAATCTATATAACAACATTCTAATTCAATCTATATAACAACATTCTAATTCAATCTATATAACACCATTCTAATTCAATCTATATAACAACATACTAATTCAATCTATATAACAACATTCTAATTCAATCTATATAACAACATTCTAATTCAATCTATATAACAACATTCTAATTCAATCTATATAACAACATTTTAATTCAATCTATATAACAACATTCTAGATTGAATTATACAGATGAATTATAAATTGTTATATAGATTGAATTATTGAATTATTGTTTGAATTATAGACTAAGTTATAGAATGTTATATTGATTAAATTATATAGATGAACAGTGTTTGAATTGTAGAAGTTATTATATAGATTGATTATAGATTGAATTATAGATTGAAGTTCGTGATCAATTATAGTATTAATCAACAAATACCAACAACAGCATTAATTATAGTATTAATCAACAACAGCATTAATTATAGTATTAATCATCAAATATCGACACCCGTTAATTATAGTATTAATCATCAAATATCGACAACAGCATCAAACATACATATGCTTGAATTATAGTTTGAATTAGCCGATCTTTAGAATGATGTTGTTAGTTGAATTATAGTTTGAATTAGGCCGATCTTTAGAATGATGTTGTTAGTTGATATAGTGTTTGAATTATAGATTGAGGTTAATAATTTCCCATATAATAAATAGTATGATGCATTGTGTTAAGTGTAAGAAATCAACATATACAAAAATAGATAACATTAGAATAGAACAAAGAATGGAAGATATATTAAGAAAGGTATATGTGTTGTATGTGGTGTTAATAAATCTCAATTCATTAAAAAGCCCGATTGACTAGAAGAAGGTAAAGGTATTAGAGAAGACATTATAGAAGAAATTCATAAACCTGTAAGGAAAAACTATCCCAGGTTAAGTGTTATTGTTAGAGGTATTGATGATCTTTGGCAAGCTGATCTTGTAGAAATGGATAGTGGTGTGTTAAAAGGTATTTCCAAAATCAATAAAGGGTATAAGTATTTGCTAAAGATTATAGATGTGTTTTCAAAATATGCATTTGCTGTTCCTGTTAAAGATAAGAGTGGGAAGAATGTTACAGAAGCATTTGAATCAGTGTTAAAAGTAAGAAAACCTAATAATTTACAACAGATCAAGGGAAAGAGTTTTACAATAAAGAATTTGAAGATTTGATGAGAAAAAACAATATCAATCATTACTCAACATATAGTGGTAAGAAAGCTTCTGTTGTTGAAAGATTTAACAAAACAGTTAAACAACATATGTGGAAGAAATTTACTGTTCAAGGTAATTATAAGTGGTTAAAAATATTGCAAGGTTTGGTTGATGAATATAATAACAAAGTACATAGAACAATTGGTGTGAAACCTGTAGAAGTGAATAAGAAAAATGAGTATGTGATATTGAAAAAAGTGTATAAGAAAGAATATAAGTCTGTTAAGTTAAAGTATAAGATTGGTGATTATGTTCGTATAAGTAAAATTAAAGGTTTGTTTGAAAAAGGTTATACACCAAATTGGTCAGCAGTAGTATTTGTTATTAATGAGGTTATACCATCTAATCCACCAACATATAAAATTAAAGATTTAAACAATGAAGAAGTTAGAGGAAGATTTTATGAACCAGAATTATTGAAAACTAAATATAAGGATGAGTATTTGGTTGAAAAAAATATTGAGAAAGAAAGGTAATAAAGTGTTTGTTAAATGGTTAGGGTTTGATGATTCACATAATAGTTGGATAGATAAGAGTAATGTAATATTATAAATGTTATATTTTATGGTTTAATAATTCACATAATAATTAAATAAATAAAAGTAATATAATATTATAAATGTTATAATTATGGTATAATAGTTCACATAATAATTAAATAATATACTATTATAAATGTTATATTTTATGGTTTAATAATTCACATAATAGTTTGATAAGATAAGGAAAATGTAGTGTAAATTTAGTGTTTAACTTTTATGAATATTTTCATAAAAAGTAATAAAGAGTTTGTTAAATGGTTAGGGTTTAATAATTCACATAATAGTTAAATAAATAAAAATAACATAATATTATAAATGTTATATTTTATGGTTATTCCATAAAAGATAATTAGGATAAGAACGTGAGTGATGAACATGAATATAAAAGTGATGATTATGATGATGAGTGAGATTATGAAAATGATTTAGTTTTTATCATATCAATAGTGACTTTGATGGGGTGATCCCATAAAAGTCGTATACTAAGACAGCACACTAATATATGTAGACAATGACAGGGGTACATATATTAGCAGTTGTCTTAGGAAAATTGAGTATGCTAATGTTGGTATATATAACAAGAAAAAATATTATGAAAATGAACTAAAAAATTTGGTGAAGATAAAAAAACGATACAGTATTTTTTCATATAAGATGAGTATAAATAATGTTAATTTTACTGGTGAGGAGATGAAGGAGATATCGATTACAAAACGAAAATTAATATGTAAAGTCAAGAAAATCCGTAACTATAGTTCTTTAAATAAGAGTGAATTAATCAAAAAAATCGAACAATATCAAAATGAACCAGATGAATTGAAAGTTATATACACAATGAAAGTTGATGAATTAAAAAAACATTGTAAAAGGAAAGGAATAAAATGTTATTCTAAATTAAGAAAGGCTGAACTTATTGACCGTATAAAAAAATATGAAGATGAACAAAACAAATCACAAATTAGAAACATATTTCCATTTAAACAAGATGTTTTTGAATCGAAACCACAACGAATACCAATTAAAGTAGAAACAAAGGAAACAGCAATACAGAAACGATTACAAACTATCACAATTGAAAACATAGCAGGATATAAGGATCCAATAAAGTTTCTAAATATAAGTGGAAAAGTTGTTATTAACAAAATCAAGGAAGAATTAAAGCACCACCCATTAAAAGTCAACCTTGTATTCATTTGTGATTATATTAAAGATAAAGAAGTACAAGAACGCAATTTTAAAACTATGAATGAAACAATATTACAATCAACTGACCTAGATGAATATATAACCCATGCTAAACAAAAACTATGTAGAGAGATGGAGGAATTCCAAGGTAGAGTATCGGGATGGACATTACATGAAATTAAACATTTAGAAATCAGACTAAATAAATATGTGCTATTACGAGCTTCTTCCTATATTGACCTTCCTAAACCAATTAAAGATAAGAAAGCAGTAATCAATATTAAAAATAAAGATAATAAATGTTTCTTATATTCAATTGCAAGTTATTTAAAACCTATTGATAGATGTTCTCAATATCAACGACCTTCACACTATACAGAAATTGTGAATGAATTACAAGAGAAATATTGTAACGGTATTGAATTTCCTGTACAATTAAGATATAGTAAAGTTTGAAAAGAGAAGTAACATATCCATTAACGTGTATAGCTATGATGATGAATATAATATATACCCACTTCAAATCACAAAAGATAAGCAGGACAAACACGTTAATTTATTATATGTAAAAGATGAAAATAATAGTCATTTTTGTTGGATAAAGGATTTATCGAGATTAATAAGAAGTCAAGTAACAAAGCATAAGGAGAAATTATACTTTTGTGATAGATGTTTAACAAGACATTTTAGAAATGAGAAGCAATTACAAGAGCATGAGCTATATTGTAAGGAGCATGAATCTCTTAGAATAGAACTTCCAAAACCATATGACAATCAAATACAATTCCAAAATTATAATAGATCATTAAGAGTACCATTTACGATATATGCCGATTTTGAATGTTTGTTATGTAAAATGGAAGTAGACCATAATTGTTCTAAAACTGTGAAGTATCAAAAGCATTTACCAATGAGTTTCTGTTATTACATCAAATACTCAAATGGTATGTATAAAAGTCCTGTTAGTTATATTGGTTTAGATGCTGCAAAGGTGTTTGTGAAGAAGTTAAAACAAGAAGCAATAGAAATAAAGAAAATATATAACAAAAAAGTTGAAATGAATGTCCTAACTAAAGATGAGAATGAGATATATAGTAATTCCAATAATTGTCATATATGTGAGAGAAACTTGAATGATTTACCACCAGCAATTGAAAAACAAATAAATATGTTAAATAAGAAAATACAATTCGCTAAAGATAATGATAGCATGATTAAAAAGTTAGAAGAATGGAAACATGAATTAGGAAAATGTTTAAAGGATATAAATAAAAATAAAGCAAAAGTAAGAGATCATGATCATTTAACTGGAAAGTTTAGAGGTGCAGCTCACAGTTATTGTAACTTAAGTTATCGAAATCCTAATTTTATTCCAGTATTTATTCACAACTTAAGTGGTTATGATACTCACCTGTTTGTTAAAGAACTTGCTTATGATAAGAATGAAATAAAACTAATTGCAAATAATGAGGAAAAATATATAACATACTCAAAATATGTGAAGGTTGATAAAAAGAATGGAATTAATTTACGATTTCTAGATTCATTTAGGTTTATGTCAAGGAGTTTAGCAGAACTAGCAAATAACCTTACAAAAGAACAATATAGAGAAACGTCAAAGTACTTCCCTAATGATTTGTTAAATTTAGTAATTAAAAAAGGTGTGTACCCATATGATTATATTGACTCAATTGAAAGATTAGAAGAAACAAAACTACCTTCAAAAGAAATGTTCTTTAATAAACTTACTAAAACCCACATCAGTGATGAAGATTATGAGCATGCGGAAAATGTTTGGAAGTCATTCAATATTAAAAATTTAGGAGAATATACAGAACTTTATAACAAGACAGATGTATTAATATTAGCTGATGTATTTGAAAGTTTTAGAGATGTGTGTTTAAAAGCATATGGTTTAGATCCTGCTTGGTATTTCACTGTTCCTGGTTTATCGTGGGATTCAATGTTAATGACTAAGATCAAACTAGAAATGTTAACTGACTATGACAAAATATTAATGATAGAAAAAGGTATGAGGTGGAATTTCACAATGTAGTAAGAGATATGTAAAAGCAAATAATAAGTATATGAAAAATCATAACAAAGACGAACCTTCAAAGTATTTAGCTTATCTAGATGCAAATAATTTATATGGATGGGCTATGAGTCAATACATGCCTTACAAAGACTTTAAATGGGTTCAACCTTACATTAACATAATGAATATTCCAGATGATTCGGAAACTGGCTACATATTAGAAGTTGATTTAGAATATCCAGAACACGTACACGATAAACATTCAGATCTACCATTAGCTCCAGAAAATATGTGTCCACCAGGATCAAAACATTCAAAATTATTAACAACGCTTTATAATAAAGAAAGATATGTTATTCACTACAGAAACTTAAAATTTTATATATCACTTGGGATGATATGAAAGAAAATTCATAGAATATTGGAGTTCAAGCAATCAAACTGGTTAAAGGAATATATTGATCTAAATACAAATATGAGAACAAGAGCTAAGAATGATTTCGAGAAAGGTTTTTACAAGTTAATGAACAATAGCGTATTTGGTAAAACAATGGAAAACATTAGAAAGAGGCCATCTATTACCTTAGAATGTGATCCAGGGAGGGTGGAAAAGTTAATAGCGAAACCGAACTTTGATTACAGAACAATATTTACTGAAAATTTGTGTGCGATACATATGAAAAAAGAAAAATTGACTTTCAACAAACCAATATTATGTTGGTATGAGTGTGCTAGATTTGTCAAAACTATTAATGTATGACTTCCATTACAACATTATGAAACCTAAATACGATATCGATATAGACTTATGTTACACGGATACTGATAGTTTTATATATGAAATTAATACAGATGACTTCTACAAAGACTTAAAGGAAATGGTTGATCTATTTGACACAAGTGATTATGGAAAGGATTATCAATATGGAATACCACTAGTAAACAAAAAAGTATTAGGAAAGATGAAGGATGAAAACAAAGGTAAAATAATGACAGAGTTTATTGGGTTAAGATCAAAGATGTATGCCTTTAAAGTTGAGAATGAAGATGAGAAAAAAGCAAAAGGAATAACGAAATGTGTAGTAGCAAAAGAGTTACAATTTGATGATTATAAGCAAACCCTATTCAATGATGTGAAAACATACAAAAATATAAATCTAATTCGAAGTTGTAAGCATGATGTATATACTATAGCTGTAAATAAGTTAGCATTAGATTCGAATGATGACAAAAGATATATACTAGAGGGTGGTATAAGTACATTAGCTTGGGGGCATTATAAGATATAGTTAAAATGTAATTATGTGTTGTTTTGTGTATTGTAGTTGATAGGTGTTAGTGAGTAATTATGTGCAGTTTAGTTTTAGATAAAATTTAATTATGTGTTGTATAGTGAGTAATTATGTGTAATTTAGTTTTAGGTAAAATTTAATTATGTTTGTGTTGTGTACTGTAGTTGATAGGTGTTAGTGAGTAATTATGTGTAGTTTTAGTTTTAGGTGAAATTTAATTATGTGCTGTGTAGTTTTAGTTTTAGGCAAAATTTAATTATGTGTTGTGTAGTGAGTAAGTATGCATAGTTTAATTTTAGATAAAATTTAATTATGTGTTTAGTTTTAGGTAAAATTTAATTATGTGTGTGTGTGTGTGTGTGTTGGATTGCATAAATACAGGCGGCAAAATGCTAACTTCCTTATTTCTTATCCAATTTTGATGATTCAAACTGTATTTAAAAGAGTATGTATTAGAGTTTTAAATGCAATTGTTCATCCTTGAAAAATGTTGTTAGATTTAGTGACTTTTTATTTTTGTAATTAGATTTAGTGATTCTTTATTTTTGTAACTAGATTAGTGACTTTTTTGTAACCAGATTTAGCGATTTTTTTGAATTCAAAACCGGTTATAACCAGATTTAGTGATTTTTTGAATTCAAAACCGATTATAACCAGATTTAGTGATTTTTTATAACTAGATTTAGTGATTTTTTGTAACTAGATTTAGTGATGTTTTTTTGAACCAGATTTAGTGATTTTTTGTAACTAGATTTAGTGATGGAATGCATTAGAAGTTATTATGAGTAAGATAGAAGTTATTTGATATGGCGCTAGATGTTATTTGGGGATAAGGAGTGCGCTAGAAATTATTAGGGGTAGATTAGAAGTTATTAGAGATGATAGGGTGACATATTGTTAAAATGAGCTAATAATAAATTTGTCTGCAGAATCCCCATTCCCTATCTACTCTGGACAAACAAACATTCCATTGTATATATGAGACTATAGTGGCGTGAGCTATTTCTATTCACACACAGTTTAGTCTATATCTTTGAAATGATTGATTCTACGAAAAACAGTTTAAAGATCATTTTTTGTAGAATTTTAAAAACTACAACTTTTCTCAATACTATTTTTCTTGCAAAATATATTTTTGAGATAACTGCAAAAATTGGAATTCATCTGCTTTCATCTTCCAAACAAAAAACCTACTTCTGAAATTAAGGGTACTCTACAGGACATCAAAATAGAGGTCTACACAAAAGTCCAGCTTATTTTGATTTTTTTTGAAACTTAATTTATTTTACTGGGTTATAAATAGTTGTTTTTTTTTAGAATTAAGATTAAACTCAGACAGTTAAGCAACAGTACAGAAATAAATTCTCAACTCTATATATATCCTGTTAGACAAATGAGAGTAAAAAAATTGATTATTAACTGATTTTAAGTATTTAACGTGTTCGTATGGTTTAACATTTTAAAAAAATATTTTCCTTTTATAAAGGTAGCCAAAAAAGTTCTGTTGATTTTTTGGAGGCCTGTGTTCAATTGGACCTTACACCGTGAGTTGAATGCGAATGGAGATAAGGCGGAGGTCAGTTGTTGGTGTGGGCTTATCCAAAATTTTACTTGATTGTGGCAATTCAGTTACACTGTGAACTTGCGTTACGCCACGTGCAGGAGTTTGGTTTGTATGGCGTGATTTTTCTCAATTAATATTAAAACCGGAATTGGTTGTAGATTCCTTTCACTTCTGTTTTTACTAGAGAATTTAGTTTAGGTAATACTTGGCAGAAGAGACCAGAATCTTTGATGAGCGGGAGATATCCATGTCAAAGCTCTAAATAACGGATACTTCGGAAGATGGACAGTATTGATTCCACCAAAGATAACTGCCTTGCTTCTCCATCAAATTTATTGGACCCGAAGCTATTTTACGGCAGTATTTTATACGTATCGTGAAACTGGGGTTAAATTCCTCTTAACCTATTTCTGTTATGACCCACTCACTTATAGAAGTCAAGAATAATATTTAGAATTATACTGTTAATTGGAAACTTCTAGTCTCCTCTAACTCAAAGAACATCAAGAAATAAATGTCTGGTTCTTCAACTTGTATGAGAGAATAATTAAAATATGTAACTTTTTCTCGACTGTGATTTTCACCACAGTAGGATAGTTCTAAGCATGGGCACCCACAGCGTGGGTCCGGTTCTTCGAAATTCATGCCCAAATATTTTAGATTTGCTTACTCATCAACTACAGTACTTAATATGTTTAAAATAATATGTGTCAATAGTGATTGTTTTACATGAAGTATCATGTGCATCTAGGTGGGTATATTCCTGATTTCATTTGTGTATCGGTCTTTTCCTCTCCCCTTTCGGGTAGAAGAAAATTCGGCGGGCAATTCTATTAGGGATGCACACGAGACAAGATTTGGGCTGTCTCGTCTCAAAAATGTGCTGTAAAACTGATGTCTCAACTCGAAAAATGTATATTTCTCTATTGGAAGAGCCGTGTCTCGATTCGAATTTTGTCATAAAAATCCTGTCACGACTCGTCTCGTGCGCATCTCTCGTCTCAAGTATTCATATAATAATGGGTGAGGAGAGGAAATATCAATTTATAAAATAATATCCTATTTTAATTTTTGCTCATGTCGGTGCAGTTTCTAAGAATGCTTACTGTCTCAAAAACTGTCCAATATTGGCTCTTTCTCAAGCAAAATGTTTTCCTATCTTTTAGTATTATCATACTATCAACAGTGAAATCCAGATTTTCCCACATGTAAAATTCCAGGAGATATGCCTAATGAAAAGCTTAAGTATACATCCAGCTAACGGTGCACAAAACTGTAAAATACTTAACATTTATGATAGCTTTCCCATTCTACCGAGTTAAGTAATTTAATCTCTTATTATTCGTAATTTTCATTGCCGTGTATGTAACTTCAATAAGATTAAATATTTTAGTTGTAGGAAACATGGTTATGCTGTGAAGGCTAAGGGAGACATCGAAGATGACAATAAATGAAATAGTTGAATGAAAAAATGTTATGTAAAGGAGAAATCCCGAGAAAATTCACGCACAAAATATTTGTTCATTACAAAGCCCAATTGGTGCGGACTGGGATCGACCCCAAGTAACTTCTAATTTAGGAAATATTTTATAACATTGTAAGAATAGTAATCTTTCTATGTGCATAATTCTACACATTCCTTCTATGCGTAACCGGTCCCTTAATTTTATTTTCAGCAAATTCCCCGCGATATAGAGAATGAATAAATAATTAAATCAAATCAAATAAACATTGATAATAGCAGAAATATCTAATACTTGGAATCGCGGTACGTGCTTTTTTCCCTACCTTCAAATGTATTTCTACCACTTTTCAAGAGGCATTTAAAATCCAGGAAATCACTCTAAATAATATTAATATATTAAATGATGTTTCGAAGAAAAAAGCCTTCTTCGCCGGTCTAGTGACAAGCGCGTGCAATTTTTGTGCACGTGATCTCGTTGGAAGAATAAAAAAAATCTCACTATTATTCACGTTCAATAATTATCTACCTTCTTTACAGAAAAGGGCATAGGCGTGGGATGTTAAACTAAAAATTTCATTTCATTTTTTTTTTCATTTCCAAAGGAAAAAAATCTCGAGATTGAATGCTTCTCTACAGTAGAGGCAGCACACAAAATTACATTGTTACTGGAAATTGAAGTTTTGTCCCTTATAGTCAAAGAAAAAATGGTAACAAAATGCTGATCATCGGATAGGAATAGGTGCTTTTCAACCGTAAAGAAAATAAAGACTTCCCTCAAAACACTATGATAAAAATTACTAAATCCTAATTGCGGAAGCGATGCTCTCTATTCAGACAGACTTAGTGAATAGCATCCCAGATTTCAATCAGAAACTAATAGAAAAACGACGAAGAAATGACTTTCATTTTAAGTAATTGTGTTTAACTTTGTATACACGACTCCAAAAGTGCATTACCACCTGGAAATTCTCCCTTTCCTGTAATAGTAGGCAACCTAAAAAAACACGGTTGAGAATTAGAAAGGCGTTAGACTAAACCTCAATTTTGTTACAAATATATCAGTGTGGCAAACTGCAAATAAGAGAATAAAATAAACTCTTAAGAATGACGGTTATATTATTGTGAGGGAAATGAATGACGTAAAAAGTTACAAAATGATCTTACTTAAGCAGTAGAAATAGATGAATGGTAAGAAATAAATATCAGAGGAAAGCAGTTTGTTTCCTTATTAAAAAAAAACTCGTAAAAAAGAAAAAAAGGTTACATAATGTAAAGGTTTAATATAAAATCCTAACAGCACAACAAACACCATTAGCTTAGCAGATTTGCGGGCCTCTCATGCAAGATAAAGACATAGAACCCTACTTGTAAACCCAATTGATATAATAATAATAATAATAATAATAATAATAATAATAATAATAATAATAATAATAATAATAATTATTATTATTATTATTATTATTATTATTATTATTGAAAACTCGTTTTCTTTCCAAATCTCTGATTCTGCCCAAGAGTATATCTGCATATAGCAGTCATGTGTGCAGTTTTTGTCAATGAGCGCTCTCAAAGGCCAAATGGGATGGAAATCTCTGAAAGAGAGGAACAAAATCTTTCCGATGATAAATTCTAGGTCAAAGTTCGAAGCACTTGTTTTTGACAGATGCTCTTATCTTTCTTTGTTTCGGAAACAAAAAAGTTTTGGCGCCTAAAATATTACAGTATATAGTGATGAGCGTAGGGGTCTTGGTCTTGCAGTTTTTGCAATAGTCCTGCATGCAAGACCAAGACCAAGACCAAAGGGTGCAAGACCAAGATCAAGACCATGCCTGCAAGACCAAGACCAAGACCATGCCTGCAAGACCAAGACCAAGACCATGCCTGCAAGACCAAGACCAAGACCAAGACTCTTGCGCAAGAGTCTTGCAGAATTACCGATACTAAGTGAATTTTTTATAGAATGGAAAAAAGAAGGGGAAAATATCATTACATCTTTTACTTGAATTTAATGCCTTCAGTAAAAATGTCGCTGGGGTGAATGTGTTCCCAGTAGTTTGTGCAATCCGTGTGAGTCTATCTGCCCCTGTAGCATATAGTTACAGTATGTCATTTTCTGAATTTGTTGTTCGCGTTTTCTGTAGATATTACTCGCTTTCAACCAACACATCATCTTGCGCCATGTGAGCTTTTGTGGTGGACAAACACCATGGGCGTGGGGTTTCTCAGGGTTTTCTCGTTTCCTCCTACTGTCTTCATTCCACCATTTCAGTTGGTAACGAATGTCTTATGCAAAAAGGTAGTAGGTGATGGGGATTCAAACCCAGATTTTCCGTTTGCAAGTCTAGGACGGAACCAATACACCAAAAGTTGTTATATCCGAAACATATTTAACAAAAGGTAAAGTGTTTCTTTCTAAGAACAATAACCAGGAGAGTCATTTACGGGAGGGGCAATTTCCCCCCTTAAGTTTGAGAGTTATATATATTTTATCAATAGAATAGTAGTAAATCAGTGAAAAACGCGAAATTTTACTTTATCAAGGGGTTCTGCTCCCCCAAGCCAAATCTGAAATGACGCTATTGACAATAACATGAAAAAGTGGATAATACAGACCAATTAAGTGTTTTGAATTTTCTTAGTAGCCCCCATAGTTTTATTTGCCCTTTCCCAACCAACATTTGTAAATCGTGTCTATCGTGATACAGTTGTTTGCTTCCACATTCTTACGGATTGCTCATTTAGTATGAGAAGCCACTCTTCGATTCTTCACGATGACTTTGTAAAGAAATCTATGTCTCGACCATGATTTGAATTTAAGTTTTGAACCTATACTACTCGTGA
Organism: Thermobia domestica; assembly: GCF_964235325.1. Lineage (NCBI taxonomy): Eukaryota > Metazoa > Arthropoda > Insecta > Zygentoma > Lepismatidae > Thermobia > Thermobia domestica. The sequence goes on along the minus strand of NC_137456.1, from coordinate 121,781,926 downwards.
GTCCAGGACGTTACCCCTAAACTAACCTGCCACCTGAAACTACAACTCAAATCTTACTAAGTTCAGTTCTGTTCTTTGGAACGAACCGGTTTCTTTCTGTAAGGTTGTTTATACCAGAGTGCACACCGAAATTCATTTATTGAACGACTTGGATACACATTAGTGTCCACTAATAAACGAAATAACAAAATCCAGCAAAAATTACAGTAATAGTAACATACTATGCAGTAATTACACCGTGCATGTTCAAAAGTACGCTTGTAATAATAATAATAATAATAATAATAATAATAATAATAATAATAATAATAATAATAATAATAGTAAATGTTCAGCTTCAGTGTGTAGTTGTCTTTTCAGCGAATAATAATATCAATATGCAGAATAAATCTAACGAACATTCTTTGAAGATTTGGCAGTTGTTCCATTTGCTCTTCCGTTTCCAGAAAATCCACCATAAAGTCCGTATGACATCAGATGGGATCGATCTTATGTATACATAAAAGTCGGGACCAATACTACACATGCTATTGTCGAATAACTTAAGCTTGTGTGCAGCCTTACAAAAATATTTACTTACGTTTTGTGCGTGTGGACATAGGTTCATGTCCGTTGGGAACTACAGAACACAGTGGTTCTTAAAATACTTCAGCCAAAAGTGTAATTCCCGTCGTTAGGAGCTCAGCTATTTGTTTTAGTCTTTAGTTGTAATTATTATTGATAATGTTTAGTATTGTTTGTATTTTTTCTTTATTTTAAAAATATATCCAAATAAATGCCACTATAATGACTGTTATTTTAAATGTTAACTGCACTTAGAATTGATAAAGAACAAAAATTTAACGTTTCGACGTAGCTGCAAAAAAGTAAAAATAAGGTGGAAGTATTGGAATTCGCACCCATACTCATGGACATCAAAAATATTACAGCCAGCTGCCGAAAACTGCTTGGATATGATGATTACCCTTAGTAATATGCAATGTATTCAAGTTCTGTGTTGCCCCTGTTGGGAGTATGCGTTCGAACCACAAAACTTTCCTTTCGTTTTTTAATTTTTACATCTACCTCGGAACGTTTAATTTTTGTTCTTCGAAAGAATGTGGAAGCAAACACCTATATCATAATAGAGACGATTTACAAATGTTGGATGGGAAAGGGCAAATAATAACTATGGGGGCTACTAGGACAATTCGAACAACACTTAATTTGTCTGTAGTATCCACTTTTTATGTTATTGTTCTTAGAAAGAAACACTTCACCTTTTGTTAAATACGTTTCGGATAGAGTAACCTTTGGTGCATGGTATCGTCCTAGACTTGCAAACTGAAAATCTCGGTTCGAATCCCCATCACCTACTATCCTTTTTTCATAAAACATTCATTACCAACGTTGGTTCGAGAAGTTACAAGGCGCGAATCCGAATAAAGAGTGTGTGCAGTCTTCATCGTACAGAGTAATGATAAGTAGTTTTCATATTTATATTCGTCTCTCTTTCTCTCTCTCTCTCTATCCATCTTTCTTGACGTTTCCTTATCATGTCTTGCATCTTTCTCTTCTCTCTCTCTCTCTCTCTCTCTCTCTCTCTCTCACACACACACACACACAAACACACACTTTATGTAGAGGAAAAAGTAAAGTTTCTTTTTCTTCATATGGGGTACCTAGTCTCAATAGAATCAACGTGTCACTGCGATGACCCGTTTTCGCTTAGCGTGTTCATTCTATCATTGCGAATTACAACGATATATCCACAATAGGTGAAATCGAGAGTGGATGTTCGGAAATAGACAAATGTTCAGAAATGACTTGAAAAAGGCCCCTTTTGGTTATTTCAAGAGATATTTTATTTATATTTATTTACACAAAATTAATTTCCATCCTATAGTTTAATTCGTTTTATCCACGTATGAAATGCGAAATATGCAAGATTTGCTAGTCTAGAGGAAACCAACATCCAATTTTCCTTTTAAACACTTGTAACGTTTCATTATGATACAATTTGGACTTGAAATGTAGGCTCTTTCTGATAGAAATTTAACGGTAAAATAGGTCTCATTCATTTTGCTTTCTGTCTATTCTCTATCTTTTCTTTTTTGTTCAGTTTTGTTAGTAGTCTGGAATGGAAGGTGTGACCTACGCTACCTACTAGGTTTATTATAATGTATTTCAGATCTGTACGTTTAATGAAACACTACCGAATTTGCAACCGAACCACGCGGAAGATAGGGTGTGTGTTAAGCTTTTGGCATGATCCAAGACATATCTCGAACTGTACAGTTTGACCACCAAGGTCGGTATTCATTTTGCAAGTGACTTAATGAATTTTCCAAGCATCCTCTATGTAATTATTCGAACAGTTCTGACAAAATAAAAAGAGTTATTTCTATATTACTGTTGGATTTCTGGAAACGGAACTTTATAATGTTAGGTTCTTTTCTTACTACGTTTAAATCTAATATTTTTATCTATGCTCACTTTTCTTTTTCTTCTTATATTTCCTTTTCTCTTTTTGTCTCACTTCCATACCTCTGACGGATATCTATTGGTTTGAAGTTATCATTGAGATATATTTAAGTTTCTCTCTACATCAACTTATGAATCTCGTTTCATCTCATTTTTATTTTTTCACTTTATTGACACTATATATGAATATTTTGACATTGGAAATTGCTCATGTTGCTGCTGATTTTAATATGGGATAGAGGAAAGGAGGAGAGAGATGGGTCTCTCTACCAGACACGATTGTGGGATAAGAAGATATATATTGGATGGCGTAGCTGCAAGATGTTAGCTGTCGCTTTTTTATGTGGGGTGTAGAAGTTCGGTAATTCACCATGAATATAGTCAATCAGAAGTGTTTTTGTTACGAAGAAATAACAACATGAAATGTGAAATCACTTTTAACAAACTGTCGATATTTAAAAGTCGACAAACTTTACATTTTCTGGTACCGATTACCTCGTAGCCAAAATTAGCCCGGGATAGGGGATTTATTTAGTAAAGAAGTGACAATCTCAGCAAAATGCAGACATCTTTTAGTGTGTGAGAAAAAAGAAATTAAATCTCTAATTTCTAGTTTTATTAATCTTGTAGGTCTATGAATGATTATTTTGTAGAATATTGCACTTTATTATCACAAGAATTTCATCTTCCGATTTGCTTAGTTGTGAAAAATTATATAGTATGTTGCTATACTATGTAAAGTATGTGTACTGTCACTGATTTCTAACGACAATCAGAAACAGAGGTAAAAGACAAATTACAGTAATAGTTTTCTATTAAGGAGGAAGTATAACTACTTTTATTTTAACAATTTTTTTGGCTGAAAATGTTTGGTCGAGTTCACCCCTTCCCCCTCAAACCTTAGGAAATGGAAGAACACATTTAGATTTTGATTGTTGGTTCAATTATAGGCTACTCCAGATTCTAAATTTTAGAAATCGATCTTTGGACGCAGGGAGGGAGCGAGATGTTAGGTAATCCTAGGATTTACGATAGATGAAATATAAGACTTAATTTTTACAATAATATCTTCTAATGACAATTTCTTAATTACTACAAATAACAATGTAAATAAATCCACTTGCAAATTTGCAATACTATGTACTGTAATTTCTTAGGACCAAAACTTTTATTTTCCCGAAAAAGAGATAAAAAAACACCTGTAAAAAGCAAGTGCTTCGAATTTTGATCTAGAATTTACCATAAGGAAGCCTTTTGTTCCTCTCTCTCGGAGATTTCCATCCCTTTTGTTCTTTGGAACCGTTCATTTAAAAAAAGTGCACACATGACCGCTATATGCAAACATGCTCTTAGGCAGATTCAGAGATTTTGAAAAGGAAACGAGTTTTCAATAATAATAATAATAATAATAATAATAATAATATTATTATTATTATTATTATTATTATTATTATTATTATTATTATTATTATTATTATTATTATTATTATTTATATAACAATTGGGTTTACAAGTAGGGTCCCATGTCTTTATCTTGGATGGGAGGCCCGCAAGTCTTCTACGCTAATGGTGTTCCTTAGTCTGTGATTGTTTCTCCGTTTCTTGTGGATGTTTGTTGTTGTGCTGTTAGGCTTTTATATTAAATCTTTACATTATGTAACCTTTTTTTATGAGTTCTTTTGAAGAAGGAAAGAAACTGCTTTCCTCTATTATCTATTTCTTACCATTCATCTTGTTTGAACTGCTTAAGTAAGATCATCTTGTAACTTTTTATGTTATCCATTTCCCTCATAATAATAAAACCGTCATTAAAAAAATATTTTATTCTCTTATTTGCAGTTTGCCACACTGATATATTTGTAACAAAATTGAGGTTTGGTTCAACGCCTTTCTGATTCTTAACCAACCCAACGACCGAGATTTTAGGGTTGCCTACTATTGCAAGAAAAGGAGAATGCAGGTAGTAATGTACTTTTGGAGTCGTCCATACATGACTATATGCATTTTTCTTCCTTTTTTTTATCTGTAACGCCCTCATTTATGCCTTACAACACATGATATATAGTCTATTTATCTCTTGCTCTGTAATATCATTACAGGAGTGTTGCTTAAGTTATGTGTAACGTATAAACGTACTTTGCCAGACTGCTCATTAAAAAAAAAAAAAAATGGAAACAGTCTGTATATTAAATCAATATTAGTAAATGTGCTTAAATCATTAAATATAAAAATAGAGCTTGAAGGTACTTACCTCTTTGTATTTCCTAAATATTATCTAGATATGACTCAAGAACTCCGAGGGCAGTGAACCTCGTGCGTATGCAAATACCTTTGATATTGCAATTGCTGATTCTGCAGACCATAATCCGCTACTGATAGTGCATATTCGTTGTGTTCTGGTCATAGTCTTTGTCTAAAATGACAGAGGATTCAAGCTATACAATAAATGACTTTGAGCGTGTCTGTATTAGTGCTGTCGAAATCGGTTTTTGAAAAAACCGAAAACCGGTTTTTGAAAAAAGTGAAATTTCATAAAACCGAAATGTCGGTTTTGAAAACCGGATTTGCGGTTTCGGTTTTGAAAACCGCATTTGCGGTTTCGGTTTTGAAAACCGCATTTGCGGTTTCGGTTTTGAAAACCGCTTTTGCGGTTTCGGTTTTGAAAACCGCATTTGCGATTTCGGTTTTGAAAACCGCATTTGCGGTTTCGGTTTCTGAAAACCGCATTTGCGGTTTCGGTTTTGAAAACCGCTTTTGCGGTTTCGGTTTTGAAAACCGATTTTCTCAAAAACCGAAAACTGCAGAAGTCACAAAAATTCGACAGCACTAATATCAAGTAACGACGAGGAAACAGCAAAGAATCTTTCCCATCTTCGGCTCACAGTTGCCAGATGGAGGGAAATTTTCCTCGGCGTAGGGAAAAAATGCTCAAAATTTGCAGAGGTGAAAGAAGATATTTTTTCTTAAAATGTCTTAACGTGTAGGGAAATTCTTGTTTACTATTCTTTTACAATTGGCAGAATAAAAAAAAATAAGTTGCAGTTTCTCACAAAGAGGCACGGCTATCGTTATTGGGAAGTAAAAAGATATAGAATAAAATATGATCGGTGTTCCCTTCACGTATGAATTATTGCAGGTGTCTGGGACTTGCGATAAGAAACCAGTCAACACATGCAAAACCACAACATTCACATTTATCGGAGTGGCAACAAATCAACAATAAAATTGTGAATTGCCATCTAAATTTTTTTCTTTTCTTTTTTCTAAGAAAGGGAGGTGGTATTTTTTTTGTTAACAAAAGAAAGAGTGGCAGTACTATTTAGAAACAAAGTGAATGAGTAATGATAATATAAAAGATCTCAGTCTAAGTGGATGAGATTTCAAATTGAATTTCATGAGTTGCAGGTGTAGTGATCTTAAATAGGGATATACCTTATTTTCTATTTAGCTTAGTGTTGTCATATTACCCGATTTTTGCGGGTACCACCCAATTGTCAGGTTCTATATTCGTCCCTCGCTATCTTAATCACGAAAAACCACCTGCTTTTTGGGATTGGAGAAAAATCTAAGACGACTTAGTGAATAAAGTGTTGGTATATTCAACGTAAACCGCTACACCTTTGACAATCTTAATCGCGATTGAGTTAAATTTGGAATTGCGCTCAGGCTCAGGCTGTGAGCTATCTGACAGTGCGCGGGCGTAGGGCCATTGGCTAATAAGAGATCTGCTCTAATGCACAATAGTTTTCTTTGTGTAATTCATGTGTTTTTAATGTAATGTATTGGGGGTTCTATACGAATGAATATTCTTTTGTAGATGTTGTGACAAACATACTTGAATTATTCATGCCTTCATAAGCTACAAGAATGCCGAACGACAATTTCAAGTGTAACTTTAACGACACTTATAGAAGCGAATTTACGTGTTAGCCAGGGCAGAACTCAGTTTGAAGCAAAATGTACACTCTGGAAAACTTAGTTTCGTTTGAAAAGTAGGCTGCAGGGAAGCAAAGTGGACCCCACCTGATTTTTATATATTTTGTAAACTAGATCACGAGGAACACGAATCTGGAGTTTTGACATTCCGACTTCCGGAGCTCGAGATATTAAAACTAAGTTTAATATAGATATATTCTCTATACGAAACATATTATGTCCTGTGAGATATATAAAGGTAACCAAGAAAGTTCTGTCGCTTTTTGTGGAGGTCTGTGTTCAATTGATCCTTACACCGTGAGTTGAATGCGAATGGAGAAAAGGCAAAGGTCAGATGTTGGTGTGGGTATATCCAACATTCTACCTGCTTGTGGCAGTTCATTTACAACGTGAACTTGTGTAAGGACAGGGTGAATATGGAACCTCCACAGAGCGTCATAAGGGTGTGTATGGTGTACGAGTTCAAACTTGGATCAAACGCCACTGCAGTGGGGCGGAAGATATCTCAGGCCTTTCGTGAGGGTGTCGTGATTACGCAGACAGTGCAAGGGTGGTTTAGAAAGTTTAAGGACGGTGACAAAACACTCACGAAAGACGCACCACGTGCCGGAAGACCAACACATTTACAAAATGAAGATCTTCAGGTAGCAATTGAGGCGAACAGTGGAGAGACCTGTGAGGAACTGGGGCTAACATTCAATGTGAGTGGAGAAACCATCCGGCAGCACCTCCATCAACTTGGGAAACACTACAATTTGAGTCTATTGGTCCCACATGAATTAACTCCGGGCCAGAAGACTACGCGTGCAGACACCTGTGTGTTTTTTTTTTTTTTTTGCTGTCTCGTCTGAGGAAGAAGCCATTTCTGGACAGGATGTTGACATGTAATAATAATAATAATAATAATAATAATAATAATAATAATAATAATAATAATAATAATAATAATAATAAGCTAAAACAGTGTTTTTAGTTTTCCGGGAGAAAACCAAAATTTTCCAGTTTTTTTTTAGGCTTCAAAAACACTAGCTGTAACACATTTTTTTAAAGATTGTAGCTGCCCCCCTTCAAAAACGACGGGCCCCTCCTACAGAAACCTGCTGGCTACACCCCTGGTCTTAGGTGACATATCGATGTTCTAAGGTGATAGGTCAAAAAGCGACAGAACTTTCTTCGTTAATTTTATACATACTATGTAAAACTACTGTATAAGTTCTAGTATCTCGAGTTCAGGAAGTCGGAATGTCAAAATTCCTTAAGATTCGTGTTCCTCGTGCTCTACTTTACAAAATATATAAAAATCAGGTGGGGTCCAGTTTGCTTCCCTGCAACCGAAAAGTACCTTGGAAGTGTCATCAAAGAAGTAACTAAAAAAAAGTGCAAATGATCCCAGGTCAGTATTTGTAACACACAAGTTCACATCGGTACTTACGGAGTTCTAAACCGTAAGAAAGTGGGAGGAAACGGGAGCAAATAAAAAAAGTTGAAACACAGACATAAATCAATACAATTGTCTCGATCGATAGATGCTTTCACAATTGTTAAAAGGTGTAATTAAAAACATTGGTTTCCGTTTTGAAAACCGCATTTGCGGTTTCGGTTTTGAAAACCGCTTTTGCGGTTTCGGTTTTGAAAACCGCATTTGCGGTTTCGGTTTTGAAAACCGCATTTGCGGTTTCGGTTTTGAAAACCGCTTTTGCGGTTTTCGGTTTTCAGAAAACCGGTTTTCTCAAAAACCGAAAACCGCAAATGTCACAAAAATTCAACAGCACTAGTCTGTATAGTGGGATGACAAGAGATTGGGTGGGCGTTTTGCAGAATAGCCGCTCACGTGGGTTATGACGTGTCAGTGGTCCGTCGGTGTGTACAAGATGAAAGGACGGAGTTCCTACAGCAGACGAACCGTTTATCTGTAACGAACCGTTAAGGGTCTGTTCAGAAGTATCATTCGGGGCACCTTAACTGATAGAACGACGACTGCCAGTGCAATCAGAACAACCATGGCTCCACATACAAGCTCTCGAACATGAAACAATGAGTTTTTATAGGCGGGTCTATGATCCCGCAATCTCTCGATTGCTTCCGACACCTGGTCATCGCCAAGAAAGTCTTCAGTGGTTTGGGGAAAAACTGTAGTGATGAGGTAAGTTGGAGGTGATGGTATTCAGCAATGACAATTTTTTTGTTCTCAGACTCAGTGACAGTAAAATAGACGTACAGATGAGCGAAAATATCTAGTATATTTTCACAATCACCTTACAGGACTTACACTATACTATGCACTATACTATGGGGGCGATTAATTACATATTTCTTTCATCTTTGGTTTCATATAGGGGAGTATCACTGGTGCGTTATAACACAATACATTCATTATGTCGTCAGTTCTGTTCTCCGAAATTATCTATATCATATATTTTGCGCCACCCCATCTTACAGCAGGATAACGCGTGCTCTCATATCGCCAAAGTATCCGAGAGTTCTCTACTCGATATATGCCTTCTACTCTAAACTACTAGCCATACTTAAGCCCTTTGTGGGACATGGTGAGGTGGCGTCTAACTGCCAGTCTGACTTTGGCAATGAACATTTCCAAGCTACGTCAAGGTCTGAAGCGAGCGTGGAACACCAAACGCCAGATAGACGTTCAGTATCTGTTTGAATGACTGTCAGCTATTCGTGTGTTAGATCGGAGTTGTCACACATACGATTAAAGTGAGTACTGTATATATTTTAACACCCTATATAAAGCGTTGGGTCCCTGGTTGGATCTCCGGCCAAGTAAGTTTGTAGTGGACAACATTATGTCCGTGGGTTTTCTCGTGATACTCCCGTTTCCGTCCACATTGTCATTCCACCAATTCTTCCATCATCTATTTGCCTTAATTATCGTCTCCCTTAGCCTAAACGTTATAATCGTGAGGCATTTCATTTAATTTTCGTAGCATGTTTGGAATGTTCTACTACAGTTATATTGTTGAAATAATTACAACATACCATTACTTTATTCTTGAATATCATACTCGAACCAGGTCCATGAATTATTACTAAGTATTCTTGAATGTATTTTCGCCAGTATAAACACGTTCAAGACAAGTTGGAATACGGACAACCTTTCTTCGTTAGAAGATAGGGAGGTAAATGCATTTGCTTCAGAGGCGAAATGGCTTATTGAGAATCTAAATCGGAAATTAAAATGATGCTAGAGCACAGTATACAGTATTGCCTTCAGAACCCGAATTCGAACAACCTGAGTGTGAACGAAGAATGAGAGCAAAGTTTCTCTTGGAATGCGAATTCTGCTTTATCGTGTCTGGTTGTGTCTACGTTTCCCCTGCTCTTGGTCGAACCATGCTATGTCGTTAAGCACTTTGTCGAAAGCTGTAGTGAAAGCATTTCTTGTAATTTTCACTCCTAATTTTATACTTTTGTACTAGTTTTGTGTTATACAGGGTGACCAAACAAAATCAAAACATTTTAAAAGTTAATAAAATAAAAAAGTATTGGGGATACATACTTGTTTATTCTAAAATATAAAATGATATTCAAAAAAGTATGTAATTATTCTGTTCTATTGTGTGCAATTATACCGTGATTGCAATACAATTATTGTAAATAATCCAATAAAAGCTTGCAAATTTTGATCTGTTGCAGTGCTTTCAGCGAAGGGGCAAGAGGAGTAGGAATCATTGCTGCTGCTCACCTCTCCTGCTGTTTTCAGTCGTCATTATGGTTTGGTCAGGAGCTCATCGCGTGTACACAGTCGAAATGTTTTGCAAAACAGCAGTTCTGTGATAACAGTGCAAAGATCTTTTCACTTAAGGTTTGCTATTCGACGTAGTAAAAATGTTCCTGATCTGAAGACTATCTTTTACTGAGTCGAGAACTTCCGAACAACAGGTTCACCGTTGGAATATCAAGACTGTGAGACAGTCTATTTTGCAGTCCCCAGAATGTTCCGCAAGAAAGTATGCTGCAGCTGTAGAAACTTACTTTGAAGAGTGTAAGAACAGAAATCAGAACAATATAATTACAAACTGTTTCCATACTTTTTTTTTTTTGATAAACAACTCTCTATCTGCAATACTTTTGTTTTATTCACCTTTCAAATGTAGAAGGTTGTTTTGGGTCACCATGTATATATATATTTAAACAAATTATTGTTATTATTATTATTATTATTATTATTATTATTATTATTATTAGTTAATATTTCACTTTAAAATCTAGTGTATTTACTTTTACATTTTAAAAATCGAGTTCGTGGACCCAGGAACAGATTAAAATCCAGATTATATTATTTTAAAAGAAAATTATTATTTTGAAACTCAATCAGAGTTTTGGAACAGACTAACGTAAGTTTGTATTCCAACACATCACTGTATTAGGAAAACGTGTGAGAAGAATGTGGGGCCAAAAGAAATACAGAAAACAGACGGGAGCAATGCTAAGATCAATGAAAGATATCTGTCAACTATTGAATACAAGGCAAGACAAAACAGGTGATTAGTTATCGGTTATTAATGAAGGTCTGAAATGTGGATGGGAAATAGACAACAAGAATAGTAACTGTGCAACATCGGTGGCGTGTTGTTTGCTACGGTGTCGTTTGCCACATCTTGGTTTTGGTGTTGTTTATCCCGATTTTTACACAACACTTGCATTCCAGGTTTATCAGATCTCATCATCGTCAAACATACCTGACGGGCCGCGGTAGCTCTGTGGTAGAGCGTTCACCTCTGGTGCGTGAGGTCCCGGGTTCGATCCCAGTCCCCGCCAAGTGAACTTTGTGGTAGACAAACACCGTGGGTTTTCTCGGGGTTCTCCCACTTTCTTCATTTCATTCATTACTCATCATCACCGTCTCCTTTAGCCTAACCGGCATAAGCGTGGGACGTAACACAAAGATTTCTTTTCATTTTTCAAACATACCTGATGGAAAGGCAAATTATTGCCAGACATCTCTATTCTTGATCCTTTTGAAGAAGTGGTCTCGGCTTTAGGCCGAGAGAGGTCTCATTAGCCTAGCTGCTAAAAAATAACATTAAGCTCAAACAAACGAACACAAAACATCATTAATATCACAACAGCTTCATAAATTGATATAATTCCAGTTTCTCTTTTAACAGAGTTTTTAATGTTTACTCCTGTTATATAATGTCCCCCCCCCCAAAAAAAAATAAAACTCACAATGAATGTTCAAAGGATTGTCCAGCACGTGCGATGCGTATTCGAATGCGCACCGCGACACTGTAGATTGCTCTTAACACTTCAGTTCCTCTTAGTCCATGGCAGACATTATAGATCATGTTCATTATGTCTTCCCTTGTAGTAGGACGCTCTTGCTAAACCAGCTCCTTGACACGTCCCCAAAAGAAAAATCAAGAGGAGTCAGGTCCGGATAACGAGCTGACCAGGAAACGGCCTCCTCTTCCAATCCATATGTTTGGAAATAAATGAGCAACAGTTTCTCCTGCAACTCTTGCAAAATGAGCAGAGTAACCGTCTTGTAATCACATTATTTCACGAGTTGCTAATGAGACTTCTTCCAGGACCTCACAAAGAACATCTGACAAAAAATTACCGTATCCTACTTCTGTTAAAGCACCTTCGAAGAAATAAGGACTAATTTGGCCTCCCACTATACCACACCAGGCATTTAGACTCCAGATATGTTGATTGTCAACTTCACGTACCCAGTGAGCATTCTAGCTGGACTATTAGTGAGCGTTGTGTATGTTGACCTACATTAATCTTGACGGTCGCTTCATCCGTACATAGAATGTTCTGGTGAAACATGGGGTCCTGGCTCTCACCCATTGACAAAACTCCAGATGGTTATGGAAATCTTGTTCTCGGAGTTTTTGGTGCAGATGAACATGATATACTCGCTGCTAAACGGAACGTTAAACTCAAAATCAACTCATTAATGTAACAGCCAACATTTCAATTGGTGATACCGCAAGTCTCATGAAAGTATCTTCTGCTTTAATTTTATCACTTATTTTCGATAAGAGTTCATCAAATGAAGTGATGCTCATGCGAAAATAATTAAAGGTCTTTTCTTCGTCATTGCGCAAATCAATAAACATGGAAGAAAATTCACCTTTAAGCAGTCGTGAGCTTACATACGGATGAACCCAGTATCGTCTCTGTTTCTTCCTTAGAATTTTACTGGCTAAGTATACAAAAACAGCACGTTTTCTTCTTTCAATTTCCATCTTCATTCAACTGCAGCTGAAAATAAAATGAGCTGTTTTCTATGTCAATGTGAAGTGGTTGGGCTGAGAGGCCCGCACGAGTCTGCTGCGGGCCCGCAGCAGACTTTTCTGCACGTCTGAACTGGTTGATCTTTGACGCCCGCAAGAGTCTGTTGCGGGCCCGCAACAGACTTTTCTGCACGTCTGAACCGAGCCTATAGAACTATACGCTCGCGACTGTCGCGCACCTACCGATGAAACCCTGAACTGCAGTTATACAAAAAAAAGTTATCTCAGCACCGTTGGGACCAGCAACGTCAATTTTCAAAGCTGATTTCTACGCACTAGTGGTGGTGAGAGGAGACCATCTAACACGGTTTCCCACTGGACGACCATATAGTGTCGCCTGATCGACCAGGTCGCCTGATGGAATGCAAATCGCCAATGTATGGTCGTTCCATCGGTATCATGATATATATATATATATATATATATATATATATATATATATATATATATATATATATAGGGGTGCGGCAGCGTTCATAATAGGTTATTAGAAACACAACATCAGCCAGTAACTGTAATTTATTTATTACCTCGAATGTCAATTAGTAGTTAAAGGTATGCCATTTACTAATGTGTAAGTCATGTCCATTGCGTGGATTACTTTTTGAATATGACTCCTGTCAAATGATGCCCCTCTGTACAACACATTCATCTAGGCGGCGTTGGAAGCTTTCCATAACTCGGCGTAACGTATTCCCTGGGACATTGCCGATGGCAGTTCTGATGCAATCCTTCAACTCAGGAATGGTGGCACAACGTGTTCGGAAAACTTCTTGCTTCAGGTAGCCCCAAAGGAAAAAGTCTGCACATGAAAGATCAGGTGAGCGAGGCGGCCAGAAAATGTCACCAAAACGGGAAATTACTCTACCTGGAAATGTCTGTCGCAAGAAATCCATGCAAATTCTGGCTGTATGCGAGGTCGCTCCGTCTTGTTGAAACCATAATAGTTCCACATCCACACCGACCATACCTAATTGGGGAAGAACAAAGGCTTGCAGCATCTTTAGGTAGAGTTCACTTATGACGGTTACAGCCACACCGCTGTCATCCTCAAAGACGTAAGGGCTAATAATCCGAAAGGAAGCAGCTCCACCCCACACTATGACATGAGAACTGTGCAAGGGCTTGATGTGCAGTTCATGCGGGTTTACATCTCTCCAATAACGCATATTCTGTTTATTCACTGAACCACATGGCTCGAAATAAGCTTCATCTGACATCAGGATGATGTACAACATTTGTGAATTTTGGCGAAGGAGATGACGCATGATTACGCAGAATGTTTCTCGTGAAACCCAATCGCGAGGCCTAATTTCCCGAACAATCTGCAGCTTATATGGGTGAAAATGGAGTTTTCGTACAATATTCTCCTGAATGAGTGATTGGACATATGCACAGTTTGCGAATGACGACGAGCAGATCATTTTGGGCTACGCAATATTGCAGCATAAACATTTTTCACGGCTTCTGGTGTCCGCACAGTTCTCTCACTTCTTCCCGGTTTTCCATTGCAAACAGAACCTGTTGTTCGAAATGCACGTACCCACTTCACAATGGTTCGTCCATCTGGAACTTTCCCATGACGTCCCAAGTTGAAATGTTGCCAAAATAGCCGCTGGTAGCAATAACAGAGTCGTTATTCTTGAATTAACTTTCAACAGCAAAGGCATGATGCTGTGCACTCCACCGCTCCATATCACTGTCACACTCGAAATGGTAGCTCATTAGTGCACGAATGCGGCACGAGCTGGCGCGCATTCATGCAGTACGTCATTGTACTACGCAAGTCAAATTACGCTATGAACGCTGCCGTCGTAAGAGTAGAAAAAGTTCTGGCAGTCGTAAGAATAGGAAAAGTTACGAAATGTTTATCGTGACACAAGTACACATGTTAACTTACAAAGTTAAAAGCTGATCTCACATAGTCCTTCTGCTAATTCTAATTCGTTTCTAATATTTTCAGCCGCCTTTCTGTACAGATAATAACACACAAGAAGTAGAATTTATCTGACCAGAAGTATGAAATGAAGCAATGACTGTATATCGTATTACATTTGGTTAATATTTCTAGGTGGCTGCTATTACAACTTTGTCCTCTGTGTTCTCTTCACATATGTGCTATTAACTACTAAAATTTATGTAGGTAGCTCAAACGTCTGAGTCATTTTCTTAGATCATCATATACTCTCAAATGATGAGGTATTGACTGTGTTCCATCGTCAAGTCTTATATACATTACTTTTTTTTCTTCTGAGTAATGCTCTGTATTTCCATTCTTCTGAAAACAAACATTGAGTATAACACTTACTTCAGTAAATACAGTTCTGTAAACTGAATACTTTTGAGCAACAGTAGATTGAACACTGAATGTTCTATTCTTGCAGCTATAAGGAAGTTCATTCATGCTCCATTGATAACAGTGCTAGATGATTTTGTTTCTCTTGACCCATAGAACTAACGGTAATGCTACCGGTACTAGTAAAAAGTGCCCACATGTGGATAAATGTTTAATTGTGTTTTTAATACTATTTTGAGAACACCGAATCGAATGAAAATATTTCTAAATACATCTGTCCACAGGCTAACGAGAAAAACAACCTCAAGCTTGGGCTTTTTGAAGCAATGCTTATACTAATGGTGAAAGTGTCCAAGCTTGAATACATTTTTAATTGCGTTTTCAATACTAGTTTGAGGATTTTGAATTCAATGGATCTATTTTAAAACGTATTTGTCCAAATCAATCTCAAATGGTTTCTGATTTAACGATAATTTACTAACCTCTCTCTTTCACCTGAAACAGTCACTAACAGGGTAATGGAAATTCTGAATACAATGTAAAGTTCAGGAGACACAAATATATTTTAACTTCAATTTATAAATGCCATTAAAATGAAACCCCTTTATTTTTCTGATTTGATCATATCCGAGAAAATAGTGCACATATACTGACTTATACAATTGTTTCTCTTTGACAAGATTATCGTCCAGACTATTACAATAGGTTGTAATTAATTCCTCGATTTCTCACTATCATCCAAAGTGTTTATTCTGAGAATGACTTCAAATGTTGCACAAATATTTCTCCTTTCTGCACACCGAGAATCCGAGATACTGTCTTGGGTACGATTACATTAAATATAGATATATATTTATTTGCCCCCCTTCATCTTCTTCTGGAATTGTTTCAGATGCTCCACCACTCAAGCAGATTCTTCGAGAAAAGTTTCCTTTCAATTTTTTTTAAATGCCTCAATACACATTATATATATATATATATATATATATATATATATATATATATATATATATATATATATTAGCTCTGCTTAAATATTCAGACCAACGGCGTCATTTGCGGAATTAATTGCCCCCTGAGTTTGAGAAATATGTTTTATAATATAATAAATTGTAACCTAATATACTAATAAAAAAATTAAACTCATGCCAGTGAACTATATCTCTTCTCCTTACTTCGTTGTACAATCTGAAATGGCACTACCGTTCAGACCCTGTACCTCTTACATCCATATCTATGGTAACTTTAAGAATTAGTCAATTTCAGTATCAAATTAATTATCTTTCCAGCAAGATTGAACGACTTATATTTATATGGTCTAAAATTTCCCTTCAAACATTCAAGAGATGTTCAAGCTTGGGGAAACACAATCTCCCCGTCTGCTATCCTATCACGGCACAAACTGCATTGGTTTTGTGTATTTTGTTACTTCTGGATATTTTTCTACTATAGATTTCATTGTCTCAATTCGTGAATGCTACATCTTTTCCCAGAAAGGCTATGAAAAAAAGAGATGGCCCACCAATATATTTTAAGAATATTTATAATACGGTAGTCTCTGTAGTCTTGAAAATTGCCAAGTACAATACAAAAGTCACTAAATCCTTATGCTATCAATGGACTAAACTTCATTCTTGTCACCAAATGTATTTAAAAGATAGTTAGATCCATACATTTAAATCTAATTTTATTTAATTTTAATCTCTATGAAAGTTGTGAAAAATTGAAAGTGAAAATAATTTTTATTACACCTCCGATCCTCTCGAAGATCCAGGTTCCCGACATTCGTCGAGATTGCCACCCTTCTTAGGTGATCCTGATCACACTATTATAAGCTAAAGACTTACTATAATGTATATAACAAAACATACAACGCTGTAGTAATTGACATAGAATTTATTCAACAACTTTTGGATTTGACGAACTTATATTTACAAGACCGAATACATGAATTAAATAGTAAATAAATACGTAACCTAAATAAAGGGAAATCGCTTTTGAAATATTTTCCAACTCCTGCAGTATACTTGTTTAAAGAAATTGGAAATGAATTTCCTTTTAAAGAATCTCGGAGTATGATAATTTGCCATCTTGATTTTGTGTCTAGCCAACTAAATAATGATAATAATTTATTGCGGTGTCCCATTTCTCAGGAGGGCTCTTCTATGCCAGCTCGTTTTAATACTTCAGCTGTTATTTGTTCGTTGGGTACTATACCCGGTAATTGTCGCCAGGTATCTCTTCGATAGCCAAAATCTTCAAAGGCTCTCATATCAGGTTGCTCAACCACAAAAATACGGCCAAATCGCAGTAAATGTTTCCTAAGTTCGTCTGCAATGAAATAATAAATGTATATTTCATTTGTACAGTGTATTGCAAATGATCTTCTCGATTACAAACCTGAGCAAATCAAGCTCAGACTACAACACTCAGACACGTGAAAGTGGTATTAATGAAAACTTAAACTCAATTATTTTGAGTATCTGCTAAAGTTGTCGCGTGTCTATCGCTTTCGGAGGGCGATAGGGGAGAAAACGACTGCCAATGAAGACAGGAAGGCGTTTTGTGTGTTGACGTTTTACATTTGCCAGGCTGTTATCTCTGTGCAATGTAATTTTAGAAGGAATTTTGATGAGAGTAAACCCAGTGAGCATAGTACCCTTAGAGGGTATTCTGAATTTGAAGCAGTGGATGCATCTGTATGCGAAAGTCACCCAGCCGTCCACCAGCATGCAAGGCAACTGTGAAGTGTGTCAGAGTTTCGTGCAAAAGTTTCCCTTGGCATCAATGTTTACCCAACTACAAATACCGTGGTACTTTTCTTTCTGGGTTCTTTCAATCAGCACGTGTATCGCCTAGCTTTACCAAACACCACAGAGGTCATTGCATTAATTGATCATCCAATTATATGTATAGCAAGAAATGGACTAGTGTCGCGTCGCAAAGAGAGCTCACTTTAAACACATGTGATGTGATGTGAACCAAATGTAAAACAAAAATTTTGAGCTTTCGTTTCCATTGATACCAATTTTACGTGTCTGAATGTTGTTGAGCAACATTTGTTCAAGTTTGCAATCGGTAAGATCATTTGTAATAACACTGTATTTGCAGCTGCATATAACTAATTAGTAGTGTTATGCCACGTCACCAAGTTTTTAAGTTATTATTAGTCACTAGTATATGTAGGACTTTTCTTGAAGGGCGATGGAATTGTGAAGGGAATAGTTAGATAAAGTTCATCAGATCATTTATTATAATGCGTTAACATCCTTCTAGCTAAGAAATTGTTCCTTCTAAGAAAAGAATAATATTTGTACAATTTATTAAATCCAGTTTTACTGCAAAAATAATTAAATCCAGTATTACATTAGTATTGCAAATTATGGATATACTAAAATATCAAACAATCCTTTCGACAAAATAGATAGTTTCAAATATCTAGGATCAATAATAACATACCAATACCATTCTTGAAGAAATTAAATGTTGATTGAAATCACGAAATTCGTGTTATTACTCAGTCCAAAATATTTTGTTTTCGCAAATTATGTTGAAGAATTTGAGACTTAATATATATAAAACGATAATAAGGACTGTTGTACTGTATGGTTGCAAAACATGGTCCCTCACTTTAAGGGAAGTACGTTGACTGAAAATATTTGAATAAAATCCTAAAGAGAATATTGGAACCCAAGAAGGTAATGGGAAATGTCGGAAACATCAAAACGAGGACCTGCATAATTTATACGGTTTATCTAACATTGTTAGGATCATTAAGTCTAGGAGGCTCAGATAAGTAAGTCATATAGCCAAAATGGAAGAGAATAGAAACGCTTTCAAAATTTTAGCTGTAAACTCCAATTGGAAAAAGATCAATACATTGATGTAGGTGCATATGGGAAGACAATATTAAGATGCATTTCGCAAACATAGGAATACTGAGTAAAAATTGGATCCACTTCTAGCGGCAGAAATCAGTGGAGAGCTGTTGTGAATGTGAAATTGAACTTTTGGATTCTATAGGACAGAGAGTTAATTAGTTCATTAAATAAATTCTTATAACTTTTAATAAAACATCGATATATTTCACAAAATATACTTTCGTACAAATTGTATTTTTTTTTTAATTAACATGTTTTCTACAAAGTATAGACGCTAATCTGTTTGCATCAGATCAAATTGAAGCTGTTGATTATCCAAGATATTCCACTCCGTCACCATCAATTATGCTCGATGTGACTGCCACCGGTATGGACTAATTACACGAAATTAGGGTTTCCACTGAGCAGATTTTGTTACAGCTGTACCAGGAAGTATATTTTCCTACTCCTGCTTGTAGGCTTTCCAGAGACTATTTACCTTGCAAACCCGACGTGATGAAAGGATTGTTTGAGAACTCCAAAACATAATAATCCATGGGTCTCTGGATTCTTAACTGGGCTATCCTAGAACATTATGGCATAGATATGAGTTGCAGCTGTATGCATCGATAGAATGATTTGGCCGTGTAACTTGAAGTTTTGTTCTGGTGGAATTACACACGACGAGTGTCGGTATACAATGCTGGTATTTCCTTTGTGTAAATTGGGGATAGACCAGGATTTATTTTAACAGTTTTTTTGGCCATTCAAATTTCGAACTTCTTTCTGTAGCAAAACAATAACAATCATAAAATCTTAAGACAAACCTTACTTTGCATTGATGCATAAAATTTAATGGGTATTTTCCACGAACATTTGTCAATGTGTTGTCTGAAGTTTTCCAGTCACTTCGTACTTTGTTCACTGTCATAACAATTTTTCGATGGTCATTAGTTAGGTGGCCCTCGTACATTCTTGCATCTTAAGCTCCTCGAAGAGAGTTCATTAAGAGCGAATCAAATCGTCTCGGTAGAATTCGAATGCAGGTCGAACATTTTCAAGTGACACGTTGAACTTGATTTCAATTAAGTACTGGAGAGATCACACGGTACCCTGGAAAGCTAAAACTTTTCATTTAAAGAAGAAAACGTGTTAGCGCATGCTACTCGGTACCGGTAGTATGTTTGCGATGGAGATGATGGATGAACACGATGCCCCTGAAGACGAACTGTCCTTAGCACGGTTGGTTGAACATTTGTTTGGGCTACTAGTTCCAGGTAAGCTTCTGAAACTCTCGAACTAAGCCTAGAACTAATACTTCTCTCTCTCTTCTTCTCGTCCCTCATGTTATTAACTAGTGTTTCCGTTATTTAAAGCCATGAGTCCAATTTATATTATTTATTACAACATGCAGTTGTTTGCTTTGGATAAACACAAATAATTTACTCACGGATCTCATTCTATTTGTTGAAAGAATTGAAATAAAAGCTTTTTAACTTGCTCAAACAATAATAAATATGACTTCCAAAGAAGCTACTACTTTCATGAATTGTGTTCTTTCTTCCTTCAGAAGTTTTGGGAAGGGGACAAAGAATAAACTAAAATACCAATTAGAGTATACGTTTACTTGCATTTTGCCTCTCTTTACTTACTGTATCAATGCATTGGAAGAGTCCGAGATCGCCGTATAAAGTTCGTATAAACAAATCAAAAGTCAAACCCATAATGATTGTTTCGACTACTGTAGAATTGTACATGTTCCTTGGAACATCAAACTGTCAAGAGACATTATTACGTTTCGGAAATGACTACCTTTCTTAAGCAAGTAAGAAGACGACGACCTGGTTTGTGAAAAAATAAGTCATGAATTTTTCATCAGAACAATGTTCCTGCCCATTGTCTTAAATGCCAAACATAAGACATCCACATATGATATCTAAATGAAACATGCATCAGTAAAAGATCAAATAAATACCGAAAAATCATTGAAAGAGGGAGAATCTGATATATAACAATGATGGAAGGATAAAGAATCAGAACTAGAATAGCGAAACGAACAAATGCACTTCGTTGTCTGGGGTAGCGTTGTCTTTGCAACGTTAAATTTTGTTTTCTTAACAACTACCAGTTCTTGTATGTCTGTCCTATTATTTCAGTTATTTTTTCTTGCTTTGTGATGCTTAATTACATAGCGGAGTGTCAAAGTACATAGATGAATAGTACACATGTAATCGTGAAGTGTTGTAAGCTGATTATAACTAGTAAACACTGTATAAATTGGAAAGTTGCAATGGATCCAAGGCATAGGTTTTTGGCGTCTATAGTTTTATTATTAGGCTCACACATTTACTGTGTATTCTCCTATCTGGATATCTTCTCTGTGTATTGGATATTAATTTGCAAGTGGTTCTGTCGTATTGATTTTTCTAACAATTTTGTAAAATTGTAAGACAAACACACTATGTAAGTTCAACGGACCCAGTACCCTAACATAACTCATAAAGCCCATTCTTGTTCTCTTAATACCCGTAAGAGAATGATCTCGGAGTTAAGTGACAGTGGTTTCAATCTATTTGTCTATCAATCTATTGAATAGTAGATAAACAGAGATTGGGAAAGAAAGAAAACAGAGTGAAAGATTGATATACGAAATTGAATAATTATTGAGAAAGCTACGTTCGAACAAGCATAATTTAATTATAAATAAACCAAATTTAGGGCAAGATCCCGATTTCAGTGTTCCGTGTGTATATGCAGCGTACGACAAAAGTGTTCTTTCTAACTTCCGGTGAGTTGTAAAAACTAAAGCTCAAATATAGTACAATAAACAATGAATAAATCTTTTTCCTTCCGAATACTAATGTTGAGAGCCGATGTTATGTTTGGTATTAGTCCTAACAACAAGTGTTGAAGAGGATATGGTGAAGTATACTAATATGGAAGCTGAGCTTTACTATAATGACAAATTTTCAGATGTGAAGAAAGTTGGAAGCCATATGATGCAATAGAAATGAGTTTTCTGTGGACTATTGGTAACAGCTGGTTATTTGAAATCAAACCATACTAATTTTCGCATTCTTTGGAACAGGAAGTACTGCATATTTATTTTCAGAGCAACAATAGGTTTAAATCGATTTGTCTAAGCTGCTGAAATTTTCGAGATTTCATGACAAATGAACGCGATATGAAAGAAGAAAGGGAAACAAACTTTTGTCAAATCGCGATTTATGAAACAAATACCTCCTTGTTGCTGAAACATTACATACTTCTTTGTTATATTACCAACTTACAATTTATGAGCAGCGAATAGTACCTTTCCGCGGCCAATGTCCTTTCAGGCAATATATATAGCTGAAACTTGACCTGTACGGGATGAAAATATTTTGGAACTGTGTCAACAAAACGCTTTGTCCTTTGCAAGACATCCCCTAGGAAAGGAAGATTGTAAGGCAAAAATGATTTTAAATGTAGTCGACAAAGTGGTAACGGAACTATCAGAAGAACCCTTCTACCAAAACATGAGAAGTGCTACTTTGATAATTTTTTACAACCAATTTGAGTACAACAAAAATACGTCTTGAGAACGGGCTCATGTATGTGAAAAAAGGAAGAAAATCTAAGCCGTTTATTCCCCCAGAATTTCTTATTTAAAAATCATTTTACCTGATTTTTTTTCTAAAATTGTACTTACACAAGATTGTACATAATGTTGTACGTCCCAAAAGAAAAACACATTTGTATTGTTACTTTCTGGCATGCATCACGACAAGGCAGTAAGTGCCTTGTCCATAGCCATATCAACCATAATTCCAAGATTGTTTTCTATTCCAAAATCAAGGAGGAGCTGATTCTTTGGATCAAATCGTTCATGCTTTTTCTAGCCAAAGGAAAAGCAACACGTAGCCAAAGGCATTCTGTATGAACTGTTGTGATATAATTGGTATTGCAACTGATATTGCTTTTCTCAATTTATATCCCACCTGGAGGTAACAAGACGACAGAAACAAGAGACAGATTTCCTTACGCACATTGGCGAGTTCCTCGTTTCTAACATGTAAGATCATGAAGAGACGTTCTTGACTGGCAACCAACATTAGTTGGTCACTCATCAAAAGAATAAAGGAAAAAGTTATCAATATGATACCAGAAAAGGACGCAAAGGCTATTTCGTGAAGGTGCAATAGACATCTCCAACGAAAATTCCGTTTTTGAAAGAAAGTATCTTCCATGCAAAAAGATAATAAACATGTAAATCTGAAATTACAAACAGTTCAGATATGCATTAATATGTATATCTTTTTATTTATATACGTTTCCGAATATGGAAGTAATCTAGTAAGTTATCTAACTGTTTCATTTGTTAATTGGTTATACATTTTAAAATACTTGCACATATTCTAAGACAATTCTCATAAAATGCAACATGAGTGTATGCGATGTAGGGATGGTATCGAGACGAGACGAGACGAGACTTTGTACAGTCTCGGTCTCGTCTCGGTTGATAAATAACAGTCTCGGTCAACAGATGCTTGTCTCGATCTCGGTCTCGGTCTCAAGTACCAAATCTCGGTCTCGTCTCGAAAGTCTCGAAATAAATAATGTGAAATTAAAATAGTGAAAATATTATTCTCGTACAGTCTGTCGTTTCCGGTTATATTTTCCTTTCATTTTGACTTAGAATTATGGTATGGTGTACCTCTTCATAGCTAATTTGCTTGTGCTAATGCTTTCCATGCGCGTATTCCAGGTTCAATGATCAGTGGGTATATCACCCTAAAACCCTAATAGAACCCATATTTCACTTTCAGCAATAGACTTTGTCTCATATAGCCTCAGACCTGCCTATACAATTAAACTCTATTAATTTCACTCCAGTACTATACAGTAGTTTATTTCCTTCCTTTGAATCAGAATTGTTCAATACCTCCTAGCACATAACGCAACACATAGCAGCACGAATGTATTTAATCGTACCGAAATTGAAACTTTACAGTTTCTCATTATTCAATACATTCTGCTTTGACTGTAATTTTAAAAACAGAATATTACGTTCATTATCTTAACAAATAGGGTAAAGTATTACTACAATATACGTATTTTGTTTGAAATTAATGAAATGCTTTATTACCGTTTCACATCTCCGTGTTTAATTGACACTTTATAACACGAACGTCCTGAACCTTGTGGTTGGTACTACTACACTCATCTTTACTATGTGAGGTCTCGAGTTGGATCACAAAACAAGTTAGATTTAAAGTCCGATGTTTCGCATAGTTCGCGTCTCATTTTAAGTGCATTCTGTTCTTATAAAAGTTCATAAGATCGTAATGCATTACGTAAGCACATATCCAGTGCCGTAACATAGATTAATCTTATTCTTGAGCTCTCAACGGTGCATGCAATCTTTATTCGAGAAAACTAATCTTGCGTTTATTACGTTGAAATCTTATATTGATTGAAAATTAGTAGCGAAACATGGACATACATATTATATAAGTATATAGGTAATTCGAGTTATCTGTATCTATTTTTTCTCACTTGCCAAAACAAGTGATTCTTAACTTTCTAGTTTTCTTCTGTATTACTCTTCGTAGTTTTGCTGTAACATGATGGATTGAATAGTCAAAAATACTTTTTTCGCTCTGATTTTCATTAAATTTTGGATCCATTTTTACCCTACCTTACCTAGTAAAAGTTGTATATTTAGTCTTAGTGAGGAACCGGTTTTTCGCTTCTGTAAAATTACGAAATTATGACTTGGTTTAGTTTACCTCCGAGGTCCAGATATAATAAAATCATCACCATCATCATAATCAACCATTATCAATCCATTGCTGGATGAAGGTCTTTCCAATTCTTCTCCACAACTATCTAACTTGGGCAACTCTTTTCCAGGTTTCCTCAGTGGCTCTTGATTTCGTCACACCTTCTTGTATGCGGAGGTTTCCTAGGCTGTTTTTGTCTCGTGGTATCCAGTCTAGAATTGTTTTCGTCCGTCGATCATAATTCTTGCAATACGTCCAGCACACTTTCCAGCTCATATTAAATTATTTCATTTGCACCATCAGTATTCATTTCTATATATTTGGGCTACAAATAGTTCGAATTCGCTACTTTCGGAGTACAGACACGCTACTTTTTAATCATCGGATCTGACAACACTGATTGAATGATTTAAAACAACACAATGTGAGGACCCCCATTTGGTCTAGCGGCTAGAACTCTTGATTTCGATTCGCGTGGTCCCGAGTTCGATTTCTGGTAGGGATAAAGTTGAACGACCGAAGTGGTTCGGATTCCACTATAATCATTAGCTGCACGTCACCTTTAGCCGCCCTAGCATAAGTGTGGGACGTTAAACTAAAACAAAACCAAACAAAAGTGAACACTGTGTATTACTAATGTAAGTTCTTGAAATATTACATATAGCTATATGGTATGGATCGAGTTTGAGGTGGTCGGTGGTCAAACTAAAGCAAGTGAAGTGTAATTAGGATGCAATTAGAACTTTTAATTAAGCACGGTCTTAATCTAAAGTGTACACCAGGCCTATGGCTTAGGGGGAACAACTAGTGTTACTGAAAATGTATCAGTTACATTTAATTTCAGTTACAATTTGCATTTACATGTATTGCTGGAACGAAGATTTAAATATTAACATTATAAGTAGCCCAAAGACTATGAAAAACATCGTCTCTTGAAAGCATTCTTGCACCATAAAACAAATTACGAGTAATTTTAAAATATTTTGCAGTTTATCTACGTTATTTGCACATATTTAGAATAATATTTAGCTATCTATTTAAGTGGACAACACTGCTTAAAATAATGTAACTGCGACTTCTTGTAATTAAAACCACCAAAAACTGTTAATGCGTCATTTTAAGTAGTACAACAATCACTACCAAAGTGTTTGGTATCTCTGATGGCGTTATAAGCATTTAAGTCTTTTGGAAGCATCTGCATGATGAGACGTGATATGTCAGCGCGTTTTCGAAGTAAAGTCTTTAGAAACATTTAAATTTTCCATTTCTTGTAACTTTGTTTATCTAGTGATATTGCAGAGTATCAAGAAGAACTTCCCAACTTGGTACAAAATTTCAGCATTTTTAATATATATATATATATATATATATATATATATATATATCGCAGATCCTAGGGGAGGGCTACAGGGACTTATAGCCCCCCTTAACGCTCAGGTATGCACTGGATAAAATGGGCTTCAATGCCAATTTCTTTACACTGGATAAAGCGGCAAACTATGGTTTAGCCCCTCCCTTGATCATATGCTGTGTTTCCACGGAGATATCTCGAAAACGGTTGAACATAATGAACCAAAACAAAAACACAAATTAGAAATGCCACGGGGCACACCGAATGGTGTTGTCGTGGCGCCTCGCGGGGCCGCCTTACATGGGGTACCAGGGCTAAACTTTACAATTTTAAATGGAAACATGGGGCGAGTATTTTTACCCATAGATCGTTCCATAGATCTTTAAAAAGTAAAAAGTGTTGTGGCAAAAGATTTTCACATCGGTCACCGTTTTCAAAATGGCCGCCAAGACATAGTGCCTGTATCAGATAAAACGTCCAGTACCACTAGATCCCTAATATAAAAATAGTTGGAGATAAATGAACAGAATAAAACTCGTATAGGAAAGCACAGAGGGTATATATCATTCCACGGCTCGAATATAATGCAACGGAAAAAAAGATTATTAAAGTATAATTGACATGGTGCAAAAGAGGAAATGATAGAAAATGATCTTTCCGATAGGTGAAGCGGGAATGAATGCTAAAATCTCAAATGAGAACCTCACTTTTTATTTGCAATAGATATGGTTATCTGATACACTTGTGTGTACAAATGACTGGTACTATAATGAATAAAAATAAAGTGAAATAAGGTGAATAAAAATAAGGTAAAATTCAAGTTTAACAACATTTTACCCGCCCCTTCGCCTCTGATAATTTAACGCATTGCGTGCAAGATTTTTGGGGCATATCTGCATCAGTATGTACCGTTTCGTTACTAAGGATCACAACTGAAATTACCGTTGAAAGTTATTCGGAATGTAACTGTGGACATCTCAGTGAAACACATATTCTATCACATGCAAGAAGACAGAAGGAAAAGAAGCGAACCAATATCATGCAGACGACTGTTGAACAAAACCAACGTTTGTAAACATTGTTCTAAAATTGCATTGTTCTACAAATTTGTTTCGCATTTCAGCTGATTCATTATTGCATCAAACCATTGCCTGCAATCAAAATGGAAGATACCATTTAACAAGAATTTTACATACTTTATCCCATTACACAGACATTTATCTCTTATAAAAACACATCTCAAATAACTTTGTTTCGTAGATACAATTTGCAAAAACTAAGGCTCTCATTTGCAATTTCACCGATCCTTCGCGCTTCACTCACTTACGGAGTGAGGTTGGAGCGATAATTTTTTAGGAGTTAGATTTCTTTCTTTCCATTATGGCACTTTCACTCTAACCATCTTTTCGACTGTTGCAACATTCCCGAGTTATAGAATGATAAATACCCTCTGTGGTTTCCTATTCGAATATTTGTTCTGGTGTTTCCATATTAGTGATACTGAACGTTTTGCCTGATGCAGGAACCATGTCTTGGTGCTCATTTTGAAAACGGTGACTCATATGAACAATCTTTTGCAACAGCACTCTTTAGTTTTTGAAGATATGTCGAACGAGGTATCATTCACCCCATGTTTCCATTTACAATTTTGAAGTTGCGCCCTGGGCCCTCATGAAGGGTGGCCCTGGGAGTCTCCATGACAGTATCAATCAATGTGTCACATGACATTTTCTATTTGAGTTTTTGTTCGGTTCATTTATGTTCAACCGTTTTCATATTAGTGGTACTGCACGTTTTACTGTATCTGATAGAGGCAACATATCTTGGCGGCCATTTTGAATACAGTGCCCGATATGAAAGATCTTTTGCCACAACGCTGTTTAGTTTTTCAAGATCTATCGAACGAGGTACCACTCACCCCTTGCTTCCATTTAAAAATAAAGTTGGGCCCCGGGAACCCATGCAGGGCGGACCTGGGTGGCACCACGACCATATATATATATATATATATATATATATATATATATATATATATAGAGAGAGAGAGAGAGAGAGAGAGAATTCTATTTGCACCAGCAGTGAATTTTGTTTCGGGAGAGGCTTGATGAACGAGTAAGAAACATTTGCGTTG
Source organism: Thermobia domestica (assembly GCF_964235325.1). Lineage (NCBI taxonomy): Eukaryota > Metazoa > Arthropoda > Insecta > Zygentoma > Lepismatidae > Thermobia > Thermobia domestica. Next base: position 121,753,855 of record NC_137456.1, on the reverse strand, counting down.
TACGTGCAATGCAAAGAATTATCACAAATTTATTTCGGGAGGGGTTTGAGCCCGATAACCAGCCCCTAAATACGCCACTGTACATCAGTCAACCGTTCTCATATTATCTAACACAGCAACGAAACAAATTTTGAGTGAAGGCAATTTTAGTATTTATCAATATCAATATTCGAGACGAGACTGAGACTTTCGAGACTGACCTAAGTCTCGTCTCGGTCTCGTCTCGATTTATAGAGGTCTGTCTCGGTCTCGGTCTCGTTTCGGTATTTAAAAGTTCGTCTCGGTCTCGGTCTCGTCTCGGTATATAAAAGTCCGTCTCGATCTCGGTACCATCCCTAATGCGATGTATAGGAATGAATTGCTATTATCAAATATATTTGTAGCAAACTGTCGAATAGCAAGTACTAGAATATACACTTTGGGCTAGCATAAATTCAAGCATTATTACTTTATATATACAGAGGTTAGACAGAAAAACTAAAAACCCCGGGATACGTAAATTTGGCCCTCCACTGTACAACACGTGTTGCGGTTGCCTATCGTTTTTTGTTTTCAATGTGTTATGTGGACCTTCCTCTTCCGTCAGCAGTAACCAGTTCACCTGTGAGTGTCGTGGTGTGAAAGTGGTGCAGTAAAATGGGCGACCTGACAGACTTTCAAAAAGGCATGATCGTTGGTGCCCGTCGGGTTGGAGCTTCAGTGGCAACAGTGGCGAACATTGAGGGGGTATCGAAAGGCACTTTGTCCAATGTCACGAGGGCATACACAATTCGTGGGCAAACGACGTCTGCAAAGCACAACAATGGTCAAAAGACAATCCTGTCAGATAGGGACCGGAGAACATTAAAACGGATTGTACCAGCTAAAAAGACCACTGCAATGAAAATTAGGTCTGAACTCAATTCCGGCCTACAGAACCCGGTTTCATCGAAAACAATGCGACGGGAACTTCATAAAATGAAAATTCATGGCAGGGCCGCTATCGCCAAACCCCTAGTCACAGCAGTAAATGCGAAGAGGCGTATCCAGTGGTGCAAGGACCACAAGGCGTGGACTCATGAGCAGTGGAAACACGTAATCTGGTCCGATGAATCGACCTTCACCTTGTTTCCAACAACCGGTCGTGTTTACGTATGGAGATCACCGTCGCAGGCTTATGATACAGACTGTCTGGTCCCAACTGTAAAGCATGGGGGTGGTTCTGTTACAGTATGGGCAGTGATACCGTCGTTTTCTGCAGGTCTCATCATAGCTCTGCATGGAATGATAAATGCTAAGGCGTATGAGGCCATTTTGGGGGACCAGGTTCTACTCATGGCCCAAATATTGTTCCCTGATGGTGATGGCATCTACCAAGATGATTTGGCACCCTGTCACACTGCAAAAACGGTGAAATCATGGTTTGAGGAGCATTACCAGGAGCTATCACACCTCTCCTGGATCCCACAATTACAGATCTGAACATCATTGAGCCTTTGTGGCCTGAGTTAGAAAGGGGTGTTCGGTCTCATTACCGTCCACCAGCATCCCTTAAGAAACTGGAGCATGTTTTGGAAGAACAATGGTACAACATTCCACATACCACGATTCAACGATTTAGGAGCTGTATACGTCCATTCCACATCGGATCCAAGCTGTTTTGGACGCAAAAGAAGGCCCCACACCATACTAGGTATGATTTTCACACTTTTGCGTACGTTTTAGATTTTTTGTCCCTCCCCTGTATACATACACGAACGACTCTGTAATAAAACATAAAAGCCATGAAGTGCATAGCGACTTACATAGCCTATATCTATAAGGGTTAATGATATTGGGTTTAATTGAGTTTGAATCCATTCACCGAAAAGCATAGTTCCGATCAGCGTGTTTTAAGTATACTTCATTATGAGCATAGCGCACATCAAACAGAAAATATATATAATTCCAGATTTGACTAAAAACTCCAAGTGGCTCTAATCATTACATCGGTGAACTGTCCTTTGAGAATAGTTTTTTTTTTTTTTTTTCATGTGGAAGGTTCATTCCTATCGATTAATTGGCTCATAAAGCGTAATACATCATGCGTAATTGATGAATTGTATTTTTAAATACCCTTCATCAGATGTTTTGATTTTTAGAAACATAAACATATTTGGTATACAGTGCTGGAGGCATGAGTTTTCTATAACAGAGAAAAATATAAGACCTACGTACCAATGATAATATGTAAATCGTGATTCAATGAGAAACGTGAAAATATTGATGAACAAAAAACGGATTCAGTATTATCGCTTCAGAAGAGTCCTTCGTCTGAAAACACGTAAGTCTCTGTTCGATAACATCGGATCTTTCGGCGGTTCTTCAGTTTTCTTTAATTCTCTTCATCACGGTTCACTTGCAATTCTGTGTCACCGTGCATAAAACCCATAACCACACAAAACAAGTTCAGAGAAAATAAAGTCTAAATGGAATAGTGAATATACTTTGTATATACAAATTCGTTTATTGATGCCATAGATTGTCAATATCAATATGCGGATATACTGAATTAATGTTATTACTGAAATATCATTGTATAGGAATTCTCAATGATAAAAAAAAAGAATGTTCACATGTTGAAAGCAAAGTGTTCCGTGCATGAAACCCATAACCTCAAATTAGTGCTTGCATCTCATACAATTTTGGTTATTGATATACATGAAATGAAATGAAATCTTTAAGTTTTACGTCCCCCTGTTAGGCTAAAAGAGACAGTGATGATGAGAAATGAATGAAATGATGGAATGAAGAAAGAGGGAGGAAACGGGAGAGCCCGAGGAAACCCACGTACACGGTGTTTGTCCACAACAAAGTTCACTTGGCGCTAGCTGGGATCAAACCAGGAACCCCCGCGGCACCGGTTATTGATATACAGTGGAGATACTAATGTGATAATAACCTGCAGTAAATGAAAACTTAAATGATTAATATATAGTATTCAGGAATAGCTAAAAGGTTAGGTTAGGTTAGAATATTTCTTGCAGGACTCCCTTAAACTCCTGTAAAAATGTTTATATGCACATGTTCTCTGGTGTCTATGATATCCTCATACATTAAACATGTGAGGTAATAATATGTTTATCATTAAAAAAAAAAAAAAAAAAAAAAAGAGAGAGAAACAAACACTGACGAAAAGCTTCACAGGAGAAGAGTCATTAAATTTATTCAACCTTTATTGCAGAACAGTCATCAATCTTCTTCCGAATATAATGTCACAATGGAAGTCTCAGAGCCTACTTCTGTTATGTTGACTCTTGTTGTCATGCTACGAAGTTTGATGGGACTCTTTGCAGTACTACGTAAACCAGCATAAAAATTGCGGTACTCTTTTGAAATAAAAGCTTGACAACTAGCAGATTTAGTTTTCATAAATCTGCTAGTTTACCTGTTTGAATGGGACTGCTATCGTTATACAAGCGGGGTAGCTCTTTGTAAATCGTACTACCTATATTTACTACTATAGGTACCTACTACTACCTATATTTTATACTTGACAAATTATATCGATGCTTGTATTAAATTGAAATAAACATAAAGTATATTTTGTATGTTACGGGTTTCATGCATGGATATTTTTTCATTAAAGATATCCAGAATATGCTGACATCTCTGTTTCTCTTATATTACTACAGATGTAACATTAATGATTTGAGGGATGGTGTATTAAAGGTCTTGCAATACAGCGGTACCATTATCTCTATTTTCGAAATTTTGTCGGTTGGATTTCATGCACGGTGCCACAGAACTTTGCGTTTTCAAGCCAAGTGCACGTAACTGCAAAGCAGGCCCGTATCAACTGGGGCTAGGGGGCGGCCCCCTAAATTTTCACTGCCCCTCCCCTAAAATTTTCATGGTAGGCTAGCAATGAACTATAATATGGTTGGCTCGGGCTCCCCTAACTTCTACCGCCCCCCCCTTCATTTTTGGGCTGGCTACGGGCCTGCTGCAAAGTGTTAAAGATTTTACTTCTTTCTTAACTAGCAAAACCTAAGTAAACTTTCGGGTTATTTTATAAGTATTATTTTCATGCCTGGTTCCCAAACAGTTCTCAGTGCTTAGCAAACACAGATTCGTAGGAGATTGAACAGTTTCTTCACTAAATGTAAAGACATCCCAGGATGATCAAAGCCAGTAACCTTAACTGATGCTTCTCCTGTCTTCAAAAGTTTCCAGTGACCAGGACGACTGCATTCTCTTTCCTTCAGCTATGTATACACACGCAGGTAATGGTTTTAAAAAAGGCTTTATATTCAGGACAGCCGAGACAGCCTTCTGGTGGTATGGACGTAAGGCTACACATGTTTTCATTTTATGTGAGCTGCAGGCAAAGAATCCCAAACTTCTGAGCTTGCTTCTCAGGAGTTCACAACTCATTCACTTGACCTCATCCTTGCAAAATGAGGGTAAGATTGAGTGAGTTCAATTTGCATATCATAGCATGGGCGTGAAGTCAAGTGAGTGTGATGTCGAAAATGTATCAGCTCTAGGTAGAATAAACGTGATGTCGGAAGGACGTTGTGAGCGTGGGTTGATGATGTGAGCATGATGTCGATATGATGTTGTTAGCGTGAAATCGAGTGAGATGATGTCGAAATGATGTAAGCCTGAGATCGAGTGAGCGTGAGGTCGAGTAATTATGATGTCGAAGAGATGTGAGCATGCAATTGAGTTCGAAAAAATGTTGTGAATGTGAGGTTGAGTGAGCGCGGGTTAGTGGCGGATCCAGGTGGCGATCGGGGCGATCACCCCACCCCCCAGAAGAGGAAACTTGTAGCTCTGAGTAGCAGTATTACAACCCACCGCCCCCCAGAAGTCCATCCTAGATCCGCCCTTGGCGCGGGTTAATGATGTTAGCGTAAGGTCGAGAGCGTGTCTATATGATGTGAGCAGCCGAGTCGGTATGATATTATAGTGTGAAATCGAGTGAGCTATTGTTTAAATAATGTTTAAATGATGAGCATGAGTTGACTATGTTTAAATGATGTGAGCGTGAGTTGAAACTGATAGAATGAGCGTGACGTTAAAGAGCGTGATGTCAAAATGATGTTATGAATGTGAGTTCAAGGAAGAATGTTTTATTTTTATTTTTTTTTTTATCAGAGACTTAAACAGATATTACCAAATCTGAGATATTACATGTTACCAGTGGCGGCGATTGGACGTTAAAAGTGGGGGGCAAGGCATGATCTGAATATTTGTATATCAATCTGAATTTATCTGTTTCTAACACTTTGTTTCACGAAAGGTTGTATAACTAATAGGATACTATCTTCTTCGGTTAAAATACCATATATCGTATTTCATATTTTATTAAATAAATTGACAAGAGCAACGGAAGTAGATACTAGCCCTTTGTACTCTTAAACAACGAAGGTGTAAGAAGATATTTGATTCCTTGTTCATGAACATCTTAAAATTCTGTCTGGAAAATTGTGTGATCAGATTATTTAATAAAAAAAATTACAAAACAAGTAAATAGAAAGGATAATATTAATTATAGTAATGAATAATGAGGCTTGTTTTGCAAAAGTTATGTTCAAACTGGAGATTAATGAACAACTTAATTTATAATTCCACACATGACATTACATATATGTTATTACCCTTACAAGGTACATTCGCGAAGTGTCCCCTCAAGATTCGTGTAAAATTGATTCAAATACAAAGTTCTTCTCGCCACAATGTGTATTGTACTAATTTTAGCGGCCCATACTGGTAATTTTCGTATTTATGAGCCTTCATATATATCTGGAATTCAATCATACACTTGTATAACGTTCGGACACAAAATTGCTTTTAGTTTCTTTGATGTAACTGAACATGAACTTTGGCATGTGCAAAACAAATTTGATCAAGTACTGCTTCTCTGTAATTACGAACCCGAGCTGCCATCTTGGATTCAATTTTCGGTTTTTCAAAAGGGAATAGGTGCAAGTGATACATCACATTCATGTAGGCTACAATTTTTCGGAAATTTACTAATTTAGTGAGTTTCATCGTAGCTATTGCATGTTAAATGTCAGGCACTTCATGAATACTGAATCAAATAAAAAATTGTGCAGAGCCCGCTGTGTATATGTAATGTTTTACGTGATTTATCGTTGACGAAATATTCTCTGAACGGACATGGTACAGAAACACAGACGTCAATACCGAAATGGTCTTCACCTAAATATGGTCGTATCTGAATTTACATTAAGCATTTTGACCGTTATACAATACTTCTTTATTGTAGTATATTATCGAACTAATACAATCACTCACAGAAATGTAATAACATTATGACAACAATGTTGTAAGGAGTTTGTTAATACCTACAATATTTTTTCCAGTTAGAAGTTGTTTTGATTTGTCAACATCAAAAATATATGTGTAACTGATATTACTCTGCAAAGTCTATTCGCGAAATGCCTGGAAGGATTTAACATGCAATACCTTGCAAACGGTCAAGCTACAGTACAATCCTCTATATCAGTGAGTTTCCGAGAAAATTGTACATGAATTTGATGTCTCACTTGCACCTATTCCCTTTTGAAAAACTGAAAGTTGAATCCAAGATGACAGCTCGGGTTGGTAGCATGTGTCAGAGAAGCAGTACTTGATCAAATTGTTTTGCACAAGCCCACATTCATGTTCAGTTACATCTAAAGAAACTAAAAGCAATCTCATGTCTGAGCGTTATACTAGTATATGATTGAATTCTGGATATATGAAGGTACATAAATACCAGTATGGGCCGCTAAAATTTCTACAATATACAATGTGACGAGGAGAGCTTTGCATTTGAATCAATTTTACACGAATCCGGAGGGTACACTTCGCGAATGTACCTTGTTAGAAAATGAAAGACAGTAAATACTACAAGCATATGCTACGAAATTTAAAGAAATACGCAACTGCAATATTAATTGCTTTGAATTGCAATTAAAACGCAATTCCTGTAGCTTGCTTAACTCCACGAGAAGACAACCAATATGTACTCACGCAACGGGAAATATTATACGGCACCATTTTTTATGAACCAGTAATATACACAAAACTTAACATTTTCAAACGAAGCTATATACATTAATGGGTTACTTCAAAAAAGTACTCATTACATTATACATTAATGGGTTACTTCAAAAAAGTGGGGGGCAACTGCCCCCCTTTGCCCCCCCTAATCGCCGCCCATGCATGTTACGATAAAAACTTCTATTGACATGAAAATACACCAGAACTTATCGAAAACTCTATGATTTCTGGATGATCTCCTTTCCACCAACTTCTGTCTAACTCATCTGTATCCTTAACCACAATCGGTTTCTGTCCTATCATTTCCCATGCCTCAACATCTTGAAATGTTGTTATTAAGTAGGTAATTGCATTGAAATGGCACAAGTGAAATTATGTTAATTTTTGTTTTCATACTTTGCACTTTTTCTTAAAAAGAATGGGAGATACCTAAAAAAAAGTTCCAGTACATTTTAAATGTATACTGTGTTGTCTTCCATCTAAAAAAATAATAAATGAATTTAAAACACTGGAGCAAGGGTTATGAAGATAATGACGTCAACATGAAGTTGCTCATCCGCCATCTTTAGTGGCGTCTTGAGATAAGCCCGACCGCAATATTTGGTAGGAACATGCGTTTTTATAAGTAAGAATCAAAATAGAAATTGTTCTGAAAACGTTTGCACATTAATGCACCACTACGGCCTGATGTAACAAACCATAACTGTTCCCTGAACTGAAACTAGGAATAGTTCATTTTTTCGTTTTATAATGTACATAATAAGCACTCCAAGTCTAGAGATATACTCATGGTTTGATTGGAAATTTACGAATGAATACTATTACTCCTAAGGAGTGCTATCTACAAATGAAAACTATACGTGAGAAGGTGACTGCTATGCGAAGAGTAGAGGCAATGCAACAGGAAAATGCTTTCTGATGCTACTGTTACCTGCCATGAATTCTTCCTTTAAAATTTCAGTAGAACTGGATAAGCGTAAAAGCTTTCTCTTCCTATTGAAGGCAGCAAGCCATGCCAAGTATCTTTCTCCGTCGCTGCTAGCTAATTTCAACGTATCCATATTTGGATCTTGCTCTTCGTCACAGTTTCTGTTATAATTGGCTACAGGCGAATTATTGTCAATTCTTGCCATTTTTGTGCTCTTCATTCATTTCCTCTTAGAACTGAACACTTTTGCATGGCGTTACATGTACATACATAAAACACAATTAGGAAAAAAATTTGACTATCGAAATACCAAGCGATACATTTGGGCTAAATTATATTTATTATCTACTCATGGCTGCTGCTTATAATCTAACAAAAATTATTTAATACAAAATTAACGATTATTAGTTTGTTGACTTTCTTTTGTAATTTTTCTCTTCTTTAATTTAAGATTTGTAACGCTAGCGAGGAGAAACATTTTCCACCCAGTTTGATAATCGTATTGTATCATTAAGGCTTTGATCTAATTCTATATTATTATCCGTGCACTGCCAGTTTAGGTATATATATTTAGAATCATAACTTATTAACTTTTTTCATTGGCATTTTTACTCTTACTGTCATACACAGTGTTTTGTAAGGGAGGGCTTCCTTTACTGGGCCCAGATTGACATTAGGAAGGATTACTAAGATAACTTCGTGACTTATAACATAAAAACTGTGTGAAAAAGAGTAACCAACTTGTGCAAGGTGGCTGCTAAAGACGAGAATGCTATCTAATGGGGCGTTTACACTTAGTCGATTTGCGTTCGATTCAGTTGAATTGACGTCACTTTCAACTAAATCGACCGTGTAAACGCGACTTCAACTTAATCGCTTGTTGATCGAAGACGACTAATAGACTGGCAACTGAATTGAAAGACGTTCTATTTTCTGTGGTCGATTCGATCAGATTGCCTAGCGAATACGACTAGATTGACTAATGTAAACACCTGATTTCAAAACATTTTCAGGGGAAAGGAAAAGTGTCCGGCATGCGGTTATGCTTATTTTACATTAAATTACTTTTATAATTATTTGAGAAAAATGGATGATTATGGAATACAAAAAATACTCTTTACAGAAATATTGCTACTAGAGGAACAGCACTAGATTTATTCATCAATGAATTTAAAAATCACAACTGCTGATCTACGTAATAAAATTAAAAATACTAAAATGCTTCGAAAAGGTCAGGTGCAGGTGTGGAAGATATACTTCAACAAAAGATAGCTTGGTTCATGAAGCCGGTCGCTTTCTATGCTAGATTATATAAGCTTCATTAGAATGTACAGGTCTACTTTTGTCGCACCACTAGGAAGAATTGTTGAAAAATTATAAATCTTTCACTAATATCCTTCTTATTATAACCTAAAAAGTTTCCACTGGGCACCATGAAAATACCTTACTTGGCATAAATAAAATCCAAAGGGGCTACAAGAAGTAATTGCTGAAAAATTACAATTCTTTTTCAATTTGCGTATAAATACGGCTTCCGGGTGCGTAGAATAAAACCTACACTTAAGAAACGCAAACCAACCTTTGCTAGGTGGCCATTGAAAGAAAAATACTATTTAACGGAATCAGACAGAACGAAGCTGGTGGGTCCACGTGGTAGCGCGGCAGGGGGAAGTCCGAAGAGATTATTAGCTCCAGCGATGGTAGGTGTGCTCGCAATCGAAGGTAGTGGAAAAAAGTTGATTTTGGCAATGATACGAGTTTCAATAACACTTGTTATGGTTTCATACTAGTAACGCTGCACTTGTAAACATAAAATAAAGGTCCTGTACACTGTGCAAAAATATGCCATAGGTGGAAAATAGCATCTAATAGAGCCATCTTTCATACGCACTCACTTATTTTATCCATCGTAAAGCACTTGTAATTATTTTACACTAGTAACCTTACACTTGTAAACCTAAAATATAGGTGTATTACTTTGTATTTAATTCTGATGCCTGCAAAAGTTGGCTCCTTATAAACATGTCTTTTTTTTATGCAAAGTATTGAATTTTGTCTGTAAATCTTCCAAAATAGAATGCACCAAAACAAAACCTGCACCCGTTAGTAACGTGGTGAGTGTTATGATTTGACCTGTTAAAAATAAACTATTATTTTGTGCTAAGCAAAGGTTTTGCTGCTCCTAGTCTGTGCGCTTTAAGTACCATTCTTGCTTTACCTTCAGTGTGAGTGGTCTCGGGTTCGATTCCCGGTGGGGGCACTTGATCGAAAAACTATAAAAAGCTTTTTAATGCGAACCATCCTCAATGAGGTTTCCTTATTCACACTAGGCAAACGCCGGGGTGGTAACTAGCCTAGGTCCTAGGCCTCTTCCTTCCTTCCTCAATTCTTTCTTTCTACCCTTTCAGTGTGCTCGCCGAGGGACGTCATCGCTCAAAAACGTGACCGGCTAACATGCCCTTTGATGCCGAAAGCACAGAAATCTAAATCCTAAATCTAAATTCCCGCTTTTAGTAGCTACCTAACACAAGTTGGTTCGTGCTTTTTGTAGCTATTTACTGTTAGCTTTTATGGCACTTCGCTATACTTGTGCCGATAACAGCTACGAATTTTTAAAAAAAATCTGCATCCAGTAATGCAAGTCCGCCCTTCTGCAAGAGTAAAACTGCCGTTGAAAGATCTGGATACATTACTAATAAAACTCCAACTGACCAAAACAGTATATATATTTTAAAAGTATATGTTTGTGTTATAGTTTCGGTTATGTAACATAGCCTTTCTCATTATAATGGATACTTAGATAATATAGATAATGGTTACATTATGATTCTAAGTATGTGTACGTGAACTGGGACTGCACGGTTTCCATTTACTAATGACTATCCTACTAAAGAACTTGTCAATTCTACGAGATCATGTTAATTAAAAAATCATATCATTTTTTATTATTTAATGTTTTTTTAATACATTGTATAGGCAAGTTTATAATAGACCGTCATAAAAATGGCAATTATATGGTAAAAAAGAGTTGGCTATAGATGAAAGTACATTAATATGATATTGATTTCCACTGGTGGAACATTTTTGCAAAATGAAGGTAAGCAGTATTTTATGTTAACAAGTGGTATACTGCGGTTATGATGAGCGACTCCATATGAAAGACGACTGTGTAATATATTAATTTCACCAGCGGAGTCTTTCTCTATAATATAGGAAAGTATATTTTATGTTTACAAGTTTAGAGTTATTACTGTGGAACCATGAAAAGTGCTTAAACTTACACAAAGATTCTCTACTGAAAATTATTTCATCACAGTACACGTATACTATGCTTCTAAATACTGTTTCCTTAATATAAATTCCCTTATTCAACACCATTTTCTTTTCTTTTTTCTTGTCACTGCTATTTAATTTCGTTCCTTAATTCTTCTGCTATAACACCGCAAATTGTACCAATTACTTTTTGCTTGGACATCTTTAAAATTGTCAGTCGATTTCGAATCGACCAGTGGAGAGCGAGTCGACAAGCAGCATTCAATTTCGGTGGAAACAATTGAACACATCCATCGATCTGAATCGGCCTAGTTGCTTCGATTTTAGTCGCAAGTGGAACGAGTCGATTTAGCTGCAGCGACTAAATCGACCAAATGTAAACGCCCCATAAACCACTCAGGACAGGCGTGTCAGTGAAGGTGGTCTAAACGAGGATAGTTGAAAAACACTATCTTACGGGTTATACACCTTTACAACACTGAAACTATCATTTATTACATTATTAATTGACCTTGTACATTCATTACACTTAATATCACGTTTCAGCAAGTGACATCCCTACAAAAACTGTATTATGTACTTCTTTTTACAGCTAAAGAAGATGAGGATTTGAAAGATTGGTATTCCTTGAAATTCTAATATCTTGTTCTTTTCTACGTCTGGTAAATCAAATATGTCCTTCAAATTCCTCTGATACTTAAATACTAAATCAGAGAGTTTCGCCATTGCTTCTGATGCTTTCAGGATAGTATTAGAACTATCTCCTATGCATATAATGATATCCGATCTATTTTCCAATTCCCTTCATTATTCAGAAAGAAGAACTCAGCTTTTTCACGAATGACTATCTTGGAACACATTCTCCATTCATTCAGAGTCCAGTACCTTGTCAGAGTAAGTAAATTACTGTATCAAACCTTTCATCTAGGGCGTTGAACCCTCAAACAATGGGGATGCAAAGTACCACAAGAAGTGTGAATTACTTGTTCGATATCAATGATAAATAAATGAAATAAGATGGAATGAAGTCTGAAATTAAATAAACAAATCCAACTAAAGTGTCCACAATCTGATAATTTTTAATTTTGATTAAAAAATAAAGGGATCGAAGGCAGTGGAAATGAAATGAAATCTTTAAATTTTACGACCCACAATTATATCGGCGAGGCTAAAGAAGACGTTGATGATGAAAAATGAATGACATGATGGAAGGAAGAATGGGACAGGAAACGGGAGAACCTCGAGAAAATCACGCAAACAGTGTTTGTCTACCACAAAGCTCACTTGGCGCGAGCTGGGATCGAACCCTGAAGACAGTTGAATTGAGTTCGAGTTTAGCAGGGCTATATAACCCTTTCACCAGCAGGGCTATATAAGACGTGGACCTACTGATTAACATGGAATCCGAACCGCATGAGCTCCTGCCGGGAATCGAACCCTGGGGACCGAAGCCAGGATTCCATTATTAGATATATACTCTTGCGAGTACTTTTTACGTATGTGTGAACTCTGTCGAAATGATTATTAGTGGATTATCTCAATCAAGCTGAACAAAATGAAATTTTGTCATATGTTATCAACCATAATTATATTTCAAATAGTCTTTGCTTTCTATACGCCCGTTGCTACGAAAATTCTGATAAATAAAACATATTAAAATAAACTTTACTTATTAATATTTTATTTTGGAAATGAAATGAAATGAAATCTTTAAGTTTTACGTCCCACGGTTATGCCGGATAGGCTAAAGGAGACGGTGATGATGAGTGATGAATGAAATGGTGGAATGAAGAAAGTGGGAGGAAACGCGAGAACCCCGAGAAAACCCACGCACACGGTGTTTGTCCACCACAAAGTTCACTTGGCGGGGGCTGGGATCGAACCCGGGACCCCATGCACCAGAGGTGAACGCTCTACCACTGAGCCACCGCGGCCCCTATTTTATTTTGGAGAAACCAACATTTCACATATAGGCGAACCGTTCAAAATGTATTTTTAAAAAACTGAATATTTAATAAGATATCCAAAACTCCAATAGATGTATTCAGAAATTGTTAAATGGCGTTTAAAGAATTCATTGATAATTTAGACTCATTCAAAATCATTTCGTATTCGTGCATAATGATTTGAATTGGATTGGAATTTCTTAGAATGATCGGGCTTCCAGAGTTAAATGTAGGGAATTTCGGCGCTAACATTTGGCTTAGTATACTACCGATTAACCCTTTTAGGATTTCCATTTTTTGAGGTAAATTTTAGACTTTCACTCAAACAACTACTGCTTCCTTACTGTTTATTGTAGGATCATGGGTTATACCTCGTTTTCTTCATGATATAACATACTTTCAAACGGTACCACTCGCTTGTCCGTATCATATATCTGAACCAGTAAAATCGGGAAAAAACGGAATTTTTCTGAAAATCCCGCGAAAGCACTTTGCCCCTCTGACCCGGTCCTGAGTTGATGTAGGGATCTATTATTTTTTTAAAAGCACGTTGTTATGTACATAATACGTGTGCAAAATTTCAATATTGTATCTTGAAAAACAAAGGGCGGAAAAATGGTTAAAAGTGTAGACTTACGCCTTTTAACATTTATATACATATTATAAAAGTTTACTGCGTCATTACTATTTGGCCTAGAGTTATCGCTGAAACGCCATTTTCTTCAGTATAACAGGTCCTTTCTAACGGCACCACTTACATGTCCTTATCATACACATGAACCGGAAAAATCAGGAAAAACTGAAAATTTTCTGAAAAAATCATCCCTTCGGAACACTTGCGCCCCTCGGAACATTTTAGAAAGGTATACACAATTCGTATATAAAGTCTGAATCTGATATCTTGAAAAATAAAGGCGTGAAAAATTTTTGAAATTTGCCTTAAGAAAAAATAAGAGTCACACCCTCCGCCCCTACTTGGCGCCGCCAAGTTGACCATCCGGTTTCGAAACGCATCTGGGGTGTTATTTGGTCCATCTTTCACTTGATCAATAAAAAAAAACTGTCTTAAATACCTATTATAGAACCTAAATAAGCTGTCAAAGACGGTACTACGCTACACTACGCGAAACAAAAGTTACCAAAAATCCTAAAAGGGTTAAAGCAAACATTCCAACAGAATAGACATTTCCGTCGACATGCGGAAGACTAGGATATCAAACCTTCAAATATATGGATGCGAAAGTCGATATTCAACTAGCGACACGGTGAAGTATCTCAATTCATGCTTCATCACCGTCATTGAAGTGGTATTAATCTAATAAAAATCTATTCCTCCCATTTACCTTAAGTCAATATACAAAAGGCTTTGCGTGGTATGGTGTAGATTAACCTTAAGTCCTTGTTTCATGTGCGGCGTACGGCATTATGGATAGAGAGACAGCGAAATTTATTGGCGTGGAAGAAACATACGCTGCTCCTAACTCCTAAGCCATTTTGGCTTGGCACTGATGATAAAGGATTTGGTGAAATATTTAAACGAAAAGGGGGTAACAATGGATATAGCCAATCGGAAGAACACACCTAGTCGTTACTAAGTCAGAGAAAAGTTGCATGATGACAAAGGAAAATTCCTTCTCTTTTCCTCTGTGTTACTAAAGCAACCGCTGACATTTACTAATAGATGGGAAAATTAACCTAAAATCAGCTGATGCGTTACCAAGTGCAAAATATCTTGCCTAGCAGCAGCAAATCTGTTCTACCTAGTTACCATAGCAACTACATGAGATAAATAACATCCAGTTAGGAATAAGTTAAACGAAAATGTTGATGAAAGAAAAGATGCACAGGTGTTCAATTACCATATTTGAAAAATGAATAAATTAATTCCTGAACTCCGTTACCCATGTTTTCACTATGCTATATGAAGGAAGTCATTGATATTGTCGCTGACAATTCATCAAGAAACATCAGTGGCGTATCCTGAAAAATCTGGATATGTTCACAGCTTATATTGGATAAAATGTTTATAATGTAACAGCATTTCTCGATGGCCTATGTGTTATATTTTGATATTTTGTAACGCGTATATAAATACTGTCTTCGCTATAATCATGTATTTACTATAAGTTCTAAATTAAACATTTTATTTGAAGCTATCCGAACTCAGAAAATAATTTCCAGGGAATCTATCTTACTTATTTAAAAATAAAGTGAATGAAAAAAGAAATTTGAAACTTATTTAGAATGCAATTTTATACAGATAAATTTTGGGGTATTTTCTAAGGTTCATCCCATAACATCCTTCCTAGATAGGTCTCTTATACTAGAGCTGTCTGAAGCCAGACCGAATTACCTTCTGTTTTGTGCTGTGGGAAATGGACATTATGGAAACAATGGTTACTTAACATAATCTACTGTCATTGGGAAATAGCCTTCACGTGGCTGTTTCGTCAATTTCGTGTCACTTAGATTGTTGTGGCATAAGGTTCGGTGTGAAATATGCGAAATGCGATCAAACTGTTTGGACCAGATGAGATATTTATTGGGACGGATGGTACTTTGTTTGGGCTGATTGGGTCGGGATATTATAGTTCCCGAGATTTGAAAATAAAAATTCGTGTTTATTTTGTCGAAACTATCTCCACTAATTCGGTTCATCTGCTAGATATCTATCTTGGGTCACACGAGATTTTTATTGAGCAAGATAGTATGTTCGGGATGATTGAGCCAGCAACTTGTTTGTTGGATGTTCGGGATTTTGAGCTATTTATTTCCCAATAAATGGGCTATTACAATTTTTAAACATGACTTTCTGTTTATTTTGTCGAGTAGGGACTATCTTCACTAATATCATAGTCTACCAGATATATTTAATGGGCTTAAAATGCTTTCCGTAGACTAGTAGGATAAGAAATTAAAAGACGCCTGCCTCTTAAACAGCCACAATTTCAGAAACTTCTGGGCAAGACGAGATTTTTGTTGGGCTGGATAGTACTACATTTGTATCAATTGGGCTATTTTTGGTATATGGCGTTTGGGCTATACTTTCCGATAAATGGGATATTGTATTCTTCAAATATGACTTTTTTGTCGGAGCTATTTTCACTAATATTATTTATCTACAAGATATGTTTATTGGGCTTGATTGTATTCATGTGGATTAAGAGAGTAGTAAGTTTGAAGATTTGGGCTGCATTAGAAACAAAGTAAGGAATCCAGAAAGTTTGGGCTCTAACTCACGTCAGTCCCAAGGTATTTGTCTAGAAGGAATTTTTTGAGCTCATGTTTTACTTCGTTTGGTCAGATTGGCTAACAATTTAGGCGATTAGGTTATTAAGATTCTTGAGACATTGTGTATTAACTTTTCTCAAAAATTGTAGTTGCGTTTAATTGTCTTGAGTAATGACGAGCAAACGCGAAACCAAGACCATGGCGGACTTGGTCTTAACCTTGGTATGTAATGGTATACAAAGCATAGGACGTTTTCGTGTACTTTCGTATCTTAATACGTCGTTTTGTATCCTGCATATCGTACGTGTTATGCCCTATAAAAATATGATAAAATAAATTTGCCTTATAAATTCGCACTTATAAATTACTGATTCATACATATTGCAATAGTTGATTCTTGTTTCTAAAGATAAGAATATATATGCTCAGAATATCAAAATAATAATAAAGTCTCTAGTTAAATACTAGGGCGCCTTTAAAGAAAACTGTACGTAGATACTTTGTCACTATCTTTAACAATAATAGTGGTACGCTCAATCAAACTTTTACTAATTTGTACTTGTTTTTTTTTTAGTTTTTTGAATGATATTTACAATAGATATATATCAAACTCGTGCCCACTAATTTAAGAGATTGATTAATAAACGAGTTCATAAGAACCCAAATATGATGTCTTCTTCGTCTTCACGTAATTCAATTCCCCCTCCCCCGAAAAATCATATCATTTTGTTTAGTCCTTCCCAATATCCGGATTTTCCGCTATCCGGATTTCGGTTTTTGACATTTCAGTATCCGAAATCTTGAGTTCGACTTCAGTTATAATTCGAAATCTGGATTTTCCAAATCTAGATCTCTAATATCTGATTTTTTTGACAGCATTAATTTTTTCTAAGTAGTTATCAGCTTTAATCAAATAAATTTATTTTACTGGAAAACAATTAGTATCTTAATAAAATGTTTTGTTTTCAGCCTCAGAATCCTTCAGCGCAAAAAAGAATCAAAGGTTATAGCTGTGCAGCACAATTTCCTTCGACGTGTTATGCGGGTTGCATAGTCACAGCTATAAAAATATTCAAGTCCCATGAGGCAAAGGAAGGGACTGACCAAACAAATCCAAATTTTCTGTGTAGACTACCACTAACACGAGGCAACTTTTCCGCAACCCGGCCAATCAAAATTAAGAAAGAGAGTAGCTGTGCAGGACAATTTTCTTCGTAGTGTTATGCGAGTCGCATAGCCGGAACTATAAAAATATTCAAGTCCCATGAGCCAAAGGAAGGGATTGACCAAAAAAAAATCCAAATTTTCTGTGTTGACTACCACTAACACAAGATAACTTTTCCGCAACCCGGCCAATCGAAATTCCAAAAAAGAAAAAAATTCGGCACATCCTATTGTACTGTATAAGGCATTAACTTTACAGTTGCAATGGTTATATGTGGTAAAATAACAAATGAATAAGACGCTTTGGAAAATTATATATACTACGTACATAAGTGAAACACGTGAAACCTTAAAGATTTATGTCCAAATATTTTTTTATTTCCATCCCTGCTTTACTTTGTCCTCTGTGGGCCAATAAACGTTTTTGTCAGACCAGTCATATTAGTGAAATTTACCCTGTTAAAAGAAGCAGGAAAATAACTTTTTAATTAATGTAATATCCCATCTCGGAAACTATAATACCGCAAACGCTAAAAATATTTGCTGACCCAATCAGCCCAAACGAAATACCATTCTTCCAAATAGAAATCTCGTCTAGTCCAAACTTTGATAGGTAACATGAAGTTAGCCCCCCAGACTTTGTGAAGGTCTAACTGTTTCAAATACAGCCCAAATCTTCAAATTTATTACATCGCTAGTCGAGATAGAGTACTGATAATGCCAATAAAAGAGCTCCTTGGTGGCTAAGCGGTTAGCGTTGGCCCCTTTGTCGTGGGAGACCCAGGTTCGATTCCCGGCAGGAGCTAATGTGGTTCGGATTCCACGTTAATCAGTAGGTCCCATCTCATGTAGCCTCACTGCTGAAAGGGACGTTAAACTCAAAATCAACTCAACTAATTCCAATAAAAATATTTGTCAGACCGATCATATTAGTGAAGTTAGCTCCGACAAAAGAAGCAGGAAAATCACCTTTTAATAAATGTAATGGTTCATATCTCGGAAACTATAGTATGTCCGTAAAGTTGCGCAACCCAAAGTTTGATTACGTATATCTCTTGATCTAAGAATGATAAAGACCTGACACTTGGAACAAATGTAAGCATGTTCTATGTAAATATTTTTGAGATCATGACTAATGCTGGAACTTGTAACGTTTTTTGTGTAGTAACAAAAGAAATTACCGTAAGTGTAAAATAAAAGATGTGCAAAATGAATAAAATCAATAATCAGTTGCTGAAAACTGATTTCCTGCAGGTGAGTTTCTGTGTATGTGTACATTGTACAGCATACATCAACGTTTATCCATTGGTGCGTAAATGTGACAACGTTGATGCAGTGTCGCCATATAAAAAGGCTATTTAATGCAAGTCAGTAAAATGGGTGTTTTTTCTCAGAAATGCCGCCCCTGGCAACACTGTTGCCGTATATTACTGCAACAGATGTGTTTATGTTAATTAATGATAAGCAATGAGAATTTGCACATAATTGATAACATGAAGTTTTATGCAAAAATTTGCGATATCGCAAACCCAAACGCTAAAGGTTTCTTACTCAATCAGGCCTTAATACCCAACCCAATGAAGATCTCGTGTAGCCCAAACATTTCGGGGAGGCTTTATTTTTGACAAGTTTATTTTTATCACGTTTAATACTCACAAACATCACGTTTCATACAGACATTTCTCCCTCTTGATTGTCGTTAACTTGATTTCTTGTGAAATGTGATGTTTGTGAGTATTAAACGTGATAAAAATAAACTTGTCAAAAATAAAATATTCTAAAATTTGTCATACTTCAAACACTTATTCAAACCGTCTATCCGCCATTGTGTCCTCGAATCCCAAATAAGCAATCGAGTCTGAAAATATTAACAAATTTGTAACGAAAATCATTTTCCACAGGCCCTATACGTACAGTCATGTCCAAAATTATTGTAGGAATAATTTGTAGAATGTAGGAATATAATATGTTGTAGGAATATAATTTGATAACGAATTCGCTCGGTATTTCTTACAATGTTAGTACGTGCAAAGACATGTATGTGGCAAATTTCATCTCAAAAGAGCAGTAAATAAGAACAATAAAACGAAAATAAAACTTTCTTGTCCTTTTAGCAACATTTTGTTTTATTGTTTCTAATTTTCGTATTTATAATTCTTTTCCTATGAAATTTACCACAAATATACATTTCCCGATTATACACATAATATCAGTATTAAAAGTACCCTGCAATGTCAGTATCAAATTATATTCTTACAAGAAGGCAGTTCTAGATATGCGACAATCATTTTGGACATGAGTGTACATGTGATCATGTGCAAGGCATGCGAAAGTTTTATCCAACACCTGAGATTCTCATGCGAGAAATAATAGATACAATACATGATTGAAAAGTAATATATTATGTTTAATTATTGAACTATGTAACTCATTCTAAAAATATCCAAGTAGTGGTTTGTTGTTGTTATTCGTAAAAATGAAAAATAACCTTTTAAAAAACGATATCAAACTAAGCGAATTTCGTAAATCTTTCAGTTATGTTAACTAACGTTGCCCAGTATGAAAGGGGTATGAATGCGGAGCGCAGTTCTATTTTGCTAAATTACATATTGATAAGATTCAAATAGCAATCAATACAAATGCATACGTACAGGTTACTCTGATGACGGTATGACCTACATAAACTTATGACGTATATTAAATACTCAAACAAGTTATCCCGGGTTTATCCAACGTCAGCTTAACGTTTAAAATATTAAAAGAAAAACTACTTAAACCTCTTCAATGGCCACCTCTGTGCACTCATAGTCCAGTTAATAAAGGAAAAAATAGACTGTTGTCGGGACTAATTAGTAACAAGCTGAAACTTTGCCAGTTATTACAACATCATGAGGGGAGTATTTCCTCAAAAGTCCCCAACCCTCCCTCTCTTGCTTTCCCTCCACGGCCCTAAACATGCAAATTTGCATACCTACATTAACATGTCAATAACTTGATTACGCCAGCTCGTATCAATATGATTTTTTGAAGTTAGCTTCCTCACATTACGTTCTTTAAATTATGTCCTTATGTGCTTTTAGCTAAAGTAAGTATATGTGGCACTATTGAAATAAATTGGTGAAAAAGTAGATTTTTCAATATAATGTTTAACATTTTTGTTATTATTACTAAAAACCTGATAACGCTGCAACAAAATGTTTCAAATAAAACTTTTAGCTTGTTTTATTAGCTTTAAAATGATGTACGTATTAATAGGTTTATAGGAATGGAACGATGTCCAGAGAGTTCTTACCAAATAATTACAGGTGCGGGAAAGTCATTCTGCTGGGCCGGTCAGGCGCATGCTGTACTCCAATTTTGACACTGTCTGCCTTCATGCGTCAGTTTCAGTGGGAGATTTATGAAGTTTGTATGTGCTAAGTGATTTTGTGGAGTGTAAGTGAGAAGTACTTAATGAGTATCTAGTAGATTCTTCTCGCTTGCAAGGTTTTTGGTTTATAATTTGAAATGTAGGCATACAGTATATTTGTATGCCTTTATTATTCTGATTCGTCATCTTTAACTAGAACGTATCATGTACTTGCTCATAATCAAGTTGGATTTTTACTTTTTTTAAAATCTACAAACAAGTTTACGTTAGGTTTAACTGCAAAATAGCAATTTTCAAGTGCAAGGCAAGCATTGAAATGTTTAATTACTACATGATTATTCACAGTCAATTTTTAAAAAAATTAATAAAATATGTTATGTAATATGACTGGATAAAAAAACAAATGTGTTTCATTTCAAAATCCAAACTTCAATTTAAAATATTAAATTAACTTAATTGATTTAATTTTTCCTTACATTGTTTTCCATTATCATACTTGTGATACATAGAAAATGTTTACTATTTCACTATATGAAATATTATTATTATTATTTTTAAAATAACAATGATTATTAAAAAACTGTTATAATGAAAATTTAAAATGAAACAGTAAATATCTATTCTTCGGTACTTTGTTCCCATAATGTTCGGCAGGTAGTACTAAATCTTCAGCTTTCAAAGGCTCCAACCTGTCATGTTATGTCACTGTCTTGACGTACGGTACAGCATTCGTGAGATTTAAAATACATAACTCTTTATAACAATATACAATACAATATTGATTATACAATATTTTGTGATTATATATTTTCAAGCTGACAATATTACTATTTCTTTTTGTCAATATCACTGACTGTAATTAATAACGGAAAGTAGAAAATTATGTTCCTAATTTTAAACTTGAATTTTCATATCATTTTGATTGATGAAACTTAATGTAATATATTACATTTACGTTGCTCAGGTAGCCTGGAACAATATGAAATGACTACATTCTTGTCATTTCATATTGGTCCAGCCTACCTGAGCAACATTAATATATATATATATATATATATATATATATATATATATATATATATATATATATATATATATATATATATATATATATATATATATATATATGTATATATATATATATACAGGGCCGGATCGCGGATTTTCTGAAAGGGGGTGCACCAGTAACTACCAATACATTTGAATAAAATTAAAATTTTTTAAATGCCTTTAGGCATCTGTGGTGTGTATTAGAAATTGACTTAAGCTATTGGTTTTGCAAAAATCCGAAATGGAAACATGACATGAAATTTTCGGAAGATATTGCTATTTTCACTGCCAGCTTTTCACTTTAGTGTACATTCACAACGGAGGGGAAGCGCACGTGCTCCGGTGCACCCTTGAATCCGGCCCTGTATATATATATATATATAACAGAATAGTTTTGATTTCATTTGTGTAATCTGTGGAAATGAACTGAACGTAGACAGTTCAGTTGTACAAATGGTATACCTTGTATTCGTGAAGCTAGTATACAAAGAAAAGGCGATGTGCATGAAAAGTTAAGGAGAAAGAGTATTAAGAAAGGGAGGTAAAAGTCTTATTCCACAGAGTCTTGATATTTTTGCAAGTTACAAACAACGAAACTTGAAGTGAATCCCAGAAAGTTGAAAGTGTGTTGTTATAAATCACAGTCTCGTATTTGCTGTAAGACCTAGATCGTTTCTGTCATCTATATAATATAGTCAAGCCTTGCTCTAAACCTATATCGATTATACGGTTCAACATAAACATAGTTCATTAATGAGAGTGCGGGCATCTTACTATCAAGCCACAATCTGAGTAACATCGATCATTAACGCTGGCTCCCAAGCTATTCATTCAGATGGATTTCTCCTACATGTTTCTGATAATGTTGACGTAAAGGCGTGAAGTATTGATAGCAAAGGTACTTTTCGTACTATCGGAGGGATTCACTGTGTCACGCCAGGTATCTCTGTCGAAACTCAAATAACAGTTATGATAATTCCAATTGAGTATTTTATTAACACAGCAGCTATCCGAGAGTACTTATATCCAATGAAGAAGAGAAATGCAGGTCTTTCTTCAATGGTCATTGCCATTGAAGACTTAAGTGAACTTCAACAAGTAAGATCTCTTACGGACCAATCTTAACAATATATATTTCTTCTCAACCTTATATGGCTTGTTGGATTACAGTCGCAGCTAGGATGGAGTGGCTTTATGACTACCATAATGAGAAGCTCGAAAAAGTGTTCAATCACATGTATTATGGCTGTATTGCATTCGATCAAAGCAGAAAATGAAACCAGTTCTAGCGATTGATGAATTTCTTATTTATTATGTTCCTTGTACTTAGAAAAATGTTATTCAAAACAATTGTAACTACACTAAGTGTTTACTGAATTACGACGACCTACCTAATACTTTGTTGATCCACTTTTGCTCAGATGACGATCTGAACACGGCGTGCCATGGATTCTGGTAGTTGCTGATGTATTTCCACGGGGAGTCAGATATGTTCCTGATAGCATTCCACAATGAGCCCAGAGATGTTGGTGCAGGAGTCATGGTGCAAAGAGCTCGTTCCGCAACATCCCATAAATGTTCTATAGGATTAAGATCCGGTGACTTAGGGGCCAATTCATACGCTGTAGCTCCGTGAAATGTTCCTTAAGCCAAGCAAGTGCAATCCTGGCTTGGTGGCACCATGCATTGCGGTCCTGGAAAATGTCTTCGTATGGGTAGAAGTGTTTGCATTATAGGGGTACGTGATTCTCTTACACCTGCAATTACACAACAGGTATCTCGCTGTGGTCCATGTACACCAACGTTTCCAGCCCATACCAACAGAAGCATCCCCGAACCATACAGCCGCCTCAACCTGCCTGTACAGTACGCACCATGCACGAGGGATCCATAGTTTCGTGCTGTTGTCGCCACACATGAACACGCCCGTCCGAGAGGAGTAACACAAACCGTGATTTATCGCACCGACACACCCTTTTCCAATTATCCATGGTTCAGTAAGTGTGTTCCTATGCCCGAACGCGACGAAGTCTATGGTGACGAGTCGTAGGAAGTGGAGGACGAGTATGTAGTCCGCTATGGAACTGCATGCGTGTCAGTGTACGCCGTATAGTTGCATGGGATATGGGTGTTGTGTATCAATCATTGTATTGGTCACGTAATTCCTAGACACTGATGGTTAGTTTGGCTGTCACGAGCTGTTTGTCGCGACGCTCGCCCCACGTTTTGAACTTCCGTAAACCTCTGTCGTTCCGTCTCTTGGAGACCGTTACTCCATTTTCTTCCCACACTTTGTGCACCTTCACTACGCAGGGACGGGAGCATCCGACAAGTATTGTTGTCTGGGTTAATGACGCACTTATTGCTCGGGTATTCACAGTCATGCCCTATTAAAATGTGGATAAAACCTGCCCAACTCCAATTATAACAGTGTGCTCTCTTCCAACATGTAACTTCGAGTGTGTTCTTTCTCTGCAATACTACCTACCAGTCGGGGTGGTCATATAGTATGTTCGGTTGCTGGACACACTTTCTTGTGTGAAGGAGTGGTCGCAATCCAGTGAGCACTCGGTGTACCCTGTAAGCACATACGAATGAAAGGTCACTGTCGTTTTTGACGTTTATCGTGAACAAGGTATGCTTTGATACCAGTACCAAGCTCTAAGCACTTTGCACCTGGTGATCTTCGTCTCGTTCACAGCTGTAAATAACCTTGCGCCAACTACATGTAGAAATGTAGGGTTAGATTGTTCCTTCAAGTGTGAACACTGTAGTAGACTTCCCTGCGATAATTCTCCTGCCTAGACAATGTTATCATCTTTAATGATGACGAGTGTGGACAGTGTAGCATTTGTTTTAACCAGATTGGACTGAGAGCTGAATTGACTTTCATCAGTCAACAAGTAAATATCGATGGTATAAAATGTCTAGCAACATTGTAGAAAGTAGAATATTTGATTCTACATTACTTTCTACATTCAGTGTGTTTTGGGTGGGTGGGATGATGTTATTATAGTACAAAGTTATAGTATAGACATTATTTTGCATTGTTAAGGACTTACTGATCGTTACCAATCCAGCACATGGCGAGTCCATAGGTAGTGGATAATGTAACGGCCCTGATCTAAGTTAGGAATAATTTCCCGAACCAAAATTGGCCATATTAATTAGCAATAATACAAGTAATAAAATATAGTAACCAAAATTTGTAATAACCATTATAAATGAAATATTAACTTATGTCCATATTAATAATGTATATATATATATATATATATATATATATATATATATATATATATATATGCTAAGAGTTATATTTCGTTCCGTTTGTCGTATTTTCCTGGGATATTACAAGGGTAAGAGTGATGTGATTGGATTCGATTCTCCGAAAGTATCTCATTTGTATTGTCAAATAGGATCAATAAATATTTTTCTCCTCGTAATTCTTCTAGATATTGCAACGAAACTTGGCACATACATTATATATAGAAAATAGTATTTTTCAAGGTGGCTTATATTCAGGTACCTGTAATCGGTACCGCTTCAGGGATCTTCAAATTTCAAAAAGGGGACTTTTGGAGGGAAATTTTCATATTTATCCCAAAATCATCCTGGTCTGTACATTGTAAACACATGCGCATGGTACCATTTAAAATCTTGTTTCATTCTGAAAAGAATAACGTATTAACCATGTTACTAGGATGTATAGTTCTGTGTTTAGAAACTTATTTTGTACACATGTCCCACTTTTCCTTATTTATACATGAAATTCGGTATTGTCAGGCAGGATTGAGAAATGTTTTTCCCTCTTAACTATTCTAGAAATTGCAATAAAACTTGGAACATACATTACATATAGACCATAGTATTTTCGAGGTAGATTATATTCAGGTACATGTGGCCAGGGTTGCTCCAAAGGTCACCAAATTTAAAAAAAAAAAGGATTTTTTAGAGTGAAAGTTGTCTATTTTACTCCGAATTTCCCTTCTCTTGTAGATCATACAAACATCCGCATGATATCATTTGAAAGCACGTTTTATTCTCAAGACAATAACGTACAATCGATAATACTCGGACGAATAGTACTTAAGTAGTAGCTACTTAACTGAAAGTCAATATTTTCCTTTAAAAAATGCGTCTAAAAGGGTTAAGAGGGCTAGAGGGGAAAGCAAGAGGGGAGGGATGGGGACTTTTCAGAATATACCCCTTATATTGTGGTCTAACGTTCCTGAAAAATTCAGCTTGTTACTAAGTTAGTCCCGACATAAAACCTTTATTGACTGGACCATCAATCTATAATTCAAAGTTGTGTTTACAACGTTGTGAAACGTTCCACTTCAGTCTTTTCTATACAGAAAGTTGCGCATGAACCTAGAAAATTGGAAAATGTTCATAGACCAGTTTCATGGAAAATGAGTTCAAGTCCTTCCTCCAATCATCGATTCAATTTTTCATCACACTATGCCCGTAGCCTGAACACTCTGTCAGACGAGTGAGACAGAGATAATTTTGGAGGTAACCCAAGAAGTGAGTTAACTTACATTCGTAGTTTCTTAGTAGATAAAGGCTATTATTATGAAATATGATTTTCCTTTATGAGTTACATCGAAAACAAAAATATTTGAAATGCATTGAACAATTAGCAGTTTAATGTAATTTTAACAGCTTCTGATGATTGAAAATTAATTACAAACTGAATAGACAATTTTGTCAAGTAAACATAAAATACTCCTGCCTCCAGAATAGAAAACAATCTAGAACATATTTAAAAATAAATAAATAATGCAAAAGAAATACAGGAAACTCCTAGATTAGAACAATAAATGAAATGCTAATTCCAACAAAACTCTTGAATTTTTCCAGAGAAGAAGTGACTAAATTTATCTCGATTTTAGGAATGCAAGGAATCATTGTCAAGTCAGAAAAGACAGAAATCTTCACAATAATAGAGTGGTCAAGTTAAAATAATAATAATAAAAATAAAAATAAAAATAATAATAATAATAATAATAATAATAATAATAATAATAATAATAATAATAATAATAATAATAATAACTGTCACGATTGGAGAAGCAATTGACCGGAAATATAATTTTAAATTGAATTGTCAATTCAGCTAAGACATCATCTGATTATGGACCTACAATATACTGAACTAAAATTAAACATACTAGCGTAAAGTTTCGAAGGATTGAAGCCCTTCAGCCCGCAATTTAAATTGTGAGGTATTGGGAAACGCGAGACTCAGCGTTGTGGTTGCTGCATTTCTTGACCGGAGCCTTCCACTGAAGTACTTCTAAACACTCAAAATACCTGATTCATAGTTTTCATATTATTATCTTCGAAATGAATTAGGCTTCCTAGTGACACCACATGCACAGTTCTCGAATGCAAAATACATTAGAAATTTGGAAATTTTCCTGGAATTTTAAGGAAAATTATAAGCCAATAACCTATTTGGGAGCTCCTAGCGATGTCCAAGGTGTAGATATCTGCACGAAAATACCTCAAATGTTAACACATGCCCTTCCATCAAGACGTATTTCAAACGTAAAATACAGATAATATTTATAGAGATAAAGAAAATTCTTGTAGAAAAAATCTAATGAAAATTT
This sequence comes from Thermobia domestica, assembly GCF_964235325.1. NCBI lineage: Eukaryota > Metazoa > Arthropoda > Insecta > Zygentoma > Lepismatidae > Thermobia > Thermobia domestica. The sequence continues at coordinate 121,726,237 of NC_137456.1, read as the reverse complement.
ATTTTAAAAATTTAGAAGGTTTCAACTTTAGATTCACAATTCGTACATCGTAGTTTTCAGAATGATGTACTTTCCCGTTATATCCTAAATTCGAGATAAATTCATGAAAATGCCTTGATTATCCTAAAAACGGTACTTTTGAAGAAATTCGGGCCTCTCTATTGTGACTTCAGGGTCTGTTACCTGCAAGAAAGGTGTCAAATATTCTACATGTTCTAGGGTATATATTTGTCAAGTTTCATTGACGTGGATTAGTGGAAATTCAAATATGGTTTAATTCAAGTTTTAATACAAGTAAATACCAGTGGAATGATAACACCTTTCTGAGACTATATGGTGTGGCACTAATACTACAACTTCATAAACAACTACAAAAACAATTTCATTCTTAAACTCTTGAGTGTGGTGTGTCAATGCTACGTAACTCATTTGAAGTTTTTACTTATTGTGTACGCAATTGTGCGCATGTGGAAGGAGAGAATAAATTTTATATTAATCCCTTTTTCTTTTAGGTGAACGTGCCACGATTATGTTCAAAGCTAAAGGCGGCTTGAAGATAATAATGAATAAAAATGATGAAATAAATAAAAAGACGAAACGGGTGAGTCCTGAGGAAGAAAACACACGTACAGTATTTCTCCACCACAGAACAAACGTAGCGCGAGCTGTAATCGAACCAGGGATCCCATGCGTCAGAGGCGGGCACTCTCCCACAGAGCCACCGAGGCTCTTAATTATGTTACTAATGTCCCTCATACGTTTTGTGTGAAAATTTACATGTTTGGAATCCTATCCAATGACTGAAAACCTAATCCTGACCACACAATGCGCTCATACACACACGCAAGCACAAAAAGTGATTTTTCCGGAAGGAAAATATGTAATGTCACGTAAATTTGCGAAACATTCAACAACAAAAAAGAAATATTAAAATGTTAGTATGAATCATAGAAATGCTTTAATATAAACATATACCTGTTCTTCACGCCAGAAGAATAATATTAATGGAAAATACGTCAAAGTATATTTGAATTTTGATTCTCCCCCTTAGGATTTTTTCCAGTCAAATTGAGTCTATAAAAACCTAATTGGAGTCAAGTGCTAACCATGTTCAAAACGTCACTTCAGACGGTTCATCCGTTTTCTCATAAAAAGACAACAGGCAACGTCGAAGGTATACCCCGCTTCGCAGCGGAATTGTGGGGCACATGTTCACTTATTACTAATGATGAGTATATATCCTAAGTATCATCTTCCTAGCTTGAGGAGGTTCTGCGATCCTTTATTTTTACCAATGAAACTGACATAATAAACATCCAACTGAACCGAAGTGTACAAATTATGTAAAAATAATAATAATAATAATAAAATAAATTCAAAAGATACAGACATTTTTCTTGTGATTACATAACAGAAACGTAGATAATATTACAGAAATTACCCTCTCCCTCCTTTTAGACTGAGAATTTTCGAAAAAGCTGATATACGTGTCCACTTATGTTTACCGAATTTCATTTTCCTAACATGGGGGCCTCGTGAGCGCGCACTATATTTTTGGTATAAAATTTGAACCTCAATCCTCCCCTTAGGTTACGCAATTTAATGAAAATGTCACAATAAATCCGACTCGAGCCAATTGCTATGTTCAAAACTTCATTTTATACTATTCAGCCCTTTTCTCATGATAATACAATGCATTCGCAAAGTAACTACTCACCTGCACGATTCCAAAATGGACATAATTATGCTTTAAGATATTTTGCAACTGATGCGATGCGAGTGAATATTTTATGTAACAGTTGATTACAATGTTATACAGTTGGTTACACTGCAGTTGCTTTATCAGAGTCAGAAAGACGGTGTGTGTGTGTGGTGCATAGTTATTGTGAGGTGCATAGTTATTGTGAGGTGTATAATTACTTTCCGAACGCACTGTATATGAGGTAGTTGCTGCTTTCTTCCCATAGAAGCATAATTTTCCAAAACGCTGGAACACGGGAAACACTTATTTTTAATGAGTTTATTTTCCGAGTTTCATTTCATAGCGTGAGGAAATCATCAGATGCTTTGTTCTTCCATACATTTTGAACTCCCTTCTAAGCAACAAACAAAGTTGATTTCATTTCCATACAGGGTGTTTCAAAACAACACCGACAACGTTTGGGAACTGATTTCTGACACCAAGATAAGACAAAAAGTATGGACCAACCTGGGTGCACAAATACTTTCTTTCGGAGTTATAGGCTGCTGAAAACATGAAAAAGATCCATAGCTCCAAACCTATGGGATTTACCGTAGTTGGGCCAAGACTTCACTTAGGAACTAGTATGTGCCGTATCCAAATCATCAGATGCTTCGTTCTTCCATACATTTTGAACTCCCTTCTAAGCAACAAAGTTGATTTCATTTCCATACAGGGTGTTTCAAAACAACACCGACAACGTTTGGGAACTGATTTCTGTCACCAAGATAAGACAAAAAGTATGGACCAACCTGGGTGCACAAATACTTCCTTTCGGAGTTATAGGCTGCTCAAAACATGAAAAAATTAACCTTAAAGATTCATAGCTCCAAACCTATAGGATTTACCGTAGTTGGGTCAAGACTTCACTTAGGAACTAGTATGTGCCGTATCCAAATATCTATATTTCAGAATCCTGCCGTACTTTTGCAACAATTGTTATGGAGGTACTTGGTGAGGACTTCGAATTATATGACGGTAGTCAAACTCCCTCTATAAAAAATTGCTGCGTGAGTACCTTAGGATTCTGAAACATGTATTTTTGGATAGTGCATATATTTTTTCCTAAGTGAAGTCTTGATCCGACTATGGTAGGTCCCATAGGTTTGGAGCTATGGATCTTTAAAGTTATTTTTTTCATGTTTTCAGCAGCCTATAACTCCGAAAGGAAGCATTTGTGCACTCAGGTTGGTCTATATCTTTTGTCCTATCTTGGTGTCAGGAATCACCTCCCAAACATTGTCAGTGTTGTTTTGAAACACCCTGTATACGGAGTGATATCTCGGACTACGAATTTGATTGTTTCCAGAGTCTTTTTTGAGTTTGAAGACATTATAAAATAATAGACACACATTCGTCCTCTTGCGGATCCTGAGTACTTCAAATTTTCAAAATGATTTTAAAAGTAAATACATCTGATTTTAAGAAAAAATATTAACAAACAATACTTGAATAAAAATGAACTTTTTAGGTTTCATGTCTAATACATTAAGTTATTAGGTAAATATTTAAGACACACACAAAACAGGTAGAAAAGCACTAAATTAGCAACTTTAATAATTCGAGATGCTTCCACTACAGCTTCGGAAACGAACTGAACGAAAAAGCATTATGGGCGGCCCAAGCACAAGGAAAACATACGCACAAACACACACGTACAACTTGCTGGGTGTCCGGATTTCGGGCCAAAATTTGTTTGAATTTTATGTTCGTATTCCACGTTGTTCGATTTCTAGGGTGCTTGGATTCCTGAGACGATAATTCATTATTCAAAGGTTTACAATAGCATGTTTGTATTTCATTTTTGTATAACTATCTTCTTGGACAACGTTTTGTATCCACATTTATTTAACCATTTTTCATCTTTCGTAAAGATACAATTTCTCTTTTTATTTTTCCCTATTCAACGTGTAGCTAGAGCTAAAATTAAAGAATAGAAAGAACAGAGAGACAGAGAAAATTTAAGCGTCCAATGGTTCTCATTAACTTTTTTTTCTTTTAGAAAAGTCGAAGAGTAAACTTTTTCGGTGTGTGTGTGTGTGTGTGTGTATGCCTGAAGTAGATAAAAATAAAGCAAGTTAGCAGTACCGCGTCGAAACGTGGGGATTTAAAAAAAAAAGTGTCAGCTGGAATGTTTAGTCCTCTACAAGTTAATGATGAGGAAAGAGGTAATTTGCTTAGGACATGATAAAAAAAAAGTATACATCCAGCAAACAACTAGCTTTAATTGTAGCTCTGTGTAAATGAACGCTCAACAAAGAAAGCCGTAATGCCAGTACAGACCCTGCATCATAAACTCTGTTATAATGCTTATTCTTCTGCAGTTTATTGTTCTAGCTCTCGGACAATGGGAAACTGACACCAATGTCTCTTCGTCGTCTTTCATAAGGCCCAATGAATTAAGATAAAGATCGCTACTGTTCTCTTCTACCATTATTCTGGACGTCCTTAATGAAAGTATATTATGAGAGTGAATTGTAACGAGCGGTTTGCTGGTGCAAATACAATTGCCTAAGATGCTTGCTAGAAAGATCATTATGTTAGTAGTTCCATGGTATATGATGCTGGTGACGCATTGTGCACTGTTGCGAAATAGTACCAGAAAATAAATACCGGTTAGTTATTCAAATGAAAAAGGGTCCCTTCACATATTACGTAAGGATACTTTTTACCAATTTTTACCCCCCCTCTCTCTCCTGTCACACTTCGTAACGCAAGACAAAACTCCTTCTACCCCTTTGTCACGTAACGCTTTTTGATTTTTGTTTTTTCCACCAATTTTGCTTATTTTGGGGGATATTACAATAAAAAAACTACTTTTAATGGCAGAACTTTTTATTATAAAACTGCTTGTGTTCTGAATAAATTTGTAGTGTATTTTTCGCCAACAAATCAAAGTATTAGAAAATGGTAGTACTGTAATAAAATTTTAATCCCATAGGATTGTTTAATTAATCAGTCTTCATACTTCGATATTATTTATATGTTGTAATATTCCATGTGGTATTGTATACAAACAATACTCTACGCTTGTGTTTACAAACACCATCACATGGTTTTATGTCAGGTTACTACGCATCACGTGGATTTATTATAACCAGCAGAAGACGGACTTCTGTCTCCTCCTACGAAGCACATGATGACATCAGAGCAGCAGCGCCACCGCTGCCAGGACACCTATATAATGGGACGCAGCTTGCAGTTCTTTACCTGTTCTCTGGTATCCCTCCAACTGTTTGCCTTGGAACATTAGGAGTAACCTAAACCCAAGCCTGTAATGTGCCACGGGACTCTTGGCCATTTCTTTCCTCCTGGCATAGCCTGCTACGGGGCTCTGTTGGGAATCCTACCTAAGTTGCTTAGCCTATCACGGGGCTCTGTGACTACTAACCCTCTCACTGCTTGCCACGGAGTATTGAGCATTCCTTCGCCACTGCTTAGCCTGCTGCGGGGCTCTGCATACATCCTGATCACGACTTCACAGTCAACGACTACATAATTTCTAACCCAATAATATAGAGGAGAATAACATTGTAGTATTTTCTGTAAATACTGTTATATAGCGAGTTTTTATAATAAAAACCGGTAGTGGGGGTCGATTCTGGACATTCATTTATTAACCTTGCTGTACCTACAACCTATATGGAACAGAGTTTTGCCAATATTGTCGTTTTCCCAAGGAGATCGCACCCATTCTTTTAGGTCACCGATGATTGGCAAGGATAGGATTATCGGCAGATGCAAGTGAAATAGAATCCAAAGAACTAACATCGACCTCTTTCTCCAGGATCCAGGATGCTTCCTGTACTTGAAGTTCGCCAGTGTCAACGATGTGAATATCTCGTCGACCATAGATTCATCATGGTTGCACACATAGGGGAGCAGGGGCATATCATTTTTTTTTTTTAAATAAGCTTTCCAACATCTTTGCTCTCCCCTTTACCCTTTTTCAGTTCATCCTATTCCAAATTCTTGTCTTAAACCAGTGTCAGAATGAGAATAAACTCGATTTCTCCAGGGAAATTGAAATTAAAAAAAAAAATCAGTACAAATTTGGTTTTTAATATCTTATTCTGCTCTGTAAATCGTGGATCATTCCATTGCGAAAAATATTATTCCACGGAAAAGAGTTTCTTCTATTTCACATGCGAAACGCCTTAGAAAAATAGAGTGGGTAATGATTTAAATCAAAAGTTTTGAATCATATTCTCAGAAATAGCGATACGAGCGGAAACGCGAGAGCATTTTTAATCGGTAGTTATGATCACTAAAAACTAATTTAAGAAAAGCTTCGTATTCCGTAAATGCAATGCGGCGATAACCACAAAACTGAGTTTTATTGTATTGTAATACATGCAGGGTTCATCACCAGTCATGCTGATGTCTAGTAGCGTCTTATAATTGCTTCTGTATGATTTGTTTTATATAGGCTATACGAAGGCGTAAACTCCCTCCTCTAGCGTTGTCACACTTTGTAACGCAAGGCCGAACACCTCTTTTCCCTTTGTCTCATTACGTAATATGTGAACGACCCCAAACACATATTGAAATATAATCTGTTACATACCTGAAGCTTCCTTCACTTCTCTACATAATAAATTATTATCTTTTTAAAAACATTTGTCGTATCTGTTCACGAGCTTCAGAATTCCCATTTTATATTCTTCTACCGCCAGTTCATTAAGCAACGAGGTCACTGCATTCTCAAACTCTTCAGGACTTCCGAAACGTTTGTCGACCAGAAATTCTCTCAGCTTAGGGAGAAGGTGGAAATTGTTAGGAGCAAAGTTCGGATTATAAGGTGGATGATCAAAAAATTTCCATACCCATACCCACTAATTCTTGAGTTGTGGTAGCTGTGTGAGAACGAACATTGTCGCGAAGAAACATAATTCCTTCAGAGAGCATTCCTCGCCTTCTGTTTTTGATGACTTGACATAGTTTTCTTAGTCTTACAGAAATAGTTTTCATTGATCGTGGTGCCTTTTGGTATGAAATCCATCAAAATAACACATTTATGATCCCAAAAGATGGTTACCATGACCTTTCGTGCTCAGAGAGTCTGTTTGAATTTTCTTGGGTTTAAAGGTGATGAAGGTTGATGCCAATCAACTGATTGGTGTTTGGTTTCTGAGGTGATGTGAGACATTCAGGTCTCACCAGCAGTCACAATCAGATTAAGGAAGACCTCTCCATTTATGTGATATCGTGTCAAGAATGTCAATGCTGAGCTTTTATTCTGAGTTTTACGTTGGTCATTTAGTTGCCGTAGAATCCATTGTGCACAAAGTTTGTTGTAGGCGAGATGTTGCGACACAATTTCACCAAGCAAAGAACGAGAAATGTCTGGAAACACAATATGCAATTCGTCGAGAGCTACGTGCCTATCTTGCAAGGTTCTATTGTTCACTGCAGTCTTCAGATATTCTGCGATGAGTGATAGTCCAGTTTCGTCATGCACGTTTGTACGTCCATTATTGAACATTTCACATTATTTTTTTTAAACATTTCTTCCGTTTATTACACTATCACTGCTTTCAGTTGCTAGTAAATTTCTTCCGGTTTCACCTTTTGAGCTTTCAGAAATCGAATAACACTCCTTACCTTACAGTCGGTAGAATATTCAGTCACGCAATTCATTTTGACTAACCCAAATGCACAAAGACGATTTCTTGCAACATCCACTCACAGTGTTATAAGCACAGCTGTTACGGAATCCAGTTGATCCTGAAAAGAGAAAGAGAAGTGAGCTGCGCGGCAGAAATGTGCGAGCGGTCTCTTGTTTGAATGCAGTGACCATCTGACTTAATGAACTGGCGGCCGAGAGGGTTGCCAGACGTCCCGGTTTTCAATGAAAGAATTAACTGTTCCGAGAAAAGCTTTCGGGACGCCTGTTTGTCCCGATTTTCGTTCTTCAGATTGAAATAAATTCAACTGGCAAGAACTAGAATGTACCACATAAAAACGGAAGGTTTCCGGAGCTTCATTTGAGATCCCACTTCAGCGATTACAGAACTGAGTTCTCTAATATATAAGTACTTTCCCATGTGTAGATAAATATTTCTAAAGATGCTGTGCATCCAGTCAATAATTTTGGATTTATATTTTTCCTTTATCTGATAAAATTTTCAGTAAATCTCAGGTTAAATTCCGTAACAACTTACTCTAGTACAAAAAGTGGCAGTTAAAGGAATAAAGGTATGTCTTGTTTAATTTTGATACAAGATGTTTTTCTGTCAAACTTTTGGAGAACCTGCGTAAGTATTTAGAGATTTATTTTTTGTTTATTGTTCTGAATTTAGCATAAATGTATTTTTTCTTGTTAAATGCTAAATTTGTGTTTCTTCACAGTGTTTATGAATCAGGTGATGACGCAAAGAAGAAAAAAGTATCTCGTCAATCATATTTGTGAGGAGGGTGTGTCGTAATTGGCGCAATATGTAAACACAAGCAATTGTAATTTTGAATAAGAGCCAGGCAGCTCTTCTTATTTTACCTTTCACATTCTTTATACATCCCATGTGGTGCTTCATTTGTGTTGACTGTGTGTAGAATGAACTAGAAAATTGTCAGTAGAAACCTGGAAAAGACAGGTAATTAATTCTGACCAAAAGAGTAGAACCTTGACCTTATATATAGTCAAAGATTGGTGTCCCGGTTTTTCGTTTACACAATATGGCAACCTTACTTACATAGAGAAATGAGGAAAGCTTCAGGTTTCTGACAGAATTGTTTTTTCAATAAATATTGCGTTTTCCATTTTGTTTAACTAAACTCTCTTTGTTTCCTGGATGACCCTTGTGTAAATAGAATGCTTAAGGAAACCTGTTATTCTGTAGTTTTCTACTTAACGGTGTTGAATACCTACGCCATCTTTGTTTACAGCTCATTGATTAATGTGAAAATTATTCTTCTGTTCTCTTTTAAATGAATTCGAATTTTATTTTTTTTTTGATTTAAGTGATTTCTCTTCAAATCTAATTAAATGCCCTTTCTAAGTGAAAATTAAATTTTGGTATAGGCTATATAATTTTAATATTTAACAAGATGAACACAGTAGGCGAACCGAATTCAGAAAATTCATGGGGTGCAAAGCTGAGGAATACATCCTTTTTCCTTATTCCTGATCGAACTCAGCCACTAAATATAGCAATCTTTATTCTTTAGACCAGTAGTTCGCTATTACTTCTGACCCCACACCTGTAAATTTTAATATCTACGTAGGAGTAGTATTTGAAAGCTAAGTAACAATATTAACAAAAATTAAATTACTAACCTTTTTTTATGTTACAACAAGCATACAACATAGCCAATGGCATACACAGACTTTCATAAGGATAAACGAGTTAAGTACTCGATTTCATGGTACATTGCTTTCTATCTTACCGCCTTTTGAAAACGGGGCGTGGTTCTTCCCACTTCATGGTTCGTGATATAGAAATGTGACTTTACTTGGCAATGAGCTCCCATCTACAACGGGTATGACGGAGCGTGAAAAAAACATGTCCAAAATCGATATTATCTTTTGTTTGTAATCGCATCACTAGGAAATGGCTGACCCATTTGAAATGATTTTTCAAACATAGACTCTAGTATCTATCTTCTGCTGGATTGTCATCATATCACTTTGAAGAGCATATTCTAAGTGAGTAGGGAAGTTCAAACATTTATGCCAGAAATAAATTATCTTACTGATATTTATTATTATACTTTCATTGAAATGTGTATCCTGAAGTGGTGGACCGGGTTCAAATACTTTCTATCTAGGTATGAACCTGTTCTTCCCGTGCGAAGAACGGACATTTCAGTTACTATTATGTAATAAAGAGCTTGCAGTAAAAACATATTTCTAAGCTATAGTTTAAAGAATAATTATGGTCATTTCCTTTTGTTTGACTTTTGTGTTCATTTTATAAACTGCACTTTTCCGATCAGATATGGACATTGTCATATAGTTCTGATTCTAAATTTCAATAATTATTGTTATTATGTTCACTTACTTAATAGAAACATATTTCATACAGTTAGGGTGGGGGAAAGTGTTTAGAGAGAGTGCATATGAGTTATTGGTTGGGTTTATAGTTTTTATGTTATACTACGGTGCGACCGAATTGACGTTTGGAAGGTACCAATTAGCTCGTGATGAGCCCTTGCCAAATCTCCGAGGAGAAAGTTGCATTCGGCGGGCAAATATTGCAACATGCTGATAAGGGTCTCACCTCGCTAAGAACCTAACCTCTTACCATGTCAATTCAATCTGACTTAACATCACTGTGTTGGCAACGTCTCTAGGGTTGTTAGCTAATTGGTATTTTGGTCAGCTCAACTACCAGGTAATCTAAAAAGTATCGAGCCATTTGAGCATGAGATGGAATTGGTGTCCCAAATCCCAGGGTATATGAGTCGCAGCGGGTCAAGCGTAACCTCATTTGGCAGTTTCTATAATCACACGTATGGTTGTGATGTGAAAATGAGTGATGTTTTCGCAACTACATTTTACAATTTTATTTCCATAAAGGCGCAAATGCTGTACAAGCCCATGAAGAAATTTATGCTGTTTTATGGCCAAGATACGTTATCACAAGTGACAGCCAAATGATAGTTTAGTCGCTTTCGTTCTGGAAATTTCGGGGTCTGAAATGTTTCTCTCGCAGTAAGTGACCTGTCACAGAAAACATGGATGATATTCTGGCAAAAGTCGAGCAATATAGGCATGTAAGTAGACATGATACCGTCAAAAATAACGTAGCTATCCAACATCAAATAGTGTTAAACCATTTAGAGAAAATTGGCTACCGAAAGAATCTTTGGACAGCATAAATGATTTGATTCAAAAATATTTCGAATTAAATTTGTATACGCGAATTGCTACTGAAATGTCAAAAACTCCAATCATTGCTGAACCGGTTGATTACCAGTAATGAAAAATGGATAATCTGTGACAACAAGGTGAGAAAAAGATCGTAGTCGAAGCGAGGAGAACTATCACAGTCTGTGGCAAAGCTTACCATGACGCTCAGGAAGTTTATGATATGCGTTTGATAAAATTGGAAAAGCGTCGTTCATCACGAGCTGCTACCACCGGGCAAAACGATAGACTCGTACCTGTACTGTCGACGGTTTTCACGAGTGCACCTAGTGAAGTGTGTACCAAGCTAACACATTAATTGATGACTCAAGAAATTATTATCTAAACTGACTTAATATTACGTATTAATTTGTTTGGCTTGACATAGACATAAAAGCATTTATAGATAATACTCATTAATAATTTTCTGATTTTTAAGCACGTTTGTTAAAGTCAGTTGATATTGTTTATTTTAAGCTTACATTGTCTGTTTTTAAAGAGCGTTATTGAAATCTGTTATTTTTGTTTAATTTTTCGCCTTTCTTTTCGTTATCCGAATAGTTTAGTTAGAAACTTAAACTCTAAGTATGTACAAGATTGGTCGGCCTAACAAAAATGCGAGAACAAATATATTTACGGAATTATACCTGAACGTCACACAGTACTAACACTTACAGCTCTTAATGATTTACATAGCCTTAACTCCAAAGATTCATCAGATCCTGATAAAATTTATATGAAATATGTAAGAAAATACTGTATGTTCTTTGCAACGTAAAATGAATAATCGAAATCGGAACATCTGTGTGTGAACAAGTTATGTGTGAACATTTACACAATGAATTCGATTAATTACAATATTAACATAGTCAGTCGTTGAGGAGTTTCATGGTCTTAACTCAAAAGGCTATTGTTGGATCTTCATCAGATTCACATTGGAACACCAGGAACATATACTCTTTCAAATAAAAAGAGAAGTAACAAAATCAGTGCACCAATGTTGAGATTATGCGTGACATACACATATTGAAGTCGGTTAATTAGTTTTCACACTGCATTTGTCAAAGTGTTTCATGGTCTAGATTGGCACCTGGTATATATATACTTGAAACACTTGAAAACATTTGTTTACCTTCTGTTTAGACCATAATTTATGAGTAATGTTGAAAAGTCACTCATATACATTTCTCAGAAGCCTTTTTTTTTCTGATACATGTTTCATGATATTTTAAAAACTGTATTCTACGAATATTCACTACTTCAAGATAACTGGAAAACTTTCTGTTCAGACGGAAGAAAATATTTAAACCATGTAAGTATGATATCTATGTCCCATTAACATTTTATTGAAGAATATTAAAGATTTTAAGCTGCTACGAACTACGTTTAGATAAACGCGGTATGATTTAGAGTTTCTGTTTATTATAAAGTTTTCCTTCTATCCACGTTGGGATCTGCAAAGAAACAGAGAAACATTAACGCTTCTCATGTAACAACAAGGGATTGTTTGTTCTAATTATTCCCTATGGACTCAGAGCCATGCTATAATTAGACGCTCTGTTTCTTTTTAAGAAAATACATTCATTAACTGTTATCATAGAAGCAACATTCTCGGTAATTTTTTTTCCGTAATAGAAGGAAGATACATAACAAATTTCGAATTTGCTTTATTTTTTGACTCTGGTTTCTTTTCCCCTGAAATTAGTAAAAGTCTCTATTGATTTAATGGATTAGGGTTTAATTCTCCTTTTCAGCACTAGCAACGTAATTTCAGATTTTACAGGGAGCATCCTTCACTTATGTGGAGATTCATGTTTTGTATTTATATAAAATATTATTATCTTTTGATTATAATATACATAAATCTGAAACTTGGGGAGAGCTCAATTGTTTCATGGAGCTTGAATTAACAGTACTGTTCAGCACCGAAGCTATATGAGAAAGATCACCTCTTTTAAGTAGTTCAGAATCAGTACTTGGGTTTCCATCAAAAGCAAGTAGCTCCTCGTATAACTAAATAACCTTAATAACCAAAAACCGCAGGTGTAGTAAATGTATTTGAGCAACTTGAAAAGAGTACAACTGTTCCCAATCTTTTTTGACTGATGACATATTTTATTGAAAGCCTCGCGAACACTTATTACGTTTTCATCAATAATAATAATAATGCAAATCACAATTGTATTAGAATATAAGATTCTATATTGAATCGAGCATTGTTGCTGTTGCTGCAAACGTTATCCGATATTGTGAATTCCGTGCTATATGTGTTTTGTGGAAGTAGTATCAATATACAGAAATTGTACTGTTGAAGAGGCGAAGGAGGAAGCTTATAAAATACAATATAATTGTAGTATGGAGCTAATAATAAACTGCAAACGCGTCATAAAAATTAATAAATAGTTAACGTTATTGAATGTCGCTACTTGCACTATCACATGCGACAACGTTACGAGACATATCTACCTGTGCTACTACTTTAAATCGATACAACGCTGTATAAGAATGAAGTACTTCTCTAATTACATAAATATGGTGTGAACTTTGCAGTAGTTTGAGCAAACAATAAATAAATAAATAACAATAATTTGATAAATATAAACAATTAGAGCTTTTAATTAAACAAAATTTTAACCTATAATGTAAAAGCTGATATCTCCGTCCTTCGTACGGGAAAGTAGTTTTTTGAAAAGTATTTGAACTCTATTTCCCCTTTAAGATATGAATGAATGTGTAATGATGACTAACTCTATGACCTATGTAATCTGGAGGTTCAATGCCAATTTCACACAAGAAAAACTCTTCACTGACTTCTGTTCTTAGCTAAATGGATCCAATTTCTACTTCGTATTTCTGTTCCTACGAGATACATCTTAATATTGTTCTATTTGATCCTATGCATTCCTAATTATCGTTTTCCGATTGGATTTCCAGTTAAAATTTTGAAAGCTTTCTTACTCTGTTTGATTCTAGGTACATGACCTGCCAACCTGAGCCTCCTAAATTTGATGACACTAACAATGTTTAGTAAAAGATATAAATAATGCAGTTCCTTATTATGAAGTTGCTGCCATTCCCGTTCCAGTTCCTCTTGGGTCCGAATATTCGCCTTAGAATATTATTCTCAGACGCCTTCAGTCTTCCTTCCTCCCTTAGAGTAAGTGACCATGTTTCGCAACCATACAGCTCAATAGGCATGATTATCGTTTTTTTATATTTTAAGCTTTAAATTTTTTCACAGAATTAGCGAAGTCAAAAAATTTTGAACTGAATAATAAGACGATTAATTTCTTCGTGGAAATGCTTTTGTTTTGCTAATATTGATCCTAGATATTTGAAAGTATCTACTTTGTGGAGAGTATTATTTCACGTTTTCACGTATTCATAATTTGCGAAATTTCGATCCAGATGTATTTCCATGTACCAAGTTTTCTCTGCATTTATATCTAAACTCATGTCCCTGCAAGCGTTTAATAAAACCTTTCTGCTTATTGTCTTCATATTATCCTCTATCAAATTTACATAATCAACATAAGCCATAACCTGGTGGATGCCATACAGCTCTAGGCCCTAGTTGCTACCTTTGATTTTCCTTATAGCATATTCCAGAACAAAATTAAATAATAATGGCAACAACATATCTCCTTGCTTTAGGCCATTCTCGATACGAAATTCGTGGACAAGTATTTTTCTTTTTGTTAGATTTGTAAAATTTTTCAGTCAAAAATTTTCAAATTTAAAAATTTCAAACAAAAATTTTGAAACTAAAATTTAAAAAATTTCAAACCGTGACCGAAAAATTTTTGAAAATAAAATTTATAAAAATGAAAGATTTGAGTGTGATCAGCCAATTAGACTTAAACGAGAATAACTTTCCAACAATGATCTTAGACCATGAGTTATGACTAAAGTTCAAAGCGAGAAATTGTTATTATTGCATATTAATAGGTTTCAATTATTAGCTATCAGATTTACAAAATTCTAATATTTACATTAATGACCTACAATTCTGAACGTAGCAAATATTCAAATCTTAAACTCAAATTCTAGTTTTCCCACTAATGACCTTAGACTATGAATAGTTACTAGAATCTTAAGGTTCAAAAAGTTTTCAAATTAAAATATATATATAAAAAAATCAAAAAGTGATCGAAGAATTTTTCATGACCTTAGATTATCAGTCTTAACTAGAATACTAAGGTCCAAAAATATTTTCAAATTTAATAAAAAAATAAGCAAAAATTTTGAAACCTTTTGAAAGATTTTTAAACAGAGATTTGAAAGTGATCAGCTAATAACTGAAAATAATTGAAAAAGAAGAACTTGTCACCAATGACCTAAGACTATGAATTATGAAGTATAAGTAAAGTATATTATAAGGAAAATTTGAAGTATGTAATTGTTGTTTTAGCACATTAATAGGTTTCCGTAATTACCTATCAGGTACTACAAAAACTTTCAGCTTAAAACATCAACTACATTCTTTAGCAAAACAAGTATTAACGAGCAGAAATATTATGATTCAAAAATCTTTGAGTTTAACGTCCCACGATTATGCTCTTTAGGTTAAGGGAGTCAATGATTAGAGTGAATTATGGAATGAGAAAGAAGGAGGAAACAGGAGTACCAAGAGAAAACCCACGGGCACGATGTTGTCCACCACAAGCTTAGGCCTATATTTTCGGGCATCGAACCAGGGACCCCACTCACCAGAGGTAAACACTCTACTGCTGAGCCGCCTTGTCCCTTATATTGTGATACAAAACTTTTGAAATATTTTAAACAGAGAGACATTTTAAAATTGTAATCGAAAAATTTAAAGCAGAAATTTTCGAAAACCTTTTCTTTTAATTTTAAACTAAAATTGAAAAGTGATGAGGCAATCAAATTGCACCAAGGATATCTTTATGGTAATGACCTTAGGGTATGAGTAGTGACTAAAATTCAAAATAAGGAATTATTGTTATTGCAAATAAATCGGTTTTTGTAATTAACTACCAGGTCTCAAATTTTAGTTTTCTTTTATCAATGACATGGGACTATATGTGGTAACTATAATCCTAAGGTTTAAAAAATCTCAAACTATAAATTTTAAAAAAGTAAATAGTATGGTCGAAAAAAATTTCAAAGTAAAAAAAAAATTAGCAAAAATTTTGGAACTTTTTAAACAAAATTCTTGAAGTGGCAACTTTACAAACAATCAATCAATCAAATTCCACCAAAGATAAACTTCTACGAATGACTATAATCCCCTTAAGATTCAAATTGTGTTATTGTAAATTGGAGGCGTGGATCAACCATCAGATCGCACTAATGGCCTTAAACTATTAGTTGCCCCTAAGTTCCAAAGTATTAAGATGATATATTAGTCAACATCATCACATTCGAATTATGGCAATTGTTTCCCATAAAAAGACTTAAGTTAAACAATCTACGTTTACATTATACACGAGTCCTAGAGAAAAATTACGAATTTGTATTTTTTGACAATTCCGAAATTTAAGGGTGGACCAAATATACTGCTCTCGAAATTTAAGAAAGGTTTCTTAAAATACTCTTTCCAATTTTCAATTGAATCCTATATTCATCCATATTGTTATACGTTATAATCTATCTTTGTGAACATCAATTACAACATTCAAAATTTTCACCTCATACTAATTTAATTTTCCTGTCCAGAAGTTAAAATTTCCACCAAATATATGTTACTTTTGACAATATATTTTTGGTCTTTTGTACACATAATTGGAGGGCAGGACAAACTAATTTACAGAAGTATATATTGAAGTCCTAGAGAACATTTACCAATATATATTTTTTGACACTTCTTAAATTTGAATGGTGGGCCAATGCCTGTCCTAAATTTTAAAAGGAAGTCATTAATATACCCTTATGGTATGAAAGAGAATTGATCCCTCTGCTCATTTATATAAACATATAATGCTATAAAGTCTCATCAAAGACGAGATAATCGATGAAAAACCTCCAAATTCTGAATTTTTGATATTTTTTACTCATAAAAGGGAACCAGTAGGACCCATCAAATTTATAAAAATATATAATGGGATCCTAGAGAAAATTTATAATATTTTGTTTTTTAAAAGTTATAAATTTAAGGGTTCGTCCACACCCCTCCCACATTTTAAGAAGGAAGTATCAATATACTCATATCCTATAAAAAAGAATAGACGATGCATTCAATTACATAACCATATAACGCGATAATACCTCATCAAGGGGATAAATAGGACACCCAAATTTATAAAAAAATATATATATTCCAGTTCGAGAGAATATTCTCCGAATTTTATTTTTGACAATTCCCACATTTAAGGGCTAGGCCAACACCTCCTCCAAAATTTTGCGAAGGGAGCTGAAAGAGTTCCACCCCTGTACTCAACTCCTCGTACTCAACTACTCGTATATAACCATATAACTTCATAAAGCCTCATCAAAGAAGATAAACCGACCACGTCGTAAGGACATAGTAATACGAATATTTTGGCAATTTTTACCTATAGAAAAATTTAAGAGGGAACACCTAAATTTACAAAGTTACATATTCGTGTCCTAGAAAACATTTACGAAGTTTTGTTTTCTTTACAATTCTCAAATTGAAAGGGGGCCCTATGGACTTCTCCCAAATTTTTAGAAAAGAGCATAAATGTACCCATGTCTTAGGAAAGAGAATGGACCCCTATACCAACCATATGACAGAAAAAGTTAATATATCCTCATCGAAGAGCATAAAATAGGTCAAAAACTTCCAAAATTTACACATTTGGCACATTTTTACCCATAAAAGGGAACGAGATGGACCACTCAAACTTGCAAAGGTACATATCCTGATCTTGTAGTACCATCCCAAATTTTTAAATTTGAAATTTTTAAAATTTAAGGGAGTGGTCCCGTGTACCTCTCCTAACATTTAGAACTTAGAAGGAGTGGTCCTATGTATTCCTAGGTCATTTACCTTTAGGTGATGCACTATGAGTCCTGAAGCAGGGGCCACCCCAAAATTTTTGCTGACTCGGCGAGATATAATGGGATCCATATTACTGAATTCACTTCAAGAGCTGTTTTTGATAAACTAACCGACTAAATTAGGAACATATTTCCTGAAATTGCTACTAAATCTCAGGAGAGGAATTAGAACACCTAAGAATTAAAAGAAATTGTCTCATGTTTACACCAATGAAAGCAAATGCGTGAAACAAACAAAGTGAATAAATCATATAAGAAGTGTTCGAAGTAGAAACAAAGCAGAGGTGGCATGTTTTATTATGATTTTGACTCAACATACCGGCTATTTAAATATTGTCTTGATCACTGAAAAACCAGAGGCGGTATGGCATACCATCGCATACCGTCTCACTTCGACCACTGCATATAAGTTCTGCACTTACTTTATTTTGGTGTCTAGATAAGATAACTTATAATGGTGTTTAACCCTTTCACTGCTAAATCTGTTTCATAATATCTATTTATATGTTTGAACTATTTTTTTTACCTCAAAGCAGGGGATAAAAGTGAGGGGAAACGCGGGCAGACGTCGTCCACTCACTTCCAAAAATATCTATGGCGTCCCCTCACTTTCTAAAAAATCACAATGGGCAAAGATAGGCACAGGGAATGGCTTGTGATGTCAAGTATTCCCATACCTTTTCAGATCCACTTTTACTCCTGCTTCATGCAGAATGGGCATATATTTTGAAGAGAACAGATTTCTTCTCTTGGCATGGCTTTTGAGTGGAAAACTATTTATAGACAACTAGAATTTGCTCACACATTGAAATGTTGTATCTGAAGTTGTTATATGTGGTAGATACTCCAGATCATTCCAGAGGCATGCTATTTTAACAGTTATTATTTCGGTTGTTACAGTTTCAACTAGCAATAGTCGTGTGAATGAGGAAATATTTACTATTACCAATCAAAAGCAACTAGGTGAGAGAACCTCAAGTACTACAACCACGGACAATAATAACAATGCATTTCAATACAAAGTGCTAAGACTCCGTGAAAAATTATTTGTATTACCTTTTGCCTGACTGTCCAAAACAAATACAAATAAGATTTTACACGAAATTACTGAATTTAAACTAGTAGCATAAGTTTAAAAAAATCCTCCAAAAAATAAAAACAATATTCGTTCTGTTATTTTCAAAAGACACCAAAATCTGCTTTCTCATAAACAAAGAAAAAAGAAATTTCTAGATTTCTAAAACAACAAAAAAGTCTGCCTTTATTTGCTACCCTCACAATTGTGATGGTCAAAATTTACAGCGTTCCCACCAATCTGATAATCACTTTCCAGACATAACAAATTGCCCTAATGAAGAAATAGATTTTAATACACAATGAAAGAGACATACTTCAGAAAACACTTCAGACGATGTGTAATAGACTTTCAAAACTATAGTTTTCGAGGGCTTTCTTCAACTCTGCAGAACACACCAAGCGTTGTGATATGTGCTTGTAGCTAATTTGTGTACTAAAATCCTTTGATTAGCATTTTTTTTTTTTTTGCCAGAGTGAAAAAGCACTCACAATTGTGAGGGTATCTGCTGAAAGGGTTAAGTATATTTGCTTTATTTCTATTAAGTGTTAGAATCACAGGAACGCTTATTCCTTTATTCTATTTAAGCATCTTTTTTACGATTTATATCGAAGTATTTGTTACTAAAAATTTCGAAAATTATATTCTTGCTTTGAAACTGCCGAGGAAAGAATGTGCCAAATCGAAAATAACACAATATATAATTGCATTTATTAACTACCAAAACATATACAGTAGACATAATTTGTACTGTTTACAGTATTATTGGTAATACTACAACCATCCCGTGGTTTTATGAACCTGGATTTAACGGATTTCCGGAACAAGCGACAAAATCTGGAGCAGTCGATTCAATTCAAATGTCCTGATTTTAAACTAAAAATTTTGAATTTACTGTATTATAATGTACGAGCTATTTTACATTATTGAAGAGAGTACTTGATTGAAGGTGCATTGTTACACAATTCTTCAGTGTTGGAACGAACGGGCAATTGGTAACATCGAACTGCTATTGGACCCTATTGGTCCGTTAAAACGAAGAATGACTTCTATTCGTAACAACCATATCGGCATCATTCATTTATCTTTCCTTTTCTTTAATAATTTACATAAAAATTTCTCAGACTTTTTCCTGTAAATTTCTTCAAATGATGACTACAAACACATTTATATTTTTCCTTTCATCAGTTTTAATTATTCAATGCCGCTACCATTTTGTTTTCTTAAGTAGAGTACGTAGTAAGGACTTTGAAATTCAAATACATCAAAGAAACCTCCTTCATCAAAATACCAAAGGGTTTGCTAGAATCTCCTTCCACTTCCACATCATTTCATCTCATTACTTGCAAATTACTTGAAGTATATGCAACAAGCTCTTTGGTATTAAAGAGATAATAAACGGTTTGCTCCGTGAAATATCAAGGAGTTTGTAAGAAACTGGTTTCTCCGCCACAAGATTGTATGGTACGTATACAGTGATCTTGCAACCCGCTTCTAATTAAAAAGATGATCCTGAGAAGGTTATGGAAGTTTAAACCAACAGTTGTTTACACAAGTTAATTATTTGTTTTTTTTTTTCAAGGCCTACTAGAGAATTTGATGTTTCTTATAAGTTTTTTTCTTTTAAACGGAGCCGTTCTATATACGTTGTACGCTGCGGTGTAGCCAGAAATTTGATCTAGGGAAGAGGACCATGACTTTTTCAAGGTGCGGGCATTTTACATACTTAAAGTGAGAGTCTTCTTTCAGACTATGAAGGCATTAATAACTCACTATACATGCATACGTAGGTATACATTACATAATATAATATACATTATATAATAATATACATTAATAATATAATATTTCTAATATGTTACCATTTTGAAACATGTTTCTTGACAGTGTGTGAAGTTGCTATCATGCGTTGCAGGTAATGCACAAAAATACTATTCATGAAGAAACAAAAACTGTTTATGGAAGTCTTTTTGTTTCACTGCTTTTATATCGATATAAATAGTTAAAGAAAAATAAGATCAAATTCAGACACCGTAAAAAAAATCACAACTCTATGCATGCAGATAGGCAAACAAGAGTAACAAAATAAATTATTAATTTAACTTATCTTTTTAACCGACTTCAAAAAGTAAAAGTTTTCAATTCGACTCACATACAGCGTTTATGTTCACGAATAATGATTTTTAAAATTTTGTTTGAAATATTACTTTTTCCATGTAGTCCCGTATAAATTGCATGAGTATCTAATTAATAATACTATGTAGAATTCGGAGTTATACCTTGAAACTTCTTAATGGCTTACGGTTTTCATATCACAACTGGGTGTGTGATCACTAGGACTTGGAAGGTGCAGTTGGAGACCTAAAAATTACCTAAAAAGGACTTATAAAAAGACCTAAAAACTGGAAAAAAGGACGTAAAAATAAGACTCAATTTACTTAGAATTACATATTTAATGAATATAATGCCCAAGAAATACAAGTTTCTGGTAGTATACAATATACAGTTGAAAGAAACTTTATCAAGGGAATGCTTTGCTTTGTCGTTCAATTTGCATTATTGTTTCTGTTGTCCAAGTTAAATCCTACATTTTACAACTTTTGGAGAACAACTAGAAGCCGGACAATTTTGGAGAAGTGCAAGACACCACATTGGCACGTAACACTTTGAAATTACAATTGATCTGTGTATCAGTTGGCACGTAATAAGACATATTTAAATATTTTATGCTTTAAATTATAGGTAAACAACAAAAATTTCTTCCCCGCCGGACTTGAATTCGGCAGCTTTGAGCAGCAAGAAGCACGAAAATAAATTTTTATTTGGTCTTTTCCAGGAGCAGCTCAAGGCAAAATGTTCACCTGGGCAAAGAAATTTGTTGTTTTTTTTTCCTAGTCCTAACATATGGTTTATATTTTATTACAGTGCTTTAAATAATTTAGAAGCCATTTTTCAGAAGGAGGTAGGGCGGGTTCTAATGCGATCCTAATAGGATTTAATGGCCAGTAAATTTGTCAAAAGATGAAGTGCAAAAAAAAAAAAAAAAAAAAAAAAAAAAAGACATTAAGACCTATGAAAAGCTTTAAAAAAGACCAATAAAGAAAACGCCAAAAGGGCCAATAAAAAAGAACAAATAAAATGCACCATTTTCTGGCCTACAATGACCCAAAATGAACATATAGGGCTATAATGTTAAGCCTCGTCTTCGGGTACTCGTAAAAAAGAGGATTTTTCCTTAACTTCCTGGCCTTAGTGATCACCTATAACTGCGACATAGGTTCGCTGATTTTCTTTTTTTCTTTCTTTTTTTAAGAGTATGTTTTCGCTGTGGTTTCATATAAATTTTATTAGGATCTTTGGAGGTAAACCATGAAATCCCTCAACAGCTGATACTGTTATTAAGCGTAATTATGTTCACACTTATAATTCCATAATGTGTACGCTAATTGAAACAAACATATTTGGTCACGCATGTTTAATAGGCCGACCCATTTTAGAGGAAGTGTCCTACCTCTAGAGGAAGTTAGTTTAGGTATCTAACCAAACTCCTGGGATAACGCAAAATTAAAATAAACTTTAAGGGAAAATAACCAACTTTAAAAGCATACTAAAAAGCTGAAAATGAACAAAAAGAAGTTTAAAAACAATGTATTAACCGACTTCGAAAAAGCACTAAATGTAGGTAATGATAATAGTAATAATAATAACACTGGTCATCAGTGAAAATGCTTCGGAGATAAAACTAACCAATTCTTACTAATTTTAGGGTGCTGATAAAGAATATAAAATTAATTTTTGAAGATTGGTTCGGGTTTCAAAGAAATACGTTATCACCCGATGTGCTCTGCTGGGCAAATTAAGGATTAGTGGCAACCGGAGCTGTCTACTTATTTCAACAAACTTCCATTGTTTGACGGTTAGTATCATTGCTATCCTCAGGGACATACGCAGGGGTGGGCCCTGCGGTTCTTGACACCCCGACTTGTTTGTAAATTTAGTATAATTTCAGGTGCAATTTTGGGTCTAGGTCAAAACCCCCACAGCCAAAACCCCCACACTCAAGAAATGTCAAAACGCCCACACGATCGGTCATAACTCCCACACAAATGGACAAATCCCCCAAACGCACGAACGGTCAAAACCCCCACAGCCAAAACCCCCACACTCAAGAAATGTCAAAACGCCCACACGATCGGTCATAACCCCCACACAAATGGACAAATCCCCCAAACGCACGAACGGTCAAAACCCCCACAGCCAAAATCCCCACACTCAAGAAATGTCAAAACGGCCACACGATCGGTCAAAACTCCCACACAAATGGACAAAACTCCCACACATAGCAACTGTCACAATCTCCACATAAATGGACAAAACCCCCACACAAATGGACAAAACCCCCACACAATCGGACAAATCTCCCACACTCTGAAAATACCGTGATTGCACGTCTTTGTTGCGGCTCTTTACGACGCCCAATTTAGTGTTTCTGTCATTACAAAACAGTGCAAGAAGAATAGTTCCAACATCGGTTTAAGTGAATAAAAAATGTTATAAAAAGTACAAGGGCAAGACATACAACCAAGATTATTTCAGAGTGTGGGAGATTTGACCGATTGTGTGGGAGTTTTGTCCATTTGTGTGGGGGTTTTGTCCATTTATGTGGGGATTGTGACCGTTGCTATGTGTGGCTGTTTTGTCCATTTGTGTGGGAGTTATGACCGTTGGAGGTTATGACCGATTACCATTGTGGGGGTTTTGGCTGTGGGGGTTATGACCGTTCGTGTATTTGGGAGATTTGTCCATTTGTGTGGGGGTTATGACCGATCGTGTGGGCGTTTTGACATTTCTTGAGTGTGGGGGTTTTAGCTGTGGGGGTTATGACCGTTCGTGTGTTTGGGAGATTTGTCCATTTGTGTGGGGGTTATGACCGTTTGTGTGGGCCTTTTGACATTTCTTGAGTGTGGGAGTTTTGGCTGTGGGGGTTTTGACCGGTTCCCGCAATTTTACAAATTTTAATATAATTTAGGTTCAAATTGTATTTGGACCCCCGAAAAGCTTAGGACCTCTCCCGAAATAAATTCCTGCGTAGTCTCTGGCTATTCATATTGCTCACACTTCATCGCTAACAAAGAAATATCTGCCACTTCACGGTTTAGTTTGTATTGAAGAGTTTGCCAGAGAAAACATGTTGTGTAACGTTCTTTTGTAGTTATAATTTGCCATCTCGAGCGTAGTAGTCGTGGTGAGATATTGGGTTTGTGTGTGCGTACTGTTATTATTATTATTATTATTATTATTATTATTATTATTATTATTATTATTATTATTATTATTATTATTATTATTATTATTATTATTATTTATCGTTCTATGACTATACTAAGCAGAAACATGTCGCATAAAGGTGTTTGCAGTGCAGAGCAAATTGTTGTTTCTAACGAAGTGAAGCGATAAGTGGAATTTCGCTCCTATCATAAAGAAAACCTATCACTTGTACTTTGGCTGTAAAGTGGGAGATGTGGACAAGAAGTGAGCACCACATATATGTTGTAATACTTGTTCTATAAATTTGCGGGACTGGCTACACGGGAAAAGGCCATGCCATTTGCAGTTCCAATGATATGGAGAGAACCGACAGATCATACTTCAAACTGCTATTTTTGCATACTTCTTCCAATTAAGGGTCTATCCCAAAAAGAAGAAAGTGGACTGCTACTTATTCAAATATTCCTTGAAATGTTCGTCATTGTGCTACACTCTGAAGAACTAAAGGTTTCACAACTTTTCATACCTTACTCCAGTGTTTCACCCGATGAAGAGCAAAAGGCGAACAATGTCGATCCACATTGTCAAATTCTGCTGCAGATTCATCATCTTCCACCGATCCTAACTTCCCAAAACCAAAATATCATTATCTATTCACCATATGATACTCAACCTGAATTAAATTACCTGGGGTTGTCAAAAGTGGCGCAGAACTGCCGGCATCCAAACTTAAGAAGTGGGGAGCTTATTCTGAAGATCTAAAAGTGTTCGTTTTTTGAACACGTCAGAATCCGTAAGCAGTATTTTCAGTGGAAAGTAACATATTACGTTATAACAATGTAGACCTAACTGCTCTTATGAGTAAACTTAAAATAGACGATAATCTCGATGAATGGCGGCTATTCATAGACGCATCCAAACTATTCTTCAAATATATTTTGCGTAAACTTTCACAAATTGATGAAACTAAAATCAGGTAAGAACCCTTATTGGCACTCAAATTCGCTAACTCCTCAATGATCTTGAATTTGATGCAGCGCTAGAAAATGAGGAAAGGATTGCATGAGATTCTTTCCGAAAAGTGGCGACGAATGTTTTGGGAAACGAGCGGTTTCAGAACTATAAGGAAGTAGAGGTGCACCTAATACCTTCTACCAAGCAATAGGGTGTAAAGTATCACTAAAAATGCATATGTTGCACTCCCACATAGATTTCTTCCCAGAAAATTGCGGAGTAGTCATTGATGAACATCGGAAACACTTCTACCAAGTTATAAAATTTGGTATTGTCCAGCAGAATTGAGAAATATTTTTTCCGTCACAACTACTGTAGGTATTAAAATGAAACTTGGCGCATGCATTACTTATAAACTACAACAGTTTTAAAGGCATATTATATTTGGGTGCCTTTAGTTGGGGCCGTACCAGTGGGTGCTACATTTGAAAAAAGTGATTTTTGATGGGAAATTTCCAATTTTACCTTAAATTTCCCTCTTTTTATACATCATGTACACATGCGCATAGTACCATTTGCAAGCTTGTTTATTGTGAAGTGAATGATATATAAACCAAGATAATCGGATGAACAGAATTGAAGCAATAGCTACTTAAGTGAAAGACCAAATTGAAAATTCAGTAATCCAAGTGTCAACACTACATAACACACTTCTATCGATTACACTTAAACTCGAACCAATTCATCATTTTTATTTTTATTTTCATATTCAGCATCCTCATTTGCATAAGAAAATGTACTTTTCTTTTCCGAAGCATGAAAAAAGTTAACATTTGTTGTCCAGTGTAATCATAATAAAGCGCTTAAAATCAGAAAATAGTTTATTACTATTATCTCTTCCTCATAAAGTTATCATTCAAATTGTTTTTATATAAGACACTAATTTGATTGTGTAGGCACAGACTTAAAAATTTATTATAAATAGTAATGACTTATTTTCTACTTTTAAAAACTTTATTATTATTATTATTATTATTTTCTGCTTTTTTTAGCGCTTTTGTTCAATTTTGTTAATACTATTTTTTATAAATTTTAACGTGTTGACGTGGTTTAAAATGTTTTTTCATCTTTCTAAAAACATTTCACATTTTATTATAGGCAGACTTCTTTCGTTGTAAAAATTAAACGTTATTAAACACATAAGAAAAAACTACATTTCGGTGGACGCAGGAGACCGGATCCCTAGTTGCCTCATATCCTTTGTAGCTATACTTGTGGTTATATCACAAAATACATTCAGTAAGACTAGTGCTCTCAACGGGTCGGGTTGAAGACCGACCCGACCCGACCCGATGACCCCAACCAACCCGAGTGACCCGTCCCGAGTGATCCGATCCGATTGACCTGACCCGACAACCCGACCCGAGCTGACCCGATTGACCCGACCCGAGTAGCCTGACCCGACAACCCGACCCGAGTTGACCCGACCCGACCCGACCCGACTTGTTTGAGAGCACTAGGTCTTGACACTGGACGAACGCCAAAATGCACTCCCATTGGGAATTAAACCCAAACCACGTGTACAGAAGTCTTACACGTTAACCACTAACTAGACCAAGCGGGGGATTTGTATATGTATCTTAATGAATATTTGGCACTTTTGAGGTTTGGTTATTTCTTTTTATAACTGATACCAGTGTCCGACGTGGGATAAATTTATTTTTTTCTTGCTTTATTTCTATGTGACGAAATTTTTATTCAAGGTCAGTGTTCTCATCTGCTCGGATGGCAGGGGGTCTTCTCGGAAGGCAGTAGCAAGAGTCTCTTGGCGAGACAAAAAGAAATCGTTTAACTACAATAATAAGGGTTGAGGAAACGGGAGAACACCTATGATTTTTTCCAACCCTTCAACTTTCATTCCAAAATAAGTTCTTATGATTCCGGGACCCGCGCCACTTTGATTTTTCTTTCTCGGTAATTAAAACGTATTTTACAGTATATATAGTTGCAAGTAAGAAGATACATATGAATTTTGTAATTTAAAATTTAAAAATACAGTATGATAATTAATTATAAAGTACTAATTTTATTTCATCACTTTCAACTCAACAAATGAAATTCAAACAATTCGCACCCTGGGTCTTGGTCATCAATACTGCGTCTTATTCTTTGTCTTGCACAGTCAAGTCTTGGTCCCGCATTTCGTAGCCTTGGTTGTCTTTCATGCTATACAAGAGCCAAGAATGCTCGCCTCATCGGTACAAATGAAGACCAAGTGTGATGTTGATTATGGTCTTTCATACTATACGGAAAGCAAGAAAATATGCTCATCGCTACTTGGTGATCACCAAAACAAGGCCAAGATCAAGATTACTATGCACTTCGTCTTGCATATCCAATCTTCATCTTATTCTTGTATCGATGTTCTTGGGCTTGGTGAAATAAAATGAAATATTCAGTTTAAGGTCCCTCGATTCTGCACCGAGGCTAAGGGATATGGTGACCATGAGAAATGAATGCAATGGTGGAATGAAGAAAGTGGGAGGAAACAGGAGAATCTCGAGAAAACCCACTACACGGCGTTTCTCCATCACAAAGCCTACTTAGCACAAGCTGGGATCGAACCATGGACACTATGCACTAGAGATGAATTCTCTACCACTGAGCTACCGCGGCCCTGCTTGGGCTTGGTCTTCCATATCCAATCTTTCTTTTGGCCTTGCTTAAACAACTTCTAGTTTTGTTCTAAATCCAGACTCCACATTGGCGTAGATATTAATATTACAGTCGATTGGTAAAATCAATCTTCCACATTTAAAAATTAAAGTACGCACAAGTACAAAAATAAGCGTTTACCATAAAAACACTAGCTGCAAGTGTTCAAAATAGATTTATGGCTTCTATAAAATCAATTGAAAATTGCTATTTTTAATTAGGCAGCTAGTGAAAAACAGCAGCTTTCGACTCCAGCCGAGTTTAAGCTCAACCTAAACTCAGTTGACCAAAGTGAACTGACTCAACTGACCCGACCCGTCAACCCGACCCGATAACCCGACCCGAGCTGACCCGATTGACCCGACCAGACAACCCGACCCGAATAACCCGACCCGACAACCCAACCCAAGCTGACCCGACCCGAGTTGACCCGACCCGACCCGTAACCCGACTCGAGCTAACCCGACTGACCCGACCCGACCCGACCCGTTTGAGAGCACTAAGTAAGACTATTAGCTAGTATGTATTAATGTTTTTCCTTTATTAGCTAGTTATTCTCATGTTTTCATGGAGTTAGAAGTATATTTTACTTCTTCGTTTATATCTTACTAGCAGCGTTCACCCCGCTTCGCTGCGGTCACCCCGGAACGCAATAAACTTTGTTACTTAGATAATTTTTACTTTTTCGCTTTCAAGTGATATGATAAAAACCATAGAAGATTGCAGTAAATGTTAACATTATATCGCCTGTCATTTATGTTAACCCGCCCCGCTTCGCTGCGGTCACCCCCGAACGCAATAAACTTTGTTACTTAGATAATTTTTACTTTTTCGCTTTCAAGTGATATGATAAAAAACATTATAACGCCTGTCATTTATGTTAACCCGCCGAGTGACACGGTCATGCGGGTTGCATATAAATACGTTTATTTTTATACCTATGATGAACTAACAAAGGATTTGTACGTAATGGACACCTGAATGGTCAATTATCTCAAGACACTGGTAATTGAAAATTAAAGTGATATGATAAAAACCATCTAGGGTCCAAATCCTAATAACCCCCCAAAAATAAAAGAAATTGGTTCAGCCGTATTAGCGTGATGAGCGGACAAAGGATTTGTACGTTCTCTTTTATATATATAGATATAGGAATATTATGGATATAGAGTATTTCTCTCTTCTTCACTATAAGTGGTTGGTTTCACATAATTCATTGATTTCATTTACAAAGTACACGCGTATAACAAATAGCTTCTAGTTAGTTAGTATTTCTATTCTAACATTTTCTTCAGATTACTCTTATTTATATTACTCAAAGAAAACATATATATCGGCTTTTCTAATGTTAAATAGGGATAATATTTTATCAGTAGAAACGTCATCCAGAGGAGAAGAGGCAAGCATTAGTTCCATCGTATGATTTTTTTAAAATTATTATTATTATTATTATTATTATTATTATTATTATTATTATTATTATTATTATTCGGTTATTTTTGAGTATGGCGGCCACTGTAGCTCAGTAATACAGCGTCCGCCTTTGCTGTGTAGGGTCCCAAGTTTGATACCATCTCGCGCCAAATGGGCTTTGTGGTAAACTAACACTGTGTGTATTGGTTTCCACGGGGTTCTTTCGGACGTTATTTTTTCATTCTCATGGTCATCGTCTCCTTAAGCCTATATGACATATGCATGTAACGTTGAACTGAAATATTTCATTTTTTAGCATTCACGTATTCCATATCTGACCTTGATGCTAAAGGAGACGATGGAAACCTTGTGTTAATAATTTAATGAATTGTAATAGGATAATACGTAATAATCATATCTTGGACGGAATTCGAACCCGTGACATACAGAGCTAGGTGACGGCAAGCTTGGTTAGATCGCTAGTCAGCGGACATTATTTCTGTTTTTGTACCTGGATCAGGAAGAAACACTGAGTGTAAGACTAGGATACAAGAATTCAGTCTGCTATTTTGGATTTTTTTTTTTTTTACTTCTTGCTGATGCTACCCGAAAAGGGTTACAACATCTGTAGGGCTTAATTTGGAAATATCTTTAAGCTTTCTCGTAACAATCAGACATCTCAATCGTTCGCAAGATTAATTATTTAGTTACTTCTATGAACTAAAGTTAATTCCATCCTGAATGGTAGAAATGAGATACTTTTTTTTTTTTTTTTTTTTAAGCTAAAGGTATTCACCAGTTCACTCTATATTGCCTTCAACTTGAACCAAGTGGAATAATCCTAAACTCTCCAAGGGAACGCACTTTACATGGCATAATATACTTAAATAGAAAGTTACCTGATTTTTTCTTTTTTTGGTAGAACTCTTCCATGTTGTCCCTGTCTAATGTCAACCTCAATCAATAGGATATTGCAACGCCACTGCGAAATCACATGCAATGGTCTAACGTAGGCTTTTAACACATTTTCAGCAAAGGGTGCGGATGAAGGGACATGTAAAAGTATGTTTTGTAGCTAACTCATTCTAGATTGTTGCACTGATTTTAAGTCCAAATTCATTCCCCATCTGCATGGAGGACAAGAGGGCGGAAGGGGGAAAGGAAGATAAGTAAATATAATTGAAAACGAACGTCATTAGTGTCCAAACCATAGTTTTCGGTGTTCACTGACATTGATAGTAATACTCCCGATGTCGTTTCAGTCCAAACTTATCCTCCATCCATATAGGGTGAGGGTGCAGTGGGAAGGAATGGCATGTAAAAATAATCGAAAACGATCAGTATTAGCGCTCAATCTGTAGTGTACGGAGAAGGGAGGAAGGGGTTTAAAATAATTTCTATAACCTATTCTTCCCGTGTGATGAAGAAGCGTTTCAGCTAGTGCTTAACGTGCATCTGGTAATTTTTAAGAAAGTTATAGCTACTTTCTCTAAACATGAAGGTGTATTATCCTTCTTGTCTCGGTTAATTTAAACCCTGACCAATAAAAACAATTTTTAAGTCTTTGGAGTATATATCTATCTTGAAATGTATTTTAAATAGCGAATGTTGTAAATTTACGTAATTATTATTGACATATTTCAACCCCAAACAATGAGGATGCTTGGGAAACTTCTAAGCAAGTGTACACCATATGAATAATTTTATAATAACAAACTTATATTACATTTATACATGAGCTTTTACCTTGAAGTTTTTTTCTCATTATTCATGAGGGATTCCAACTCGAAACAATAGACTTAATTTGTAAATCTTGAGGAAAAACACTACCTCTGTGATACAGCGTCACCCACATGAGGGCTAATTAGCACACATAAGCCAAAGATTAGTGCTGACGATACGGCATAGAAGAAAATTTAGTCCTCTTGTGAGAAACGCAATATTTCAAACTTTATGGGTAGGACTGTCTTCACGTGACTGTCATACAGTGTCGTCAGCACTAATTTAGCACTTTTTGTTTTACATCGTTTCCAAAATTGATGATCCATTGTTAAAGTTCGGTGGGGCTGTCTTCACATGAACACAGAACCAGCCTCAAAGAATGTGGTATATTGCTTTCTGGTGAGAACACTAATTTCCTTTGTATGCAGTATCATCAGCATTAATTTAACACTAATTTTTGATGTTTGTGTTATATTACTGTTTATGTGAGTAGCGCTGTCTTGAAAGAGGAAAAATGTCAAGTTTCAATAAAATAATAAAAAAAAAATACAATACGGGATTAACCAAGGGCGCCGATTTCTCTGTAACTTGGGAGGGTCCATTCAGATCTTGGTTGCAGAGAAGGGTCTAAGAAGACATATATGAGGATTTTAAAATAAATTGAATTCAAATTATGCCAAATATTGTATATTCATAAAATACATATTCATAAAAATACATGGGCCCACATAAGCAGTGCGGAGGCCTGGGCCCCCGCCCAATACCATGTTGCCCCGCCCCCCAAGATCGGCACCCTTGGGATTAACATAGAACTCATACACTTGTAAATGTATGTTGCGTTGATGAGCACAAATACACTTGCGTTGGCTTCAATATAATTTACAGCCTCGACATCTTATTCGACAAGTTCGTTCACATATCAACCATATGGACTGGACTTGATACACAGTAGGTACTGAATTTACAGTAGATGTAATTTCATTCACATTGCGGCTCGCGGTTTTGTTTGAGCCCAGGTAACTGTCGCATTCTCGAGGCTGCAGGTGGATGGACGTAATTATGATCCTTTATGTCACATGTATGGCGAGGCCTCGATCTTCACTCGACACCTAACCTTTGAGTGTTGTGGCCTAAACGAGAAGATGAGGGATACGCATCTTTACCTCTGAATACTGCTAATTCTAGTTTTGGAATTACGCATAATTTAAACAAGAATAAAATCTGGGTAAACACTTAGTATTAATAATTTGTGTCACAGTTTGATATATTGCCGAAACAGTAAGACAGATTACTAATATTATTAAATGTTTAATTTGGTCAAATGTTATATTTTATTTAAACCTTTACCTCACTTATTAAAAAAATAGCCAAAACACAATCCTGTCAATGATGCAATGAATTATAGAAGCGAGAGAAAGTTTTTGTTTTGAAATTGCAGTTTTTTATTAGTTTACCCTTTAGCATTTTTAAATCTCAATCAACAGGAATAATTAGGAAACTTCCAAGAAAACACGCTCCTTCTTGCTTGATTTATGTTCTACTAAGGTTAACCTGAATCGTGATCTTCAAGTTTTCGTGAATTTGCCTTCGATGCCTTTGGGCAATGCCAGTCAAAGGCAATACGCATCATTGGAAAACCTGAAAGAAAATATATTCGCAGTGTTTCGTGATTTTTTTTTTCACGAAAAGGTTGTGGTAAACTTGTATTGCTATTTATCTTTAGCTATTATATAATTTTATGATTCAAAGAAAAATCTTTTTTTCTTCATAAAAAGAAAATCGGTTTCATTTCATTTAAAAAAAATTATACATGCGCAACGGATCTTCTCAGTAAAAAAAATAAAACCGTAAAAAAATCAACAAATAATCCAGGAACTTGTGGTGAAGTCACTCCACGCGAGAGATTCGAATCGAAATTAACATATTTGATATATATATATTTAATACAATTAAATACCATATTCCGATGTTTTGACAGTTTATTGTTTAATTCAGTCAACAGACTCCTTCCATAAATCATTTAACATAAACAAACATGTAACATAAGCGCAAGAAAAAAAATCCAATGTATCCAAGAGATAATTCCATAACTGACTTATTTTATCTACGCCTCATACGGCCTCAAGTGTGATTTTATTCCAGTACAATTAGTTATTAAACAGTCAGGCAGGGTTTATATATTATGCTAATTTCGGCGCTTGCATTAAACATTTCAATTGTAAATTCATAATCACCATATTGGTCGACCTCTTAATTAATCATTTCCGACATTTACTTACATCGATATACATATCTTTCATATTAATAACGTACATATTTTCTCTTAACAACTCATTATTACTAAATATCTATATGAATATCTTATACTAAAGAAAAAGAATAATAAAGACAGTGAAATATGATGGCCCCCTCTAAGCTAATCTACACCTAGCCATGAGATGAGGATGATAAGAAAGTAGAAACAAATCCACAACAGTGCAAGCCTTCTCAAGATTACAATATACCGTACATCTATAGACAAGAACCTCTGCCACATTTGCTTTGATTCGAAACGATTGAGAAAATACGTTCGGGTTTGGAACCCAGATGATAGATAACTTTCATATCCTTCATCACATTCACACGGTTTGAATAATGAAACTAATTGAGGTAGAGGCCGAGAAAAGGACTGTCTCGTTTAAAAAAAATGTTATAAGGCAGTTGGAAGTTAAATAGTTCATAACTACTGTCCTCCAGACTCCAACTGATATTACATCTTGGAAATTAATATAAACAAGAATACGAACAGGATATGGAAATACAATACTAGAACTACGTAAAAAGATTCCCGGTTTAGCGACTTCATAGCTTGAGACGTTAGTAAATGTAAAATCTAGATTTGGAATTTAGAAAGTAATACGACGTACAGGTGTGAATTTAAACTTAAGGAAAAATTATCATATGTTGACTAATATCGAACTCATGGACTTTCTTAGTTCTGCACTAAAGTAATATACGACGTGGAATATAAATTATAGTAAACATGACAAACAATTTTTGTTATTCAACGTATTATCATTATTATGGATTTTTTTTATTTTATTTGTAAAGGTATCGAACTCGATACCACTGCTAAACTATTTATCTAGGGACATAAAGGACAAGTTAGAATAAGAAGGTAACATAAGAGGTTTACACTGAATTTAGCTATTTATTTATTATGGAAGCCAAATTAATAAGATATCCCCCTTTTTCTCTTTTCCATTCTGGTGTGTGCGACCAGCGACAAGGTTTAATGACAACACATCATAACCTCTCTATAACCAAAATAAACAACTTGTATTCCCATGATCTATCTTCCAAAACGTACTTGCAAAATACTTAGTTCATGTCTTATTGAAAAATGTTAATACTTTCATAGTATATTCAATTTGTATCAATCTTTAGCTTTCACATGGATCACTTAGGAGTAAATAACTGTCTTTACCTGATCGTCTGGTGAAATTCTATGCTCGACGATTCGTGAATTATCCATTTATTAGCTACTGTTCTGAAATTAATATCTGACATAGATTAATTTTAGAGTATTAACATTCATATCCCCTCTTCTTCCAACACAAACACACGTTCTTACACCTAATTGGCTATTATTATTTCCCGATTACATAATTTAATGATTTCTCGCACACCCATTGGCTAGTAACAACTTCCGGGCTGACTTCCGCTAAAATTCAATCATGTCGTCCTTCCTAATCAATAAATGTAGACCATAATTACAAATAATATATCAAAATTTTAACTTGAACGATTATACTTCATCCAACCAGTAAATATTGTTAAAATTTATGTAAAATGCTCTTTAAAACTGAATTTTATAAGAATTATACCCTTTATTTGTGCCAAAAGCTATATTTTATATGGAAATATACATGTGTATACTCCTATATACATATGAAAGCAAATTAACACAAAAAGTGTTGTTTTTTTATAAGATGATCCATGAGTTTTCATCAGTACACAATTCCATCCCTAATTTCTGTCTAAGTAGTAATATACTATATAATTATCCATAGTTACTTTGTCATAAACAAGGGGGGGGGGGTTTGAGGGGCACCTTGCCCTATGTCCGTATAAACTTTAATTTATATCCAAGTGTTCTGCCATCTCCAATTAGTATACAGTAACAGTATTTTTTTTCTTGTTTCAGCCTAATTATCTATAAAAACAGAATAATTAAATGTACAGCAATTTTATTATTGTTTATGCGGGCATAGATTAACAATGCGTACGCCCACCTTATTAATATGTATTTAATGATACGGCCTACTGTTAAAAGTGGGTCGTAACATTTTTTCCCGGCGGCTGAAAGAAAAAAAAATCTTTCATAGAAAGTTTTTTTTTTTATTTGAATTCCTTTAATAATTCTTGTCTTTTCTCATCGGAACAGTCAAATAGCTTTATATTAGAAAAATTCTGACTGGATACTTCTCTCCCCTTAAGTGCGGCTGCTCGAGATGTTTTCCGAGGATTGATTATTTCCAGCCGACAAATAATTAGAATTATTCGAATACATCGCCGCGGCTGAATATGGAGGATGTAAAGACGAAGTCACAGAAGTAATTACGGGTATGGGCATTGGCGAGTTAAACAGAGTTACCGCAGGTTGCGAACTGTAGTTTGGTTTCATCCCATAAATATTAGGAGATAAATATGGTGGTGGTACATTAACACATCCCGCTAACGACACCGGAGTAGATCCACCATGCG
Source organism: Thermobia domestica (assembly GCF_964235325.1). NCBI lineage: Eukaryota > Metazoa > Arthropoda > Insecta > Zygentoma > Lepismatidae > Thermobia > Thermobia domestica. Next base: position 121,690,771 of record NC_137456.1, on the reverse strand, counting down.
GACCAGGACCCCAACTTAGTTGTGGAGAACTAAACCATCTCTGCTCATTCCAGTTCCTGCTGTTACGGTTCCCATTATAATTTCGATTGAATTTAATATTTTGTCTATTATTTCTATTATAACCACCACTAAAACTCCTTCTTTCATCATTCCTACTTGTTTTGATAGGGTCAGTTTGGACAGCATTATCTGTCTTAGTACGCTTGTTTCTATCAACGCCTACCTGCCTAACTGTAGGTCGTTTTATTGACGGATTTAGTAGATTAAAATTTTGCCTTTCCAGATTTGAAGGGTGTCCCTCCATGTCTTCAAGTCTCATGGTTAGTTCTTGAACACTATTCACGGCTCCTAACTTGAAGATCTTTGCTTCTTCAGCAGGTAAACAATCGAGAATCAAATCCTTGAGCTCCTGATCTGATGGAGAACTGACCACGGAATGATAGTTGTCGATTAGGAACCATACGAACTCAGATAATGTAGAGAATTTTGATTTGTCATACCTCAAGGAATAAAGGCGGCGCTTCTGCGCTCTCTCCACTTGCGGAGATATATATTGGAGTTTGAAAAGTCTGACAAAATCTCTGAATGTTCTAATTTGATTTTCTACACTTCTATACCAAGTTTTAGCAGAAAGTTCTAAGCAGTTATTAATAATATACCTTTTATCCTTTTCCCTAAGACGATACATACCCATGGTTTGTAATAAATCTTCTAGAAAGATTCTAGCTGATTTCGTAGTTTTACCATCGAATTTGGGAAAATGATGTAAATTCCTTAGATATTCTCTCGATTTTCTTTCCGTATCACTATCAGATGATGTATTTCCCTCTGTACTACTTTCTCGAATTCTTTCGCTTTCAGCCGGGCAACGATTTACTCTTCGCGCTCTACCTCGCCTACACCGAAATCGGCGTTTACGATTTGAACTATTATTATGGTTATTATTGTTTGCTTCTTTTTGGTCAGATACAGACATAGTGGCAACCCTGTCACTATGTTCCCTTTCAGTTAGTAAAGACTTTAGTTGAGTTTCATTCTCACTTCCGCTCGAATGTCTCCATGGCTTCCGGTTTCTCGGAGAGGAACCTAACTTCATCATCCCTTCCCCATTACACCTTTCGTGTCTGTCTAGGCGGTTTGTAAGTTTGTTAATCCGTTCACCTAACTGACAGATTTTTTCATTACACTTTTCAGAATTTCTACGAATAGTAACAGCTGTGTCCCGTTCAAAACCCACTATTCGCTCAAGCATTTTCTCATTCGTTTCCTCCATAATATTACAATTTTCTTTCGTCAAATTCAGATTAGAGCTACAATTTTCTTTAAAAGTATCCACCTCTATTCTTAATCTAGACATATCCTCAGTTACAGTACCTAATCTACTATCTACATTTTCAATTACGGTTACAATGCTGTCATTTAGTTCCTTTTCTACATTTACTAAGTTTTCTTTCAATTTTCCTACATCTGCCACGACATTGTCTAAATCTTCCGTACATTTCAATCTAACTTCATTTAAGTTTTCAGTAAATTGAGTTTTTACCAGATGAATATCTGACTTTACGATCGACAACTCATTTGACACTTTAGCATCTAAGTCTAAGATAGAAGATTTCATAGAACTAATGTCCGATTGTACGAGTTTAAAATCTGATTTCATAGAGTCAATATTCAAAATCATTTCAGAGCTCATTTCAGTCTTCACCGACATGATTTCAGTTTTAACGGATGCAATTTCAAAACTCATATTAGTTTTAACAGAGTTCACCTCAGTACTGACTGACTTAAGTTCAGTTTTAACACTATTCATATCTCTCGATATGCTTTGCTGAAATCCTTCCATCATATTTTTAAGAGTTTCCAATAACTGTTCACCTCCAATTTCCACTTCGGGAACGGACTTTCTAGTCGCCCGTTTAGCTTTTCGTAAAGCTCTAGAACTACTCTGAATACTTTCAGGAGCATTAGCATCAAAACCTAAGGTAAGTTCATCCTGACCAGAGACACCACTCTCTTCTGGCAAACTAGTTTCAGTAGCTAACACGTCTTCCATTAATACGCACTTCTGACACAACCAATCGCCATTCTTTTGCTTAATTGTTTCGAGTTCTAATTCAGATAGCTTAATACATGTCACGTGATAATATAGTCTACATTTATCACAACAAAAAGATTCGCCACTGTTTGAAATACGTTTAGCACCACAACATACATGAGCCTGTGGCTCGACGTCCATTACGTTGAAATTAATTAACATTTTTTTTGATTAATCGCTTATCGCACACACCCAAAAGGAAAAGATAAGAAAAAGGGATAACATTACGTGGAGTGATATATATTACTTAATAAACATTTAATCTCTCCGCGGAAATAAGCAACCCACTGTAGAAGTTGTATACTTCTAATCCTGAAAATCTGGAGTCGCCAATTTTTGTATTGCTATTTATCTTTAGCTATTATATAATTTTATGATTCAAAGAAAAATCTTTTTTTCTTCATAAAAAGAAAATCGGTTTCATTTCATTTAAAAAAAATTATACATGCGCAACGGATCTTCTCAGTAAAAAAAATAAAACCGTAAAAAAATCAACAAATAATCCAGGAACTTGTGGTGAAGTCACTCCACGCGAGAGATTCGAATCGAAATTAACATATTTGATATATATATATTTAATACAATTAAATACTATATTCCGATGTTTTGACAGTTTATTGTTTAATTCAGTCAACAGACTCCTTCCATAAATCATTTAACATAAACAAACATGTAACATAAGCGCAAGAAAAAAAATCCAATGTATCCAAGAGATAATTCCATAACTGACTTATTTTATCTACGCCTCATACGGCCTCAAGTGTGATTTTATTCCAGTACAATTAGTTATTAAACAGTCAGGCAGGGTTCATATATTATGCTAATTTCGGCGCTTGCATTAAACATTTCAATTGTAAATTCATAATCACCATATTGGTCGACCTCTTAATTAATCATTTCCGACATTTACTTACATCGATATACATATCTTTCATATTAATAACGTACATATTTTCTCTTAACAACTCATTATTACTAAATATCTATATGAATATCTTATACTAAAGAAAAAGAATAATAAAGACAGTGAAATATGATGGCCCCCTCTAAGCTAATCTACACCTAGCCATGAGATGAGGATGATAAGAAAGTAGAAACAAATCCACAACAGTGCAAGCCTTCTCAAGATTACAATATACCGTACATCTATAGACAAGAACCTCTGCCACATTTGCTTTGATTCGAAACGATTGAGAAAATACGTTCGGGTTTGGAACCCAGCTGATAGATAACTTTCATATCCTTCATCACATTCACACGGTTTGAATAATGAAACTAATTGAGGTAGAGGCCGAGAAAAGGACTGTCTCGTTTAAAAAAAAATGTTATAAGGCAGTTGGAAGTTAAATAGTTCATAACTACTGTCCTCCAGACTCCAACTGATATTACATCTTGGAAATTAATATAAACAAGAATACGAACAGGATATGGAAATACAATACTAGAACTACGTAAAAAGATTCCCGGTTTAGCGACTTCATAGCTTGAGACGTTAGTAAATGTAAAATCTAGATTTGGAATTTAGAAAGTAATACGACGTACAGGTGTGAATTTAAACTTAAGGAAAAATTATCATATGTTGACTAATATCGAACTCATGGACTTTCTTAGTTCTGCACTAAAGTAATATACGACGTGGAATATAAATTATAGTAAACATGACAAACAAGTTTTGTTATTCAACGTATTATCATTATTATGGATTTTTTTATTTTATTTGTAAAGGTATCGAACTCGATACCACTGCTAAACTATTTATCTAGGGACATAAAGGACAAGTTAGAATAAGAAGGTAACATAAGAGGTTTACACTGAATTTAGCTATTTATTTATTATGGAAGCCAAATTAATAAGATATCCCCCTTTTTCTCTTTTCCATTCTGGTGTGTGCGACCAGCGACAAGGTTTAATGACAACACATCATAACCTCTCTATAACCAAGATAAACAACTTGTATTCCCATGATCTATCTTCCAAAACGTACTTGCAAAATACTTAGTTCATGTCTTATTGAAAAATGTTAATACTTTAATAGTATATTCAATTTGTATCAATCTTTAGCTTTCACATGGATCACTTAGGAGTAAATAACTGTCTTTACCTGATCGTCTGGTGAAATTCTATGCTCGACGATTCGTGAATTATCCATTTATTAGCTACTGTTCTGAAATTAATATCTGACATAGATTAATTTTAGAGTATTAACATTCATATCCCCTCTTCTTCCAACACAAACACACGTTCTTACACCTAATTGGCTATTATTATTTCCCGATTACATAATTTAATGATTTCTCGCACACCCATTGGCTAGTAACAACTTCCGGGCTGACTTCCGCTAAAATTCAATCATGTCGTCCTTCCTAATCAATAAATGTAGACCATAATTACAAATAATATATCAAAATTTTAACTTGAACGATTATACTTCATCCAACCAGTAAATATTGTTAAAATTTATGTAAAATGCTCTTTAAAACTGAATTTTATAAGAATTATACCCTTTATTTGTGCCAAAAGCTATATTTTATATGGAAATATACATGTGTATACTCCTATATACATATGAAAGCAAATTAACACAAAAAGTGTTGTTTTTTTATAAGATGATCCATGAGTTTTCATCAGTACACAATTCCATCCCTAATTTCTGTCTAAGTAGTAATATACTATATAATTATCCATAGTTACTTTGTCATAAACAAGGGGGGGGGGGGGGTTGAGGGGCACCTTGCCCTATGTCCGTATAAACTTTAATTTATATCCAAGTGTTCTGCCATCTCCAATTAGTATACAGTAACAGTATTTTTTTTCTTGTTTCAGCCTAATTATCTATAAAAACAGAATAATTAAATGTACAGCAATTTTATTATTGTTTATGCGGGCATAGATTAACAATGCGTACGCCCACCTTATTAATATGTATTTAATGATACGGCCTACTGTTAAAAGTGGGTCGTAACAAACTCGCTCACATACATCTGTGAATTCATCTTTTTCCTATGATTGATTTTAACTCTGAACTGCAAGAATTGGTATCTAATCTGAAACATCATACAAATAGCCGAAAAGAAATGCTAAAACGATACCGCAATACGTATTTTATTTATTGATTTCAGAAAAGGCCTACGACTCGGTTCGGAAGGAAACGTCTGGTATGCCGAAAAAGCTAGTTAGATTAATTAAGATATATTTAAATGAACACCAAAGTAAAGTGCGAGTAGGAAAATATTTGATCACGAGCTTTCATGTTGAGAATTGCCTGAACGAAGGAGGTATGTTGTCGCCATTATTATAAAGGTAACCAAGAAAGTTGTGTCGCTTTTTGTGGAGGTCTGTGTTCAATTGGTCCTCACACCATGTGTTGAATGCGAATGGAGGTAAGGCGAATGTTCAGTTGTTGGTGTGGGTATATCCAACATACTAGGGACATTAGGTTAGAAATAAATGCAAATAAAACTAAATATATGGAAATTCACCGTGACTGTAATATTGCAAATAACGTATACATTAAAATATCAAATAATATTTTCAGCATAGTAGATACTTTTAAATGTCTGGAATAAACATTATTAGACCGAAACCACTTTCATGAAGAAATTAAATGTCGACTGAAAGAAGTCACCTCGTGTTATTATTTAGTCCAAACTGTTTTTTTCTTCGCGAATTCGCGAAGAATTTGAAAATTGAAATATGTAAAACGATATGCCTGTTGTGCTGTATGGTTGAGGACGTAAGAAACATGGTCGCTTACTTTGAGGGAAGATAGTAATTGAGAACAAAATTCTGAGGCGAATACTCAGCTCCGAGAGGAACAGGAATGGAGAATGCCGGAAATTTCATAAAGAGGAACAAAATAATTTGTGTCATGGTTGTCTCTCTCTTGTTAAATTTGAGGGTGACGAGTAGATTACCGGTAGATTCCAACTAAATTTTTATGTCCAACTAGTGAATAAATGAGAAGCTCCTTAACTTAAGAAATCGCCAGATATTCCGCCTCTACCTCTACCAATACGTCATACATTTCTCTATCACTGGTAGGTTACTTGCTATAAATTTAAGTTTCTATACAGTATGGTTCTTAGGGAATTTCATCTTGATGTAATAATTATACGTATCTTCAATACTATCTATTAATTTATTACTTCTCTATCTTCGTTGTTTATCTTCCATCATATCTTCTACACTGCATTCAAAGTATACTTTCTTCTCCAACAATTTCCGAATATCTTCTTCTTTTTTTTATGGTTTTCAGTTATAACTATTCTTTAATCTCAACATTCCCAGTATCCCTGACAGTTTATTGCTTCAAGTTTTTACGCCCTCTTCAACATACAAATTTTTGATAACGCAAAAGTTTTTTGTTCTTTTTTCGTAACTTACTTCATTCCGCTCCTTATAATCTAATCTGACACCTTGTTGTAACTCTTATTCAGTGATTTACATGGAATGCTTCTCATCATCATCACGGTCATATTGAAGTACTTTTGCAATTTTTCCCATTGTTTTCTATTTATAGTAGATATTTTAGATGATCGTTAGCAGTACTATCAAGGATTGGCAAGATAGACACCTATTTTACTTTCTTGCAAAGGCTTCTATAATTAGCATAGCCCTCTCTGGTGGTCTAGCACGAGCCTTTCTGCACAGGGTTTTGAGCGTGATTCCCCATGATAAAGCATTGAAATTTAACTGAATTATGGTGGTTTGGGTCCCAATTTAAACTGTGTGTTCATGTTTGATATTGTCTCGGTGTTAAAAAAGGAATGTTGAACTTCAATAAACAACAAGAAGAACAACTATAAGTGTTGCAGCCTCAATTATTACAGCTACCATTGCTTTCATCTTTTCCGTATTTAGTTTCATATTATTTTCAGAGATTTCCCTTATAATTGCCAGAACTAATTGCTTTTCGATTTAGATTCCACAACAAACAACCATATCACCTAAAGAAGCAAATATACTAGTTCTCTTAGTCAGTAAACAAAATGTGCTAAACGTTCTCTAGTTTTCTATAAATTTCGCTGGTCAAACTTTTTCTCCTTTTATGGATACAAAACTTCAAAATATATATTGTCAAAAATTAGTACTTCAAATTTAGCGGGAAATTAAATTAGCACGATACACAAATTTTGAAGGTAGATTGTGACATAAGGCATATTGTGGATATGAATGAACACAAGGTATATTGTAGATATGAATAACTTGTATTAAAATATGCCAAAATTCAAATTTGAGTATATTGATCTAATATATCATATTATCACTTTGAAACTTAGCGACAACTCTTAGTCTATGCTTATTGGTGGAAAAATCTGGGACTTGGAACGTGATAGGTAATTATTGTATCCAATTGATATATATACCAATATGATTCTCTTAAATCTTAATCGATTTTAATGAAACCCGGTATGCGACTTCCTTTAATCTTTCAAAAGCAGTTTATTGCTTGACGATGCAAGGACCTATCATGAAAGAGGAGTAAAAAGTAATTAAATCCTTCCATTGTTGCAAAATTTCACACACATAAAACTATTTTCTGATAGGAACTATGTAAAATCTATTTCCTTTCGATGAAACGCAGTGCACACTTTTTTTCAGGAATCCCAATCTTTTCCAATCGTTGCGGTTGAAAGCGGCTCAGTTGGTAAAAAGGGGTAAATTCCCCCGAATTTCGAAGTTTTATTATTGAATAACAGATAAAGCAATTTTCTTTGATAATTTTCAGAAGAACGATTTGATTTTTATATAAAGGTAACCAAGAAAGTTCTGTCACTTTTTGTGGAGGTCTGTTTTCCTTTGCCCCTCACACCGTGAGTTGAATGCGAAAGAAGATAAAGCGAAGGTCAGTTGTTGGTGTGGTTATATCCAACATACTACCTGGTTGTGGCAGTTCAGTTACACCGTGAACTTGCGTAAGGACAGAGTGAATGTGAGACCTCAACGGAGCGTCATAAGGGCGTATATGCTATACGAGTTCAATATGGGGTCAAACGCCGCTGCAGTGGGGCGGAAGATATACAAGGACTTTGGTGAGTGTGTCGTGACTGCCTGGACAAGTGCAGCGATGGTTTATCAAGTTTAAGGATTGTGACGAAACACTCGAAGACTCACCATGTGCCGGAAGACCAACACATGTACAAAATGAAGATCTTCAGCCAGCAATTGAGGGGAACAGTGGCCAGACATGCGAGAAACTGGGACTACAATTCAGTGTGAATGGAGAAATCATTCGACAGCATCTCCATCAACTTGGGAAGCACAAGTTGGGTCGATGGTTCTCACGCTATTTGACTTCGGGCCAGAAGGTAACGCGAGGAAATACCTGTGTTTCTTTGCTGTCTTGTCTGAGGAAGGAGCCATTTTTGGACAGGGCGTTGACATGTGATGAGAAGTAGGTCCTGTACAAGCTCTACGGCATCGTCATCATTGGCTATCATCCAATGAACAGGTTTCAAAACAGCCGAAACCAGCACTGGACTAGAAGACGGTCCTCCTGTGTGTTTGGTGGACTCCTCGCGGCATCGTGCATCGGGAATTGCAACCAGATGGTCAGAACATCAATGCAACTGTGTACTGTCAGCAGTTGAGTCGTGTTCCAGAAAAACTCAAAACTCTGGAGCCAGCATTTCTGAATCGCAAAGGGTCCTCTTGTTACAGGACAATGCTAAAACCCACGTGGCTATGATGACCCGGGGCACCATTCTACGCCTTGCACTCGCCATATTCCACGGACATGGAAACGTTCGATTATCACTTTTACCATTCCTTGGACAATCACGTTAGAGGACGCCAGTTCAAATATCTAGTATAGGTGCAAAATGAACTTGATACCTTCTTCGCTTAGTGCTCACCAAGTTCTACCGTAATGGAATACATAGCCTTCCAGAAAGGTGGCAGAAGGTCGTCGATGCTGATATGGGTGCTATTTTTGATCTTCCGGGTACGTGTTAGGTGACATATCGATGTTCGAAGGTGGCGTGTAAAAAGCGACAGAATTTCTTTGGTTACCTTTACAGAATATGAAGTATGTTTTCTATAACGCTTTCTAATGACTAGCTGCATGGGGCTAAAGTGTCTGTCATTGATTGAAGGCTGAGTTCCAATGAAAAAATAAATGTGTTCCACCATTCGTTTCGTCAAATATACAATATAGCCCATACATTCTTTAAGATATTTAATTATTCTCTCTGAATGCAGATAAAATCCGTAGAGAATAATAAGTGGGTTTATTTTACTGATTAAAAAACATGACCCACGATAACTTTCGTAAACAAGTACTCGTTTTTTTGTGGAATATGGACTATACGTGGTCTGTCCAATAAATATTCGAACTGGTGTCATCAATACTATATTTTACAAAAATTGGGTATATCAATCTTATCTCCTTCTAAATACTCCCTGCACTTGTCCCACTCAGAGTTCATTGTTGAAAACATCACTGGAAGTCTTCAGAAGTCAGGCTCTTCAAGTGCCTTGTTGTTTCACGTTTTATCGTCTCTACGCTCCCCAGTACCGCCCCCACATGACCATTTTTTCGGAAAGAAAAAATCTCAGGGGGCTAGGTTTGCAAATAGGGAGGGTGATCGAGCGTTGTGATCGAATTACGGCTCAGAAACTCGCGGACAATCATTGATGAATTGTCATGCTGCAAAAGCCATCCCAACCACAATCGCACTCGATGGACACGATCCCTCAAATCCTTGAGAACCTCCACATAGAAAGCACAATCACTGTGTCCTGGAAGAAGAAATTTATGATGGACAATACCACAAATGTCAAAAACACGAGCAACACGACTTTGATAGGCTCTTTTGACATTTTTCTTTCGTGGTTTATCTTTCGCTTTCCAACCCTTGCTCTATAATTTCAGCTCGTTATCATACTTGCACAACTATGATTCGTCATCAGTGATGATCCTTTCAAGGAAACCGGAAGTTCGAATGGAGTTTTTGCAGTCGGAACAGCATTCGGTTTTTCGTAGCTTTTCGTCAGGTGTTAGCAACTTTGGGACAATTTTTGCATACAATTTTCTCAACTCCAAATGTTCTCTTAAAATCGTATGCACTGATGATTTTCCTAAATTCAGTTGAGCAGCCAATCATCCGGAGAGTTAAGCGACGATCGGAAAGCACAAGTAATCACACACATTCAATGTTGTCTTCAACAGAAGAAGCCAACGGACGTCCTAGCCTTGCCTCATCCTTCAGTCTTCACGCCCCTCATGAAACGCTTGATCCACAAGAAAATATCTGTTTCCTTCAGTGCGTTATTTTCGTAAGTAAGTATCAACGTTTCATGAACTTCCTGAGAGGTTTTCCAGTTTCACCAAAAATTTGATGTTGATTTGTTGTTCCAGCTGTTCATTAATATCCATTGTCGACACGAACAAAAAGAGGACACCACAAAACCAATGTCACCTTCAAGTGTACGCTTGCCTCAACGGTCTGGCGGTTATTGGCGCTCCAGTGGGTTTCCTGCCAACAAAGCAGGAAGTGCGCATGGCCTAACTTCAACTCAAGGTCACTCTACTAAGTTAGTTCGCATATTTATTGGACAGACCACGTACGTATCTGAAGATTTTCAATTACCCCCAACGGTAGTTGGGTATAGAATCAGTCTAGGATCAGAGAATGAAGTCCCTCTCCAACTTAGAAAATGTATCTTATGATAGCTTTCGTAAAAACAATTAGATTTTCATAGTATATCTGGACTGGACGTGAGTTCGACTGGACATGGAGATTCATGACTTGACATGAGTGATGGAGTCTAGCAGCAATGAACTGTACTTTTAAAGTACTGTTCCGTTATTCTTCAACTAGAACTTGAACTGATGATGGTGCCTGGAAATTTCCATTCCTGGAGTTTGACATAACCCATAACAATTCAACCACTTCCTCGCAGTCTATGATCACAAAGAATTCGAGGAACGTGAAACAACTTCTTACCATTAGCAGCACGATCAATAATCACACCTTTATGATCGGCAGTCGATTTAAGAGAATAAGTGTTCAGGCGTCCTGGTTCTTGTGATTCTCAAACGAGGCACCTAAATATCCCGTTTCTAAGCAAAAATCAACAAAGTGTCCGGTAAGTGTTACTTAAAATATAAACGATAAGAACAAATTCTATATTCTTTCGTTAAAATTAGTATGTATAGAACTATTTTTCGTACCAACACTCACTGGAAATGTTTAGGACGTACAGTCCACGTGGATAATCTAGTGGTTTGCGCGTGTAGCTTTGGTGCACATGACCCCGGGTTCGATTCCTGGGAAGAACACTGAAGTCATGTTTACAATCATTCACCTTCCTTAATCATCCATCTCATTTAACGTTATTTGTGTATTTTGTATCTTGAAAATATTGCTTACGCCAATGCAATATGGAAATCAAGAGGTTGACAGGCTCCCAGGATTCATATGCGTCTCATTTTCATAAGTTAAAATTCTGATTCCTTTAAAACCGCTTAACTTAAAACCACGAATTATTACGTTATTTTTGTTTTGCCCTAAAATTATAAACACGAATATATTCGTGCAAAGAAAAAAGATCTAAATATTAATTTAAACGACGAATCCTTACGTTCGCCATACGCAGCTGAGTGTATGGGTGTTCGCTAGATGTCGGTAAGATTCATTTAACTATTTTTGGCTAATATTTTGCATTGGAGGCCAATGCTTATTGACGAAATGACTAAATTGAAATAGCATATTTACATTGTACCGAAAAAATTATAAAATTTGGAACGACTTTTGCGAAAAAAATTATAAGTTAAGCGGTTAAAGAGCCTCTAGTTCTAGGCATCTTTGCTGACACCAAATCACATACGAAATACACCACTGACTGACAGAATGAATGAATGTGAAAATGTGGGTTAAGGATCAGAGAGTATTATGTGATTAGTTATTGAATGATGTTTATTGTAGTGGTTGTTATTAATTTTATTTTTGTAGAGAAAGTTACAAGTTATTTCTATACGTAAGTTACTACTTACATATAGAAATATAATTTTAATAATATCTTCTTCTTTTTTAAAAATATAAGTGTGTACTTTACTTAGGTGTGAAACTTTCGACTCAAATGACCTCTCCTTTGCCATTTTTTCAGTGAGTTATCACTGGACGCTATAGGACGAGAGAGCAATCCAATATTATCTCAGGCGTTCTTTGAAATGTGTCTAATCTCTGTTTTAACTATGGAGTGAAGGTACTGTTAATTGACATTCTGATGCGCATTGGGCTAATGAATTAGTGTGATGTGAAACCAGAAAGAAAAAGAAGAGAAAAAAATATCAGTTACGTTCTATATGTGTGACGTTATTACATCTCTCAATATGTTGAAAAAATGTCCACTGTTTAATCAGAAATTATCTAATCTAGCGTTGTTACCGAATAGAAGGACAATATGTGTCTTGGAAGTTTATATTCCATTTGGAAACACTTGTATAAAATGAAAAAGAAAAGGAACATTTTAATGTTATGATATTTATGCTAAGAAAGATAATCAAAAATTTATAATTGTTACACTGATGATGTGGGAAACATGAAGTATACTCACAGTCTTAGAATTCGGTGCAGAATACCTGGGTTAGATTTCCGGTTGGAACTCATTCGGTTCGAGATCCCACGTTAAGCTGTAGGTTCTTGTCTCAAATAGTTTCTATGCTAAAGGGAACGCCAAACTCAACTAATCAATCCAGTCTTAAGGCTCCTAAGAGTGAGAGAAGATAATTTATTTGTGATTAGTGAAATGTTGCAATTGTATGGAGTAATTTCCATATAACCCCAAAAACATCAAAGCCATAAATCGGGGTATGAAAGATGACCTCTCGCTGAACCATCGTAACACATAATTACATCACGATATCGTGACACATAACTTTTAGCTTTGTGACTTCGTGACTTAGCTTCCTAAAAAGTGTGTATTTAGATTCCTAATATTGCGTCGAAACATTCTTGAATATATTCTAAACATCATGAAATAGAACAAAAATTCCTTTAAAATTATTGACTGGTTAAGTCTTTAAAAACCAGATTCAAACTAGATGATATTCCCGTTTTTTCCCAAAAAAAGGTTTGAAAATATTTTTTGTAAAATTTTTAAATCTCTTCCCCCAATTGGGCACTCATTTCAATCAAACCAAAACGATCAAAGCTTAGGTAAATTCAAGTGCTATGTTCAAGATTCATTTTAAATAGTTAAAACGTATCCTTGCTTTGGCTTTGTTTGACTACAAAATCTGAAAATAAAATAGCAATGGCCCCAGATGTGGAATTTTCGAAAAATGTATAGCAGGTCATACATTTTGAATAATGAGTTTATATGTCGAGTTTCATGTTCCTTTGATGAATGGTTCGTGATATACTCTATTGTTTGGCGTACATTTTACATATTCCTTTCCCCGCTTAGAATATGCTTTGTATTGAAAGTAACATGATAAAAACCTGGCTCGTGATAACTAAGAAATGATCACTGGCCTGGTAAACTTGGACACTATTTAAAGAATAGGAAACTACGCATGAACAGCTTTTGAGGTGAAAGTACACGGAGAAAAATTATGGGAATTTGAAATGAAGTTAAGCATTAAAACTCAATAAGAAACAAATTTTGATGCAGCCTTAATCGGTCAGCAACATTTACAGCGTAGCTGAGCAGTTTAGGTACGAGTAATAAACGAATGAACGGCAGGGTGAAAAATCAATACATGTTCATGTATTAAAATCTGTTTCTATTAACTGCAGTTTCTATTGACTTTCAATGCTAAACTTCAAACCCTCGTTACTTCTGGCCCCGTGAGAACTTCCATCTAAAATGTTATATTTGGGCTGAGTTGATCGGCCTCTAAATAATGTTCAAGTTGATCAAATTTCCAGTGGTCGCCAGCTGACCATTTACTAGTAAATACTAAACATGTTCAAAATTTAATTTTAAGCGGTTTTCCCGTTTTCCCTTGCTGATTAGACAGACATCGATGCCACTTCTATGTATTGAACAAATATTTGGAAGTTGCCCTCTTTCACCTTAAAAGCGGAATTTTTGAAGACAATGGAGAATGTGTTCACGTTTTTTAAAAAAGATAAAGTGTTTATATACTAAGTCTCATCTCTCTAAGATAATGTGCTCATGAGATGCTCTGTCTTTTGTATACCTTCTAAACTCCCCTTTTCCCCTTATAATACACTCTAACATAACATTTATCATGTTATGAATGTAACATGATAAAAACCAACTGGAGTCAATTCCTAAATTCGCTATGTTAAAAGAAATAATTTCAAACGTTCATCCGTTTTGCTATGATGACAACACATACGACCTCGATGTCATTCTTAAATATTGAGAAACAGTTAGAGCGATTCTCCTTTTCTTTCTTTAAATGCAGATTTTCTTAAAAGGCTTGAACACATACTCACTCGCTTTTGGTTAGAAATTTATATACAAAGTTTCATCATCTTAATGTGAGGAAATCTACTTTTGGCATACATTTTGAACTCCGTCTTCTTTCTTAGGATATGCATTTCAATAAATATGACCTAACAACAACCCAGTTCGAAGTATATGTTAACTATGTGCAAAAATGCTTTCAAACGGTTGAGCCAAATCTCTTTATGATAGACAAGTCGTTTTTCATTTGTTTAATATAGATACATATTTATAGTATTAGTGCTGTCATATAAGTTTTTTCTTGATATAAAAAATGACTTATTATGTTTAATATTGTGAACAATACATAACATTTCACTTTATCAACACTCAAGATGTGAATTTAGTAACAGATTTGTCTTACATTAAATGTAATTTATCACACTAATAGCAATTTAAGCTTGAGTGCTGAAATATTGTTCAGTTTCACTTTTCAAAATATTTCTTTCCTCTCTAGCCACTATTTTGTCAATAGCTTACAAAACACTGGCACCAGATTTTCTATAGGTACATTCATAATCTTTAAAACTTGTTTTCCCTACCTTTTCCACAGCTAACCTAGATTTAGTTGAACAGTTTACTTAACACTTTTTCAGTACTGAAAATTGTTAATCAATTTAGCATTAACACCAAACTTGAAAAGTGTTTCTGATAAAAAAGAAAAGAAGGAAAATAAAACTGAATACAAACAATATCATATTTAGATTACTCATCTTGCAAAAGAGTTCTTTGCTACTGATATCGTATACTCTTATTTCTCAGCTACTGGAGCTTGGATCACATTGCCAAAACTTTTCCACGTCATATGAGTCTGAGTCTTGCTTTCCAGATTCAGTTTCATTCGGACAAACCTGGTGACTCAGAAAAACCTAGCGATCTGGACATACTCGATGACCCAGTGTGACATGCAGATTTGCATAGTTATATTTTTACTTACAGATATTTAAATTTTTATGAAAATTTTTACATTTGAATTTATTTAATCTGTATATTTAATTTAACAGTAATTATCAAATATTTTGTATTTTATTAAGAAACTCTATCTATAAGAACTAGTGCTATAAGTTTTATTATAATATTTAATAATCGTTCTATATTCCATTTACTATAAAGAAACCATTGATAGAAATTTGAGAAACATTTTACAAAAAAGAAAACAAATAAGCAGTTGGCTAGAACTACCAAATTCAGAGGTCAGTGACTTAAACAGCGTAAGAAATTGTTAACTCAGTACTTATAGTAGAAACTATGGATGTCATTTTATTAATAAGTACTGAACATAGCTACAAGACTTAAAAAAGAACACTATATATTTCTAGAGAGATGAAAACAAGAAAGAAACGTAACAGTGAGGCAGGAGTTAACTTATCGTTTGAACTCCACATCTTACGAAGGTACAGCAGAATAGTACGTGTGAAAGTCTTTCTCCAACCAGGATTTTCACACCGTGTGCGTGGGTTTCTTCGGGGTTCTCCCCTTACCTCCCACTTTCTTCATTCCACCATTTCATTCATTACTCGTCATCACCGTGCTTAACGTGCTTCAACTTCAATTTCAATTCAAACTCAGTGTGACATCCAAGATCTTAGATAGTGGATATGTGGAGTAGGAAGGAGATGTTTCAAATGACGAAAATGACTAGGAATTGAAGTAGGTCTGTTAATGAACACGAAGACTTACAAACTTATTTCCTTCAATCTTTCCAGATTTGATATTTTCAATTAATTTCAGCAATTTCCTAATCAGTGTAATCAGTGTATTTTCCTTTCTTCTTACATACAGAATGTAGTGAAATAATACGCACAACGAATTATAATATCAATGACATAGATAACACTCATTCAATAACACGCTCTAAACAATAGAGATTACTCTCAAATGGAGAAATTTCTTTGCTCATCAAATCCACAGTGCTTTACAGGCTTACCAACTGTCGTCTACTTGTTGAAATGTTAGTTTTAAATTGGATTGCATCTTTCCAGATATTTGTGACAGCGGCAAGCGTACTAGACCCGACCTAATGGAGTTATAACAATTAGGCGGGGGATACGTTTGCTGCTGACTGTACCAAAAAATCATCAAAATCCGTCCCGGTGTCTAGGCGGAGTTAGAAGTCAAACATTTTTAAATATAAACATTATCCAAGTGTAGTATTGAGAAAATAGGGTATATTTTTAATAATTTCTTTTTTTAAGTGAAGCATTTCTAGTATTTTGGATTGAAATTATGGTATTACAACAGATATGTTCGATTTGTGCATTTGTAATTAGCATAAAAGATTTTGTTTCCTTTTTAATATATTTTCGTTTGTATAGGTGTTATTATCCAAATATAGTATGGAGAAAATAGACGTAGATCTTTAATAATTTCCTGTTTCAAACGCAGCATTTTCGATTTGTAATTAATTCACATATGGAGAAGGAAATTTTATCATTTGTTTGTATCAACAAGCTAGTAACTACTAGAAACACAAATTGAAGTAGCTGCATTGCTTGTTGTTCCAGATTGCGGTTGAACACCGTTACAGTGAATTTGATCGAGTGCGAACAAAAGCCTTTATGATTTCCGAACATGGTGTTCTGGTAATGGAGATCTCTTGTTGATATATACATGTTTCGGACCAATTCTGAAACTAGACGTGCACTGAGAAACACGATTGTAGAAAGTAATTACGAAGGGCGTTCCATATTGATTTAAAATTTCCTTCTTTTCTTTTTTCAGGGTCCACCATTGAGTTCGTCATTACAGTTGTAAGGAAGTAGTACTTAGGTCTGCCTTCAGGTGGAAGAACAATACAGAGAAGTGTAATTCCTGGAAACTACAACACATTTCACCAACAGCTGTAAGTACTAGAGCGGGCGACATGGAAGTTGTTCAGCAAGGACAGCGCTGGACAACGTGGTTTCTGTGGAAAGAGGATGTAGAGACTACGGATATTCATAGGTGATTGGTGGCAGTGTGTCGCGAGTGTGCACCTTCGAAAATTGAAACAACTGGGTGGACGGCTAGAAAAGTGGCCGCACATCAACGGAGAAGGGAACCAGTTCTGGAAGGAAAGTGACTGTGACAACACCAGTAAACATTTCAAGAGTGGAGCGGATTATTGAGGACAACAGATGCATCACGTTCACGGAACTGGAGGCGGCCACAGGACTTGCCATAATCACTCTGCACCGCACAGTGCACAAACACCTCGTTTCCCTCCTTCGTTTTCCTCAATTATATGATCATTTTTACTTGCGCTTATCCGCCATATCTTCTGTCGTTATATGCTACGTCTGTGCGCTCACTTGTCAGAGTATTGTCAAATGTAATGTCACATTGTAGTATAGGTTTAACTGTGTTTCTATGCATAATTTCATCGAACTCGAGCCATATTGTCTCACTATCTACAACGTGTTGTGTTAGCAGTGCCCCTACTCTTCCCCCAATAAGTACGGAACGGTTGCGATCGAGGGTTTTTCCCGCCTATGGGCTTTCATGTTCACTAACACAAATCGATTGATCATAGTCTCATTCCACATTTCGAGTAACACCAGAAAAGGTTTCCTCGTTAGTGGCCACAAAACAGGTAATGATGATAAACTTTCTGCATGCTTAAATTTACCACTCAATATGGATATTGTATTGGATTGGATACTGAATAAGTAAGTCAACGAAAAGGAAGAAGTTGGAGGGGATTCGCGCTAGAATATTACGATGTTACATCAGATTTAAGTTTGAACAGTAACCTATCAAAATTTTAAACCTTCAAAATTAATTAAAGATACTATCTTATAGAATTCGTAGATTATCTGCCAATCCAAACATCACAACAATAATAATTATACAAATATTCAGAGTATTCCTAATTGTTTGTAATGGTAACTTTAACTATATTCAGTTTCAAGTTGTGTACGGCTAGTCTCAGCATGTCTGAATAAGCAGATCCCTCCCGGGGCTGCTGGCTTGGCGCCGGGCCCCGTGATCATCCGGATTAATGCTCTCATTCTTTATGCCTCTCTCTCCCTCCTTCTTCTCGTACGAAATATAGCTGCTGATGGTAAATTATTAGATTATAATATTTTAGTGTTTGATCTGTCTCTGGTCGCAATGTTACAAGTTTCTCTTCTCACTTATAAATTAATATTATCACGCAAGAATAGTCTATGTCCAAATGTTTCTGTGGTTACTACAATTACGTAATAGATGGGTAATATTCGCTTGGTTTTAAAATTAAGGATGGTCTTTCGTGAATATGCAAGTTGTTTCAATTTTCGTCCGTTTGCCAAGTTAATGTTTTTAACTTCCAAGTTAAGTCTTCCTAGTACTTTGCGAAGGTTTAAATACCACTGTTCCCGTTGTTCTGTCGAATGCTACGTCGGCTGTCCATAGTTTTACTTCTAACCTTAGTGCGAAATTATTAGTGTCAATTAATAAACATGAATTTTATGGTTGAATGGAAGTTGCAGTTTTAGTACTTTCAGATGTGTCTCTGATTTAATCCTATTTAATCCAAGTTAATTTAATGGTAAAGTGTATTTGTATTGCGTAATAAACAGAGATGACTTACATGATGTATGAATATCCTCTGTTTCCGTGTGCTCTCGTTTGGTGAGGCTGTAACTAGTTATGGAATATTCACACTTCTGGGTCCCGACACGCGTTTGGCGGGACGTGATAATGAATCCTATTTAATATTTGATATGTATGTAATGCAAGGTTTTATGGTGATTAATTTGAGTATGTAAACTTTGGCAGCCGAATGTAACTACGAATTCTAAAATGACGAAACTTTTAATGATCATTTGGAACTACAGCTATGGTGAATAATTGGTGAAGTCAACTTTTGGCAATTAACTGTTTAAATTAAATGGAGCCTTTTTGTACTAAATAACCATTCATTTTAAGGAAGAAACCTTTTTGTGGAAATTTTATAAAACATTGAACTAAGTTAACCAAGCGAAACTCGTTCCAGTGTATACTAACCTCAGTAATTGTAATTGATTTTTTCTTTCTTTCATTTGGATACTTGTAACTATATGTGAAACGTACTGTGATATCTAAATTTGTAATAAGTTCTTGCTGTGATAATGGATATTAAGTTGTTCGATAATAAATGTACGCCTTAAGAGATATTGATGCGATCATTTAAAGTTTGAACACCAGCTTAAGTTATAAGGTAATTGAAACCTGTATTAAGCAAAGTAATTGCGTTCCTCGAAATATTGCTCCAAAGTATTTGCTAATTTAAGATTTTTTTAAAAATTTTGCTCTTTTATCCGTGCTGCATCTTCTGAAGGTAAGATCTTGGTTCTGAAATAATTTTTTTCCCTTTAAACTCTTGTATGATAAATTCCGTTACGCTTGTTACCGTCTTATGTATCGGCTTCTATAAGGATTGCTAGGATTCCGAGCCACGGGTTGATAAGACTAGGCTAAAGTTATACTGGTCGTTAACATGGGATAACTTGTTATTACTTAGTAGCTGCGAACTACTGTGAGACTATGTACCGTTACAGTAATCCCTTTACACTAACAAGAGCGATTCAATTTTCTGCTATTCCTTAAGTGAATATAAAAACTACTACATGGTCACCTGCAGATGAGTGCCTTATAGATCATGACACATTTTTGAATTTTGGCTGTACGTACGTAGAAAAGTGATGGCTTTCATATTAGAACACTTTTACTTATACGTTATACTAATCTAATATATTTTTGTCTATGAGCAATGTTTAATGTAGATGTTCTACATCACACAAGCTTCAAAGGAGGTTTTATTAAGATAGAATTTGTGAGTTGTATCAGATTTAATTCTAAAATTCATTTGTGCGTCATAATTTTGTTTCCTATTATAATTATATAGATGGGTCAGTACATTGCATTACATGACTTTGCTAGAAGTATATGATCTAGAAATTAGAAAACTTTATTTCGAGAATTTCCTCAATTCTCTTCCAACAAATGAAATATATTCTGCAGGTACGCATTACTTTCTCTTAAATTTTTAGTTCCTATTATTTAGAAATAGATATTTTAAAAGAACAAGTTATCTAACTTAACTCAATGTTAATTACTGGAAAAAGCACAAAACGACCTCTCTTAAATGTCAACAAGTTTTTACAAACTACAACTGAATTATTATGGACACCTTGTCATGTCAAGTAAATGTCAAACTGTTGTAGATCAAAAATAGTTTTTGTCCATCCATTCCACTGTAATGCATCAAGGCAAAATGTTTATTTGCCTTAATTGTGCTGAATTGGATGACGAAGGACAGACGGTCCCAACGGTTCATGTTTATTAAACAATTCCCCTTCTTTGTGTAAATATGACAAAGTTCGTTTTCAAGTTCATCTGGCAAAGACAGTAACTTTTCTCCTGTGATGCTTCTGTACCCTGTCTAAACAAAAAAATTGAAATCACAAACTAAAGATTATGTTTTGTTTTATTATCATTAATTTTTGACCTTCAAATTTTCAAATACCTTCTAAATATAGATATACCTATTTTTCTTCCGCTCATCAGATTAAAAAATTAAATAAACAGATGAGTAAGAAACAAAAATAAAATAATTTTCTCACGAAGAAGATAACTTACGGTTCCAAGTTTCTTTCTCTTCTAACTCCGAGGTTATGGCGGCTAGAGTGTATTACGATTGCTGGTTGGTTGAGTTGGGCTTATCATTCCTTTTCAGCATGAAGGTTATGTGAGATGTAAGTCTCGTAGGAACGGAAACACATGAGTTCTTACCTGAAACCAATCCAGTGTCTCCCTCACGAAATGGCATGTGAACTAATCATGTAGCTACAAGAGTGCTGTAGGGTGTCTCTTGAAGTAGTAATATAACTATTGTACAGGCCCAAAAAATTGACGATTTTGTAAAATACAAGAGAGGTTTTCGTTGCGTTGTATGTAATTTGGAGTGCTGTTTTCAAAAATGACCCTCATTTTTGTCCATCAAGTCAGGATTTTTTGTAAAATTAATATCGATTTTTTTTTGGATAAAATCCTATTTGAAAGGGAATTCTCTCGAACAATGTTGCATGTACTATCTGGCAACAGTCGTTTTTATCCATTTAAATCTGTGTAAAATAATTGATTCTTGGCGAGTCAAATTGAGTTGTCAACGATCAATTTATTATGATAGGATTAAATGGATGAAAACCACCGTTGTCAGATCATTAAATTAAACCTGGAGAAGGGCTGAGATGAATCGCTTCCAGAGGGCTTACATTCTGAGGTTATATATACTATGTGCCCGTATATAGATAAAATGACTACGAACAAAGTCAGGTTCAGCAGATTTATTCTTAATTATCTTCAAATGGAGTTCTTGAATTCAGTAGAAATATTTAACAGTTTCGCTCCTGGCTTTATGTACATACGTATGTAAATAATCTTTGATAGTTTAGTGCTTTTAATGAAACATCAGCATCAGGTAGGTAAAAAAAGGAAACGCGGAATTCATGATAAATATTTGATTTGTAGATGAATACATTTATTCGCATTGATGGATAGAATTGCTTACAATAATGCTTGAAATAAGTGCTCTTTCTGTTTAAAATTTCATACGAAATTTTACAATATTATTAACATTTTACGAAAAGAAATATACGTCGAGAGAAACAATTTTTGTTTTTAAATCCTAAATATAGATGCTGTGTAAGAAATATGTTATGTCACGTATTAATATAAAACTGACACTGAAATATAAACTCGTCAAACGCTTCTTTAAGGCTAGTTTTAGACGGAAGCATTTATCGTAGCAAAAATCGTATCATCGATATCCTACCGTGTAAAGTAGCAAATGCTATAGCATTTCCCATGCCATGGCATATCCTATGGCATTTCTTGTCGATAGAACCTGCTCTATTTCGTAACATTATTCTTAGCATTTCTGCTCCGATTGCAGGGCCGTGGTGTGTTAAAAGGAAGCAAAAATTTTGTGTCAAATATCCATGCTCTTTGTTTTGTATGGGAAATTGAATTGTAGTAAAGAAAAATGAGTTGGAGTAGGGATACTATTATTATGTTGATTAAAAAATATGAGGGACATCCTTGTTTGTACAAAGTTAAAAGCGTGCAGTTTCTCTTTACGGATTCACACAGAAATTCATTAAAAAAGACTTTCTCGTTTCATTTATTGTACCTTCAGCAATCATTTTTGAGGTGTGCTCTTACATTCTCCGGTGCAGGTTCACTTTAACAGGTCTTCTTCAAGACAGCTGGCAACGTGTAGTTTACCATACGGATCCATAGTATAAGTAGTATAAGTAGTAGTAGATGGAGGAGGAGTAAGTAGTAGTAGGTGTACTAGTAGTTGGATAAGTAGTAGTAGTAGTAGTTGTAGTAGTAGTAGTAGTAGTAGTAGTAGTAGGAAAAGGAGTAAGTAGTAGTACGAGTAGAAGTAGGAGTACTTAGTAATAGTAACAGTAGGAGTAGGCATAGTAATAGTAAGAGTAGTAGAAGTAGGAGGAGTAATAGTAGTAGTAGTAGTAGTAGTAGTAGTAGTGGGAACGGGTTAGAAGCTCCGAAGTTGTTTTTTGGGTTCTGTTATCGATACAAAACGGGGAATTACTGACTTTCCAAAATTTTATGGCAGCTTATTGAAGATTACGTGCATTTCAGGTTCGACTTTAATTTCTATATTTCCACGTAAATACGCATCTCAGATGTAAGTGCACACCATATTCCCATTACTTATACACTACTCTATTAAAATATTAGAAATTTCTTCTGTAAATTTTAAAATCTATGGATCTATGTAGTATGACTGCACCGTTAAAAGTCCTTTGTATCATAATAAGCATATGCAAGAAAGGGCTTCAGAAGAAATAGTGACTGAAATATCTGTTTTTAGTTTTGGAGCCATAATTACGCTCTTCTATACTGATTTGTTTGCTACGTCACGACAAAATGCTTATCAAAATGCTATCGTGTAAAAACACAATATATTTTTGATACCATACAATATTAGACGAGATTTTTGGTAGCACATCTGCTACGAGAAATACTACGATAAATGCTTTCGTCTAAAACTAGCCTAACACACTAGCAGAACTAGAATATGTAGTATGGTGCATGAAATATAGCTCAAAAGTATTATTAACACTTAAACTTGGCATATATCGGCCTGAGGGGCCAGCATTTTTTTTTTTACCAAAAATGTTGGGTATTTGGGGGCAAAGATCCGCGGAGGGCAAAGATCCGCAGGGCGTTTGCAGGTTAGTTTAGAATTGAACTGGCACCACTGCTTTTCAGATCACGAGTTATCATCAAGGAGAGGTGACATACGAAGTCTTGTTGCTTTACAACTAAAACCTTTAAAGCTATGAGGTAAGTTACGTTTTCGCATAGTTTGATGTAATTTAGAATAAACAATGCACTTCTTTGACGCCGGTGTTATTATAGATTTATGTATTATTATGTTTCTTTTGATATACCTAAAGATTTATTATTTTTTTAATGGAGGCAGTTCATCGAGCTCTATTGTTGTTTGGCGGGAATTAGCAGAGTTTTCCACAATGGCAAAATGGGGTAAAAATCCGCGGAGAGAGTGGGGTAAAAATCCGCTGCGGACCTTTACCCCGTTCGAACGTTTTTTAAATAAAAAGTTATATATTCTTCGAAAAATCTACCTTACTACCTATATACATAGGCCATATCGATACATATGTCGGTGACTATGCTGTGCAAGTGCTGTGTAAAAGAAGACTAATATTCGAGGCTACAGACTAACGGACTAAGTTAAATCAATACCAAATTTGGCTTGTGGTTGGGGATTCATATTGAATTACTAAATAATTTCTTCTGTTCAAAAATTAATTCTGTCTTAGGCATACTTTATAATTGCATATAGGCTATATCAGACTTTATATACTTCATTAAGTGGGTGTCTATTAAGAGAGCGACACTCAAAACACCGATATAGCGAAAATCTTATTTCTAAGGAAGTCTAACCTAACATGACGTTAGCTGAATTTTGGAAGTGTCAATGTTTTAAATTTTGGTAGTTTCCTGTGTTTTGAATATCGATGTATTGAATACAACCTCTATTATGTTTTTAAAATTTTCCTGTTTGTTCCTTTGTCGAATCGTGTGAAACTAAAAGGAAATTTAGACCTTTTATGTTGATACCTTCTGAATTAATTATAGTACTGAACTAAAATAGAGCATAGTGTAGACCTACTTTTCAGCCATAAAATTTTGATCTAACAGTAATATGTAATTAGTGTTGCCAGGAAACGAGACATTTTTCGTCTCCTGTCTCGTCTCGAAAACGAGACGAGACAGTGTTTTCATAAGAAGAGACGACACAGCTTTAAACTCTCGTCTCGACTGGTATCATATATGCTTTAATATTGCCACGAGACGAGACTTTTTCGTGTCTCGTCTCATCTTGATCAAAAACGAGAAGAGACGGGCCAATTATTTTTGAGACGAGACACGAGACGATACAGCGTTTTGACGAGACGAGACAGCCTCAAAGTCTCTTCTCGTATCGTCTCTTGGCAACACCGCATGCAATCGTGAGAATACACTGAACTATTGTCAAATGTTTATAATATCTCTGAAAAAGAATATTTTCTAATGCTAGAAATTCTCATACAAATTTCACGTTCTCGTTGCAGGAACTACAAAAGAAAGAGACAAGATTTAAGACCGCTGACCGATGCTCTTCTTCAACAAGCGCAGCAAATGAAAGCAGATGGTATGTCTGTAAGAGAAATCGGCAGAGTTCTGGGATTTGATGAGTCAACAGTTCGTAAAAGATTAAAAGTTGGTAACGGAGTTAAGTCACTTGGACGTTTCAAACGTGTGTTCACCCCAGAGCAAGAAAAGGAAATAGTGCAACATCTTAAAGATTTAGATGCCCGTTTTTATGGACTTACATTGAAGTCTCTACGGTTCCTTGCTTACGAATATGCAGAAAGAAATGGAATCACACATTCCTTCTCAAAGGAATCGAAGTTAGCTGGCAGGGACTGGACAAGGGAGTTTATGAAGAGGAATCATCTCTCTCTGCGGACTCCGAGAAAGACAAGTGTTGCTAGAACAATGGGATTCAACAGGCAACAGATGACTCAGTATTTTCAAAATTTGGTACAAATTCAGGAGAAGTATCACTTCCCGCCAAATCGTATCTATAACATGGACGAAAGTGGTTTCCAAACCGTCCCGAATAAATTACCTAAACATGTTGCTCCAAAAGGTAAACGAGAAGTGTCAAAAAATGTGTCTGCTGACAAAGGAAAAACAGTGACAGTTGCTTGTGCGATGAGTGCTACAGGACATTATGTTCCACCTTTTTTCATATTTTCACGAAAAAGGAACAATCCACTTCTTCTGAAAGATGGGCCAATCGGTTCTGCAATGGCTGTGACCGACTCTGGTTACATGAATGTGGAGACATTTTTAGTTTATCTAGATCATTTCAAAAAACACACTCAACCTTCTGCAGAAAGCCCAGTTTTGCTTATTTTAGATAATCATATATCGCATGTTTCACTCCAGGCTATTACTTTGGCCAAGAAAAACAACATACACATGGTTAGTATTCCTCCTCATAGCAGTCACCGAACCCAACCTTTGGACCGTGCTTTCTTTAGACCATTGAAAGCTTATTATGATGATTTGTGCGACAATTGGATCACATCAAATCCTGGTCAAGTATTGACGGAGTATTATGTAGCAGGTATATTTAGTCGAGCGTTCGAGAAGACAGCCACAGTAGAGAAAGCTACTCATGGATTTCGAGTAACGGGAATTCATCCGCTGGATATCAATATTTTCACTGATGAAGACTTTTTACCAGCTTCAGTAACAGAACAAGAAATTGAAATTGACACGGTTGATCTTGAAGATCCTGACCTGCGTGGAATAATCTGTTTTGAAGACAGATCGCTGGAAAACTTTCAACTTCCTCTTTCAGAAACAATGGGTAATGAAGCCACCAACGCAACTATTCCAGGAAATCCTAATCCTGTCTCTTCCAGCTCCTCAGATGGAATACGTTCCACGGCTCCTTTGAAACATCCTACAACTCTGCTTTCCGCTTCTTCTGATGGAAGCATACAAAAGTCTGCCCTGGACAATGCAACATTTGAGGCTTCAACTTCCGATAAGGTGACTGCTCCCGGTAATTCTATCCCTGGACCATCTTCCGTTGATAGAACAAGTAACAGAGCTGCACTGCAACACTTTGAGCCTGGAACTTCTAATTCTGATCAGTCACCCGTGTCTCCCTATGATATTATTCCACTTCCGAAAATAGGCCTAAGTGTTAAAAGAAACCGTACAGGAAGAAGTCTAAAATCGACTCTTCTCACTTCAACACCACACAAGGAACGACTTGAAGAACTACGACAGAGGAAGGTAGATCAAGAGAAAAATGTCTACAAACCAAAACAATCCAAAAAGAGACTCTTTCAAAATACTGGTAATCCGAAAAAGAAAATTGGTGAAGAACTGTCATCATCTGAATCAGAATCTCAATTTTCTCTTCACGAGAGCAGTGACGACTATGAATTTTCACTAACCCTATCCAGTGGTGAATCGGAAATTGAGAACGACAATATTCCAGCTGAGCTTGCAGTCGGTGACTTTGTTGTGGTCAAAGTGTATGGAAAAGCGAAATCATTCCGTTTATACGTGGCTAAAATAATAGAAGTTGACGTTGATGGCTACATAGGTGTCTTCTATAAAAGGGTTTCTCGCACCATGCGATTCAAGGAAACGGTTGAACAATCATTCTTTCATAAAGACGACGTTGTGAGGAAATTGTCCAAACCGATTGAAAGCACTTCAACTCGTTTCAAAGATATGATAGGTTTTAAGACTGATCTGAGTGATTTGTTTCTGTTCTAAAGTTTTTTGTTCAATTTCTAATGTTATTTAAGTATCGAGACCTACTTGTCAATTTAAAATACACGAATAAAACTATTTTATGTATTATGGTAACTATAACACAGTTTAATACAGTAAAAATACCAAAAAGTTTTGTAACAATTTTGTTTTTTCTGTGTGGGGAAACAATCCGCATTATAATTCACTTGCGGATTTTTACCCCATGCAATGGGGCAAAGGTCCGAAATTGCATGGGTCCATAAAATCAAATTCCCACTCAAACACAGTAACTTTGCAGGTTCTAAAATTGATGTTCAATGTAGCTGAATAAATAAAGTATCAATTTGTGGCATTTCGAGTTTCGAAATTAAAGACCATAAATCGAGAAAAGAAAAAACGTGAAAACTGCGGATCTTTGCCCCCACCTACCTAATTTTGGTTAGATAGGGTTTAGGTTAGGTCAGGTTGGCTTTTTTTAAAGTTCAATGTAAATTATGGGAAAGTTTTGGAACATAGGTCCCCCATATTGGTTAGTAGCTAGGTTGGTTACTTTCTGTACCAAAGTTTAATTTTTAATTCACATAATATTACCGAACGAGCGTTAGTGACTGAAGCCGGGTTAGAGCCTCGCAGGACACATTGTTTTCTGTCTTTTTTACAGCTAAATGGGAAGGGGACCTGTGTTCTAGAACCTTGCCTAAATTATATCTGTACTTACCTTGTCCCCCTGTGTCCGACATAACCACTTAAATTTTTTTTTTTTATTGTCGAGTAATAAGATGTATGCTAGTTGATAGGCCATATCGAACTTACAAGCATGACATGAATGAGGGGATCAGTAGTTTCCGAGAAAATCGACAGAAATGAACTTTTGTCAACAATCATTGATAGCTCTGTTGGAACATTATTTATAACGAAATTTATGTTGTGTATACGTAAAAAATAAAAGTAAATAAAGCTCTTAGTTAAATATCAAATCATGTCTACTTCTAACAGTGATACAGATACTTCTTTGAGACCTAATACTTGTAACAGTTATGAACACACTACTTTTAGATCTTGCAAAATTTGCTTATATTAGTTAGATTTTCATCAATAGTTGTGTATCTTTTGCAAAACTAGAAATCACAGAAAAAAATTACAGAGTAAAAAGAATTTCGTATTGTAGCTAGAATTCCATAATATCCACCATTTTGATTAGTTCAAAAGTACACAGTTTAAATTGTAGTATACATATATATTACAAATATGACAATATGTAAACGGTGCACTCAAAGTGATTAATTATTAGAAACATTGGTGCAGTTTTATTGTACGGATCCACAGATTGTAAAATGTACGGAAAAATTTGATGAAGTCTGTAATTTTCCAATTTTATGTCGAGAACAGAACGCAACAAACCCCTGCCTGGATTCTAACCCATTCCTACTACTTATACTATGGACCCGTATAGTAAAACTGCACGACACAATTGAACGGAAATAAATATATAACACGGAATATATTCTTTTACTTTAAAATACATTAAGAAGAAAGAATAACATTACCTGGGAAGTAGCATGTCAGGGAGAAAGCATCTGTAACAGAATATGGAATATTCAAATATCTTTTCTTCTGATAAGCCGATCACGAATTACTACAATTTTGTGTAAAAGTAAGAAATTAGATGCTTTAAGTTATTTTTCTTTCTAATTGTTCTAATTTCTGAGCTGTAATGTAGAAATATGATTTTATTTTTAGATTCTGATTTACGAGAACGTTAATGAAGTGGGCTTCTAAGAACCAAGTGTACATATTCTGTATAATGACAAAACGAAGTTTAAGACTTCGAACAGTCTGATACGTTTTAAAACAGTAAAGGAAAATTCTGTATTCGTGAGAACACCGCACAGTAAATACTATATATTCTACATTATAATTAACGATTAAAGTGAAAAAAATGTCCAAAGTTGACACATACACCAATCGATAGATCTTCTAGAGCTGAACAAAATGAAATGGTGAGTATAAATCCTCATGCGTATTTTTCAAGAAAATAGAGGAAAACTGTTTCTTTGCAAACAAAGGTGGACACTGCAAGATATCCACGTCAGCCGTCGAAATGAAATTGACACTAAAGTACTCGAAGTTTCCAATACGAGATCAGCAAAATCACAATACGCAGTATGGTTAAGAATATATATGGGTGATTCTCAAACTAGGGGGAAAATGTCTCCAGTTAATATATTTTAAACCAAGGACACTAATTGCTCATGAATTGAAATATATGTGTAGTTCAGTTCCTTCAACAATGCCATGAACATTTCTTCCTCAAAATGTACTATTTGTAGAAAATAGTTTGGTACGAAATTTAAAAGTAAATGGAGAATGTCATTAGTATGGCTGTGATCAACTACATTTTCACGGTTTTTTGTTGTTATAAAGTAGCTGTTTGTATCCGTATTCCTCTGAGATTAAGCGACAACTTTTAGGCGATGTTCAACTTTACTGAGCTTCAAACATAGCTTCGAGTCAATGTATTCTTCTTTTACAGACTAAAAATTTTGTTTCCATATCTGCAGTCGTCAGCAAAGGCGCATTTTAAATTGATATGCCGTTCGCTGGAAAGAGAAATATGACCAGGCAACCGTGCGACTAGAACGGTTTCGTGTGTCATTTGTTGGTCAGTTCAGTTGGAGGGAAACTGTTGCCCAAGATAGACATTACATAAGTATTTGTATGGTTTTCCGGCAAGGTGGCAAAATAGATTGTCAATAGTGTGGAGACTGTGGAAATCAAAGTATTTATTAAATCAGTGCGATATTGTTTCTGTAAATCAATACATTATGAACTTAAGGTATGCAAGTAATGTATTTAATAATATGTGGTAGGGGTTGTTGTACAAGCTCGATTAAATGCAATTTCGTCATTAGCATGGAAATTTTGGCGTTAATTTATATTCTTTTGTAATTTATTTAATTTGAGGTTTATTATTGCTTTCCTGAGAGTATTATTTGTTTTTTTAAAATAAACTTGCCTGGTTACGTGATTCACAAATGACTGACAGGCACGTACCCAGAAATTGTTTTTGGGGAGGGTCCAGAACTTTACCTGCGGATTCTAATTCATAGTAGGAGTTTAAATTACATAGAAAATATTGACTAAATTTTAATTCGATGAATTTTAATTTTCAAAACTAGCGGGATCAAGAGAGAGGAGTCAAAACGGGCAGTGGGGATTATACTCAAAGAAAACCATTTAGGTGTTTTCGGCTTATATCTGAGTTTTCTATAAAAGCTTTTTTCTATTAGCACATGACAAAGGATCTCTGTTTGCTTTGTGTTTGAGTTGTATTAAAGAGAATTAAAGGTTAAGGTGTAGTGTGCATGTAGCCAGTGAATTGCGCACTATGTACTATACAAAGGAGCATTTAAGTACCTCGCAGGAAGTTTCTTTCAAAATGGCTTAGAACTTTGATTTGATATTCTAATGTATTTCATACAAACCCTAGATGTTAAACACATTTTATTAAAATCTATGTAGAGTGAATTGGAAGTAATTCCTTTTCTAGATCAAATTACAGAAATAAATAAAACAGATGCCCTTAGTTCAAAATCATCGGGAAGATGATACTAGATCTATGTAATAGCTAGTAGCATAAATTTAATTACATGTGAGGTGGTATTTTGATTTTAGAAGATCATATATGCGTAAGTGCTGGGAATATGTTTTCCAAAGAATTATAAAATACATTTGCGTACCATACCGTGGTACATTTATTGAATATCAAGTTCTTGCGGACAGCAAGAAATAATTACCGAAGTGGCAGTGAGAAAAACAAAATAATAAATTGTGACCGATACAATGACTGTTCCTAAGAAATTTCGCTACTTGATAACTTGACTCCTGAAAAATGGACAGTAAAAGCCATACTTAACCCTTAACAGGAAATATGTGTCTGTCAGACACGTATGGTTTTTCTTTGTATTACATTGGCAACACTGATTCACTCAATATATCGGTTTTCTCAGTACCTTCCTATTATTTAACATTACAAATATGTTTTTTTTAAAAAAAGATATCGCTTTATACATGTTCGTGTCCCACAGACACATTTCCTGTAAGCGAAGAAAATAGCGTTTCCTGTTAAGGGTTAAAAGCCAAAATGAGAAATACAAACCAAAAAGTATAAAAGAGCGTGTTCCGAAAAATTAATTCTGATGAATGCCAATGTAAATTTTGAACGTTTATAGCGAGTTTTATTAATCGAAGAACCTTTAACACTAATCATCTACTTTCTGATAAAACTTTAATAGATAATACAGTTATGATATATGTTTAAAAATACATATCATATTAGATTAGTGTGTACAAACAAAATAAGGGCAAATACATGATGCTAAAATAAGAATGTCTCTGGAACTTTGGCCAAAAGCCCATAGTTTCGGAGATTTGGGCTGCCGAAAGCATGAAAAAATGAATTTTAGAGATCCCTTTATTAAACAACTATCCAACAAAATGAGTGCGTCTTAATAAAACACTTAGGAAGTTCTACAGATTATATTTAAAAATGCATGTTTCAAAACTGTTCGATGCGTGTACAAGAGGTTCCTGCAACAATAACCAATAATGAAATACTTTTGGTTCATCATCCCTGTGGGGAATCCCTTGCGCACACATCGCACAGTTGGAAAATCGATTTTTAAATCGAATTGGTATGGGCTCCTAAGTGATTTATTAATCAGCACTCCGTATGTTTGATAGTGTTTAAAACATAGATCTCTGAGATACATTTTCCCACGCCTCAGGCAGCCTATAACTTCAAAACTATGAGATTTTGGACAAATTTTGTTTCCTTGTTTTTAGATTAAGTATCTCCCCGTATATTTTTTTACGTCTTAATATCAAGCTTTATTTATTTCTGATTTTGCAAATAGTCGTAGTAAGAAATACAGTTTCTAATTGGTTTCGGTCATGGGTGTGAATTTTTGCTGTAATGTTTAACTTAAACTTCAGCAAAGAAAAATAAAAATTACAACACAAATTGACACGTACGACCGTAATTAACAAAAAAAAAAAGATTAGATTTCTAACTATTACTATTTGCAAAATCATATAGCACACCACTTTCTATCGGCTATTGTGTGTACTTTGTCATTAGCATGGAAAAATGTCATTAGCATGAATTAATATTTCACGGGAAAACAAATAGTTTTTTTTTTTAAAACTAAAGTTATGCTGATTAAGCTCTGCTTAATATCAAAACATACTTCCAAACTGTATCTGAACTTACTGAAAGAAAATGAATGATATTTAAAAATATATATTTTTAGCACTTTTATTCCTCAATGTTGCCGCTAATTTGAGAATTTTCCATATAGCATATAAAGTATGATTAACTCTTAAAGTCTTTCTTTTGTATACTACATTTTTCAAGAATGATACATAATAGCTAAGTGAGATACTTGAGATTAAATTCCCATTTGTAGTTTTTGACAAAGTCGAGAGCGCCAAAATATACTTACTACTTTATAAAGTGCCTAACCTTCGGCTATTGTATCCCAAGAAAACGCCCCTTTAAACAACGTAGGAATCTCCTCACCTCCTCTTTAGATTCCTTAAAAACTAAAAATATTTACTTTTGGCAATTTTTCTGTCGATTAGTACCGGAAGGTTACAATCATGCCAAATTTCATTGTTCTGATTCTTTCGGAACTGCCTAAACATTTTGGGTTGTAGAATACATCCCATATGAATAACATGAGAAAGATTTTTCAGTTCCCATAAAACCCTATTCAAGTTAGAAATTTTTATTTTTTGTGATTTACTTAGGTAACGATAACAAGAACGTACAGGCATACCGAATTTCAAGTTTTTATTCCAGTTCTAAGTCTAAAATATAGATTATAGGTCCAAAAATGTCCCATTTAAATAACATGGGGAATTTCTTCATTCCCCCTTTAGACCTCTTAAAAATTAAAAACATTCTCTTTTGGCAATTTTCCTGTCCGTAGTACCGAAAATCTATAATCATGTCAAATTTAGTCATTGTAGTTCTACAGGAAGTGCTCAATAATTTTCGGGTGTAGAAGGTGGCCCACATAAATATCACGTGCAAGATTTTTCAGTTCCCCACAAAACCACTCTAAAGTTGGAAATTATTATTTTTGGTGATTTATTTGGGCAACGCTAACGAAAACGTACAGGCATACCGAATTTCAAGTTTATATTCCAATTCTAAGTATCTAAAATATGAGTTTATAGATCCAAAAAAGTCTTTAAATAACATGGAGAATTTCTTCATCCCCCTTTAGACCCCCTAAAAAATTAAAAGTATTCACTTTAGGCAATTTTTCTGTGAATTAGTCTCGAAAAGCTAAAATCGTGCCAAATTTCAACTTTCCACGTGAACCGGAAATACCCCTTAATTTTATGACAATCAGTTGATGTAGTTTTATATATAGTGATTATATTTGTTATTGTATGTGTTCTTCTAACTGTGACACACCTACTCCTAACAGTGACGCAGATAACCTAACAGTGTCACACCTCTTGTTTGTATTCATCTAACGGTGACGCACATACTCCTAACAGTGACGCAGATAACCTAACAATTGCATACGTCTTCCTCGCGTGACGCACATACTATTTGAAAATGTACGAAGAAAATGTATTCAAAAAAGTGCGAGACACGAGATAACTCTTAGAACATACACATAAAGTGGAATAAATTACAGAAGTCGCTTATTATAGATATCATTACTGAAATTGCTACAAAGTTGCAACAAATAAATTGTTTTCACATACATGAAACATCAAGTAGAGACAAAACTGTTTATAGGTAGTTTCTTTTTCTGATGGTGCAACACAGTTTGAAATACCTTCAAACCTTCAAGACATTCACAATTTCACAGTTAAACATAAGGAAATCTTCTTTTAGACTCGGTCACATACAAGTTTCCTTCACAACCAGTGATCGATTATCACTCGCAGAAGATAACTGGGAGACTCATATGTAAGATCCAATCTGAACTTGGCAAATGCTCGATGTATCAGGAGAATCAGGACAAGCATTTGTTGTAACTTAGTGACAACGTTTTGAAAGAAATTTGCATACTATTTGACATTAGGTTTTAAATCCAAAAATAAAGTCTGATGACGTATGATTACATTTGGGGGGCTGCTGTATTGGCTATAAAAGACCAAAATGCTTGCGAGTTAGTTGTCGCTCGGTCGTTGAGATACGTTTTAAGTAGAGTTTATATTGTGTTTTAAGCACATTGAATACAATCACAAGATAATTGGAGTAAAATACGTTGTTTATAATGAAATGAGTATCTTCTTAACTTTCAGTCTTATAAGTTCATAATCAAACAATTTGCGATACTTATTAACGTCCTCAAACCTCTTCGGTATAACTATGAAGATACCATAGATGAAATTGCCTTATATTTCTGAATCTAAGAAAAGGTTTCCGCCGCAATTTCGTGCTCAAATATATGGAGTTATTGTATCTTGCTTTGGGACATAAATCTTAGATCCTGTATTTTGGAACTTGAGCCATTATTACGATTTTATAAAATAAAAAAAGAAATTAAAGCTGCAATATATTACCGAGGTAAACACCATGCATAATATTGTAAACAGATACTGTTTTTAACTTGATGTGTGATACACTTGCAGGCATAAAATTGAACATACTTGAGAAATTACAGTGGTAGCCAGCATAGCGGCTATCGTGTTCACTATACTTAACATTACTTATGGACTGACTTCCATAACAGAGGGAAGCACTGAGTTTCATCACAGCATTTTCATTTTTATTGAACTTTGTTCTTGATTTGTTGATTTTTTTGAAACAAAGTTCAAAGTACAATACTAGAAGCACTCCAGCACAGATTTTAATTAATTTTGGAATGTCACTGCACTATTATCTATCACAAGTACTTTGTGTTTTGTTTTACACTAGGAAACTGTATCTTATATATAAAAGAGAACGCACAAATCCTTTGTTCCCTCATCACGCTAATACGGCTGAACCAATTTCTTTCATTTTTGGGGGGTTATTAGGATTTGGACCCTAGATGGTTTTTATCATATCACTTTAATTTTCAATTACCAGTGTCTTGAGATAATTGACCATTCAAGTGTCCATAACGTACAAATCCTTTGTTAGTTCATCATAGGTAAAAATAAACGTATTTATATGCAACCCGCATGACCGTGTCACTCGGCGGGTTAACATAAATGGCAGGCGATATAATGTTAACATTTACTGCAATTTACTATGGTTTTTATCATATCACTTGAAAGCGAAAAAGTAAAAATTATCTAAGTAACAACGTTTATTGCGTTCCGGGGTGACCGCAGCGAAGCGGGGCGGGTTAACATAAATGACAGGCGATATAATGTTAACATTTACTGCAATCTTCTATGGTTTTTATCATATCACTTGAAAGCGAAAAAGTAAAAATTATCTAAGTAACAAAGTTTATTGCGTTCCGGGGTGACCCCAGCGAAGCGGGGTGAACGCTGCTAGTATCAGAAATTAAATTTTATTTAAAGCCGTCACTACACAAAATCTACATGCAAAACCATATAGTTTATGGATATATAGAATTCTACAAGCAGTCATCGAACTGAACATTCGTCCATTACATATTTTGATGCTTTTCACTTTAGAAACACTTTCGCTCATATCACTTTTTAAATTCGATCGACTACAGGTGAAAAAAAATATAGTGATTGTTAAAAAATGATCATATTCGTGATTTCAAGGGATTTGCACGTTTCATAACCTACAGATACAAAGAAACGAATCATTGGATGTTTACCGGTCTGTTTGTTACGATATAAATATGTTCAGTTGCCTAGAGGTGATATGATACGTTAATCATATCACCATTTAACGTGTCGAGACCAAGATTGTAAACTTAAAATTTATATAAGATTCTGTAGAAGAGTTTTTCGAATTTTCTTCCTACACCCAGAAATGAGGATAGTTTTCTGAAGAGTGAAAATCAAAATTAGCTATTTTTTCCTATCGCAAACGGCTGAAATGAATTTGTTCATATTTCATAAATCAGCGTTTTATTAACAACCAACCTGCAATATAGTATAGATCACTTTTCTAGAATACAATTCCGAACAGTAGTCTACTCTTGAGCGTTGGTTATTTATGAACGATTTTCTCAAAAACTACTCACGCTATTTTGTTCATAATTCATTAATAAATGTTCCATTACTTACTCTTCAATAAGGGTAAAGTAATTTTTCATCAATAAATCCACAAGGAGTAGTTTACTGTTTGGGTGATTTTATTTTATGATGATTTTCTCAAAAATGACTCAGAGATTCTGTTCATGAATCACTTTAATTATTTCATTAGTATTTTCTCTACCATTTAAAAATAGTTTTGCGTATATCACGTTTCATTAAGATATCCATGAGAAGTGGTTTGTTTCATATGGCAATTTCCTCAAATACAACTCATAAGATATTTTTTTATATCTCGTAAACAAATATGTCAGTAATAAACCTCTTTTATCTAGCACAAGTTATTTCCAGGATAGTAAATGAGCGAGCTTATTTGAATTAACTAATGTGAGTGCGTTCGTTTTTCGTAAGTTTTATCATTAGATATCTCACTTTCAGAAAGGTGAGTACGAGTTGAATTTAGCTCGAAATCTCGTTAATAAATATGTCAATAAAAAATTCTAATATCTTGCATAAGCAATTTGATTTCTCATGAAAAAGTCCACAAAGAGTAGTGTACTTTTGTGGCAGAGTTTTCTTCGAACGAAATTTTTTCGAAAATATAATGTTGTTCCCATTTCATAAATAACTGTTTCAGTAATACATGCAGCATAACATGATTTAATTCAAGAAATTTGACTGAGGAAGTTTAGTTCAGTACCTTCAAACCTTCTTGCATAGTAAATATACATCCACTTCGTATTTTCGTTTTCCCATTTGACATTACAAGTTACTGCAGAGAGTTAATTTGATCAATCTCAACCGTTAACTTAAACCATTTTTTAAAGTCTTTATTATAGTAAAGAAGATTCTATTTATGGTAAGAGTACATGTAAGTTGGACACCACTCTACAAGCGTAAACCTACTTGTGTCTTGGCTCCTTATATCTTGGATCAAGCTTTCGGCAGCTATGATCATGATAGCTCGTCACATTTGAGGGATTAAGTCCCTTGGCGATTACATTTCCCGGGGAACGGGAAGGAAGAAAAGAGTGAAGAAGGAAGCGACTTGGTACCATTATATGAGGTAGTATTCCTGCATTTACTTGATGTCGATGAAGAAAATCTCTCTCAGATACCTGACTGGAAAAATATTTTACACTTTTTCGACTGAGTGTCTCCATAGGAAATCGAATCTGGGACCGTTCGCAGCAAACGCGGCTCCTATTTTGAAACTTCATTTTAGTTTAGGGAAGTGGTTCATCTTCTAGGTTACTTCCAGACTCCTGTAAATTTCGAAACAGTTATTTCTATTAACAAAGCAACAAGTCCTAGTATATGGCCAAATATAAGAACACCAAAGGTAGAAACTACATGTAGTAATTTCAGTCTAGTTGGTTTTGTAGATGAACAAGAACGATTCTTGCAGTTATACTTATTTGTCGGCTTCTTAGCATCGTCTTCCCACTTAGAAGGTAAACCAGCATCAACTATTCGGGTGACTATAGTATTCATTCTTTCGTAAAACGGAAAATCTCTTGATACACAGAACATGCTCATCCCTAATCCAATAGATTCGTCGAGAATATTGTAAGAGTTATTTTCATCATTGATAATCCAATCTACACTTGATAATGCAAGAGAGTCATTCCTTTTAAATTGCTCATATGCTTCTCGACCCCTTGTAACAATTCTAGCGCTAGTGTAAAGTTTTCGTAAGTGTGGATCAATGGTGTCCTTAATTCCATTTAGCATATGTTGTCTGGCAACGAGTGTTATTTTTGCTGCAACAGCATCCTCAAATGTTCTTATTTCTCGATGATATTTCGAGTACAATGTAAAAGATAAAATCAAACCTTGATACAAAGTAGCAATAATGAGTGAAAATAGTACCCAGATACAGAAAAATAACCTCTTCGAAAGAATTGTTGGTTGGCCTACTGATATTTGTAGCAAAATTGAGAATAAACTAAGAAATGTTTTCACTGGATCAATGGAGTAATTGTTAAAATTTTTAGTGAATGTCATTATAATTTCCATTACCATAAATACTGAAAATATCATTAACCATGTTTGAGGTTCGAATGGAAATACTAAGGACATCCAACGAGGAAATGGTTTCGCTTTGTGTACTAGAATTACACTTTTAAAGATGTTTAAAGGAAATGGATATCTGAACACTTGTATTCTTGAATATGTGATGCTCACAATATCCAACACAAGATCAGCTTTCCTCTGAATGAGATCTCCAAGAAAATATGTCCATGATCCGTTCGGAAGTAACCTTCCACTAGACGGTCCAGGTTTAGTATCTGTGAAGACAGGTGTAAAGTTCATGTAATGCACCAAAGCTTCCAATGTTTTTCCAAAGCTTCCACCATATATGAAGGAACTACTGTTTGAAATGGGTTTTATTTGTATCCTTGATCCTAATGATTTATATCCAGAGATTTTCAGCACTCTTCCATGTAAATTGCTGGTATCTAACAATAGATGAGCTTCTAGCCATGCAATGTCTTCCATTATATTACCAGAAAGGTTTGCAATATCAATTGTTTTCGTAAAAATGTCGAATGTTATTGCAACAAGATTGTTTCTTTTCTCGTGGTAAATATTCTTCGTTGTTTCTGTTACACAATTTGTGTGTGTAAACAGAACTGTGTTGAAAACATTGTTGAAAGTTGTTAAATTAAATATTTTTTGAGATATGCCTCTTATCTCTTTAAGGCATATATCAATGATGATGATGTATTTGGCTTTGCTATTCCACAAAGATAATCTTCCTTGTTCTTTAGTGTGTAATTCAAGTGATTCAGGCTCGCGAATAACAATTACAACCAGTGTGTTATCAGGCACAGTAAATATAGTACTTTTATTTAGTTGTAAATCGATTCCTCGAAAGACAGTTAAACTTTTCATCCCTTTCATTTTAAAACTATCTGCGTCAAATTTTATTTCGTCAACATTGATAATAGTAACGTCAGAGTAGTGTGAGTTTAAACCAGTGACAACTTGAATGACATATTTACTCAAAATACTGTTACGTTTATCCATATTGGATAGATATATGTTCTCAATTCTATTGACTTCTGTATTATGAAGAGTACATGAAGGTATTACAAAAATAGTGAATAATAACCAAATCCTCATTATAACAGAATGCATTGGCCCTGGAATAGAAATAGAAATATATGTAAATTTAGTTCTTAAAAGTAAAATGATTATCAATTAAAAATTGTAGTTAGCACTCAATTTATACTGCAGTTAATTAAATCGTATGTTTGTTTACATACAATAAATTGATTCATTTTCTATTTTTATACTATGAGAGAGGCATACAGAAAATTGCATTGCTTATCGTTAGGATATTTCTAGGTTGCATTTACATTGTACGTACAAGCTATTTGAACTAGGGATGGCTGGTGGAACCAGTTTTCGGCTCTGAACGGAAGCGGATTTTCGGATCCAAGTCTGGAACCGGTTCCCAAGATCCGGTTTCAGAACCAGGTTTTCGGATCCAGGTCTGAAACCGGTTCCTCGCAGAACCGGAACCGGAACTTTGTGGCCATCCCTACACTAAACCCGAGCTGCTGGCAGGCTGTGGTCAGTGTGATAGGTGAATTGGTGGAAGCGACAGGCAGGTGCCCAGGCGGCGGCCACTAGTCTCATTTTTCTAAACAAATTGGGTAATTGGCAAACTCATTGGCTAAAAAGGCAAACTCATTTGGCTAAACACAGACTGGTGGACCAAAAATTTTTCTGGTGGACACAAGCCGGTCTGGGCGGAGAGGGCACTAGCGCGTGGTCCTGTTTGCATTGATTTGAAGGTTAAATTTGTGCCTCCTTTGCGGGTCTTTGGGGGCTTTTGAATCCAGGTCTGGAACCGGTTCCTAAGATTCGGTTTTTCGGATCCAGGTCAGGAACCGGTTCTGAAAACCAGATCTCCAAGAACCGGAACTTTATGGTCATCCCTAATTTCAACCTCTCTCCTCAGATTTTTCATCTTCATAAAAATCATTTAGTTTTTACTTTCGAAGATGGTGGGAGACAAAGTGTGGTAATAGGTTAAAAATATCTAATTCAAGAATTGTATGGATTAAGTTTCACACACCATGGATTAAGTTTCAGTAGGCCTACATGCTCGCTTGGACAGAATGCCTTTCAACCGTACACAGATCAAGTTATCGTTTGAATATTTTTGTGAGATTTTTAAGAGACTTTGTCGAATTTTCTTCTTAGCCCCGAAAATAAGGGTAGTGTACTGGGGGATTAAATTCAAAATATAGAACTTGCCGGAAGATGGCTTTGACGAGTTTGTTTTATTTCAGAAATGAACATATCATTAACACTCGTATAATATGGTTTAAATATTTTTCACTACGAAAAATTGAAAGGGATACTTTACTGCTATAGGTAAGTTCTTCTTGGAAAGTTTTCCCAAAAACGACGTAGTAAAACTATAATTTAGTACAAGTGAATGATTTAGATTGAAAGATATAGGCTACAACGGTTAGTTTACTGTCGAGGATGGGTTTCTTCCAGAAAAGTTTCTCTAATACGACGCCAGTGATTTGGTTTATACTTTATGAATACTTTATACTATTCATTATTTCATTAATAAGGCTAGTATGTGGCCTAAAACCGTTGCTTATGAAAAGTTCATGAGAGGTAGTTTCCCCTTTTAAAAGGTGTTTTCTTTTTCAGACAATTTTCTCAAAAACTGCAAAACCGAATTTGTTCGTATTTCATGAACAAACATTTCATTTAATATAATATAATATTGTATAAGCTATTTCCTCTGGGAAACCTCAAAAGGAACACAAGTTTGATATATATAAAGGTTTGAGTAATAACTGTAGGATGACTTGATTTTATTTAAGAAATGGAAGGGGGAGAAATACTGTACAGTAATTCATTCCTTTTGTAAAATTGAAAATATGAGACGTGATTCTGACATGAACAATTTTAATTCGTTGAGTTCACACTTCTGCAAGTGAAAGAATCTTAAATTGTATGTATGCGTATTATGTATGAGCGCAGTAAGCGCTGATACGTAGGGGATGGATTTTAATACACCCTTGTAACTTTTAAAATAATGGACTACAAACGCTGCAATTTTGTACCAAGTGAATGTAGGCATTGTTTGATATACTCTGCGGTACCACAAGAATTACAGTGTCGCCAACCAAACACGATTTTTTAAAAATTTTGTTAAATGGCATTGCATCAGGTTATTACACATTTCAAATTTACATATAAAGCGAAAGCTTACAATATTACACTTGCCATGCTGTGTTGCAAACTAAGAATCATAAACACCCACATTTTGGGAAGGTTTTAAACCGTAATAACATAAATGAAGCGGATGGAGCAAATTACATCCAAAGGACTTTAGTTTCTAATACGAGGGCTATCCAGAAAGTAGATTACGTTTTCGTCTGTGTCCGCTAGGGGCGGGGCTAGCGCGGCCATCTTGGGGTCAGAGCGTTGCGCAGCTCAGTCGGCATCTAGCCGTGCTAGTGAGAGGTTCGTGCTGTGCTCCGTTAAGATACTGTGACGGTTTGAAATGTCTGCGTTAATTGAAAATCCCGCGAGCTGCGAGGTGCGTGCAGTAATAAGGTTTCTGACAGCAAAAAACTGTAAACCGATAGAAATCTATCGGCAGCTGTGTGAAGTGTATGGGGACAACATTATCACTGAAGGTGGAGTGCGACAGTGGGTCATAAGATTTAAAAATGGCCGAACCAATGTTCACGACGAAGATCGAAGTGGGAGACCCAGCAAAGTGACTGCCGAACTTGTCGAAAAAGTCGATGTTAAAGTCCGTGAAAATCGAAAGTTCACAATAACGGAACTTTCTTTGAGTTTTCCACAAATTTCGCGAAGTTTGTTGCACGAAATCATCAGCGAAAAGCTTGGTTACCACAAGTTTTGTGCAAGATGGATTCCAAAAATCTTGACAGAGGACCACAAAAATCAGCGAATGGCTGCAGCGTTGCACTTTTTGGACGCCTACAATAAGGATGGTGACTCTTTACTCGATCGCATCGTTACTGGTGACGAAACATGGGTGAAACACGTGAACTGTGAAACGAAATTGCAATCAATGCAGTGGGGGCACACAGGTTCTCCCCAAAAACCAAGAAATGCATGCAAACAATGTCGGCAAGGAAGATGATGGCGACTGTTTTTTGGGACAGAAAAGGTGTGATTTTGGTGGACTTCCTGGAAAGAGGCACTACAATAAACGCTCAAAGGTATTGCCAAACTCTGCAAAACCTCAGAAGAGCAATTCAAAACAAGCGCAGAGGAATGTTGAGCTCTAAGATCTTGTTGATTCACGACAACGCCCGGCCCCACACGGCAAATGTCACGCGTGAAGGTCTTGAATCTTTTCAGTGGGAGTTGTTTCCTCATCCGCCGTACAGTCCCGACCTGGCACCGAGCGACTTCCACCTATTCCCAGCAATGAAGAAGTGGCTGGCTATGCAGCGTTTTGATGACGACGAACAGCTGCAAGAAGAGGTAACGAAGTGGTTGAAGTCGCAGGCGGCCGAATTTTTCGACGAAGGAATTTCCAAGCTCGTACATCGCTACGATAAATGCCTTAATTTGAATGGTGACTATGTCGAAAAGTAGTATTTGTGTGTGGCTTTCATCTGTATATAATAAAATTTGTTTCCTATACTTTGTTGATTTTTTATTCCAAAACGTAATCTACTTTCTGGATAGCCCTCGTACTATGATCATAATATGATGGATTTTAAATGAGTATGAACAAAGTTACAA
Organism: Thermobia domestica; assembly: GCF_964235325.1. Lineage (NCBI taxonomy): Eukaryota > Metazoa > Arthropoda > Insecta > Zygentoma > Lepismatidae > Thermobia > Thermobia domestica. The sequence goes on along the minus strand of NC_137456.1, from coordinate 121,647,459 downwards.
AGTAGAAAATTTGATTTTTTTTTCAAATACTGCATAAATAAGAACCTCACCCCAATTGCATAAATGGTTTTCAATAGACTTGAATATCACAGTGATGTTCACAACAATTTGATATCTTTAATCGTTCTGGAGATATGGTAAAAACCGTTAAAGCTTGCAACACTGCTTAAAATTATGTTTGTTTCGGGAACTTGTAATTACACCTTCCAAAATGCATTGTTCTAATGTTATAGAAGCAAGACAAATAAAACATATTTTAACAAGTTCCCACACATAAGGCATTTTAAACCATTTATGAAATTGTACTCTTTGTTTCGTATCTCGTGAGTGATTGAGATATCAAATTGCTGTAAAATGCTTTATAATATTTATGAATATTGAAAACGTATTTGGATATGATACTTATTTAAACACTTCTTCGAGATAAAGTCCTTTAAGAAAGGTCAAATTTTTAATTTCTTGTAATTTTCTACTTGCTTGAAATACGTCATATGATAAACGTAGTATTCGACATTAGGGCACTTTGGGTACTTTGAATGTGAATTAACTCGTCTGTCTGACTTGCGTTATTGTTGTTGTAGAACCCTCCAAAATTCGATTGTTTTTCTCTGTTTGTGATATTGTAACGTCCTTAATTTACAATAGTGCATAACACGGTTGGCCCTTATGCTAAGTTTTCATTTTATCTGTAGATTTCAAATAACTTGACGTAGTGAAAAAAATTCAACTTTATATTTGATTGGCAATACTGTTAATCTTCTAGTACCACAGAGTATGCTAAACAATACCCCTCCGCTGTTATTTGCATGATACAAATTTTCAACGTTTTTTTTTGTTCATTAGTTTAAAGGTACACGGACGTATCAAAATAAATGTTTCACCCTGTGTACCAATCAATCAATCAATTTATTTGTCAATCTATCCATCAGTCAATCAATCCATCTATATACGTATATATACAGGGTGTTTCAAAACAACACCGACAACGTTCGCAAGGTGATTACTGACACGAAGGTAAGACAAAAAGTATAGACCAACCTGGGTGCAGAAATCCGTCACTTCAGAGCTATAGGCTGCCCAAAACATGAAAAAAAATGAACTTTAAAGGTCCATAGCTTCAATGTACAACGTGACCTACAGTGGTCGGATCAAGATTTCACTTAGGAACTAATATATACGTTATCCAAAAATACATGTTTCAGAATCCTGCGATACTCACGCAACAATTTTTATAGAGGGAGTTTTGGCTACGGGCATATAATTTGAAGTACTTGTTATACCTGTAAAAATTGTTTAGGGTGAGTGCTGCTTTAAACACTTTAGCCGTAACGTTTACTTATGACGTTAGCGTTACCAGTTAAGCCTAACGACATATAAAGTTTTCCACATATAAGACATCCCATTAAAACCAATCATTGTCAAAATGTACGCGAATGTATACTTTAATATAATCTATAATTTCAAGTAAAAGATGATATAAACAAAAACATATTTATAAAATATAGAACCATGAACAAACACTCAATACATCATATCAAAAACTATATAATTTGAATCTAAACAATCCACATAATACACTATTCTTTTTTCTTCTTTTAAACATCTTTACACTTTTGCTATGTGCAGGTATTTATTACGGCACTTACATCCCAACACCTTCCCCGGGTCTCCGCAAACATTTAACTCCTAAATTTTTTTTCGGGTCTTCGTAAATAGCCCTTCTGTACTTCTCGTTCAACCGTTGTGATGGGCAAAATAGTCACTGACATAGCTTTCCTGTTCTGAAGCACCTCGACATCCTAATGCTTCTGAGCACTAAGCTCCTTTTGAGCACGCAGCTCCTCCTGAGCACCAAGCTCACTTTAATCTGAGCGCACACAGCTCCTACTGAGCACTCAGCCCCTTTAAAAGCTCCTTCTGAGCCTCAATTGAGCACACAGCTCTTCTAAAAGCTTACCCTGAGCCATAACAAAGCACACAGCTCCTACTGAGCACTTAGCTCCTTAAAAGCTCCTCCTGAGCCTAACCGAGAACACAGCTCCTCTAAAAGCTCCTCCTGAGCACCAACTGAGCACACAGCTCCTCTAAAAGCTCCTGCTGAGCTTCCACTGAGCACACAGCTCACTTTAATATGAGCACAAAGCTCCAAACGAGCACACAGCTCCGACATCTGCATAGGATGTACGATTCTTCAGATATCACCTTTGGCTATATTCAGTCGAACTAAACTTTACTTATGCACCTATCCTCGCATGATCTTATCTGGGAGTCGTCGATCTTTTCCAAGACTGCGCCATTGTTATACCTGTATATTTAGACTTTGAAATTTATTTAGTACTTGCACTGTTCTCTGGTAACACTCTTGTACGTTAACTCCCCAAATAAGAATATCATCCAAGTAACAAGCTACTCCTTCCACATTTTGTACTACTGTATCCATAAATTTCTGAAAAATCTGAGCAGAACAATTAAGACCAAAAGGTAGCCTATGCTGCTGATATAATCCCCATGGCGTGTTAAATACTAAGTATTTTTGGGAATTTTCTTCTACTTCTAGCTGTAGGTAAGCCTGCTTTAAATCCAATAATACAAAGCAATTGGCATAGGCTAACCTATTAAGTAAATCCTCTATTTTCGGAAGCGGATAGCTAACTTTTTCAGTTATCAAATTAAGTGTACGCTTAAAATCTAAGCAAAGTCTAACTGTACCATTCCTCTTTTTAACTATTACCATTGGAGTAGCCCAATCAGATTGTTCTACCTTCTTTATTACTCCTGCTTTACACAATTTATCCAGTTCTGATTTAACTGGTTCTCTTAAGGAATAAGGTACATCATAGGCTTTTCTAAAAATAGGGGTAACATTTTGTCTGAGCGGTATTGATACTTTAAACTCCTTAATAGGTACATTAATTGAACCATTAAATACGTCATTAAATTGTACGAATAATTGATTCTGTAATGTAATCACCGACGTATCCTTATTCATTTCAACCTGCTTCATATCTTCCGATTTATTTAACATATTCGATAATTGAATCCTCCATTGAGGATACATCGCATCTAACCAACTTCTGCCTAATATGGGTTGAAACATATCATTTTGTACTATCATTATGGGCAATTCTCCAACATATTTTAAATACTGAACTTTAACCGTAGATTTACTTACAGTTTTAATAGGCGAACCATCCGCATTATTTAGCCGTCCTTGAAATGGTTCTATTGGTTTTCCTTTTAATACAGATGAAGTATGTCCTATTGCAGATACCGCAGCTCCTGTATCTACCAAAAATTCTACCAACTGCTCGTTACAATTTAACGTTACATATAATGGTTTCATATACATGGTTATAGTATAATACTGATCCTACCGACTGCGCCAGTGTTATACCTGTAAAAATTGTTTAGGGTGAGTGCTGCTTTAAACACTTTAGCCGTAACGTTTACTTATGACGTTAGCGTTACCAGTTAAGCCTAACGACATATAAAGTTTTCCACATATAAGACATCCCATTAAAACCAATCATTGTCAAAATGTACGCGAATGTATACTTTAATATAATCTATAATTTCAAGTAAAAGATGATATAAACAAAAACATATTTATAAAATATAGAACCATGATCAAACACTCAATACATCATATCAAAAACTATATAATTTGAATCTAAACAATCCACATAATACACTATTCTTTTTTCTTCTTTTAAACATCTTTACACTTTTGCTATGTGCAGGTATTTATTACGGCACTTACATCCCAACAGTACTCACCAACTACCTCCATAAAAATTGTTGCGGAAGTAACACAGGATTCTGGAACATGGATATTTGGATAGAGCAAACACTAGTTCCTAAGCGAAGTCTTGACCCGATTATGCAAGGTCCTGTAGTATTGGGGCTACGGTCCTTTAGAGTTCATTTTTTCATGTTTTCGGCAGCCTGTAACTCCCGAAGCCATTTGTACAGCCAGGTTGGTCTATACTTTTTGTCTTATCTTGGTGTCAGGAATCACCTCCCAAACGTTGTTGGTGTTGTTTTGGAACATCCTATATATATAAATGAAAGTCACTATGTTTGCGACTTCGCACCGCTTGAACCATCTGACCGATCTCGGTCAAATTTGAACATAGATGATGTACGGGCCTGGAAGTGCTTTTACCAATCACCATCTTCTTAAGGTTTCCTTGGTCTCCTTTGATAGATATCACATTGTGTAAATATATCAGTTAAATGAAAACTCTGTATCCCGCAATACTGCAAATTACTAAAGTCACTGATAAGCAGGGCCCGGATCTTGTTGACCTAAAATTTTCTAAAAAAAGTGACCTATAAAATGACACTAAAATTCCTCTAAAATGACCCTAAAATTCACAAAAATTGACCTTAAAATTTGTTTTTTAAAATGTTTATTTCGTTAAACATTGTCATTTTTTAATATCTATTAGATTTTAATTACCGTTTCTCACTCATTGTCAAGTTTTGTTTCAGTTAGTTGCAGTCTATTGATCAGTCCATTGTACGGCATAGTACGTACTGAAAGCGTCAATTCACTCCCGAATTGAAACTAGGAAACACAGAATAGAAGACTGCATACATGAGAATAATAGATAAAAATTCCGTTTAAAATCTTTGTACGTCTTCTAATCCATTGTTAGTTATTCACGTGATCACATCCTATGTGATCAATGATCTAAAATCATCTGTTTGGCCACCTACCATCCCTACCCCTACTCAACCAGCTACAGCTTAGTGTCCATTAGCTTCTTAGGAATGCAGTTTTCTACCCCAATAATCAGGAAGCAGGAAAAGAGATAATTTCGTTTTTTTAAAAAAAAAATCCGTAAACAGTGTTCATTTAAGATTTCCTTATGTAGAAGAAAAAGCATAAAAAACATAAGTGACCTGAAAGATAACTTAAAATATTAAAAAATGACCTGAAACTTCAAAACGGCAAAAAGTGACCAAAAGTTAACCCTAAAACAATATACTTTTAGTACCTTGAGTTGACGGATAACGTTTTTACATGAAGTTGCCTAGTCCTATGCGTAAGAGAAAAAAGTTGACTTGTCAACAAGATCCGGGCCCTGCTGATAAGTTTATTTCTTTGTTTTTCATCGATCTGGTGCGTCTGAGCAAGAAGTTTTTTTTTGTTAGCATCCTTTATCCGACTTCATCTGTTCCTCTTCTTACTATCTTGAGTTGAAACACGCAGCCCCTCGTCACTTCCATTTATAATGCTGAGACGCTACAAAACAAATAAGGATTAATGCAAATGTTAATGTGGCACTGTGAAGAAAGCAAAAACTCACGTTTAAACTGACGATGCTGCCAGACATTGTAGTAAAATCTCAACCATTAGAAAGCTTCACTGCCTCTTTAACGTCGAAGTAAGGAACGCAACATTCAGTAACACACATATTTGAGGTTTATCGGCGTCAGAAGAATGAACAGTTTAGCAATGGAATACATCGTGGACAAAACAGTGGCTTTTCTAAGAAAAAAACTCAGCATTGCCACATTTTGCGGTCATAAAGCAGTCATGAAGTAACTTCCGTAACGTGACTTGTCTCCTTTTCCCCCTGTTTTTCACGGACTTACCTCCTCCTTCCCCTGTAGGTGAAATCTTAGCATTAAATTTCTCAGTGACTAACCATCTTCTTACTGTGGAATTTAATCCATGCAAACTGCGCCTTTCTGGCTTCATAATTCTGCTGTTAGCTCATTTTCGACCATTTGTTGACTTACCTCCTTTTTCTGTGTGGTCTTCAATTCATAAATAACAGTACAATAACATCAACAAGTAATTATATAAATATTTCATCAAAAATTTTCTATTTCAGAAGGTTCGAAGTTGAGTAATACTCGTCAATCAATAATATTCAGACAACAGCGAAAGACAATGAAGAATTTGATAACAGCGAAAAACCACGAAGAATTTGACAACATGGAAAGACCATGAAGAATTTGACAACAGTGAGAAACCAAGAAAAATTAGACAACAGCGAAAAACCATGAAGAATTTGACAATATTGAGGAACCATAAAAAGACATCAGTCAAATGAACCTAGTTAAATAATTCGATTGTTTCAATAGATTTGGTAGATTCAGCGTGCATGAAGCTTTCGGTAGAAGTAGTGCTAGATGGATTTTGTGTAGCGTAATTAGCTTCTTGTAGCCGTTGACTTATAGTATTTAATGTAGGCTGTAATGTAGTTTTAAAATATATGAAGAGTTGCTAGAAATGCGTATTTTGCATGCAATAAAAATATTTAAAAAAACTTGTTATAATTTGGAAATGTAGAAGCTTGTAGTATTAGAATTTCAACGTGCGTGGAGAATATAGAAAAATGAAAATCTTTGAAATCTTTGAATTTTACGTCCCACGATTATGCCGGTTAGGCTAAAGGAGAATATAGAAGTAGGTAGGCTGAACTTGATCTCATTTTGTGAAAATTTACCCTTTTTTCCAGGGCGTCCTGATACGAAGGACTCAATTTACCGGTGTCCCACGACACGTGATGCCACCCGTACCGTCCAGCTATGGATAATCGAACACCCTGAAAACCCGTTCTCTTTTACGACCCCTTTTTGGGGATGTACTCGTTCTCTTTTCGACCCCTTTTGGGGGTGTATTCGTTTTCCTTTTGACCCCCTTTTTACCCTTATTTAACATAAGACTATGCACCCATATTACAATCAAAAATTACACCATGTATTGTCCAACTATGGAAAATGGAATACCCGGAAAACTCGTTGTCTTTTAAGACCCCTTTTTGAGGGTATATTCTTTCTCTTTTACGACAACTTTTCAGGGATGTACTCGTTCTCTTTTATGACTCCTTTTTCGATGTTGATAAAAGAGTATGAATGGCGTACTTGTTCTCTTTTACGACTACTTATTTAACATACCAAAAATTTACATAAGTATATACACTCATATTCCAATCAGAAATTACACAGAAACTACGAACACATACTTTCGCAACCCCTATGTAACATAACAGAACAGATAAAAGTGTGTGGCAAATTTTTGCCACCCTCTATGTAACATAGCAGAGATAATAAAAGAGTATGACCACCTTTTTAACCATTATATAACATAGCAAAAATTACACAAGAAAGGCTATTAACATACTGTAACAGAGAATAATGGGGATGTATTCGTTCTCTTTTTCAACCTAAGGTTAAGACATATAATAGAAATTTCAATCCCTATATAGCATAGCAGAGATTAAAGAGTACGAACACACATTCCAACACAATAACCTTTAAACCCCAATTTATCATATAAGGCTGTACTCGTTCTCTTTTATGGTACCTTTTGTCAACTCCTAATTAACATATCAGAGATTATAAAATACTGTGGCCTTTTTTCCAACTCCTATTACCAAATTCTAGAAGCACTGTTTTAAACCCCTATTTAACATAAAAGAAGGGACTGTTTTTTGCAACACTTATTTTGATCATGCTAAGTTTATGTGGGATAAGCCCTTTTATAACAATTTTAACCAATTTGGATGAAACTCGGTATATATTTTCGAACATACTAATTACGACTCTAATATTTGTTTTTTACCTAGGTCTTATAGTTTCTGTGGGATACGCCCTTTTATAAAATTGTAATATTTTATTCATATATAACTCGTAAACAGTACAATATATTTAAATGCTGTTGGTACAGTTAGCAATGCAAACCAATTTTTGTGGTGCGAATTTCTAATTCAAAATTTAACTAGCTCAAAATTTTGTGATGCGAATATTTAGTTCAAAATTTAATTACCTTTTGTATTTCTAAAAGATTGTACCTTTTAGAAAACGAAGGAGAACCATTTTTAAAAATTTAGCTACTTTGAATATTTGTAGCGCGATATTTATAAATTTGAATTTTGTACCATTTAAATACACAAAGGAGAATTATTTTAATGTGGTACAATATTTTTAAATTTGCATATTTATGTACCAACAAGAAAAATGTATTAATTAAATAAGCATAGAAGAGCCATTTTAACTAGCTTAGAATTTTGTACCTTCTTGTTCCACCAAGAAATTTTGTGATATTCAAATAAACGAAGGGATAAATTTAGGTGACCTATTTAGTTTTGGTGCAACATTTTTAAATTTTGTACTGTTTATACATTTTGTACCACTATTTAGTTATGGTGATTTTTTTAAATTTAAAATTTACATAAGTCAAAAGTTTATACTATTTTGTAACAGCAAGAAAATATTTTACCATTTAAATAACCGAAGAAGAATTATTTACTTCTGCTGTAATATTTTTAAATTTAAAGTTTACATTATTTTGTATATTTTGTACCATTTAAATAAGTAAAGAAAAGCTAATTTAACGAGTTTAATTTTTACCTTTTTATGCTACCAAGAAATTTTGTGCTATATAAATAAACGAAGGAATAAATTTGGTCGTCGTAATTAATTTTGTATCAACCAGAACAAAATTGAATTTAAATAAACGAAGAAATGCTATTTTACCTAGCTCAGAATTTTATATCCTTTTGTACCATTCAAAGAAACAGACGATTATTATTTTAAAAGTTGGGTGACCTATTTAGTTTTGTACCAACCAAAAATTGTATTATTTAAATAAGTTAAGAAATGCCATTTTAACAAGCTCAGATTTTTTTTATAATTTGTGCTACTCAAATAAATTGAGGAATACAAATTTGAGAGCCTGTTTATTTTTGTACCAACCAGGAAAAAAAATAAATGTTAGAAAATAAAGAAAGTCCATTTTTAATCTAGCTCAGAATTTTATACCATTTTGTATTATTCAAATAAACGAAGGAATAAATTTGGGTAGACTATTTTATTTTTGTACCAACTGAAACTGTATTAATTAAATAAGCAAAGAAGAGGCATTTTAACTAGCTTAGAATTTTATATCCTTTTGTACCATTCAAACAAATGAACGAATAAATTTGAGTGGCCTATTTATTGTTGTACCAACCAGGACAAGAAGGAATTTTTAAAAAGTAAAGAAGGTCAATTTTAACTACACAGAATTTTATATCATTTGGTGCTACTCAGATAAACGAAGGAATAAATTTGGGTGGACTATTTATTTTTGTACCAACCAGAAAAAATGCATTATTTTAGTAAACGAAGAAATGCTATTTTAACTAGCTACAATTTTATATCCTTTTGTAGCTTTCAAATAAACGAAGGAGTAAATTTGAGTGGCTATTTAGTTTTGTATCAACCAGGGAAAAATGAACGTTTAAAAAGTAAAGGTCTATTTTAACTAGCTCAGAACTTTATACCATTTTGTACTACTCAAATAAACGAAGGATTAAATTTGGGTGGCCGATTTATTTTTGTACCAGCCAGAATTGTACAAATTTTGTACACATATTCTTGGTGATACAATATGGTATAAAATTTAAAAATGTCGCTCTATTGGTAATAAAAGTGGCTTAATGTTAAAAGGACTCTCCTTCGTTTATTGAATAGTACAATTTCTTTGGAAGTACGAAAATAATACAAAATTCAAGGTGCTTCCATTCACACAACAAAACTAATTTTTCTGGTTTTTAGAAAAAAATGTACAAAATAGAGAAGGTCCATTTTTTAACTAGCTCAGAATTTAACCATTCTTTACTATTCAAATAAACGAAGGAATAAATTTGAGTGTCCTATTTAACTTTGTACCAACGAGAAAAATTGTGTTATTTAAATAAGCGAAGAAATGCCATCTTAACTATCTCAGAATTTTATATCATTTTGTGCTACCCATGTAATTCTCATAAGGCTCATAGTTATGCGGTTTCAGTCTTACGTTCAGTTATAGCTTGACACTTTATATAACTTTAATACTAAATGGAATGCAGAAGTCCAAAATTTGCCCCAAGCACAAGTAAAATATTTGAATATAAAACTACACTATACAACAAATTAATTACCTTAATTTTCCCATTATTTTCCATTAAAGAGCCTTACATAATAACCGGAGAAGCAGATAAATTTTGAAAATGGTCCTCTTTCGACTTTTTAAGTATTTTTTATAACAAACTTGGTATACGGCCCAAAAGTTCTTTCACAAACAAGATATTACAAATATTCGTTGTTTATTTCAATAAAATATTTTTTTCTTACTCTGTGGACAGATTTTAAAATTAAAATTATACAAATATTTTCTTGGTGTTACAAAATAGTACAAAATTCAAGTTTAAAAATGTCGCACCACAATTAAACAGCTCACCCTAATTTATCCCTATATACCGAGTTTCATCCAAATTGGTTAATTTTTTTTATAAAAGAGCATTTCCTACAATAACTATAAGACGTAGGTAAAAACAAATATTATATTCATAATCAGCATATTCGAAAACCTTTCTAAACCGGGATTCATCCAAATCGGTTAAAAATTTTATAAAAGGACGTATTTCACAAAAACCATCAGACCTAGGTAAAAAAAACAAATATTATATCCGTAATCATTATGTTCGAAAACCCCTATATACCGAAGACTTTAATCCAAATTGGTTAAAATTGTTATAAAGGAGCCTATCTCACATAAACTATTGACCATGGTGAAAACAAATATTATATTCGTAATCAGCATGTTTGAAATCCCCTATATACCGAGTTTCATTCAAATCGGTTAAAATTGTCATAAAAGGGTGTATCCCACATAAACTAAAAGAGCTAGGTAAAAATATATATGATATTCGTAATAGGAGCAGTTAAAAGTGGTTATCTGCTTTGTCGTAAAAGAGAACAAAATTATTACATAGGGTCATAGTTTTTCTTGTCTAAGCTTTAAAAATATGACATACTTTTTTATAAGCTCTGTTATGTTTGTAGCCTTTCTTGTGTAATCTCTGTTATATTACATAGGAGGAGGATGTTGTGAAAATATGCCATAGCCTTATATAATATGTGTTCGTAATCTCTGTGTAACTCTGATTGGAATATGTGTACTATAGTCTGATGTGATGTGATTTTAGGTATGGGGTTCGAAATGTGGGGACTAAAAAAGAACGAATACACCCCCAAAAAGGGTTGTAAAAGAGAACAAGTTTTCGGGGCATTCCATTTTCCATACCTGGTTGGTACGGATGGTATCACGTATCGTTTGACACTGACACTGGACAATTGAGTCCTTACTATCATGCGGGACCTGAAAGAAAGGGCGATTTTTCGCAAAATTCGGTCAGGTGACACCCATCTACTTATAGACATCACTTAGAATGTAGCACGACTAGGTATTGAATTATACAAGATAGAAAGTAACTTACATTCAGTATCAGTTCATCTTAAGAATGAAAAATAGAAATCTGCTTGAAGTAAATAGTTTGGGAATTATCTTATAATCAATAGAGTTGATTTACTGTCATAAAGTTTCACAAAACTCTATATTCCTTAACTTAATATCATAATATGTATTTATTATTATTTTTCCTTTATAATTCTACCAAGTTAATTTTATTTATAAATGGGGCCGCAATGGCTTAGTGGTAGAGGTTCATTTCTGGCTGCGGGCTCTCGCCAAGTGAACCTTGTGGTGGACAAACACCGTGTGCGTGAGATTTTCCGGGATATTCCCGTTTCCTTCCACTTTCTTCATCCCACCATTTCATTCTTTGCTCATCATCACCGTCTGCTTTAGCCTAGCAGGCATACCCGTTGGACGTAAAACTCAAAACTTTCATTTCATGTTTATTTATACATGTATCAATAATAATCAATATTTATTTATTCCTATACTAATGTTCGTAGTAATAGGCTCATTTTTATCCATATATTACTGTTAAGTATGATATTTCTCTTTTCAGGTATATATCTTTCTTCAGAAAAATAAAAAAAAATAAAAATAGATATTCTGGTAAAACTGTATGTTTTTATCTTTATAGAATTATTTATATTGAATGTTGTGTTTCAATTCTTGTAACCTTCATACATTGCCATGTTTAGGTTTATTATGTGCAAACGCTTTCTAGAGAATGAAATTAAATTATCAATTGCTGCTGTGCGCAAGATATTTAAAACTGATTGCGGACTGGATATAAAAGTGTAAATTTGCAGAATGCGGATTATTATATTTGCATAATTTGCTAATTTAATTCATCTCGGAGTTGTCGATGAAAGGAGCGAAGCCCTTAAGCAATACGCTTACAGCTCCATAATATTATAATTCCCTATTGTAAATTTTCAAATGAAGTGTTTGGAAAATCATTAAATAAATTTAATTCTCATTTGACTAATACTCCTTAAGGTCTAGAAATTACGATTCATTGTTTAAATTCTTCTTACATCCAATGCAAACCTGCAGTATAAATAGGTTTATCCGTTTAAGATTAAAGTTTCAGTTAAACTCACAACGAAAATATTTTTATTGATATTTGGGAATTGAATGCAGCATCTTGAATCCTAGAAGGTATTCGAGAAAAACCGGAAGAGGTTGTGACAAATGGGACATTCAGGCGGCCATTTCAAATTCTAACAAATGTATGTTTGATGAGGCACTGAGCGATACCCACAGACTGCTGGAAGCTTGCAACTAAGTGTGATCGGTGCAAGTCTGGCAATTTTCGCATCGTACAGGAAGAGGAGCATGCGAAAGTAAAGGTTCGACTTTATGTTGACAATAATACAAGCAGTAAGTGGGAAATCGAGGAGATATGTAAGCGAATAACTTATGTGACATCACTATTGTTGCGTATACGCATGACTTCCAGGATAGTGTTACCCTCGAACTGAAGTTCGTCTTCGAGTTCGTTGTCAGAGTTTGATGGGTCGACCCTTGGGATGATGGTAGACGGGAATGGCGGGGGTTTAGTAGCCAGGGTTGTTTTTGACGTGCAGAGGAATGATAACATTCGTGGCAAATATTTCGAAAGAAGCCTTATTTTTAACAGTAGTGAAAAATTGCGAATCTGTGGAATTTATGATGTAGCCTTCCTAGTTTTAACGACATCCGTGAGCGGTACACTTGAGAAGTATTTACGAAGTTATGATGTAATGAACTTCATGTTACTGTATTTAGGTCATAGTATAGAATGAATGAAGTATGTGGTTATGATGAGGTATCCTAATGAGCAATTGTTGAGATTGATAGATTCCAGTAGATCTAATGTAATCATCGGTTTCTATGTTTGAAGTCCCTTAAGTATTGTTTCGGCGCTGTGTCTTGACTTGATAGCGATGCTGTTTGATTGTGTCAGCATAGAGTTACTGGTTTCTTGGAGATCTGAATCTGGCGGAGACATTGGAAATAGGTATAGTAGATGCAGTTGAACTGTCCGATTTCGTTTGCTGTTTATTGCCTTTATCTTACTGCTTGACCACCTTCGCTGCCGTAGTGGAGGGAGTGACAAAGACAAGAGGTAAACCAGGGTGTCGCCCATTTACCGAGAGTCAAGCAGAAGCATGTAAGTCTGTCATCCTGGAGACCGTTAAAGTTTAGGTTGTTGACCGATGAATTATGATATGAGTGATATAATGAAGGTAGGACAACCCGTTTGGATAGCTCCCCTGACTCGATCCATAGAACCGACTGCCCTTGGCTTGATGAGTCTGACAGACGTTTCTTTAGAAGGAGGCAAAGAAAGAAGCCCAGGAAGACGAAAGGGAAGGATTTAACAAAGCTCGTCATCATATACTCTGTGGCGTTTCAATATGATAAAAGTTAGTGTATCATGCTGTTCTGTGCCGTAAAAATATGAATTCTAGACTTGTTACTTTTAAAATATAAATGTGTCAACAGCAATAAAGCTAATTATGGAATGTATAGATGATATGTAGCTTTATAATTTTAGTTGTTATATATATTTATATATATAAGACTGGCTGGCAAGTCACCTATCGTCAAATACTTGTCCCGGAATCGGCATAGTTGGTAACTCAAGACAGTGTTCAAATTAATGAAGGTCAATTCAATTTCAGCGAAATACTAACCTTCAATTTAAGTACTCGGATTTACGGAAGTTCCTGAAATGTTTTGTTTAATGTAAATGCAACAGGTTTGTAGAGTTGCTGTAATTTTATAACTAATTGTTTAGTAGCATTAATCAGCTTCATGATGTTGCTTTACCTTTACAATGGCGATCAGGTGTGTCCGGAAAGACCATCTTGTTCCTGAGTCTATTCAGCCAATACTACTATACCCTTTCATGTAGAGTAACAATAATATGTTAATATGCAATCTACTAGAGTCATATATTTGCTTAGCCTACGTTAAAGTGAGGCAATACAAATTCATTATTCTTATGTTATATAGTTATCCAAATATGTCATGATTTTTTTTACCCAGTTCCCGTATGTTAATAAAGCCTTTTATGTAATTTCTTGAAACGTATTTGAATTGGTTCTGAAACTACCGGATCAGTTTCTCATATTGGCTACTTGTTTGCTTAATTATAACGATTATTTACAAGGTTGTACATGCAATAATGAGTGTATGTAACAATAAGTATATACTCATATGAAAATTAGATTACATTCAACTGTGCCTAGATAAAATGATATGCCATATAAATATGATAAATTATTGCTTTTACTGTAGTCATATATATGACAAATAGCAACAAAGATTTATTGTTACTTATTTGTAGCTACTGTTTCTATCTGCTACTTTTCGAAAGCTGAAGCAATTCTTGTCAATTAATGAAATATTAAAACATGATTAATGTGTAAACCCAGAGACGTAATATTACAAACTCTTACAATAATACATATTATCCAAAAACCTAGGTATATTGTATATGGCTACCATAATTACTGCTAATACAGAATCATTATTTCACTTTTCTGTGTCAAGGTTAACATTAAATTTAGAATCAATATATTTGAAATCAGAAAACCCATACGGAACAAGGAAAACTTCGGAGTAAGGTACTCCCAATTAAAACATTTTTTTCTTAAAAAATATTTTCTTTTTAAAATTCCCTGCTACCCCTTAAACGCAATACTGATGTGAGAAGCTTCAAATCAAAATGCAGTAAGTCTATCCGATGTGCTTTTTGATGTTGTTTTTCTTTAAATCGCCCGCGTGAAGTAATCTGTGGTACCCATATGGTTCAAAAGTCATTATGTCACTGCGTAAAACGTCCGTGAAATACAGCATTTGATGCAGAAAGCGCTATGTTTACCGTGTTGTTCAGAACAGAACGCGCTATTTGACAATCCAGGAAAGTGTAGTCATATCAGCTCACAAGTTGTATACTGTATGAGTTATATCAGAATACTGTCTACTGTGGTTAGGAACGTTGTTGACATAACTTGGCATCTGTACGGCGATAGATTGACGCTTCTACAAAAGTCCATTCGATTTTTTTCCCGACGGATTCGGTGGTCAAAATAAAAACACACACGTTGTCCGTGCCTTAATCATATGGTTGCTGCGAAGTACTTTTATCAAGAATATTACTGTGCACTTTCCAGTGCGAGGGCATTCCTATCTCCCCGTCGACCGTTTGTTTGGAGTATTAGAAAAGTCTTTCCGGAAACATTTCGAAATTTTAACCCTAATAATTACAGTGCAATGAACAGCGAAGTTGGACTGTGAAAGTTCTAGGCGCGGACTTGCATTTGAAGGATGTAAAAGAATTAGGCGATTCCCTAGAAAAAATTACATACATCAGTTACATGACACGTGTGTTCCTGAAGAAAGCTTTGCACCAAGTACGTCCCGAGGTTGTTTTCAAAATGGAACCAACGTATAATTTTGACAACCTTTCTAAATAGTATGTGTCACCACTAAAACGAGGGATGAAGGTTGTCAGCGTATCAGATGCCCCAACACTACCCCTGGAAACCCAATCACTGATGCAAAGGAAGTTGACGTGGCAAATCATCTAAAAAAAAAAGCGATTCGGAGATCACTAAATACGCGAATCTGTGCTTTTGCTCTATGCGACTACTTGGAAGAGGAACTGGATATCGTATGAAAAACACAACATGAAATTGAGAGCATATTACTGCAGAGCATATTAATGTATACAAGTGTATTCTTATAGCAAAAGTTTATTGTTTTCAACTGGTAGTATGTATGTTTGTTTTATGGCGTGTAACCCTTTAACATTCACATACAGAGAGACAGAGAATTATACTTCTACATGCATCATACACTGTTGTGTGTACCTTTTTAAATGAAATATGCTCAAATATATTTTTGTATTTCATTTATGGAGTCTCAGATACATCATTTTCGGTGTGTTCGCATCAAAATCCACTTTGTCCAAAGTGTTTTTAAATATAATTCGGCTGTTGCTGAAAAACTGATTTTTCTAATCATTCCATTTCTACTTGTAGTACTTTAGTTAACATATTAACAGTTTATTTAGGTCCATGACAGTTTCGGAGCTATTAGTTTTTCAGCTCTTCAGATTTTTTTAAATTATGGACTCAACGCTGTTTTGCTATGGAGCTCCTCATATGTTATTATATTATTTGCCTCTCAATATTATGTTCATATGTTCAGAAAAATACTACCGTATCATATATAAAAATGAATATTTATTTGTAGCTAGGTATGCTTGGCCGATATACAAATCAGCATCGTTTGCTTGGGCACCTCCTAACTGTATTGAAGAGACAATAGTCTGAAATAGACTGTAGGCAATTTAGAACTTTTTGAAACGTATCGTAAAGGGGAATTATTGATGTTCAGGCGGGAACAGATGGTTTAAAATTTATGCAAAAATAGTCACATGAGCTCATATCACGAAGATGAAAGTCGGTATTTAAACTATTTTAGTTAAAACAAGTTGAAATACACACATAACTTTCATTCTAAAAATATATATACTGTAGGATAAGATTCTTATCACTCCAAGGAGATGGAAAGTGATTAAGATGTAAAAATAATCGACAATAACCGAGATTGGTGTCAAATTTATAGTTTTCGAGATTGCTGAGATGAATTATGATATTCTCGATGCCATTTAAATCAAAGTTTAGCTTCCATTGGTGTGTATGGGAGGGAGAGCCAAGACTTAGATTAGTAGCGAATCCATAGTATTCGGGGTTATTAAACTGATCAGTCACATTGCCGATGACATTTAAGTCAACTCATTCACGAACTTACGTTTGCTGGCAGAGACGGACTGGGCCGCTCGGATACACGGAAATTTCCGGGTGGGCCCTGCTCTCTGCAAATCGCTTAAGATATTGCTCGATTAGTTATAAGTAATTCAAAACTCCGTTCTCGTTCATAGCAACCACTAGGGTAATTAATGGATCCACAGTGCTAGCGAAGAGTGGGCACTGGGGAAAGGGTGCCCCCGTCAAACCTGTAGCCCTCTTTGTTGAACCAACCCAGCCTGGGTGACGAGAAAGTTTAATTTAGTTGCTGGTCTGTTATTTTGGAACGATGATTAACCAGTATCCAGTATCTGAACTCCAAAATCAGAGATCGAACATACATTTGAATCAGCCAGGAAAAAAAAAAAAACACACTTCAAAGTGATGTATATATTTTTCACAAATAAGGATTTTTGAGATTTCTGAAAGATTGTCGTTTATTCAGGTTCATTCTATTATCTTGGCTTTTCTCCCAGAGCCGATTTAGATTAGTTTTGACTTTATCTTTTATGACCTATGTCATACATTAACAGAAAATATATTATTACACATATATTACGAACACTACCACAGTAAATTGATATTAATACTACGTTTGAAAAATAAATTCGTCATTCATTCATGCACACACACAAACATACTGGACAGCTTATCTACATGGATGAAAATAGTGTAAGAGAAACCACCTATCTACAATTTGGTAAACATTTATTACATCCATTGGTAAAGAAGAGAAAATATAACATACATTCGTTAAAAAACATGCTATCAACATACATAGAAATATATCAATTCATATATTAAGTTAAATAATAGCTTTGCAATGATATACACACACATGTATACACACACTTGTTAAGGAAGAGGACAAGAAAAGAAAAAAATATAGAAATATGTTAGATATTTTCGCTTAATTTTGGAACGTGAGATACAAATCAGGAAATTTATTTATATTGTACAATATAGTAAATAATCAAAGAGCAAAGAACAACGAAAAAACAAAAGAAAGAAGAAAAATTTAGTTATGGATTATAGTGAGTCTTTATCTCTTACGTGAAAACTTTATAAAGTTTACGAGTCCTATCTCGTAAGTTGAGATGAGCGTTAATATCACACAACTATTAGGCACTCTTTATAGTGTGCATTTATTTCGTTCTATTTTATTTCCATATATATAATTTCTTCATTGGATTAAGTCACTAAATGGATTTGACACAAATTTCGTCTGTAGACGTACTCACAAATTAAATGTTTTCTCACTTTTGGATTCCAAAAATTGAAGTCTTGTCTCTATCATCACGGAGGATATCTTTCTCCTTTAGTTATTCCAATTACTAATTAGTTTCTACACCAGCTCTACGTCACTCGTTTATTAATTGAACATACCATCTAGTAGTTTATTTATAACACATATAAATACTGTATATATAAGAATTATTCAGTTCAACGGAAATTTTCGTTCGTATCGAGATCACTATCACTGAGGCGGAGAAACACTGTTCAAATTCTAGGATCTTTATATGAAGGGAGGATACATATATTCAATAAATATTTACATATTCAACTTAACGACCCCGGCAAATAATTTACTATTAGGTTCCAACATTTTAAAGAATGAAAACTTCCGACATTTCATATAATCAACTGATTATCGGAGCATAACCATAAAAATTCAAGTTCTTAATTATGCTATTTAAAAGTAGTCCTTTAATATACGAGGCAGGCACATAAACACTGAATGTATATATAAATGTATGAATCTAAAATGTTCATCCTACTTTTGGGCCCAAACTACTACTACATATATGAGACTGAACGGAAAAGAAAATAGAAATATTCGATAGTTCAAAGGAGACTCTACACGGATAATAATAAAAAAACGAGAATAAAATGTCGTAGTGTACCGAGCCATCGCTCACTCCTGCTGTGGGTCAAATACGATAGAAAACCAGTCCCTTGATACTCCACGTCGATGAATACCTCCAGGAATCATGTCTCAGTTGGTAAATTAGGTTCAAAAGCTATATACTGAATGATCAATATTTGTAAAGTTCAAAACTTGGGGGAAGGTTAAAAATTAAAAAAAAATCTTGAAGAAGAGAGTAGAGGAATAGGTAAGGAACAGAGAGAGAGAGAGAGAGAGAGAGAGAAAAGCGGCGCCAAAGGAATAAGCTAGAACACTAGAACTACAAAGATAAGTGGTGGAATTTCCACATACAAAATTCCATAGTCAAGTATTCTTTCATATGCCGAAAATTGGTTGGCCTACTAAATAGTAGCCTAAAATGAAGTATCTCCAACGCAACAGTAAGTCTGTGCCCTCAAGGGGATTTTCCCAAAGGCAAAACCTTTAGGGAAATCCCCCTCCTCGCTGTAATCTGACTGAGACTTTGGAGACTCCGACACTACCGGGAATCAACGTGGTGTCCTAATGTAGGATTTCTCAAATAAACAAATATCCGACACCTCAGAAACTGAGAAGAGTTCCGAGGAAAGTATGGAAAACTAGACTAAATTCAATGAAAAAGAAGAAGTCCTAATTGGGAATTTTCCAAAATAAAAAAAAATGTACTGACGAGTTAATAGAGCCAAAACATTATCAGTCACTACCAGTACGCAAGGGTGCGAACCTTGAGGCGTCAACTAATTTCAAAACACTAAGTCTACTAGAAGTAGAAGAAATGAAAATTCACAGGCACTGGGGATTTTCTGACGCCCTGGTACGGTATTACTAAAGTTTACTGTAATACATTTATTAGGTTATTTACTCCTATCTGCTCCGTCATCTCTACGAACAATGGTAACAGCCAGAATGGGTGACGTGGGAAAAAATCAAAGTTACAGGGTATTATCGTTAACGGAAGCCAAACACATATATTTAAACTGTGTAGATAACCGATATGTTCTATAATTACTTAGAAAATATCAAAATCGTTCACCACCCAAAAGCCATTCACGCTGTTAGAATACATGGTCAACAAGTATGCACTATTACACGGAAATTGATAGGCTACGAAATGTAAATATAGTCTGTCGATTACCCAAAACACACTTCCTCATATGACATTCTGATGTAAGGATTAGTACTTGAACCATTTATTATTACACATAAACATTTAATACATTAACGCGTGGCTAAGAAATACACTGGGTGAATATACGCATGGGTGTCCTATTATCTATTCACTCTTACTACCATATATATAGCATTACTATTATCATTTCTCATTTATACATTTATTTATTTTCTGCGACGTCGACTTAATTTTTAGATACCCTATATCTTGTACATATGCCCAAGACTATACAAAAGTCTCATTATATATTTCAAAACATATAGGCCACTATGAAATTATCGCGTACTAACCAGTACATAAGAAGGTGCACGAACCAAGACTCTCTTGCCACAAAATGCATACTATATTTCACTTCGCAATTTAAGAATTGCATATGTGTGCAGAGAAAAGCAATATTATCAACGATAACTTTATTTAAATTTGTTTATATCCCTATAACATCAATGGGGTTTATTCTGGTCAGCAACGAATAAGAAAGAAATTGACATTGCAATCTGGCAGCGGGAAAATAGCTTAAGAAATAACGCAAAGTTTAATTTTGTTAATATTTCGGTTACTGGACTATGTACAACATTGTGGTTTTCAGGAATGTTCAATTTTTAATCAATGTAGATAAATATCTAACTATATAGGCCAGAACTAGTCTTTGTTCATAACTGACTATGTAAAAAGGGCCATTTTCAAATTGACTAAATCGTTACAGTTTGCAGCAACAAAACACTAGTTCTTAAACGTGCTGGACATAGCGTTAGTAGTATATAAACAACCTGTGCACTACTGAATATACCTTTGTACACCAAATCACGATACGGAATTACTATTAATTTTCGTTATGAATTAAGACATTTATTATGACGGACCGGATATGAAGAATTAAATAACAAACAATATACTGTCCATATTTAAATATACCACGCTTTTCACACATGCGCTACTTCTACTATCAAAACACTACGTTGCATATACATACATGCTACATCTCACATAAACTAAGAAAACAAATACTAGTACATATCACTACACATTCTAAACAATATATCTATTCAACTCACTTATATTATAATTTAAACAATATCCAGTTTTACCATTTTAAATCAGCTCTATCAACTATGGAAGATGGAAACAGGATAAGAGCCCAGTGGCTCTTATACACATTAAATCATGGTTCTTTAAATTTTTAAAAAGTATTTCTAATGCCCGGGAGGGACAGATTGAAACTATTAATCGAGGAGGTCCCTTTCCTGAGGGGAAAAGAACCCCTATTTATTTTTGTTCAACCCATTTCCGCTGGAGGCTGTATTCAAGTCAGGAGTAAATGAGAGCTCCTTTTTACGTTTACTCTGACATTATAAACATCATCCTAACTACATCGAAATCTAAACGTACCGCCATGTTAGTAATTAATAAAAATCACTCTTACTACATACACGAATAAATCTATATCGAGCCAGGCCTTTCGTAACCCTAACAGGAATAATTTTCAGGATAAAAGGACTTTAGGAGAAAACACTAATCTTCAAACTGTTCAAGGATCTCTTAGGAATAATTGACAAATTGATGCACTTCAGTCTGGAGAACCTGTCCATCGCTAGTTATACCTGCAAGCATGGCGTCTGTTGTATCGGATTCCCTATTTTTCACCAATCTCACTCAGTCTGTTTCCACTGAAGAAATTAATTGTTCATGGCTGTCTTAGGCTTCCAGCAACTTTATGTATTGATTAAAACTAATGTTACCTGAATATTTAATGGAATGTCACTCCTTTTATAAATATTACTGTACCACTTGGTTTAAGCTGTTGCTTCCTGCTTTCCCAGGTCGAGAATGATCATTCTCGTGCCTTGATATCAGAGCGTCAGAAATAGTCTCAATCAAAACAGAGAGTTTTGGCGGCAGAGAATATAAAACGAATAGGAAATGCCAATGGATATAACAGGATTTTGGAAGGATGTGGGCATCTCAAGAGGGACAAAGGGGGTCTAAATTATTCTGCCAAAAATCAGATTGGTGGTTAATTCCGAAAATTTCTGCCCAATAGCGGGCCTATGTTTTTGTATAGCGTTAAGATGATGGTTTCAATATTTGTCCATTTGAAATACCCATATACAAGATATTATCATGTAATAATGTACAAATAAAGTTATTATTCCCCAAAAATAGAATCTCTACTAAATTATTCCAAGCTTCCACATTAATTTTGAATTGAATAATGATTGAATGAATATATTATATAAAACGAAAATATATTTTGAAAAAATTGCATGGTACAGTACGTGCAGTAAATAGTGGACCCCTCCCAACAAAATTTTCATTACACAGATTGTAATGGTGCATTATACAATTGCGCTACAAAATGTTTTTAGTGTGTACTAGGCCTAATATAGCTTCTGGGGTTTGTTAGGGCATAATGTTTGTGCGTGCATCACCGTATAATGTCGAAATTTAAAAATGGTTAAGTATTAAAGCTTAAACGAGGTCCAAACTAGTGGTTGTACCCAGGCTCGTATTTAGGTAAGTGCTATTCTGTGCTCGAACACAGGGCGGCTGAATTTAGGGGGCGGCAAAATATTGGATTTTTAAAAGTATCACAATACAATAATATTTAAAAGTAGAAACCTACCAAGTCCCGCTCAAGCGCGGAAAAATATGCTTCATTCGCGATAATTACAGTTGTTACTAATTAGCTATCTTGTCTGATTATTTTTAGAACGTAATCCTCTCCCACCTCACTGGAAGGAGTGAGGAAGAACTTGAACATCATAAAAACTGATGCTGTTAAACTCAGGGACCTCGAAAAGTATAAATTCAACACTAATATCTATCGTTTTTGATTACTTTTAAAATCTCTCCCCCTCCCTGATGAGTGGAGTATGACCTTGAAGTTGAATTGGATTAAAACTGTCACTATTCATCTCGACGAGCCCCGCAACTATGAATTCAACTCTAATATAGGTCGTTTTCGGGGGGAAGGGGCGACAAGTTATTTAGAGCACAGGAGCGCACAATATATAAATACGGGCCTGGTTGAACCTGAGTCAAGTACTTCTACAAGGTAACACATCTCCAAATTCTAGACTACGCTCACGGAGAGCACTTGGTAACAAGGTAAAAGTGTTATTGTTAAAAGAGTCTTTTTGAAAGTCTCTGTTACTCTCTTAGTATCGTTATTGTTGTAGTTGCAACTACAGGTGTAAGGTAATTTTGGGTAATATGGACAGAAGAAACAAAATGATAAAAATTTCTCACTTGAAACAAATATTACAGATAGTTTCATAGAGTTTGCTTTCAAAAATATTTGAGGGGTGGCTCAGTGATAGAGCGTTTACCTCGGGTGCATGGGGTCCTTGGTTTGATCCCAGCTCGAACCAAGTGAGCTTTGTGGTGAACAAAGACTATGAGCATGGGTTTTCTCGGGGTCCTCCCGTTTCATCCCACTTTCTTCATTCCACCATTTCATTGATTTCTCATCATCACTGTGTTTCCTCTAGGCTAGTCGGCATAATCGTGGGAAGTAAAACTTAAAGATTTTATTTCATTTTCAAAAATATTTGAATCCTTGTCTAGAAAACTAAAAAAGTACTAACCTTATTGCAATTGTCTATATTTAACTAAAATGTATATGTAATATGGGCAATTGTTGTGGATAAAATGAGAAGATATCTCTCACTAGTAATGGAATTATTATCCATGAGAAAATAAGACCAGCACACAATAATGGATGAAACAGTACTAAATACTTAAACATATAACACATTTCACCCGTGAAATAACACTACAAAATACTTTAAATAATTAAAAAGAAAATATACAATGTGCATTGTAACTTTGTTAAGTACTTGACAACCACCATGTTAGACAAGAAACCCAAATAAGATAAAATCAAATGTATATTACATAAAAAAATATAGTGTAGTTTTTGATCGTATGTTCCAGTTCATTTCTCAAGTAAACGCCATCTGCTATTGCGTTTGAGTTAGAAAGTCCGAATGCCTATTGTGTGAAACCCGTTGACTATCTTTGTCATATTTGCCAATTTTTGTCACGCTTGTGATATAATGCAAAATTCAAGTTCAGTGAAAGGCTATTGTGATAACGAATTTAAATACTTAGCACAAATTCGTAATAGTATTCTTCAACGGTCTTAAGAGAGATTTTTGTTAGTTGGTTGTAGGTAATTATTAGTTCACGGATAGAGATGTACTTTAAAGCGAAATATAATTTTTGTACTCACAATATTTCCTTTTTTACATTATCTTTTATAAAGGAAAAGATTTGTATAATATAAGAATGTTTCTTTGTTTATTTGATAATTGCTCATTATAATTGTTCATTATAACTGCCTAATTGAAACAAAATGTACATGTCATATACAGTTACAATATTTAGCAAATTGCAACTTTGTAATTGGGCAGCTTCATCCTTTGCTGTGTAGTGAGAACGCAATGTCTATAGATTACTATAAATGAGCTGATTTTTATACTAAAAAGTTTATAGTGCGTGAAGTCTTTATATTTATGATACTGAAATTTACGAACAAAAAGTGTGGAATCGAATGATGACGGTTATTTGCCTTCATTTGTCCTCCAAAATAACGCAATATAATAGCATAACCATCGTGCATATTTACATCCCAGTTTCAACTACTCCATACAATGTTATCAACTACATAAAAAAATATAACAATGCAAAAAATACAATGCAATGCAATAAACAATACAATAAAAAAATACATCAACTACCAAATTCAGTTATAAATTAATTGAGATCTGAGTAATACTATGAAAATTTTAGGTCAGTTCATATTATCGAATATCGAAAATTGTTCTGCACGTCACGAGATTCCACATTGTTTCAGCACTATCCATTTACTTCTTTGTTAGAGCATTGTTCTATTATTCTCTGCACAACATGGAGCCCATGAAGGGCATACTTTACCACCTTAACTACTGTTCAGCTTTGCCTAAGACTTTAAGCTCTCACTAGTGATTGAACCGTGGGTTACATGTTCTGCATAATAAGACTTTTTGATTGAAAACCATTTAAAATACAGTAGATTCAGTAAAATGTCTTCTGATTCGAATAGAATTCTCACACGGAACATAAGAGATAGGCTATGTTCAGTTTTGTTAGATGGTCCCAGCAGATTGACCATAGTAGATCATATGCTGTTAACAGTTTGGAGATTGTCGTACGAGTGTAAATCCTTTGTGTGCGGGAATTGCGATTTATCTCTCTAATGCCAAAACTATGCGAGCAGACGACTATTATGAAATTAAATAGTTTCGAGAGTAGTCGAATAGAGAGACTGCGAGAAAATAAGTGGTCGTATTCAGAATTACAAGTGAACTATGGCGTGTTACTGATTCATAGGTAATGTACACCAGCGTTTTTCATTTTTTTAAAGTAAGAAACATTATTTAGTCAGAATGTCCTACTCTTGTCCATTTTGAAATAAAATTTATATTTTTTCAATGTTTCAAGCGTATACTAGTAAACTTATATTTTGAGTAGTTTCATGAATATCCCCTTAATCTTTATGTTTGCATTAATAGAAATTAAACTACCATAAATATTTTGATATATATTTTATAAAATATATATCATAAACGTGAACGTACTTCTTGAACTTCATGCAATACTTTGAACAATTCAGAATAATATACTGATGAAAGAATATAGAGTTCTAATATGATTTGTGTATGTTATTAGAACTTGTATTGCTCTTTACATTATTATATTGTATACTGTATACCTGTTTTTTGAGATTCCCGACTCTAGTGCATAATATGCAATTCACTTGAATTTTGTTTTTTCTCTTTTTCTTGGACTAATATTAAATTTAAGAGGACCACAAGGATAGACGTTGAAACCCACAATTTGTGAGAAATGTTGGTGCTCAGCATTGCAAATACACGGCTTCCACGAGATACCTTTCCCCCAGTGGTCTTGTAACACAGAAGGATAATTGAGGTGTGGCATCTGGTTCAGTCGACTGCAGTGAACTAATACCAACCACGGCTCCCTTAGCCCTGAATTCCCGCTCGATATTCTTGAATGCTTTTCCACCAGTGTATACTTAGGTATATCCGTAAAATTGAAGTATTGAGCACGAAATGATATATTGAGTACATTATCCAAAGTCAATATAACTCGTAAAAACTAATTTTTAATCAATTTATGTAATAATTGAGATTTGATGAACGTAATGATCTTTCTTTCAGAGTAGAGCACCGCTAATTTGAAAATTTGAACAGCAGGAAGAAAGAGAGTGCTGTTGAATATCGTAAAGTTCTGTGAAAATATTGTACACTATTCCCTACTTAAAAGTCGTTTATTTACTAAATCCGTGGGAGCCTATTGCATTGAACAGTGGTGATGTTGAATTATGAGGATATACTGGTCATTGCTACTAATAATAGTGGCGGATATAGCCCGGTGCAGGGCGGGCCTACTCTCCTTCAGTTTTTTGAGTGGCAAAAATAATTTAATATATTATTTATATATATTTTTGAAAGTTTATAATAAACTTCACTATATATCTATCACGATCTGGGTTCTGGCTGTCCCCCCTGTTTTTACCTTCTAGATCTACCACTGACTAACTAACAAGTCTCAAGTAAACATGGATAGATGTGATTTAAAAAGGATTTGTACATACAGTTCTTAGTCACTTCATTAACAATACTCTGCTAACAGTCGTGAAAGAAACTTCAATAATCAAAAATGTAATACAAAAACCAATGTTTTCAATCCAAGTCGGGTAATACAGAAAGGTAACAAACAGTGATTTAAAAAAAAAGCTTGACTTTATGTTTCCTTACACGCGGCGAGCTGGCAAAAATCTTGCTAAGATATTTCTATTTCCATTGGAAACTATACTAATTATGCTTAAACATATGATAATGCTTTCTTAAGAACGACTTTAGAAACTCTTGGCTTCAGCTTCGCATTTCTTTAAGAAGAAAAATAGCATCGTTTTCTCGCCACCGGAAATTATTCTGGGACCGGGCGAAAGGGAAAGGGATATTCGATTAAGTGATAGCACAATCAGGACAGCGGAAACCAACCATGAGGAGAATGTAGGTGGACAGGTTTAAAAATGGTTAAACATCAGATTTTGGCACTGGTAGGTAATAAAAGCAAAAATGGCAGCACTTGGACTGCCCTTTTAATTCGTAACGGTTTCTATGCTTCATGGTGAAAAGAAATTTTATGAAAGAAGAAGAAGAAAGTTGTGATTTGTGATTTTTGTCTGTGCAGACACAGTTAATTTCGACATTTATCAAAATGGAATTTAAAACATTTGTCTTAAAATGTCAACAAGTAATCAGAGGTAGGGAGATAATTAATAATCACATTATTAATTAACGCATGCGAGAAAATTGATAAAGAAAAAGGAGCAACGTCACAAACTCAGGTGTCACATTCTTCTTCTTCAACTTTCTTTGCGTGTAAAAAAATAACAATTCACCTTGTTTATGCTGCCTTTGAGTCTCATAACATTTCATCAGAATTCACCAGTAGGTTAGTTTACTTTTGGATTGATTGGGTATAGTGTTTAATATCCCTTCTGGGAATAATCCTATTTGAGGCTGAACATTACACTTAAAGTCGATTCCAGACTGTACTACTCCATATTAAGGAGTTAAGTTTACCAGAAACAATTTCATATATTTAATCTGTCTGTCCGTGTGTCCGTCCGGGAGACACAAAATCTGAAAAACTACATGATGGATCACAATCAATTTTGGCCAAGACGCTGGAGTCAAAAGTTAAGAATCGAGAGCCCTGATGGAGATGATTCATCCACCGGAAGTTGTAGAAATCAACCGTTTCCATGCACTAAACAGTAAAATAATCTAATAGATAGCGAGAAATGGTTTATTGCAGTTGATTAGCAACCCGACAATACTTTTGTAATTTCATTCTAATTTTGGTTTCGAAGTTAATTGAGAAAATATCACGCCATTAATGTATTTTACGTATTATAAAATTCAGTTGCCATGAGGAGCATGGAACAGTTATAGCAACAAGCTTTTGAGTGAGAATGGAGGCTAGGGTAATGTACGAGTATTGTTGACCAGCTACTGGAGGGGAAATGCATTCAAATCTGTACTGACAGCTCCAGTCTCCTCTGAAGTACATCAGAGATTTTGCGTGGGGAGTAATAGGCAGGGAGAAAAGAGCAGAAATGTTGTCGGGTAGACGGCGACAGATAAAGCCGTTATAAAATTCAAATTTCAATTTTCACATTGTGATACTGTGTCAAATCGAACACCATGAGTTGGTGTACACAGTAAGGCACTGCTACTTGTTTATATCCAAGGAAAGTATTCTCGTGGAATACTGAGAAATTGAAGTCGCGTCAAATTGTATACACGACTACAGAAGTGCATTACCACCTGCAATTTTCCCTTTCCTATAATAGTAGGCAATACAAAGAACACGGTCGTTGGAGTGGTTGAGAATTGAAAACGCGTTGGACCAAACCTCAAATTTGTTACAAATATTGCAGTGTAGCAAACTGCGAACAAGAGAACAAAATAAATTGTCAAGAAAGACGATATTATTATCGTGAGGGCAATGGATGACATAAGACTTAAAAAATGGACTTACTTAAGCAGTTCAAACAAGGCGGATGGTAAGAAAAAGATATCAGAGGAAAGTAGTTTCGCCCTTTTTCAAAAAAAAAATCTCGTAAAATAAGAAAAAGGATACATAATGTAAAGGCTTAATATAAAAACCTAACAGCACGGAAAGAGAGACAAACGCAGAATACTAACACTAGTGGCCTAGCAAATTTGCAGCCCTGGCATTGAAAATAAACAGATGAGATCGTAGTTACAAAGCCAATCTTATAATAATAATAATAATAATAATAATAATAATAATAATAATAATAATAATAATAATAATAATAATAATAATAATAATAATAATAATAATAATAAAGTATAGAAGAAAAATTCCGTATGAGGACAGATTGACTAAAATCTGTAAAATCGCACCTAACATTAAGCAAAAGCTACAACATAGTCGGAATTGGAAAGAAATGTGCGGACCAGCAGAACATATCCCCTGCGTACGTCTCTACAACTAGCTAAATGTTAAACGAAACATTTCCACTCAAATTTCTTGTAGAAAGTATGGCTAATGAACTCAAAGTGCCGTAAGAAAAATTATTTTTAAGTTTTACGTTCCATGCTTATGCTAGCTAAGCTAAAGGAGACATCGACGATGAGAATGAAAGAAATAGTGGAATAAAAAGTGGGAGGGAATATAACCCCTAAGAAACCTACAGACACGGCGTTTGATCAGCACATTGCCCACCAGGCAGGAGAAAAAGCTGAACCGTAAAATTCACAAAACGTCAGTAATAATAGATACTAATAGTAATTACAATAATGGTATTAAAATTGTTAAATTGCCCTAAAATCAGGCAAAACTTACAGAAAAGTTGGGATCTCGGGGAGGGAGATCCGTAGCTCCAAGATACACCTCTGGAACTACCCAAATTTTAAACCATATCGTTCCACTAAAGGTTCATGTAGAAAGTGTTCTACTGTACGTTTTAAGGAAAATAACTGTAATAAAAATAACTGAATATTACTGAACAGTAAGCCATATAATGAAATATCTTTTAGGATATGCAAAGTTAATTATAAAAACTTTGCTACAAAAATCCTATACAGACCATAATTCGATGAGGTCAGAAATAAGAAGTAACAAAATAGAGCATAAGATTCAGTCTACAGAGCAATTGTTACTTAAGGAATGAACATACACTATTTCGAGAATCGAGATAAGACGAGAAATGTTTACGTAGTTTTCGTCTCGCCTCGATTTTCATATCCAAAACGGGACGAAAATTTGAGTTAACCTTGTCTCGTCTTGAATGTAAAATGTTAATTCTCGTCTCGATAACTTTTGCTTAATGTTAGGTGCGATTTTACAGAATTTAACAATCTGTCCTCATACCGATTTTTCTTCTATACTTTATTATTATTATTATTATTATTATTATTATTATTATTATTATTATTATTATTATTATTATTATTATTATTATTATTATTATTAGCCTACTTTCGAACTTGCACGGCCAAATTACTGTATAATAAGCTATTATTTCTGTAATTTTTCCTGGAATTACTGGAAAATTTTTCCTGAATTTCCTGTGCTACTTCGCTTACTAGTGGGCACTAATTTGTCTCTAGGTCGTCGAATAAATGAATTTCGTTCTGGATTTTGTTGTAAATAACCTAACAAGAACAAAACGGTTGATTCCAAAGGTGAAGGTAGTAATAATTGGGTGTTTAGTTTTATGTGGCATGATAGTGTAGGGGTAACGTAGCGTACTTACAAGCAGTACAGTTATCTAACCTTACGTTCAAATCCTATTCACGTCAAAGTCCTTTTTTTTTTTTAACAAAGTGATCGTGAAGAATCCACTTCTGACACTAGAGGAGCAATCCTTAAGGATGTGGAAGCAAATACCTGTATCATGATAAAGACGAATTACGAATGTTGGTTGAGACAGATTAAGGAAATTACCAGGACATTCGAAACAGTTCATTGATCTGCAGAACTTTTCTGTTATCATTCTAAGAAAGACACCCTACACCATTTGTTAAGCAAAGTTTGGGTAAAACAATTGTTGGAGTGGTGGTCATCGTGCGAGACTTCCACGTAAAAAATCTAGGTTCGATTCTTCGCAAGGTAATATAATTTTTTCGCATAAAATAATGGCTGGAATTGTGCGAATTTCAACATTATATCCGCAATAGATGAAATTGACACTGGATGTTCGGAACAGATAAATCTTCCGAGATAACTAGAAAATGTACCCCCTCTCTGATTGATTGAAAACAAGATATTATTTCTATTAGTTTAACACAAAATTTGTTACCATACTATAATTGAATGACGTTTATTCACATCCGAAATTTGAACCATGCAAGGTCTGCTACATCTATAAGGAACATCCAATTTTCCTTTTGAACATTTGTAACTTTTCATTATGATACAGTTTGGACTTTTAATATAGGGTGTTTGTGATTAAAAAAAACAACTTAGGAGTAAGGTAGTACTCATTCATTTTGCTTCATTCTATTCCTTTTATTTTCTTCCTTTCTTTCTTTTGTTCAGTTTGTATTAGTATTCTGGAGTGGAAGGTATGACCTACGCTATCTATTGGGTTTATTAGAATGTATTTCGGATCAGTACGTCTAATGAACACTACCGAATTTGCAACCAAATCACGCGGAAACAAAGCATGTGTTAAAAGTTTTATATTATTATAGATGTGTCTCGAAGATCTACAGTCCTACTGAAAATTGAGCATTTTATTTGACAACCAAGTTTCACAATCATTTTGAAAGTGACTTAATGAAAATTTCCTCCATATATATATAAAATTATTATTATTGCATCATTTCTCGCATCTAGGGCTGTGCGATGTGTCAATATATCGATATCGTCGATATTGATAGTGATATATATCAACATTCGATATCGTGAATATATCGACATTGATATATCAACATCCTAAATTTTGTATATCGATATTCGGGAGGCGAAATATAGTGGCCCCCTAAGACTTGTGATGCATGAAGAAATAAAACTTAAGTTTTACAATAATGTCTTCTAATGACAATTTATTTATGACCACAAATTGCAATGTAAATAAATCGACTTGCAAATTTGGAATATTACATACTGTAACTTCTTAACCACAGAACTTTTCTATTTCCGAAAAGCGAAACAAAGTAGCACCTGTCATTCCTTTTGACCTTTGGGACCGCTCATTGACAAAAAGTGCACACATGACTGCTATATGCACACATGCTTTTAGGCAAAGTCAGAAAGTTTGAAAAGGAAACGAATTTCTGCTACTACTACTACTACTACTACTACTACTACTACTACTACTACTACTAATAATAATAATAATAATAATAATAATTATTATTATTATTATTATTATAAGATTGGCTTTATAACTAGAGTCTCATCTGTTAATCTTGCATTGGAGGGCCGCATGTCTGCTAGGCCACTAGGGCCCCTTATTCTGTGTTTGTGTCTCTTTCCGTTTAGTATGGATGTTTATTTTCGTGCTGTTAGGCTTTTATATTAAACCTTTACAATACGTAACTTTTTTCTTTTTTAACGAGCTTTCCTCTGATATCTTTCTTTTACCATTCGCCTTGTTTGAACTGCTTAAGTAAGATCATTTTGTAACTTTTTATGTCATCGATTCCCCTCATTATAATAAAACTGTCATTCTTAACAATTTATTTTATTCCCTTATTTGCAGTTTGCCACAGTGCTATATTTGTAACAAAATTGAGGTTTAGTCCAACGCCTTTCTAATTCTCAACCACCTCTACGACCGAGTTTTGTAGGTTGCCTACTATTACAGGAAAGGGAGAATTGCAGGTGGTAATGCACGTTTAGAGTTGTCTATACAACAGCGATCTTTGTGACGTAATAGAAAGAGTGATAAACATTGAACATGCTTAACATTGAATACGCTTGTATCTCAAAGGTTAAGAATGATCGTCATGATAGGTAAAACGTTGCTTACCTTGCATGCAAAAAATCTAATTTCGCTGATTTATCTGCTTCCATTGAAAGCCTATATTATTCAGATTTTTCACTAGACGAAGAAATAAACATCATTGAAATAGTTTCAAGGAAATTCTTACCAGGGATAGTGGGCAACATACTATCTGCAAAGCTTTCTCGAGTTTTAGAACGAAAACCAGGATACTCGGAAATAAAGGAACTATCAGCTGATTTTGAAGGAGAAGTATATGGGAAACTATCAAGTGGACCAGTAGCGAACATTTTCTCGCAATAAAAATGTTTTAGGGAACAATAGAAAGGTTTTGCAGAAAATATTGTAAAGTACCCAAAATCCTCAGATGTATTTTGTAAATTTATTTTGTTTATTGTAAAACAAGGAAGCAATATTCAAACTGTTTAGGAAAATAAAAACAGATAACGTAGGTATCACACCACAATTATAGGAAGTTTTCCTATACGGAAATAACAAAGTAAGGCATTTCATAAGGATACCTGAGCTAAGCTCTACGCTACAACCAGGAAGCACCTGAATCCCGGAAAGGGGTTGTGCTGGTTGAGGATGGAGAGTAGACTGGGGAGTTGTAATTAATATCACTTAGTGAAAAGACCGATTGGAGATTATCAAAGCTGAATTAGGGCCTACCTGTGAGTATTACATCTATTTACGATGTTGGATAATCATAATGGTTAACTATCTGTGCCATTACGATTTAGTAGAATTTTATAGTTAAAACCATTTCGAGTCCTGATAGCTTGTGGTGTGATGTCGCAAATAGCCAAAAGAAATTGATTATTTCATTTCTTTTCCTAAGAAGATTAGTTAAATCCATCCTTGAGTTGTCTAAATACACGGTGTTACAAATTTCAGATGAGCTACGCTCTGCCTCCAAGTATAAAAAGTTTCTAAGATACTAAGTCATTCCAGTTAGAAATTTGTAGCACACGTTAATATTGTAATTTGAACATTTATGGGGTTGTGTGTTGTAATAATTCAACTTAAAAAATTAATATTTTGTTATGTATTTTGCGTAAGTACTTCTCTACTGAACACTTAAAAAATACAAACTTTAGTTAGAAAACCACAATAATTTCATTGAACAGTAACAATACCAACAAAAGTGTGCTCATTTTTATTTTTTATTATCGTTTAAATATAATTTTACTTATCTTTTTATGTATTAATTTCTGAATGTGCGATTGTGTGAAAATTTGCAATTTTGAGATTAACATAAAATTTATTTAAAAATCCCAAAAAGGACTAAACTATTTATTTTAAAAAAAAAGGCTAAAATAATGTTCATAAAATCGTAAAAATCTAACCCTTAATAATTTCTTTGGTATCTTTAAACATTGATGAGATAAATGTTATTCATTACGTCTGTATAATCATTTCATCAATTTATAAGTTTGTACACTGTTAATCATGTAATTCTAAAGCAGTGTTTTAGGTCTAAGACTTGGGTAAATTAGTGTAACTCATGAGACTAGTGAAATTTCTCGTCTCGTCTCGTCTCTAAAAGAAGACAAGAAATGCCATGTTTCTCGTCTCTTCTCAAACATGAAAATGTGTTTATCGTCTCGAAAACGAGGCCAAAATCGGAATAACACAAAAAAAGTCTCGTCTCGTGGAAGACACTAGAAGATTCTCTCATATAATGAATAACGATATAATTTACGATTCCCATCCAAATAATTTGGGTTTCTAATTTGGTTCTTCAGTTACCTGTTCACCTTATTCTAATGGCAGGATTTCTAAGATTTATTATTGTTAACGTTATAGATAAAGTCGAAACAACGGCGACTAGTGAAAAAAAATAATGTAATTGTGAACTGTTGTGCTGATTATGTTAGTAGTAGTATCTATTTACATTGCTAATGATTAAATACAAATTCAAACCCCATCCTTTAGTTCTTGATAATGAAGATTAAATAAAATGTACATGACCTGTACATTCGCGATTTCTCTTCTAAACTTAATTCTTCAAAGATTGTAGCTTCTACATGTACTATATATTTAGTTGTGTTAAAACAACTATCACCATAGAGATCCCATTATGAACTAATACAATTAATGTCATCCGTACTCTTTAGAATAAAGTTTATCAGGGTCATGCGGATTTTTAATTTATATGGCATTTAATATCATTAAAGATATTGTTTTGTCCTGAATATTCCTGGATATTCTCAATATGATGTTGTTTACAATTATTACAGTTTTATCCGTAATTAAAGTAACATTAAAGTAACATTAACGATGACGTGTTGTAAATGTGATTGTAGTTACATGACTTTCTGTCGTTCATTTAATGGTTCAAATATTCTTTTTTTTTTTTTACCAGAAATAGATAGTAATCTTTCCTTCAATACATCGGTTCCTGAGGTGATATATGGAGATCTTTATCAGTACAAGCAGTAATAAATAACGTAAGAAATTAAGTTTTCATAGGAAGGACAAAACATATTATGACCAGGCGTAAACAAAGTGTTATCTATACAAAACATTATAACTCAATTCAAATATACAAAGCTAAAGTAATGATAATGTTTACCACTCGACAATGACAGGGGCCACGGTGGCTCAGTAATAGAGCGTTCACCTCTGGTGCTTGGGGTTCCGGGTTCGATCCCAGCCGCCGCCAAGTGAACCTTGTGGTAGAAAAACACCGTGTGCGTGGGTTTTCTCGGGGTTCTACCACTTTCTTCATTTTACTCATTTCTCATCATCACCGTCTCCTTTAGCCTAACCGCCATAATCGTGGGAAAAATTTCAAAGATTTCATTTCAAACTCAAAGATTTCATTTCATTTTCGACAATGACATACTAATGGTGTAATTAAGAAATCCTTGACTTCGTTTGATTATTATAGTTCTTATTTTCATTACTGTTCAAATTTGTTAAATATATCTACATTAGAAAATGGAAGAATCTTATTTCATATAATAATAATAATAATAATAATAATAATAATAATAATAATAATAATAATAATAATAATAATAATAATAATAATAATAATACATTAATATTTAGAATTTAAAAAAGAGTACTGATTGCTTTACCTAAGTATGTTGGCAATAGTCAATGTATTTTATTTTTTAGAAAAAGAACTTCGAATACAGTCAATAAGTAGATAATATGTGTCAACCATTAGTTTTGATGTAACCCTTTCTCTCCTAACTGGTCGATTTCGTTCAAAAGAAATATCTATATCCGAGTATTTCCTAAGTATCTTTCTCCGAATTTGGCCGAAAGTATTGAGTCGCTTTACTATTTTTATTTATATATTTTAGGTCATTTTTTTCTATAGATTTATCAATTAGAGTCGATCTCAGCCAATTAGGCCGATATCTACCTAACTTGTCACGTAAACTTAGTGGACTTAAAATGAACTAGGCCCAAATTTATTTTAAATATGTTAATTCACCTGTGAAAAGTATAAGTTTACTTCTATTTAAGCATTCGTCTTGAAAAACTCTTTATTGAAATTGACTTAATTAAGACCGAGAGTTACTTGAATTAAAATCGGTAGATCAAATAAGTAGGTCAACAACAAAACGAAACACAAAACATATATTTCATACTTTAAGTCAGACTTGTCAAGCCCTTCCTCAGCAATAAAATTTTACCTTGTTTTTTGCCTTCGACCTTGACCATTGTAAATGGAACTTGTTAGTCGTAATAGTAGGTCATTAATGGTCTTCATCCTAATTCCAGTTCAACTAATCAAGCAGTTTCTAAAATGCAAAAGTTGATTTCGATGTTTATTATCAACCTTAGAGAACCATGCATAAAAATTATATTCTCAGAAGAGAATTTTTGGTATACATCTCATTAAGATTAATGTTCTAGGTTCTTTTATTTTATTTTTAATATTTTAATTTTTAATATGAAGTATATATTCTGGTTAGAAAAATATTAATTATTTAAATAATAATTCCAGAGCCAACATGGAGAAAGTTATTTCTGGACATGTATAATACTGTTTTCAGCCTTTTGAAAGTTGGAGTAACTGCCAGATCTTCTTCTGCTAATGTTTGTACCAGGACTTCTTTCCGGTCTTTTTAAAGTAGTTATGTTCGTATTAAAACAAAACTTACATAATGCAGTAGATTAAATGACTATGACTGATAAACTAAATATAAGAATCCATAACCTTTATGTAAGAATCTGTAGTTTATGAACTCTAGCAATTTATAAATCACGACTACTATTTCTGTAACAACTATTATTTTAATTTCTGTGACGTAGGTAGATGAAATTTGCAATACTTTTTATATGCAAAATTGAAATTACAATAAAATATTATATTGCAACTAAAGATTAAAAAAAGTTTCTTCCGTTTATAATAAGCTTTTGTCAGATCTAAATTTCACCTCATTATATAATCCTGTCCCTTTTCAATGAACCTGGTCTCGTCTTTGTGTTCTTTCAGTTCATAAAGCTATTATAAGACTTATATCAATATTTTCAGTTTAGAATATAGAATAATATGCATCAGCAACACAGGGTTCTGGATAATGAAATGGGATTTGAAGTCCCATACATAACACTAGTGTCCAAGTACTTAACATCAGAATGAAAACAATATTACAATAACACATTCACGTAGACAACACCAATTACACATGGCATATGTTAAACAACAGTAGAACTAAATGATCTCAATCAAACATAATCATGGTCAATATACTCGCTCTTCATGTTGAGATGATGCATGTGGCATTATGAATAAACATGTAATGTGAAGTTAGTGAATTGCTTGGAAACACTGTCGAAACTACTCTGTATATGAACTTTTACGCTTGATAAGATCGTTCGATGAAATGAGAATTAGGCTAAACGGGAATTCCAGCTTTAACTAAAATGACGGAAATGATTTTTATCAGTGCAGTGCCTGCGAATTTGTTTGGCGAAATGGGAATTAGGAGAATTGAGTATTAAATCTTTAAGTTGCAGGTAAGAAATTTGATTCATAACTCCTAATTGAAATTAATGAAAACCATGTTTCAGAATTTTCAAAATTTCGACTCCTTGTTCAAATTTCTGATTTTATATTCAGTAAAACCTATTGTTCCTGTGTGAAGAATGGGCCATTCTTTTTTATATTATAATTATTCATTTGCTTTATTAAAAATGTGAAATAAACATAACAGTTGAATTTCTTTTGGGACCAGGAATTTGTTTGGGACCAGGCATTTGCCTCCCTGAGGGTACACCCATGTGAAACGGTTGATTAGCCATACTGTAAATGCAATGTATACTTACACAATAATAATAATAAAACATGATGGACAAATTTGCTTCAACAATAAGGAAACTTACTACTTGTGTAATTCTAATGATTAAATACGGATTACAGAGTAAAGAACATTAAGAAGCATTTTCTTCCAGTGTACTCAGACGGTTCGGGGAGTATTCATGTGTAGGGGAAGATGGGGCAAGATTTACGGTTGTTGTTTTTTTTATCACGTGGTGAAAGTACTATTCATCGCAAATCACAGCTTTTTAAACGGACAGAAAGATTGATATTTCTAGTAAAAACGAACTAAGTGATATTGATGTTCCCTCATGGTTGCCGAGGAATATTTCTTGTTAATTACTAGGTTAAAAATATCACCTTACCCCATATACCGGTGCAAGGTGATATTAATACTGGGGCAACTTATATACAATATTAATGCTTTCCTTACATATAAATATAATATAATTTTGAAATCTAAAAGTATAAATAAACCTGGTCGAACTTTTTAAATTTATATTAGTGATAAACGCAAATGCTACACTAAGAGATCTCAACGATATAGATAAAAAAAAATAGGTCAATACTGCATTTGTAATTCAAACCTGAAAAGGATTAATTTACTCCTAGTCTATATTCAGATTATTCTTCTAATCTTATAACTTTAAAATAAAACTGTAATTACATATTCTTCGTTAGCTAATAATAATTTTAATGAAAAGCGAATTAACTAACTCTGAATTAATATAAAATGTAAGTGATAACAATAAAATTAAAATAAAAAATAAATGGGAGGTGTACGGAATTCCTATCACTATTCATTCACCACTTACAGATATCACTCACCGCTACAGATAAAAGTACTAACACCTTTATAATTTGTACAGTTCTCATGAAACCACTGTTTGCAGTCATAACACTCAATCCAATCAGTAGACAACGGATCGACATATTTTCTGAACATATTGGGCAGTAATATTCACGTTTGAGTGCTGATGGCTTGTTGATACTTTCGCTCAGAATGTGTTTCCCCTTTTTATCCTTTGACACAAGTTTTTTTAATCATTTTTACTAGCTAATAAATGAATCGCGAATAGGATGACATGCTCTCAAGGAGAAAAGTATAGGTTTCCGAACTTTAGATACGATCTTCTGAATAATTTCAAAGTTTGACTTAACGTATTTCTTCGCTTTACCCTTCATATAAATAATAATGGGGCCAGATGATGCATATACCATTTTGCCCCACGTCTTTCTGTATTAACTTACTCTGCTTTCAAATATTTTCGAAGCACTTTCAAATATTTTTCGTTATTTTCTAACACTGTTTGCAGCTATGGCGCCATGAGGCCTATGTGTCTTTGTTCACAACACTCACCGGTTTTCGTCATAATGGTCAGAATTTCCGTCTGCATGCACTGCACTTATGAAATACTTTAATATTCATCAACTGGAATTTACTGTCACATTGATACTTTTCTTTAACATTAGGTATACCTGTTTTCAAAACAAATTCGCCGCTATTTGTCAAGTACCTCTGCCTTTATATATTCTTTCTCAACTTCTATGATAGCTTACTGCTTAAAAATATAGCTACTAGAGGGAAAATACCATCTTGCCCCTTTTCGTATACACATATTCTATAGAGGAGTCATCAGAAGATGGTCCCTGAAGTTTCTTACTTCAAGGGAAAAATGCAGCCCATACTTTGGTGCTAGCGTTATCAAGCACGGTCACTCTGTTTTATACAATTAACCGCTTGACTAACACTACTTACGGCCTGTACGTAATCGAGCCTACAGTGTCCCCTACCACTACGTACAGCCCGTACGTAGCTGGTTCCAATAGCTAAAGAGGAAATAGTCTTGCATGGTAATGGCTACGAAAAGGTAGGAATGATGCTGGTTGGGGAGGACCGAAGTCTACGTGTTGCTGTCGTTATGCCATCCGTTGCTGAGTACGAACTCCTGTGATTTGTGAGACGTGTGTTTTTGTTCTTGTGTATCACAAAAGCAGTAGAATATACAGGAATAGGAGGGTTATAGTTCGTCAGGTTATGTTCCAATGAGTCCAACGCTCTAACCGCTTCACTGTAGGAGATCCAAATGTTAATTGCAATAATTTAAAAATAATTATCGTATTAGTAATCAATGTGGTTGATAATTTGGTTGCACTATTTATTGTCTAATGCTATCCGCGTAGCGTGGTCGTCAGGTTTTGCACTTTATCTACAGGGCTGGGATTCAAGGGGTTAAGAACACTGCTATTATAGAAGCACCAAAATAGCCTTGACATTTGAATACGAGCTGTCGGAGACCTTCTCTTGCTGGCTTCTCTTTAATTTGGACATTGCTGATTTAGCTCCAGTGTGATTATTAGTAAAATATTTCAAGCTGTTTTTGTGCCAATCTTCTCCCCAAATTGACTTTCTCAGACATTACGTAACGTAACCTAGTGGTTCCCAACCAACGTGTCGCTGTCGCGAAATTTTAGAATTTAAATATCGTGCAACATTCATTAATAATATTAAAGATCAAAGAAATGTGTGATGAGACGTGGGAACTCAGTAAAGTCTCTCGTCAGTTAGAACAGATTGGGAACCATTTAAGTAACCTATAAGTCAGAAACAAAGTGGATTTTTGTAACTAGAATAGTAGGTGATATCAATAAAAATAAGTAACTACTCGTGAGAAGTCCTGCTCGAGAATCGGAGTAACTACACCTGGAGTAATCTCCTCCCTCAATTTCATATCAATAAAACAAGCCACTACTCAGGTCTAGACTGCTCCAGATTTATGAACATTCACTCGCGTTTCCTCTGCGCGTAGCAGTGAGTTTTATCAATAAAAGAAGTGATTACTCATTTCTCCCATCCGTCGCGCGGTCATTTCGTTGTTTTTAACCCTTGGCGTAGTACCCTAAACGCCATGGAACGGGCAGGTAGCAACGACAGTTTCAATCAAAGTGCATTTGTGGAGAGTTTTCAGTGGTACTTTCAAAGTCACAGTTACCAGAAAGTAAACGTAGGAAAGCCGAAGCTTTAAATTCAATTATAGTGAAATGCAACGAAATATCAAATACATCTACGATTGAGACACAAATCCAAAAGAGAATCTTTAATATTCGAGAGAGAATAAAACAAAAAGAAAAAAGAAAAAAACGGGAAACAAGAAAGTAACACTGAAACCATGGGAGCGAACCTATTGGAGCTCATGGATGTTGATTCGAATCCAGCAATATCAAGATTAACACGACAAGCGCATATCACGTGTTGTCCAAGGTCTTTGTAAATTGTTTGACTTTAAGAACGAAATCAGACACTTGGCTCCTTTGTTTCCTTTTTTAAAAAAACTCCAGCCAATCACGTCATAAAGCACGTTCATCTGATTGCGTTTTCCACACCACACGTGTCCCCTTTCGCCTTGACATAAACAAAATACATTCTCATGTATATACCTTTCCTATAAACGTTGAGTTGAACTGGTTTTGAGTTTAACGTCCTTTTCAGTAGCGAGGCTATATGAGACGGGATCAACTGATTAACGTGGAATCCGAACCACATGAGCTTCCACCGGGAATCGAACGCGGGTCTTCCATGCCAAAGGTATGTATGCTAATCGCTTAGCCACGAAAGAGCTCTTCCTATTAGCGTATTCTTCTCCAAAATACTAGGTTTCTTTATTACCACGTGTGTATAGTCAAGTGCTCCGATAGTGCTCCCGGAAATGTATATTGTTCTTGCCACTCTGGCTTTGCTGTTTGCATTTTACGCACACTTC
Organism: Thermobia domestica; assembly: GCF_964235325.1. Taxonomy (NCBI): domain Eukaryota; kingdom Metazoa; phylum Arthropoda; class Insecta; order Zygentoma; family Lepismatidae; genus Thermobia; species Thermobia domestica. Next base: position 121,605,729 of record NC_137456.1, on the reverse strand, counting down.
CGGAAACAATCCATTTTCAGATTTCGCAATAATCGCATCCATTACACTTGTAGTAGTCATATACACAGTACTTTGACCCACACCAGAATCCCCTGACATTTCGACCTGGAATCCCGGATCACTCACGCAACGCACGAAAACCCGCATCTTTTCGTCATTACGTAGTGCACCACCCCGCATTTCGGTTGATTCTCCTAAAAATGTTATGCTAACCACTCTACATTTTCTTCCACGAACTTATAATGTTATTTGTAACCTCCATTTGCAACATTTGTATGCAGTTTATAAGTTTTTCTACGTAGCAAAATATTCATATACTTTGCCATATTTAGCACGGAGTCACCTATTTAGCTTGCTCTACACATTTGAAGTATCATAGAGGAGTCTTTGAGTTTTATTGATATGAAACGCGGAGTAGTTACTCGGCTCGAGAGTAGGGGTGTGGTTACTTCAAAAGGGCGGGGCTTCTCCGAGGTCAGCCGAGACGAGTAGTGCTCAGTTCTCTTTTTATTGACACCAATGCGAGTAAGTACTACAAAATTGGGAATAATGAATAACTCCTCCGTTTTATTGATATGACCCAATGTTTCAATCTAGACAAACAGGGAGTGTAGTGACAGAGAATGTGAAACTCCCTGTGTAAAGTACAGTAAAACGTCACATATGCCCCATCTATTATTTCTTATATATAAGCAAAGAGACAAAATATTTTTGGAACATGACAATATAACTCAATAGTATTCAAAAGTATCGTTGGACAAAAACTTCATTGAAACAGATAACAATCAGAGTTCTCATTCAGTTTCTTAGTTGGAAGCAAGGCAATAAACGTTCTTCTTTTTCTTTATCAATTTCCAACCCCACAGGATTTTTCAGTTAGTAACGATTTCCTTGAATGAACTCTCTGTGGTCTACAAATAACCAGAATCAATAAAATTGGTCTTTGAAAAGAGCTTTCTCCAAAAATACACCACCACAGGGATACGAAAAGAAGGAAATTGTTGAGAAAAAAGCAGGTGTGATAGACAGGTGCAGATTCAATGTCTTCTCTTCCCTCTCATCATCAACCCCTCCTTGAGTTCCCGCTGGAAGGAAGAATATAATGTCGTCACCTGAATGCTAGTTATATCACGTTGGCAATCTGCCGTAAGTGTATACAGCTGCTTCCTGTAAAATTACCACAACATTTCTTTTTTTCTTCTTTTGCTTCACTTCGCTGGAATTGGTTGAAAAAAGGGATTAAAAGACACATAAAATACAGCACACATACATATATATATACTCACTGACACCCTCGCCGTCAATAAAAGAGTAAAATTTGGCTAGAATTCACAGCAATGTTGCCAAAAATATAAACTAACAAGTTTCATAAATATTTGTAGAAGATTACTTTTTTAATACCCAGTGTTCAGAAAATGGGCTTTGAGAGTGCACACATAGAATAGATATGTGTGTACTCAAAAAAATTAAGTAACACTGCCCTTGTGCATGCACGTACATATTTATACTCTCTGGTGCGATATAAAGTGGGTCATTTTTAAAGGAAACTCAGTACGCTATGCTAGTCGATCAGAAGTCAACAACTTTGAGGGATTTCTTTGCCTCATAGAATAACTGCTTGGAATGATATCTTAAATATACTGGTTTTCTTGATTTACATCTATAAGGGAAACTTAAATACTGCATATATAAGCAGAGAGCTAATCTATTGAAGGCAGGAGGAACGGGTTTAATCTGGTCGGTTGACTTGAATCATTCCAGCAACTAATAGACTTCCAAACTATACTATGTATAAGAGTCGGAAGTCTTATAGAACGGCTTTGTGCGTTCGTCCGTCTCTGTCGGTTGACAGGTATCAGATCAAAAGCGGTAAGAGGTTTTTTTTTTTTTCAATCAATAGGATTCATTTCCTCCTTTAACCATTTATTCAAACCGAAAGGGTTTCAAATTGATTTTTAATTTCAACTTTTATCTCCATAGAACGAAAACATTAAGAAACAGGGGCGGATCCAGGGGGGGGGGGGGCGATCGGGGTGACCGCCCCCAGAAGAGCAAACTTTTTATTTTATATATAAATAAAATCCATCCCAGAGTTTGGAGCTCTTAAAAGTAGCTCTAAGTAGCAGTATTACTACCCACCGTTCCCCTCCAGAAGTCCGTCCTGGATCCGCCCCTGTTAAGGGATAATGAGAATTGACATCTTGATATGAATTCGTCGTCTAAGGAACAGGTTCTATCTTTGATTTTATTTCTCTACAGCAACTAGTAGTTGTAGATGTGCTACTTCAAGTTTAAGTATTGAATTTACATTAATCGGAAGTTTACACTGTGAAACGAAGCTCACTTGTTCATTAATCATTCACTTCCATTGATAACCTGACTCCTTTAGCGTAAACAACGTAAACATAGGACGTTAAATTAAAAAAAAAAAAAAAATCATTCCAATTTCTTCACAGTGATAACTGTACCAAAACGCTGCATTTCATTTACACAATTTTATTTACTTACTGTTATTTCCTAATTTCAAATCCAAGATTTACTTGAACAACTTTAATTGCATTCTATGATGTACGGTTGACAAAATCAGACATCAAAGAGTTTCATTATAAATGTATTATTTCAGATGTAATCCTACAGAACTCTTAATACATTGATACCACTTGGAGAAGAGACGATTAACCTGATCCAAAAAGAAGCTGTTTGTATGCAGCCAACTAAATTACACCTTCTTAACTCAACCAACATGCTATCGTCCAATGCAAACCGATGTTCATGAATGTCTTTACACATCTCCAGAAAAGAGAGAAATCGAGACTGTGCAGAGAATGTTTAAGGTTTCCCAACCAAATCCCTGAAGTGTATTCTTTACGAAGCTTTAAGTGTCTGTGTGCTCATTATCTTGAAGAAAGATAATGCATTTCAAAGCATTCTTACTTAGTGGGACTGTACATCACAAATCCTACGCTGTTTCAAATTTTAGCTTAAGCGGTTTGGCCTGGTCGTTGATCAACCAGCCAATCAGTCAGTGAGTCAGGACTTCTTTTGTGTAGAGAGCTTACTGGAGAGCTAGCCGTAGAATTGACGAGAAAGAGACCATATGCATTTTGACATTTTATAGCATATAGAAATAAACAACCTTAATGGGTTTTTGAAATGCAATATTTCAGCTTACTTTTAAAAAATTAGGTAATTTGCGAAAATACTGGACATGAGCAGTACTCTCTGTTTCTGCCCTTTTATTGATTCAAGCTCGGAAAGGAAGGAGTTCATAAATGACACATTTGTTAGTTGTTTCATAGCATCGACCCCAAAATATTCTTTTGCTATTTTTGTTTTCTCACTGAAAGGCGAAAGAAAGGTGGTATTCGGTTACTTTATTTTAAAAAAAAATGAAGATAAAATGAAATAAAACTTGGTCTGGTATCATTTGGCTACAATTCGAATTAGGAAATTAATACATGTGTGAAATTAAGTTATTGCGCTTTTATTATAAGAATATAGGTTCACTTTGTGGGCTACGCAATGCCAATTCCACGTTTCTTGACGGCATTATTGATTCAGGACCAACAGGGCCGGCCTTAGATGGTGGGGGGTCCGATTGAGAACTTTTCGCGGGGCCCCAGGTTTACAACTAACTTGCACCAAGGTCTGTAGAACATATATATATATATATATATATATATATATATATATATATATATATATATATATATATATATATATATACATATATATCGTATATTGGGCTCTCCTTGCTGGTCTAGTGGCTATACTCGTGTTCGTTTATAACGTTTTTCCATCTGCATAATGTTCTGGTGATAAAGCTCACCCTGTTCATTGCTTATAGCAGCTAATTTTCAAAAAAAAAAAAAAAAAAAAAAAAAAGAACTCAAATGGAAATGCAGACAGTCAAGAATTTTAAGATACATATTTCACCCTTGACCTCGCAATTTATCAAGAATGTCCTGTAGCACTATTTCGTACTATTCTTTTCTTACAAGTAAACATATCAATGTCGAAATCTAGTTTCTTGACCAAACTTGGAAGAAAAGTGTGGAATATCAACAAACGAGCATAAGCAAAATTTAAAGTGCTTCCGTTCATAAAGACGGCAGGATCATTCTATGTGAAATCAACTAAGCCCAAAACCTGATGGTGTCAGATTTTGATGAAACTTGGTGTACATGTAGGCCCCTATGAAAGATGATCATGCACCAAATTGTAACCCTGTACACAATGTAGTTTCAGAGTACAGGGTGATAAAAAATGGTCAAATTTGATGTTTTTTGTAGAGCCTTGTTAGCTTCAATTGGTCATATCTTCCGTAAATATTGAGCTAGAGAGAAAAATAATGTACCATTTTGAAGAGGAACGAATAGGATACAGGATATGTTAGGAACATTTATTTGAAAATCAAATATCGTTTTTCGGGAAATCCTGGGAAAATTTTGGACAAGTTATATCTCAGAAACTGTCCATTTGATTTCCTTGAAGTTGGGTACGAAATTAGCCCCATATGCCAGGCATAAGTGTGCCAAATGTCAACTTGGGCCAAGAATGGGCCTGGAGTCTACAATGATTTTCGTGTGACCATGTTGGGAGACACATCTAGGGTGCCAATTTGGCAACTTGTCAATTTGTCAATACTGGTTAAGTAAGGTGTAAGAAATATCTAGCAATTACTGATCTGCTGAGAGTGATCAATTGTCATTGGTACCTGTGTTGAAGCAATCTACTAGCTTCTTCCATTTCTTTGTTGCTGAGCGTGTATGCACGGCCAGTTGCAGTTATGGAATCAACAACAGAGATGATGTCAGAAGGTCACAAGCAGGTAGTGAGAACACATCTGGTATATTTGGATACACAAAGGAAGGTAGGTGCTGGACCATGAGATCTCAGAAAATACATCGTTGCTGTTCATGTGTTTCGTCGACTTGCAGAACACAAGCAAGCCACCAGAAGCCACCATAAGTAACAAATACCCTGATTCTATCAATGGTAATGCCCAGTCTGCTGCAATTACAAACTCTTCCTTAAACTTGTTTAGAAGAATATTGCCTCATTGCGACCTTTCTTTTAGACCCAGGAATCATAGAGTGAAATCTACAGGGTTCCAGAAATCTGTCGAGCTGCCTCACATATTTAGGTCAATGCAATGTACTACGATTTATAATGGAATGTTCCAAAGATCTCCACAGGATTACGGAATTACAAATTACTCAGAACATTACTGTTAGGTCAGTTACACCTTACTTTATCAGTACTGATAAATTGGTAAGTTGAAACATTGAGCCCTAAGTGTATCTCCCGACATGGTTACACGAAAATCATTGAAAACTCCAGGCCCATTCTTGGCCCAAGTTGACATTTGGCACACTTATGCCGGACATATGGGACTACCTTCGTACCCAATTTGAAGGAAATCAAGCCGGCGCTTTCTGGGATATCACTGATCCGAAATTTTCCCGGGATTTCCTGGAAAATGGTATTTGATTTTCAAATAAATGTTCGTAACATATCTTGTAGCCTATTCTTTTCTCTTCCAAATGGTATATTATTTCTCTCTAGCTCAATATTTACGGGAAATATGACCAATTGTAGCTAACAAGGTTCTACAAAAACATAATTTGACCATTTTTTAAATCACCCTGTACTCTGAAACTACAGGGGGTACAGAGCTAAAATTTGCTGCATGATCATCTCTCATAAGAGCCTACATGCACACCAAGTTTCATTAAATTCTGAGACGACGAGGTTTTTTCCTGAAAATTTGGTTAATTTCACATGGCCAAAAACCTGATTGATCAGAATAAGCCAGCGTTTCCCAACCGGTGTGCCGCGGCACACTGGTGTGCCGTGAATGGGCCGCTGGTGTGCCGCGAGGAATCGAAACAATTATTAATTTTATAGCAATAAAATTGCAAAAGGTAGGGAAAAATGTATATTTGTATTTCACATTACTATGAAACTCTACTGTGAATCTACAATTTTAAGTTTCATACCGGGTTACTGTTCTGTACATTTCTAATGTTGAAAAAAAAAATGGTTATCATTGTTATGACCATTATTGCTTCTTTATTGTTGCAGACTATTTCCTAACTTAAAAATTTAAAATATCATTCAATCCTTTCGACAAAGTACCTACATTTGTGTTTTAAAAGTAAATGAGATTTGTTTGTTCGTTCGTTAGTGATCTTCCTTCTTAGTAAAAGGTTGGATACAGTGTTTAAAAAGAAAGCGTATTTTTAAAAAACTTGAGTCTAATATTTCATTGCAATTGTTTTCTATTTTTAAATTAGAATGAAAAATAAGCATAATGATTTACCACGAAAAAAAAAAAAACAATGATCGAGCTTTCTTCTCTGTGAGTAGGAGACCAATAATCACAGAAAAAATACCAGTTTTATATTTACAAGTAATAATATCTATAAGTGTGCCGCGAGAATCCAAGTAACACCCGTAGTGTGCCGCAAGTTGAAAAAGGTTGGGAAACGCTGGAATAAGCTATAACAATGTTGTTTCAAGTTTGAAACTTTCATTTTATTTGTAAAACCGATAAAGGGATAAAAAAAAAAGACGTTAACCGACACTGGGATGAAGTAGACATCTATTTGAGGGTATGCTTATCATGACCGTTATCTTCAAGTCGGCCATCTTGTATCTCGCTCGACTTCTAAAATAGAAAGTTGTCATGTAATATATTAAATTGGGTTAGAATTTTACGAGAATCCAATGGCGAAGTCTATGTTTTCATAAGTTTATATTTGTAAGACATAATGAAGTACACAATGATATGAATTCGTTGGTTCAAAGATTTCTCAACAGCTGTATCTTTTTGAAAAGAATTCGTCAAGAAAACCTAATGTACGCTATTGAGAACATCGTAGGTAGCTGCTTACGAAAGGTATAATCAGCTTGATGTACTTATGAAAGGTGTAATCAGTTTGAAATCGTTATCGACTGCAGAGAAAATGAAATGGTGATGAGACGATCACAAACCTTAAGAAACTGCTGGAAGATGGATGACATATTTTCCATTGGTTTATTCGAGTTAGAAGACAAATCTTCTTAAGCAGCCACACCTATTCAGTACGTATTAGTATAAATTAGGTTCTTCTGACTTGATTAAAAAAAAAAAAAAAGTTCACAACATTTTTCGCAGCAGAGGGCAAACTTTATCCCCTGGTTTTGTATTTTTAATATAGCTATAATAAGAGAAAGGATATGCAAAGAAGTCGCACTTAGGGTGATTTATTTTATACCATCTCGGTATTCAAGGTAGTATCACATGACATAATCAGTAAGAACACCAGGAACTTTTACTTACAGTTAGTGGGGTGTTCAAAATAAAAGAGGGTGTGCACCCAGAATAATAATGTGATTGAGTGTGTAAACTCAAAGAAAACAATACTTTTATGCCCAGGTGTGTGTCTGTGTGTAAGAAAATTTGGGGAAGTGTTAGGGATGTTGGGGGTATGCAGAATACCACGTGGATATAGTATATATTTTTACAACAGAAGTTGTAAACGCAAAAAAATAAAGAAATTACTACAGCATTACATTCAAAAAATATTTGTTCATGCCCGGAAACTTAATACAAACTATTCATTTACTTGTTAGGGAGAGGCCATACCCTCCCTTCCGGAGTCCATGGATGCACCTGTATTGCAGCCTTCTTAACGGTACCATAGCCATTTATTTGGCTGGCGGTCCCACATGTATTAATTACATGTATTAGGAGCAAAATTTAGTCATAGGGACTACAACACACTTGTTTTCTCTGGGGCCTAATATGCTGTTAAAGCGGTATTGGAGAGTAGATTAGACTGAATAGTAGAGTAGAAATTACTAGCGCGAGGCCCGATTGGGAGCAATCGGTCCAATCGGCTTAAGGCCGGCCCTGAGGACCAGGGGTAAAAGTGAGGAGGAACGTGGGGGACCTCGTCCCACGCTTCCAGAATATATCCGTGGCGTCCCCCTACATTCTGAAAAAAAAATACAATGGTCAAAGATAGGCACGGCGTGACGTCATGCGTCCCCCTACCGTTTCAGATCCACTTTTACCCCTGTTCAGGACTTAATAAAAAGTACCATGTGGACACAGTCTAAACAACCAAATACTTCTTGGGCAGTCTGTAGAATGGCAAAATTAGTACTTAACAACATACATATAATACGTAGATAATTGGTTATTTCACTAGAAGATGTACCATTACAGTCTATAGTAGATTTTCCTTCAAACTACGTTTCTTTTCTTTAAATTGGCTATCTGTCTATGTAGGCCACTTTTCAATACAATCAATGGTGATCAACATAGGCAAGTTTCATTATACTGCTAACGAATAAACTTAGGACATAGCTATTACTTTCTACTCGTCCAAACAACATTCAAATAGTATTTATAGTAAATGTTATATCAAAAAAGCAAAGAGATTGTTGTACTAAAAAATAAATTTAAAACAGACGTGAAAATATAGCACTTTTATAAAAAAAAAATACTTCAAGAGAAACAAACCTTTTTTTATAAATCTAAACGCATTTATTGAAAATTAGTTTTGATTGAGTTAAACATTTTAATTAACACAATCCCGTATCTCGTAATGCTATTGGCAAAGTACAGAGTTTGCAATATACGAGGAATATATTGCACGTATTACGCCGGCCGGTCCAACGTTTTGTTGCTTACGAAACTACTGTTTACCGTTATTCACCTACCGAGCTGACGGAATTGTATTCAATAACAGATACTTTCTGTACCTTTGAACGTTGCTACCTGCCACTCTTGTGAGTTTTACTGTATTTTTAAGATTGTGTATAATAATAGGGAAATTAAATTCCAATAATAATAATAATAATAATAATAATAATAATAATAATAATAATAATAATAATAATAATAATAATAATAATAATAATAATAATAATAATAACTTTATTTTCAGTGCCGTGAACAGCTCTTTGGCAAAAATACAGCACTATGTTAAGACTATTATACAATCATTTTAAACAGACCAGAAAAATTGTGATATAGAATGAATATTAGTAGGTTAAGACCCTTGTCAGAAGTTTAATATATTCATATTACAAGATTAAAGCTGATTATAAAATAAGATTAAAATAAATACAGTCAATATCATAAAATACTATTAACAGAACTATGGAAATTAAAGTTTCATTTAAGTATCGTTAAAATAATGAGTCAACTTTGCTTAAAATTTCGTATCTTCTATGTAAAAGATCCTGGTTACCTATTGTCACATTTCCACATAAAATATTTTTTCTTTGAATAAAATGTTATAAATAAAGATATTCTGAAGATATATAATAATAATAAAATGAAGGCCCTTGTCGTGAAGTTAAAACAGATTAATCTTTGGAAAAAAAAATATAATAAAATAAAATAATTGCTCTATTGTTTCTCCCAACATATGTTCATTTTAAGCTGTTATAAGACATTGTCACTCTTCTCAATATTTCGCGTTTTGAATTTAGTGCTACCAATGTTGACTGACTTCTTACACTATAACACGGCACTCTTATTCCTATATTTTCCAAGCAGTAATTGCTACTATATTTATTATCCAATACCATTTGAATAAAACATTTATCCATAAAATTTCTTCTTTCTGCTAGAGAATGAAGTCCCCAAATAGTTAACCAATATTCATACTCGTGTGAATAGTAGTCCTTTTTCATTTTATAACATAGTAGTCGTATAAAACATTTCTGTACTGCTTCAAGTTTGTTAATAAGTATATAACTTATTATATAATAAGTAATAATAATAATAATAATAATAATAATAATAATAATAATAATAATAATAATAATAATAATAATAAGTTACTAACCACATCAATATACATGAATGTCGAATGTTTACATCAGGACGCGGGCCATTTTCTCCGAAATCAGGACTGTCTCGACAAAATCAGAACGAGTGGTAATCCTACCCCGCACTGAGCTCTAGAATTATCTTCGACAGACTTCAGTACCCGTAGCAGACGTCAGTGTTACCAACTTACACCAACACAGTAATTTCAGTTGACAATTTGGGGACCCTTCGGGACCTAAATACGTACAAGTAAGATTGGTATTAATCATTAGATATGACTGTTTTTGAGGGTCAGACGCACATATTGACCTGTCGAAATCCATTTCAATCTGAGCTTGGAACTTGTTACATCCGTATCTCACTCAGAACAAAGCTGAACGTAGTTTTCAATTACGTTCCATTACCTTGTATTTATGGTTATTTTGTTTTTGTCTAAAAGTAAGTAATATTTCAACTATATATTAAAATGCAATGTAATGAAATCTGACTGTTATTAAATCATTGGAACATTTACCCATGATAAGTTCCTTTTATCTTCGTAAGTTTAAATCGCAAGAATTAAGACCTACAGAAGTCAAGTTTCCAGGAAATCCCATTCTCAAACAATTTCTTCGCACATTTTATATTTTCTTCATGAATGTAAACTTAAAAATAATAGCTGCCCTCGCTTGCTCCATTTTTTTTTTTTTTTTTTTTGCGGCAGTGCATAAATTTGCTTTTAAGTGCGCATTGCACACTTCTTTTAGGTTTATATAAAATGAATAATAAATAAAAATATTCATTAGAAAGTAGTAATGAAAATATTTTGTCATAACATATTTAAAACTCAAAATGAATGACTTCGGAAGCACCACTATACCAATTTTGATTGAAATCGATTTTATTTTATTTTAAGACAGACATATTGAATCGGCCATTTTATTTTATTTTTACAAGAAAAACAATATGAAATTTCATATCAGCTAGCTCGTAACTTACTACAAACACAATTTTCATTGAAACAGATTATTATTATTATTATTATTATTATTATTTTTCATTTTAAGTTCTCCAATGTGGAACTGTCACTTTGCGCATTCAAAAAATATCAAATTCAAAATCAGTGGTCTCAAGGACTGAGTTTTAGAAATATTAAATTACGTTTTCGACTTTTGACAACGTTCTTGGCAATTGGGACCACTATGTGCTCTAAAGATTTATGCGACTTGACCTTTTCATTTGATTCTTTCATATAATATAAATGGGTTATTTAAATTCTATTCCAACAATAAAGAATTTCTACTTGATTATTGAAACAACAAGTGGCTATTTTTGTTTGTGTAGTCAAAAATCTCCTAGTAGCAGATGAGTGAACGAAGTTTTTTAAAGTTAGGGTTGCCATATGTCCGTATTTTGTACGGACTGTGTATTTTTGGGTCCGTGCCCGTGTCTGTATTGTATAAAGCATGAAATAGGAAAATGTTCTTATTTGACAGTTTCTGAAGTTGCCCGAAAATTTCAGAGTCGGGAATCGCTAAAATCTCGACCAAAAAGAAAAAAACAGTGTTTTCATCATATATGGTAACTTATATTTTAGTAACTATTAATAAAGTATATTATGTTTTTTAAAACATGTCTCATTTTTTCATTCCAGGGATCTCTTGGCTACATTTGATGTACGTAATCTAATGGCATGATTTATTATATTCGTGTTGAAGAAAATTGAGGGGCTTAGCGGAAAAGGGGCGTATCCCACAAAATTTGAAAAATCGAGATATCTACAAATTTGGATACAGGAAACTATCTGGTATATTGAGCAGAAATGTTAGGATTCAACTCCGTATAGTATGGATCCCATAAGCGTAGGACGAAAATTAAGAAAATTTTGTATCAAAAATGTTAGTGGAAAAATGACGTATCCCCTTTCAGCTGCAACTCGTGAGTGGAAAAATGACGTATCCCACTTCCATCTATAATATTGTGAGTTTGTGGTGATATAACAGCATCTGTCATTGGTTATCGGTCTAGAAATCGGCCAAGCGTGACCGTTGATACACATTGCTGTTGAAAGTAATAATGGCCGCTAAACAGGACGTTGCAGACGTTGTCCAGTCTGGGAAATTCGCCCGAAATAAACCACGAAACGAAGACAAATGGAAGGATAATGAATGTAAGCTTAATTGCAACACAGAGAAGATTTACATTGGTCCCATAGGTAAGGAAGTACCTGATAAAATACGAAGTGATGTTAGGTATTGTAAAACTGAGTGATGTAGATAGGCTATTTGAAGGATATCGATTCTGAAACCAAAGATAATATTTTAATTTCGTTTTACAACATGCAAGATTTCAACACGCAAAATGCCTATCTATTTGGGCTAATGAGGAGGTCAGAATGTAAACGTGTGTACATTAAAGACAGGAAAAATGTGAATGTCTTCGGGTGAGCCAATACTATTTATTATGTAATTCGTCTGCCATCTGGAATGAAAGTTAATGTATGCCAAGCAAGCATTCTGCAATACCTATGGTATCACTGAACGTAGATTGCGTACCGCCCGTGGTGATTAGAGAACACATATGAAAGATATACCTGCGAAACCGTTGCTTTCTCCCAACACCGCCGCCATGCTATTTCGGAAGAAAAACTAGATATTGTCAGAAATCACTTTAGGTCGTTTCAAAGATATTGTTCTCATTACAGCAGAGCTGCAAACCCTGAACGCTCATATATACATGCTGTAGTTTAGGTGCATTCTTTACAACAAATGTACGATTTATATGTAGAACAATGTGAACAAAGGGAAGTCGGTACAGTGAAATTACATACACACATCAATATGTGTTCAATAATGAATTTAACATCACATTTAAAATGTCAAGCACCAACACTTGTAAAACTTCTGATTCGTTGCTACACATAGAACCTACACCACCTGAATATCATATACATATTCATAAAGCCGAAGCAGCCTACCAATCTTTGAGAAATGCAAAATAGGAATGCAAATACATTAACAGCAGCGCCATAGTTGCTGCTATGGATCTGAATCAGGCACTTCCAACACCGATGATAAACACGCCAACTGTTTTCTACTTGCGGCATTTGTGGACATATTCTTTCGGGTTCCATTTCTGTCATGATGATTCTGCTGTTATGTGTGTTCTGGTATCTTTTGCTTCTCGTGATAGTGATAAAATTGCAAGCTGTATTCTTCGAGTGATGATGCACCTACCAGAGATATTCCCAACAGACGTACTAGTGTACCGTGATTCGTGCGTTGGACAAAATAAATATTCGCTCATTATGGGACTCTGACTGTATTTGTTAAATATCACCGACCTTCATGCAATAGAACATAGTTTTGGTTCTTGGTCATATATTCCTCCCCTGCGATGCTGATTTCGGTATCATTGAGAGAGCGAAAAGGAAAACAATCTGTGTATACACCCCCACAAGTCACTCTGATAAAGACAGCGCTTAAAAAGAAGCCATTTCAAGTCATCGAAATGACAACAGGAGTCATGAAGGTTGTATCAGCGTTGCTGTATGTTCTGATATTTAGCAATAAAACAGAAGAAGGGAAAGTCTTCAATATGAGAGCAGTGACTGGCATGAAATTTATGAAAGGCAGCCAACTAGTCCAGATGAACTTTACATACTCCACATGTGAGTCTTTGAGTACTCTACGTTTGCAGCGAGGAAGGAAACAACCGCGCTCTCTGCAGGATATGGTTTTCCTGAAGGAAGACCTATTCAGAAGCCTAAGTATGATAATCTAATGAGCATGTTAAACTACATTCCACCAATCCACCACGAATGTTACAAATCTCTAAAATGAAATAATGGCGACAGGAACTACGTACAGGTAGAGGATATTGACAGTAGCGATCTCGATTGTTAGTGTGAAGTGTCTCTTCAGGGACGTGAGTACTGTGCCCTGGGTAATGGTTTATTGTGCAGTATAATGTGTATGATACTCGCCTGCAGTGTTGTGTTAATAGTGTGTACGGTTCTAGCATATTAGGGTGCTGTCGTACAAAGGAAATATTTTTGTTCTCTAAAACATGTTATTTGCGTGGCTACACGAACATATGTCGATTTCTTTCTCACTGAGTAGAGTACGTAAACGTTATTTGCAGAGACGAACATGGTCTACTCTGTTGTGTTATTCTGTACGTTACATACATATTCGCGTATTGGAACTTTCCTTTTGATCCGTTAATATAGAAAGCTCGTATTGGTTTGGAAACCATGATCATGTGCATATTATATGTTTATTTTTCTTAAAGATGCATGATGATTTTTTCTGAAACATATCAGACCTTCCTCTAATATATGCGATTGTAATTATGTACCTTCCTTTCATAGTAAAACTTTTGTCAGTTGCAACGCAAAACCTTCTGTTTCTCGAAAACATTAAAATGTGGGATACGCCCCTTTTCCACTAAGCCCCTCAATTATGGAACGTATTAGTTTCCAATAGTGTTTTAAGTCTTACAGTAAACAACTTTGTGATAACCTAAAGAGGTGATTTATAGATAAGAAATTTCGAAATATTTATTCTCTCTTTGGACATCGTGTATTTGATGGGTCGTCATTTTAAGGCTTGTCCGTATTTTAGATCAAAAGATTATGACAACCCTATTTAAAGTGGATGTGCTTTTATAAAGCAGAAACTAATAATGACTTCATGCACATGTTTTAACATGAATCAACTAGAGATGTGACTTCCTGACATCTTGTGGTGCAACCTTCATCAACTTCTACGTGTTTGCATCTTATTCAATCTCAACCAAGGGTAAAAGTGAGGGAGAACGCAGGGGGACACCCATTTCAAGAAAATATCTCTGGCGTCCCTCCACCTCCTAAAAAAAAAAATACAATGGCAATGAGGCACTGGGGACGACGTGACGTCATGCGTCCCCCTACCTTTTCAGATCCACTTTTACCCCTGGTCTCAGTCATTGTTCAAGTCGTTTGATATTACGACTACGTCTCATATGCGAAATGTCAACAGAGTCAGGTGTAAATTGCAATACCTCTTTTGCTGTCATTGGATTTTCAATTGTACCAGTTGGATCGGATTGCGATTTCAAAGGGCCTTTTCTCGATCAGCTGGAAGAACGAGAACAATTGAGATATCTATGAACGTTGCAAATTGTGATACTTACATGAATTTTCAAATAAATACAGGGTTGTTAGAAATACTGCAATGTTTATCTTTGCAGAACAATATCCTGATGACTAGAAAACGGAGATTATGGAAGAAAATAATTGAAGTTTTAACATGGTCGTTTGTATATAGATATTTGTCTTTCACCTCTCACTTCATGAACATCCATGGAGGGACAATACTATGAAGGCTTTGGGAAACCTTTCTATCTTGCCAAAGATCTCTCCAGACCAGTTTGACGACCAAGAACTGCCATATGTCTTCCGTAGTCAGTTGGACATTTATCATGATGTTGCCTCAAATAACATTCCAGTCTATGGAAAAGACTGGCCTTGGTACAGCATCCTACCCGACTGCTCTGGATTATGAGTTGATGGTTGAATGCGCTATCGTCGACTATGAACCAGTTCAGTTGTTCACATTTATTTAAGCACGCAAGTCGATTCTTTGTATGATGTCTTTTTCCTCGCTGTGACAGATGGATTAGGAAGAGGTGTCGAAGAGTTTGTACTTCCCGAACGAGACATAATGGAAGAAACAGCAGATCAGTGGAAGACTATGCATTGCAAGTGTCCACTAGCAAAAGAAGAAAATTATTTCGAAGGATCTTACAATGTATTAGGTGGTCTCATATAGGAGCCTCTTTTCCGTATACCAGATGATAACTATTAAAGGTAATGCGTTATTAAACGCAATGGGGGAGCTATCTGTCCTAGCATCTTTCTCTCCCAGTCAGTTTGAAGACAAAGAACTGCCTTATATATTCGCAGATCGAATTTCTGTTTTGTTTAACTCATCCTGCAATGACATCATTATAGGTGGAAGCGACTGGCGTGAAACGGTAACTCTTCCTACTGTTTTAGACAATGGAGTGACTATTAGTTATGCCATTATTAACTATGGACCAGTGAAGTTGTTTACCTTTGTTTCATGCTCTTTATTGAATCATTTATTGGCAATAAAAATACATCCAATAACAAGAGAAGATAACGATATCTGCCATTATGCAGCCCTGATAGTTGTTCTGGACCTAAGGACAAAAAAACTGGTGAAATGTGGTATGGCAAGGAAATATAAGTTGTTCAGAAACTGGAAGAGGGTTTTGTCTGTGACGACAGAGGGATATAACTCTGAAGCCTCGAGGAACATCTCTGACTCCATTGAGACTGATCATCAGAGACAATTCTCTTCTCATCGAAGTTGGTTTCCTAGTTGGAGAAGGTGGATTGGGAAAAGATGTCGAAGGCTGTTTCCTCGTCGCATCAGGTGTTAATATTAAATTTAAGATTAGATAATGACTTGCTTCATAGGGATCTTCGTTATTTCCTAGAAGAAAATATCTGTTAGCAACCGTTCTAACGAAACAATGCACATAAACTATCAGCTTTCATACCGACAACTATTGCAAGTGAGTTGCAACTATTGCAACTATTGCTTGTGTTTCTGCAAGTGAGTTGTGAACCTACTGTACAGAGGTTGTTCAGTCTACATTTGGCCAATTTCGACTTACCTAAAAATTTAGAAGAATCCATGGTGCCAGGTCCGTAAGTGCTCGATGTGTTTCCCTTGGTTCCTAACAATAGCCCGACAGCGTAATTTCCACTGTAATAGGCTTCTCTGAAGAACTGGGAGGGGAATCTTGTCCCATTCCCTTTGAACAGCTTTCCAAAGTCCTTCTACAGTTGTCACTCCCCGTTTTCCCAAAGCCCGCTTGAGCAATCCAAATCCACAATAGTCCATAGGACTTGCATCTGGAGATTTAACAGGTACCTCATTGAAAGGTATCACCTGTATGCCACTTGCCTCCTCCATTTCCCTGCAGAATGCGACGGACGATCGTAAGGTATGTGATGAGGCCTTGTCCATGTGAATGGGCACCAGATTGGCATCATTTCTGTACATTGTTGGAATCTCATGCGCGTAGATCGGCCGCATGATCTGCTCCTGAAAATACTGCGAATTTATTTTGCAGTTCTTCGCCACCCTACGAATCTTCAGTTTACCTCTGTAACAGTAGCCAGTAACGACCATGAACCCTTTTGGGAAGGATTCTTTACAGACACAGACCCACCTTCTAAAGTTCTTGGCGTCTTTCCATCGGTACATGATGGCTCTCGGTTTGCCGCAGTCGGAAAGTTAAATCCATGCTTCATCGAGTTTTACGACGTACATCCACTTTTGTTTTGCCAGATGCCGTTCGTACAGCTTCCGGGCGTTACACTTTCGTTCTTTTTGGTGGGCATCCGTGAGAAGATGGCCACAAGCTTTCATCACTTTTTCCAGCTTGAGTTGATGGTGTAAGGTCCGGCTCAAAGTCCCCAAAGACACGTCAAGACGATTAACCATACACCTTTGTGTTGGCAAATTTTCTTGCATTGCCATTTTGCGAAGTTTCCTCTGCATGGTGGAGGTGGCCTTAGTGCATTCCCGCATCCTAAACATTGTTCGGCGTAAGCTCTAAACTGCGATAAACAAAGCCATGTGAAACTAAATCTCGCTGCTTTGCTGTTGTCCTACCGACGCTTGTACTCCTCCGCAAAATAGTTCATGTGATTAGATTATTACTTTTACTATGAATTTCCATGTAAAACTGCTACATTATTATAAGTGACAAAAATATAATACGGATTATCTAATAATACTGCAATCGAGTGTGGCTAATGAAACAATAGAAATAAACACTAAGCATACGCAGTAATTATGGCGCCAACTGAACTCTGGACGGTTGCTCTGCTTTTAAAGTTTGAAAGATGACTGGCATGAATCCCGGTTCCGCGAGTGTTATGGTGAAACACCAACAAGGCAAACCTTTACTCACTAAGCAACAATTGTTTACCAGCGAAATTCAAATACTTTTTTTTTTTAATCTTTCGAGTTTTTTTCTTTATTTTCCGCTGCTGCTGTAAGTATCTGGGCAACGAGACCCTATTGTCAAAACGCACGTGCATAAGTTGCTCCTCCCCGTGGGGAGTGGGAGTGATACATCACCAGCCAATTGTATTTGTGACAAGCGGAAGGATACAAATATTTTGTTTATCGGAGTTTAGAGCTTATGCTAAACAATGTTTAGGCAACTTTGTTGATGATCCAAATGTTGGAGCTTCGTTGCCCTTGTACTTTTTAATAACATTTTTATTCCACTTAAACTCATGTTGCAACCATTCTTCTTGCACTGTTTTCTAATGACAGAAACACTAAAGTGGACGTCGTAAAGAGCCGCAACATAGCCTTCCCAAAACCGACTTAGTTTGGGGGCATTTTGGTCACAGAGCGGAAACCCACACACTTGGAAACGAATTTGACACAACACTCACAACAATGGTCCTGTTTTGTGCGTTATTGTCGTACGTGCGAAGAAACAACTCCGTTCCCAGGAAGCCACTGCACAACACTGCAGGACGCCACGAGCCAGCTCGGGTGAGTCCATTCTGCCCGGGAAGGGGAAGTAATGAAATCGGCCAAACGTAGGCTGAACAACCTCTGAAATTAGGCGAGATCTACGTAGAAAGAAACTTTTCAATACAAACACGTAAAGGAAGATAGGCGGCTGATGTTTATATCTTCACCATGAGAGTCTGCTGATTGGAACCATCGAAGCACTGGTCCTGTGGAGGGAGTACATAGCAACAACACATGTAGCTAACGTAAGAATACACACAGGGATATTTAATGTCCCTCTTTGTCAGCAGCTTGACTTCAATATTGTTTTTAATAAAGGGGTAAACTTTCTTTTTCCTTCCTCTTATCTTGATTTTACTTCG
Source organism: Thermobia domestica (assembly GCF_964235325.1). Taxonomy (NCBI): domain Eukaryota; kingdom Metazoa; phylum Arthropoda; class Insecta; order Zygentoma; family Lepismatidae; genus Thermobia; species Thermobia domestica. Next base: position 121,586,977 of record NC_137456.1, on the reverse strand, counting down.
AATTTGCATGAACAAAAACATTTAGATCCAAAAAGAAAACTAATTGAATTCGAATAAGATGAACATTTCTGAATATATTTTCTTTCATCTTCTACAGCTTTACAATTTTACGGTCGTGATAATGTAGTAGAAGCAGCACAGTAGTAGTAGTAGTAGTAGTAGTATGAATAGTAATATGAATAATTGTAATGTCATGTGTAGCTTTAAATAAGACTCCTTATTGCAAGCAGTTTTCTTATGTATTCTGCCTCAATTGAAGATTAATAAAGATATTTTCAAATCATATTTAAATGAAATATTTACATATCAGTTGACGTAATAAGCCAATATGATAAGTGTATGTTAGAAGAAGAACACTTGAAAATCCAGCATGCAATTGAAGAAGGACCTAGTGGAAGAAGGACATGTCCTGTATTTACAACTTTGTGAGGAATAAAGCATTTAAAGTTTTCAAGATACGTAGCAATGCATATGGCACCAACTTCCATATACTGCAAGAAAAAAAAATTCTGTACAAAAGTGGTGTAAGGCTATTCAATAATAATTATAATATTTAACTAAAACTAAATCTTGAAAAAATAATCACCGAACGTAAGTAATACGTTCTAGCAAATAATTTGTATCATTTCTGTAATTCATGGATAGTAAATTCAGTAAATTCGTTCAGTGGTTTGCCTTTGTTTCGTCATTTTTGCAACTGCATCTGCACGTAAGAATTGAACACCATTTACATTTTTCCTACAGCCCTGTGAACATCTACCCTTTCTCATTTACTCGTACATTCATTTACAAAAGTATCTCCCTCCCTAAGTGCTCTAATTCCATTACTTGGGGTCCAGGTCATTTGTAGTTGTAAGAACGCCTAGACAGAAGCCACCCAACTTACAGGTAACTTTTCAGGGCACTGACAACAGTTGGTAGACCTGATCCAAGTGTTTATGCAGATCAATTGTAAAGTAGTTGACTAACGAAACAGTTCTCCATTCTAAGATGAATCTCTATGGTTCGGATCATGTTTTCCAAAGAACACCATATATTAATCTCAATATTGCTGTGTATGTAGTGTATTATTTCTTTATATACTGTATGTTTAGAGGAATAGAAATTCTGACCACGCATTCATCAGGAAATGCTTGAAAGTAGCTGAAAATATCAAATCTAGAGCAACTGCTGGAAATAAGCTTGTAAATGATTGCCTCCACTGATAGACTTTCTCCAATTCTCCTCATTCCAACATTATTTTATTTCTGGAGGAGAAAAATCTTTCTTGTCACACTGCGTATGTATTGAAATTGAAACATTTGAAAAAGTTTCAACCTGGCCGGGATTCTAACCCGGGTCCCTCGAACAGAAGTTCCGTACGCTAACCACTTACCTACCGCATCACTCAATCTTTAATCTAAACTTTTAGCTAGTTAAAATCGTTGTATGTAAGACTATGGAAAGTACTAAGGTTCGTATAAAAAGACGTTCCTTATGAGTGTCACAATGACTTACTCGAGATTTCTTTCCTTAACGCAAAAACAAGTTATATAGAACTTCGTCAATGAGGAAAATATCACGAAACGTTCTAAAAGTTGAGGCCACCTCATCGTTTTTAACTGCTCCCGATTTACATTACTACTATTCTTCCTCATCATAACTTCTAATTCCAAAGAAGAAAAGCCGGCAGCATTTACGCCGATCCCAAGAGTTTCAGTATTCGCGCGCTATCCTAGCCAATTGTTTGAAGTTGGTCATATAAAATGTACAGAAAAATTTGAGCAAGAGAAAAGAAAGTAACCAACCCCTGCGGGGCTTCTAACCCGTTCCTACTACTACTACTACTACTACTACTGCTATTATTATTATTATTATTATTATTATTATTATTATTATTATTATTATTATTATTATTATTATTATTATTATGGATCCGTATAGTAAAACTGCAAGATTATTTTAATGAAAAAAGTATTATGAAAAAGTGTTAACAATTCTTTGGCAGGTTTGAATCCACGCCAAAAACTATTTTCATTACTAGAATGTTACCCTAGTACTCTCGGCCACGAGGCCAACAGCAGTTGGTCTTAATTTCCGCTGTATGTAGGTCATGACTCTTGATATCCTATCTGTATCGGCCAATAAGATCAGAGGATATCTGAAATTCTTGGAATCCTCGAAAATGCAAGCCGGCAGACAGGCACGTAGCCACGGTTTGGTAATAGCGGAGGTCCGTGACGAAATACTGAGGCTATCACACCAGGGGCTGGGTCATTCTAAACTATTTTACTGGTAAAATGTTTTGGTTCGTTTAGCCAGGATTTTGTTATGGGGCGGGGGGCGTGACATGAAATATTGTGGTTACCCACAAGAGGCTCGATCAATCTAAACTGTTTTACTGACAACGTACCCATATTGGTTTGTTAGGACAATAAAATGAGGATATGTTAGTAAGTATTTTAGTAACAAACTATGAAGAAATCTCGAGTAAAAGGATATTAAAAAATTGAAAAATATATATTCTTCCGAGGTCTTTCGAACTCGGTTTTTCTTGACTTTTCTTCTTATTTTTCTTGTCTTCGTTTAATGTCGTTAAAGATAGCAACGAGATCTCTTTCGGCAGTGAAAACGTCAAGCCGCGAAATGGATTAGTGTTGCCGCGAAATTGAAAATTAAGTGTCACTGGAATCTATGTTGCTAGGCTCATATTATTGGGGATTATTGGGGATTTCTTAAGTTCTACCTGAGAGTCTACATGATCGTCATTTGTAGTCCATAGGATTAGCATGGAGCTAGATGGAATTTAAAATGCTGTGTTACAATAATATCCATTTTTAACTTGACTTTCCCCTTGTTTTCCTCACACAAAGCACCTCATAAGAAAGAGTAACCAAACGCTCGCTGCAGCTTTATATTATTAACGCTGATTCTTCTTCTTCTCCTTTCTTTTTGTTTTTTCTTTCCTTAATTATTTTCATTTCTGGTCTCGTAGGGGTGGGGGTTCATAATTGAATCGTATGGCTGAGACACGGGCTCGAATTCCGAAAGCATTAATACGCGTATTTATGTTCCTAGAAAAAATCGTTTTCCTAATTCTTGGGCCCCTCTTTACACCCTTCTCTTACTCTTTATGGGACCCTGAAGCCTGTCGGCCCTCCCGCACAGCAAGATCTGCGGGGTCGTTAGTTATGCTTCTGGCCCATTCCATACACGACAAATTAATTAAGGGGACAATATTGACAAATCTGACAATAATATACGGATAAATATTATTTCTAGGGCCCCTATTAGTAAGCATTTTTTACTGAAATGGGCCCACGACACATTTTTGTTTTATTTACCTTTTATGTGCTTCTCTGTGTATGTAATGTAGTGAGCCTGTTTGAAGCTTCACTTAAAATTTCAGGTTCGTATCGTATATGGAATAAGAAAATTTTGTCTTAAAATAGGTCCTCTTGAACGGCGGGGAGCTTCCGTGAGGGGCAGTGGCCTCCTCCTTCGATTTGTCGCGGAGAATCGCGAAGGGACCAACACGAATTGTCGCCAGTCATGTGCATGCGGTTATTAATATTTATTACTTTTTCCTGACGAATTGTTCCTAATGTGAGCTCCGGGGTTCAAGAATAACCTCTGCCTCAACGTCATGAAGTGAAAAATCTTGAGTGCGATAATTGTATGAATTTACATGGCAACTGTCGTCGATCTTAGAAAGTGAGTATATGAGAACTATGAAATAAAGTAAATAGACACGCGTCATTTTGTTATAAAATTACATGGCGAACGCATTTTATCTTATCCCAAACAGTTATCGTCTCATATACACGGTTAAAGAAGCACTCTCATCGACCAAATTAAAAAGATCTCAACAATTTTTCCCTTTACAAGCGACGTTTCCTTCATCGCCTCCGTGGCGAAGTCGGAGGAACACCCGCCTAGTAATCACATTGTTCGTGGATCGAGCCCCCTCAGGGGTACTTCTTAGTGTTTTTTAGACTCACTTTCATGTAAACAAAACACGCATATGGCCGATTTAACATATTTTGTGGAGTAATTTTGTGGTTCATTGGCGTTTTGTCACGTCTCTACCACTGGTGGGCCCCTGGTAGTATAATTTTCAAAATGGAAGAAGGGGCACCGCGGATCGTCGCTGCGGGGCCGCCAATTTTTGGCGAGCCATCCGTGGTCCACCGACGCTTGCGTCATGGGGTACGGATTAACATGAATCCGAACCACATGAGCTCCCGCCAGGAATCGAACCCGCTGTATTTCTTCTCTCTCAACTTGTTTCTCAAAAATAATCGTTTTCGATTATTTTTACAAACTAACCCACTATCTATTTACCATATGTAGAAAGTGTACCCCTCCCCATAAAGGAGAGTGTTAAAAATGCTAGGTGACGTTCTGTTCATTTTCAATAAAGAGTTCATATACTGAATTTCAGCTCCATTAGTTTTACAGCTTGTGAGGTACTCAATTTTTTTTTCGCAAGTATTCGGATCCCCGCTATCCCTATTGATGAATCTCAAAGGAATACGAATAAATATATGATTTCTAGAGCCCCTAATAGTTGACATTTTTTACTGAAATGGGTCCACGACTCATTGTTGTTCCATTTACCTTTTGTGTGCTGTTTTGTTTATGTAATGTAGCGACCCTATTTGATGCTTCATTTCTAATTCCATGTCCCTATCGTGTATGGAGTAAGAAAATTTTGTCTGAAAATGGGCCCCCTCGAAAGGCGGGTAGCTTCACTGGAGGGCAGTTGCCCCCTGGTCCCCGAAAAGCTACAGCCCTACCGATGACGTAGCCTCAACTAGAGGAACGTTTCGTGATATTTTCCTCATTGAGGAACGTCTATATAACTTGTTTCTGAGTTAAACAAGGAAATCTCGAGTAAGTCATTAAGTCACTTACACAAGTTGCTTATATTTTCTTGTTTATATTTTTATTTATATTTTGTTTATATTTGTTTTTGTTATACTTGAGTATCTCGATATTTTTCCATGAAACGACTGTAACTAGGTATTAGCTTGGGTAAAAGGTTAAGTGGCGCGGTAGGTGAGTGGTTAGAGTATTGAACTTATATTCTGTAGATCCGGGTTCGAATCCCGGCCAGGCTGAAGCTTTTTCAAGTGTTTCTGTTTTATTTTTAATTTCAATGCATACTTACTGTGACAAGCAAGATAGTGTCTTCCCTAGAAAGAAAAAGATGTTGGAATAAGGAGAATTGGAGAAGGTTTGTCAATAGAGACAGTGATTTAAAACTTATTTTCAGTAGTTGTTCCAGATATGATATTTTCGTCTACTTTCAAGCATTTTCTGATTCATGTGTGATCAGTGTTTTGATTTCTTTGAATATATAGTACATAATGAAATAATGCATTACATACACAGCAATATTGAGATTAACATATGATGTTTATTGGACAACACGCTCTGAACCAGAGAGATTGATCTTTGAATGTAGAGATGTTTCGTGCGTCATCTACTCACAATTTTACTTGCATAAAGACTCAGTAGTACCAACTGCTGTCAGTGCCGAGAAAAGTTACCTGTAAGTTGGGTTGCATCTGTCTAGGCGTTCTCACAACTGCAAATGACCTGGACACCAGGTAATGGAATTATAGCATTTAGGAGGGTAGATACTTTTGTAAGTGGCTGTACATTTCATTCAAAAAGTAATTCTTTCCCTACGCAAAGAAGTTTCTCAATATAAATTGAAAACTAGGCGAATATTCAAGAATTGTGGAACTCAGTTATTTTGCTGAAAGAATAATTCCGCAATAATTAGAAGACAGTTTTCCAAGTGATTGATTTTTAATAAAACATACATCTAGAAAAAATATTTTTCTTTCGATTTTAGTTGTAATAAAATCAACTTTATTTTGTATAAAAATGCATTTATCAGAAGCTACTGGCAGTTGTATCCGTAAATTGCTTTTTGCAATATTCAATTTCGTCATAAATCACCAAATACCACTATTTTTCTCTGTTGTAGTTTCCGTGAACCGTTGTCGGAAAGAATGTTTGTTCTAATATGAATCACAACTACTAATGAGTTTTATATACCTGCAAAATAATGAAAACTTTAACATTCCATGCCTATGCTTATTATTCTAAAAAATGATGGGTTGTTAATGAAATTACATTACTATATAAAATTGACAAAGTGACAATGTGGGAGAAAACAGAATCCCGAACTTTACGAAAACGGTATTCTCTATCTCAAACTCACACGGACTGAAATCGAATCAGGAATCCTCCCACCAGAGGTGAATGCTCTTCTAGTAAGTCACCCTGCCACCTGCAACATGCAAAAATATTGATAAATATACATGTAATTTATCTCTGGCCGTAACAATGATATTAATAAGGATATATGAAGTGACAATTAAAGCATTTCTTATAAGTGTTTTCAAGTTTGGTAACCGATTAGATTATATTACACAGTTCAGCAATAGGAAAACGAAACAGAATTTTTACTGTAAGTTAGGCACGGAAGCTTTAATACTAGTGAATCTTGAGTGTGACCTTGGGAACACCTGCAAAAATTTCCAGCTCGGGACTACAATTTCATTTTTCCAATCTTTCCCGGTTCCAAAAATTTGGGGAAAATATTACACTACTATGCATAAGTGAATGGGGAGTGTCGTAAAACGACCGTATCCATCTGTCTTTATGTCCTCAGGAGTTTGGCGACGGGCATATAATACGAAGTACAACGAACTATCTCTATAATAATTGTTGCGGAGGTATTGCAGGATTCTGAAACATGGATATTTGTATAGGGCATATACTAGGTCCTAAGTGAAGTCTTGACCCGACTACATTAGGTCCCATAGTGTTGGAGCTATGGACCTTTAAAGTTCTTTTATGTTTTCAACAGCCTATAACTCGGAAATGACGGATTTCTTCACACCAGATTGGTCTATACTTTTTGTCTTATCTTGGTGTCAGGAATCACCTCCTCAACGTTGTCGGCGTTATTTTCAAACACATTCTATATATTCTACATGTTAATTTCGATAAATACAAGGGGGGGGGGGCAAAAGAAACCGGATTGAAAGGGCGCTGCCGTTCCTAGGCGTAGTAGGGAGTTCTCCTGCTAGGTGGTTCTAGTAGAGACCTTCCCAGAACCTGCGAAGGAGGTTAACGTTTGATCGTATTATTGTTTTTCTTAACTGTTCTCGTTTGCGCTTGCGAAATCATTATGGCAGATTCAAAGGAACAGATTCAAAGGAGTGTGTTTGCTTCCTACTTGGAAAATCGGAAACGAAAACTTACCAAATGCTTCAACAGGCTTTCAAGAAGGATACTTTGAACTGCACACAATTTTTTGATTGGATTGGGCTCTTTGTGTGGTGAGATGGGTGTTGAAGATCATGCTCGTTCTGGGTGCTCTTCATCATTTCGAAACGACGAAAACATCGAACAAATTTGCCCCAAAATTAGCGAGGATCGTCGATAGCCAGCACGAGGTTCTGCAAATGCGACATGCTTCCGCTAAGTTTGTTTCTCGCCTGCTCACACAGGATCAAATCATTCGTCTGAATCTGAGCCAGGACTTGAAAAATTAGATTGAAAGTGATCCAAACTTTTTGAACAACATGAAAACATTTTCCGAGAATTAAACAAAATCTAAAAGGAAATTGTTTTGATGGTGTAGAGGCTGTAAAAAGAACTTCGCAGAACGCATTAGACGCTATAAAAGTTCCAGAGTTCCAGAGGTGTTTCAAACAGTGGGAAGGGAAAGAAGATGGGAAAAATGAATCGCATTTAATGGAGAGTACTTTGAAGGAGACTGAAAGAATTTGTAAAAAAATGTAATAAATTATTTTTTTTGATTGAGAGTCCGGTTTCTTTTGGGTTCTCCTTCGTGTATATATATATATATATATATATATATATATATATATATATATATATATATATATATATATATATATATATGTTGATATATCTTTCTAACCTCTTACCTTATAACTTAAACTCAGAGTAGTAGTTTCAACTCATCTTTAATTTATAATTATGATCTAAAAGATCTTAATGTCATAGTTTATGATGATAAATAAATAAGAATCACATATCATATCCACCCGTTAACCCTTGATCCATACTGCTTCAACTGTTCCACCTAAAATAGGATGTAGTTGTCTAGCAGGATGCTACCTCCTGGCTAGCACAAACATAATAAATAAATAAATAAATAAAAGTAAATGTAATGTCATTCCTTACCAATAATAATAGAAAGTTTTTATTCTGCTTAAAAAGATTATTTATTTATTTCTTGTATGTAGGAAAACACTCTCTTAACTAGCAGATCACATACGTATATTGTTATGTTTCTCCTCTTAAGAATGATAGAGAAACTCCTAACAATAACAAACACAGTACTTGTAGTCATTCATTTATACAATGTACAGTATACCGGTGTTAGTAACCTAAATATTTTATTTCAAGAGGAAGATATATTTTTGGAAAGGATCAAACTAATAAAAAGAAAAGTAGTTCCAAAAATATCAAATATGTGTGTTTTGAGTTCTTTCATTTAAGTATCTTTCCCATCTTAATGCAATGCGAAAGAAATATATATGAGTGTGTGTGTCTGCTTGGTGAGTAATTCATAACGTATGGAAACGTGGGCTGACGCGTATCAAAATCTGTTGGCTTTATTCCTAGAAAAACTACCTCCTTTACAACTTCCTCTGTCGGCAACCATGTGTTTACATATGTGCAACCATTGAGTGATACGCTCTATCATTCAAATAGAAGAAAAGATGGAGAAAGGTATTTTCAAGATGGTGGTCGAATTCTTTCTGTATTTGTAACGAAAAGAGAGGTAAGTGTGTTATAGAGCTGGGCAAATTTCAATTGAATTAACAATTAACAATTAATCTGTAAATTTAATTGTTAATTGCAATTAACAATTGAATTAAGTAATGGTTAATTGTTAATTGCAGTTGGCCATTAATAATGGAAAATCAATTGCAATTAATCAATTGATTGAAAGTAATTGCAGTAAAAAGTAATTGCAATTGAATTCAGTAATTCAATCGCAATTCAAATTAATTGGCAATTAATTCAATTGCAATTGATATCCACAGCAATTACTTTCAATTGATTGACCAATTGCAATTGATTTTCACTGATTAATTTTCAACCCTGTAGTCCAGAGAGGGCGTGGGGCAATGGAAACTTTAGCCACGACCGATTGACTCACCACCCATTGTAACCCACAACCCACCGTGACCCACTCTGATCCACCGCCCACCATGAACCACTCACCCGCTGTGACCCACAGACCCACCAAAACCCATTGTCATCAACTTTGACCCATGATTCACGCCCTGTTCTCTACTGACTAAAGAGTTTAAACTTGTAATAAAACAAGCCTATGAAATTATCTCTCATCGGAGTTTGAATTTCTACGATCAATCGCTCAAGCACCGCTCTATTACAATAAGGTCGGATCTGAACTTTCTAATATAGATAAAATAAAGAGTTTGTTCGTGTCTGTCTATCTTTCTGCGGCCTGTGGACCAGACGAGTGGACCGAAACTTTTCAAAATTTGGTCACGGGTAGCTTGGTCTAAGCCCCAGATCAAGACGAAGAGTTTTTCTTTCAAATGTCGAAATAGGGGGTCTCAAGAGGACGTTTACCGGGACCGGCCTGGGGACCAGACAAGTTGACCGAGAGTTACCAAATTTTGGTTAAAGATACCTTGGTCCAGGTCTCACACCGTTTTTGTCAAAATTCGAACCAGGGGGTCTCAGGGGGGCGTTTACCGGGACATGTAAAAAAAAATGACCGTAATCAGTGTCGATTTCATAGTTTTCGCGGTCGCTAAGATCAATGGTAAAACTCCGATCGCATTAACTTCCAAATTCACCCTATTCGACTGCGGGCCGCGGGTCAACGGGGGGGGGGATACCAAAACGTAAAAGTAACCCAAAATGACCGATATTAGTGTCAAATCCATAGTTTTCGCGGTTGCTGAAATCAATGGTGACATTACCATTAGCGATGACTTTCAAATTCATTCACCGTTGTATACTGGCCTTGGTTCACCAGGGGGGGGGTCCGAGACATGTAAAAATAATCGAAAATGACCGATATTAATGTCAAATCCATAGATTTCGGGGCCGCTGAGCTCAATGGTGAATCTCAAGACCGCGTTTACTTTCACATTTATCCCCCAACAGCTAAGGAACGGGGGCATTGTAAAGGGGATCACGAGACATGTAAAAATAATCCACAATGACTGATATTGGTGTCAAATCCGTAGTTTTCGCGATCACTGAGATCAATGGTGATACTTTCATTAGCGATGATTTTCAAATTTAGCCACCATTGTATGCGGGCCGGGAGTCACCGGGGTGGGGAATTGCGAGACATGTAAAAATAATGGAAAATGACCGATATTAGTGTCAAATCCATAGTTTTCGCTATCACTGAGATGAATGGTGATACTTCCACAGGCCTTGACTTCCAAATACAGCCCCCATCGGCTGCGGGCCAGAGGCGTTGTGTTTTCAAAATTGGAACCAGAGGATCATAGGGACTTTTACCGGGATATGTAAAAAGGTAGTAGAAAATAGAAGATGTTAGTTCACATTCATAGTTTTCGCGATATTGGCTGGGGGCTAAAGGAGATTTTGTTCACAATTCGAACCAAGGGGGTCTGAGGGGGCGTTCACCGGGACATGTAAAAGTAGTAGAAAATGAACAATATTTGTGTTGAATCTATGTTTATTGGGGTTGCTCAGATATATAGTGACACCCTCGATAGTGTTTACGTTCAAATTCAGCCCCCATCGGCCTTCCCAATGAAAACACACGTACGTTTTTGGATATATATTCACACAAAATGTATCCAATTTTAGAAATGTTTCTTAATTGTTCTCCCGTTGTTCAGTTTGTTTACATTGATATTTTATCTGATCCGTGCGAAAAACGGGCATAACAGCTAGTACGAAATGGTAAAGTGTTTGTCATGGACCAAATTACAATGAATTCAATTATATAGATAATTATTATAATTATCATTGATAATTATTTCCTTGTTGAATTATAGATACTTTTCAATGGAAAAAAGAATAAAATATGAGTCCCAAATCAACGTAAAATAGACCAATGCATTGTAAAGAAAAAAATGTATAAAATTTTCCTTATAATTAAGCTTACAAACTTAAAATTTCCATGTAATTAAGCTAAATTTCCATTTTTGTGTCATTTTGTGCGCCTATTTCCTCGTTTTGTGCTTCACCGGAAATGGGTCAATGTTATCCTACAAATATGGCGGAACAAGTTAATGCTGTTCCGTCAGGAACGATTTCAAGGTCGTTTCCTTCATATCGTCTTGTGCCGTACCGTTTTCTAAGCCTATTTCCATGTTTTGTGAATCAATAGTAGTGGATCAAAATGGGCATTCAATGTGGGAAGAAAAATGACCCACTCTCCCACCAGTATTGAAATTCGAGGTCGCTTTTTTCGCATTGTTTAGTGCATGTTTTGTATCGTTTCTGCGCATATTTTCACGTTTTGTGCGCCAACGAAAGTGGGTCAAAGAGGACCTACAAATATGGCAGAAAAAGACATATTCATCCCACTTTCAAGGCCCATTTTGACCCACTTCCACTGGTACACAAAGCGACACAAATCATGCATAAAATGTAAAGGAAACGACCTCGATATTCGATTGTGACGGAACAGCATTAAGTTATTCCGCTATACTTGTAGGCCATTTTGACCCATTTTCGTTGTCGCACTAAAGTGGAAATACGAGCACAAAACGGTGCAAAACAGGGACTATACGATGCGAAAGAAACGACTTCCAAATTTGATAGTGACGGAACAAAGGCTCTTTTTCCTCACACCTTGATGGACCATTTTGACGCATTTCTGGTGATGCTCAAAACGTGGAAGTAGGCGAACAGAACGGTACAAAATACACACTAAACGATGTGAAGGAAACGTCCTCCAAATTCGTTGGTGGCGGAACAGCATTAACTTGTTTCGTTATATTCGTAGGTCCATTCTGACTCACTTCCGGTGACGCACAAAACGTACAAAACAGGCAATAAACGATGCGAAAAACCGACTCCGAAATTCGATAGTGGCGGAACAGTGAGCCATTTAACTCCCACTTTAAAGGCCACGACGTTTGACTCACGACGGGTGATGCACAAGACGAGAAATAGGTGCAAAAATCTTTAGAAAAAGGCATTAAACGATGCGAAAGTAACGATCTAGAAATTCGATAGTGTCGCAACAGGGGTCATTTTCGTCACACCTTGAAGGCTCATCTTGACACACTTCTGATGACGAACAAAACGTGGAAATAGGGGCACAAAACGGAACAAAACAGGCACTAGCCAATGCGAAAGAAGAACCTCGAAATTCGGTAGTGGCGGAGCAGTGAGTCATTTAACTCCCACTTTGAAGGCCCGTTTAACTCACTTCCGGTGATGCACAAGACGAGGAAGTAGGCACAGAAATCTTTTTAAAAAATAGGCACTAAACGGTGCGAAAGAAATGACCTAGAAATTCGATAGTGGCGGAACAGTGGGTCATTTTCGTCACACATTGGAGGTCCATTTTGACACACTTCTGGTGACACGCAAAACGTGGAAATAGAGGCACGAAACGGCACGAAAACTCACTAGTCGATACGAAAGGAACGACTTCGAAATTCGGTAGTGGCGGAGCAGTGGGTCATTTCCGTCCCACCTTTGAGGCCCACTTTTACCGTCTTCCAGTGACGCACAAAACGTCGAAATAGGCGCAAAAAAGGGAACGCGATGTGAAATTAACGACCTCGAAATTCGAAATGACCTAGAAATTCGATAGTGGAGGAACTCTTGGCCATTTTCGTCCCATCTTGGAAGCCCATTTTGATCCACTTCCGGCGAAGCACAACACGTGGAAATAGGGGCATGAAACGCTATGAAAATTAACTAATCGATACGAAAAGAAGGACCTCGAAATTCGGTAGTGGCGGAGTAGTGGGTCATTTCCATCCCACCTTTGAGGCCCATTTTGACCGTCTTCCAGTGACGCACAAAACGTCGAAATAGGCGCAAAAGAGGGTACGCGATGTGAAATTAACGAGATCGAAATTCGATAGTGGCGGAACTCTTGGTCATTTTCGTCCCATCTTGGAAGCCCATTTTGACCCACTTCCGGTGACGCGCACAAAACGTGGAAATAGGGGCAGGAAACGGCAAGATATTGTGTTCCAAACGATGCGAAAGAAGCGACTTCGAAAGTCGTTGGTAACGGAACAGTGATTCATTTTCATCCCACCTTGGGGACTCGTTTTAACCCACTTCCCATGACACACAGAACGTGGAAATAGACGCACAAAACGGCACAGCACAATGTGAAGGAAACGACCTTGAAATTCATTGGTGGCGGAACAGCAATATCTTGTTCCGTCATATTTGTAGGCCCATTTTGATCCACTTCCGGTGACGCACAAAATGTGGGAATAGGCGCATAAAGCGACACAAAACATCCAATAAAGATGCAAAACAATGTACCTCGAAATTCGTTGGTGGGTTAACAAGTAAATGACGCCGTGAGCACCAATATAAATATATACTGTAGTTCTTACCATCAAGGCTGAGACGTGCACGGTCCAATTGTTTATCCAAAGTAGAAGCCCAACCGGGATAGTGATGTCAACCGGCTCGGCTCGGTTCAACTTAGCGTACAGCTTGAGCTGGCTTGGTTGGGATAACCCATCGACTGGGCTCAATTGAGCCGATTGCTCGAACCAGCTCCGTTGAAACGAGTCCATAGGCTGGGTTCGAGTCAGCTTAACTGAGCCGATTGCTCGAACTGGCTCGGTTTTTGGGTAATCAATCAGCTTGGTTCGGTTCGGGTCGTGTGAGCCATCGACTGGAGCTGGCTCGGTTGGATGAGCTGTTGGCTCGGCTCATTTGTCGGTTCGGCTCGATAAGTGAATGAGTTGTGAGCGAGCTGCTTGAGTCGTTGACAACCCTAAACCTGGGTCGAGCAGTATTGAACATGTTTGGCTGGAGTCCTATAAGTTTTAACAACTTTTGGCTCGAGCGCTATAACTTTTAACAACTTTTGGCTCGAGCCCAAATACTTGTTCCTCCTGAACTCAAACCTAGACCCTCGTGACCGATGTCCTTGCCTTCTGAAGATTTATTGACGACCGAGATCGACACTCAATTAATTTTTAGTACTCAGATACAAACCGCCTATATTCCATTTTTATATAGGTGCATTGTGTTATAATAATAATAATTAGTTATAGTAATAGTAGTAGTATCATTGATAATTATATTGTTTATGTAGGATACTTGAAGAGAGTAGCACTTGGAACTACAAAAAGGATTTAGCTCGGATTGGCTCGTTTGGGCTCGACTCGATGGAAACTCGATCCGAATTAGAGTCGAGTTGGGGGAAATTTTTCGAGCCGAGTTCTCGAGTCGAACTCAAAGATGTCTGCTTCGAGTCGAGTCGAGTTTTAAAGAAAACTCGCTCGAACTCGCTCGTGCCCATTCCTATTGTATGCATGACGGGCATATAGAGTTCTTTCGAGGAGGATAGAACCATAAACATAATATATTTAAAAATGCTTAGTTTCATGGCTTTCTTGCCAGGGGGCGAAGGGACGGTAGTTATCCAGCATTTCTTATAAGTACCTTATTTGAAATATGTAAAACAGTAACAAGTGAACAACACAATTTACTCACATCTTCTTATCTTCAGTTTTAATTGCTGATTTTAATTGCAATTAACAATTACAATTAACAATTACAAGTTTCAATTGTCAATTGCAATTAACAATTAAATGTTTCAATTGCACCCTTTGCGATTGACAATTAACAATTAAAAGTTTCAATTGCCTGGTGACCAATTAACATTTAACAATTGACGAAAATTTAATTGCAAATTTTATGATTGAATTCAATTGCAATTGAAATTAATTGTCAATTACAAATTGAAATCAATTACAATTGAAATCAATTGCAATTAATTGTCAGGGCAATTACTTACAATTGATTGATCAATTGCAATTGATTTTAATTGATTTTGCCCAACACTGGTTATAATGTGTACAGGGATGAAAGCCAGGGAAATATTACGACTACACTTAGGAGGAGTAATTACGTAGCTTCTTATTGTTTTTAACCAAATACGTTAGATACGTATATTACGCTGATAGTTTGTTACAGATTTCAAATGTATACGTTAAATCGAAACTTACAATACAATATTTATAGGGGGCTGCGGTGGCTCAGTGATAGAGTGTTCACCTTTGGAGCATGGGGTCCCTTGTTTGATCCCAGCCCCGCCAAGTGGGTTTTGTGGTGGCTAAATCTATGTGCATGAATTTTATAGTTTTTTTTCGTCTTGTCCCCCTTTCAATCATTCTATCATTATCATCCATCTCATCATCTTTTCCCTTAACCTCGATGCATAATCGTGAGACGTTAAACTAAAAAATATATATTATTCATTGTTATATACCACGACGCTACAGTATGACAAATATACTAGGCTTTAAGTCCATTACGTCGGTAGTAACGCCAAGGGCCACGGACGGGATCAATCCATATCCAACGTAATGCTTTAGCGTCGAATACTATAATGATGATTTGGACTTGAAGATGTCCCGGTTTAGCACAAGAATCCCAGATTTACGAATTGTTCGGGACTCCAAATATTCCGGTCCCCCCCCCCCCAAATATAAGCTAATATTATTTGCGATATTTAAAAAGTTCCAGATTTTACCTAGGTATTAGTCATCGATACTCAACTGAAATTAATAATCTACTCTCTGCGTTGGGAACGAGGCTATAAGACTACGGACAGGTAATATTACGGAATAATAGCACATACCTATATATTGAATATGTGATGCTAGATTTGATTCTGTGCAAACAAATCATGTTGCATCGCAATCAGATCAAGATAGATTAGGTCTCAAGGAATCTCTTACGATCTCTCGTGTAGTGGAATCTCTTTCTCTCATTATGTTAATGTCATTATATGAGAATTAGTTGGAGTATGATTAGAAGCAGATACTCTATTGTGGAATTTGGAAGTAGAGAGTAATAAATATCTCTTGAGTAAATTGTGTGTTTATGTTTGGGTTTGTACAGATGTTTAAGCCTAATTCAGGGTACGCAGAACTTAGGAATGTACTCTTATGAACATTAAAGTACTTAGTAGTGAATGTTTTGTGAATAATTGTGGCACAAGTACAGTTTATACGTTTCTCCACTCTCTCATTCTTTTTGTACTTAAATACATAAATATTCTAACATTGGCGCAGATTGAATTTATTATAAACTTTTCACTTTGTTACTCACTTTTGTTGAGTTTCTGACTCGTTACTTAATTAATTCTACTTCGGCAAGAACTGAATACATAACAATGAATAAAAAGTAAATTTCATAGGGTGTCCCGTGTTTCAGTCTAGAAATAGAGGAGCCCTAATCATGATATGGAATATTTCGAACAGAAACAACAAAATTACAAGGGATTGAAAATTCTTTAATTTTTCTAAAGGTTTTGTTTTGAAAAAAATACCTAGATAATTATCACATTCAAGCACGTTCATGGTTTTCAATAGACTGCAAAGTTCATAATGCTGTTTACAGCAATTTAATATCTGAAATCGCTAAGGAGATATTGGAAACATGAATACAGATCACTGTATAATGCTTAAACTAGCGTATTTGTGTGAAATTGTTTAAATGATTGTCGCTTTCCTCTGCTTCGACATTTCGTCAATATGTTTAGTAGTTGAAATCAAAGGCACCATTTGGCGAGGGCATAACGGGGAATTTGTCCTCCATGTATTTTATTTATTTATTCAGAGTTCTGTACACTACCGACATCTACAGCATTGAATCCGTCATGTATATGAAGCAGGCACGTAGCCAGGATTTCGTGAAGGGGGAGGAGTTCGTGACATGAAATACTGTGATCATTACACCAGGGGCTCGATCATTCTAAACTATTTTACTGGAACATATATTGGTTCGTTTAGCCAGAATTTCATAACGGGGGGGAGAGGGGGGCGTGATATGAAATTCTGAAGGCTCAGGAGCTTGATCAATGTAAACTACTTTACTATCAACATATATTGGTTTGATAGGACAATAAAATTAGGATATGTTGGTACGTATTTTAACAAACTATGAAGAAATCTCGAGAAATAAAAGAATAAAAAATGCATTGAAAAAGATTTCACAATATTTACGTTCCTTTCTTTGTTCATTCAAATATAACAATTTTATTTTTATTATGATTTCAACTATTATGAAAAGTACATATTTACTATTATAAAAAGTACATACTCAATAATGTCTTGTAAAATATTTTACAATATCTGCGTTCCTTTTTCTGTTGAATCAAATGCTAATACTTCTTTTCCATATAAATTTTTGTTTTATTATTCCGTCAACTACTGTCGTTTCCAAATGACAGGTTAAAGGAGCAGTAGAAAATAGGTTTTGAAATAACATGTTTGATACTGCAAGGATGCGATGACGAAAAATTATGATAAAAAATGTCCAAGCTGTTACACAACGGCACTATGCTTTCGGAAGCTTGAAATCTCCCTGACTAGTCGCAGAAATTCTGAGAATTCTGTAACTTTTCTAGAAATTTCAAATTCCCTTACTCTTCCAGGATATCTCTCTCACCTCGCCACCATGTATTTCAAGTAATACAAATCTCCTCATAAGATAGAGTAACCAAAAGCTTCCTGTAGTTTTTTTTTTATTTTTAACTCTGATCCTTCTTTTTCTCATTTCATTTTATTTCATCCTTCCTTTATTTTTTCACTTCTGGTCTCGAAGGAGGCGGGTAAGGACCCCCCTTGTCTACGTGGCTGATAAGAGGGATAAATCTCTCACCGACCACATTATTTGGGGAAAGTGAAATAAAGAAAGGAAAGGAGAATAAAGAAAGCGGCCTGGAATCCGTATGTTAAGTATCATCTCGGCGTTTACCTGGTGTGAATGAGGAAAACCCATTATAAATATAATTTGGGATGATTGGCCAGAAAAAGCTGTTATATTTTTCTCTCGAGTGTCCCCCTTACCTAGATTTTAACTTTTTCTGATCGGGAACCACTCCATTCCTCATTAAGCAAAATTTAAAATTACAGCTGCTGGTTGCAATTACATGCTATCGCAATTACATACCTTCATACAAAGACGGGTCAAGATGAATGACCTAGTTAAAATGATGTCTCTTGTTGCAAGAAAATATTTGCCATAAGATCTATGGTAAAATTTGTGAAAGAACATTCTCTCTCTTAACATGTGCGTATCTTGTTACTTAAAATTGCAACAAATTATTGTGCATGTCAGTATTGCTCTACTTACAACAATGGTCGTTCCAACAAATTCTCCATCATCATGCACCTTTCTTAATCAGTTAGTTGTCTTCTTTAGCCTAACGGGCATAATCATGTGACGAAAACCGGAAGATTTATTTTCATTTACAACAATTGTTACATTACCGTACGAAAAGCTAATTATCTCCTTCTTGCCGAAGATAATGAAGATTGTTTCAAATGGGCATTGTAAGTGACATTGTAATTCTTAGCGACCTGGACAACGATGACTTTTAGTTTGTTGTAGCGTTGAAAAAGCTCGGTAATGTGATGTTTTATTCAGTGATGCTTTAAAGCGACATTCGGAAAATAAAATTTAGTGAATCTCAACATCTGGAAGTGGTGAAAGACAAGCTAAAGAAAGAGTTCAATTAGGAAAGAAGAATACAACAATTGATATGCTGCTTACAAAAGAAATACAATTAACTTCTTTCCGTTCAAATTTAGATCATAGATTTCAAAATAATAGTGAGCTTCGGTTTAGTTGACTTCAAGAAATGACTATTTACATAACACATTTTCTCTATATGCATATTATGTGCACTCAGTGTTGAATTCAGACATTTTCACCCGGGGGGGGAATGTCAACTCCTTGGGGGGGGGGACGGTTGTTTTTCTGTATTTTTGCAAGAAAGCAGCAGCATATTTAACAATTCCATTCACATACACATCTTACCTAATATTGAGGCTAATTGCTGATAAATATTTAATGTGAAATTATAATTAAAAAAAAACAATCGTTTGATTTCATCTAAAGCATTAAATAAAGACTGGCAAAAATATTTTAGACTAAACTTTAACTGCTATTTACAGTAGCTATTTTTGTTATTATTTCCTATATTCAGTAGTTATTGTTTGTTACTAATGTAGAAGTTTTTAAAAAGATTTAAATTAACTCAAATATTTTTTGTCCTAAAACAAACACACACAGAAATATGTTAACAAAAAGTTATCATTCCTTCTCACACTTCTGATTCTAAATCAAGCATATTAGCCTTGGTTTCTTCACTGCATACACATCAATAGTTTAGTTTACGAAATCTTCAGTAGGATTAGTGCCGTGTCGTGGAAAATCAGTGCTTGGCGCGAGAGTATAAGACGGCACCCCCATATATATGAGTGAGGTCGACAGACAAGTCGCAAAGGTGAGAAAATTTTAAAAAGTAAACCATGCTTTTCCTTGATTTTGAGCATTTTTCATTACTTTTTTTCTTTTACTTTATATAATATGTGCACATGTGTTTTATTCCTCTGTTTTTCTTTCCCTCTTTTCTTTTCTTTTTCCCTCCCGAATTTTGCACCCCTTACTTCGGCGCCCGGGGCCGTCGCCCCGCTTGCCCCTCCCCCATGACACGGCTCTGAGCAGGATCTTCAACACCTTCAATAGCAATCTTTCACTTATATACTACTATCATATTGATAAATTCTATATAAGTCACTAATCCAGGAGGGATAACTGTTCCTCCCTGATCCCTCTAAATGACGTCCTCTGAATCTCTCCCTTTAACTTAATTATTTTTAATTAAAAAAAGGTGTGTTTAATTTAACAATCGTAAAACACATTTACGTCTGTTACTTCCGATGCGACAAATGGAATTTAGGTGGCCTATTTCAAATAATGCAAGAACTGTACATTTTCAAGAACTGAAATCTGTTGACATCAGAGATCATATGGAATGATCGAAAGATCTTCCTATCTTTCCTTTCCTATATCAACCTGTGCTAGTGCTACCTACAAATATACAATATAGGGCGAGAGTATAGTACCTACTAAGATACAAACCTTTCTTCAACAGTTGACAATTTCATGTTCTGCCAAACTCGGTCATAGCGTTAAGAAATACAAGTTTTATTGGCTATTTGGTATTCTATCTTAGATGTTACATGTTTAATATTTATATAGAATGGATCTGCGTCATTTATGTGTATATTGAGAGATTGGATTTCGTCTGCACGTGCACGGAAAGAAAGCAAATAATTATGAGAAATAACTTCTACATTTTGTGACTGAAATTCTTTGAGTTTCTCCGGGGGGGAATGAATTTTCTTCGGGGGGGAGATTCCCCCCGGGCTACCCCCTGAATTCAACCCTGTGTGCACTATGTTGAATATACGCCATGGTAAATAATCAAACTTGAGATCCGAACGTGATTTTCTGCAAGTCTCGTTTGGTGCATATGGTCCAGGGTTAGATTTTCGGTATGGGAATATCTTTTTAAAAAAATGAACATATTACGGTTGTTCGGATTCCACCTTGAACTTTAGTTTTAAGTCTCATATTGCTTCGATGCTGAAAGTGGACGCTAAACTTGAATAAACAAAGAATCACATTTTCTGTATCTACGCATGTCTTTGACTTTAAACTCAACAGCAGTTCCATATAATCTGCCCAACCCGCTAATGAAATGGTATGAGATAGAGACACCGTAAACGAATCTATAGAGCAACGTTAGTTCAAGAAAATTCTTTGCAGGGATTTTAGCCCGGAAGGCAACGAAAGTCGTGGACTACATTCTGTCAGTGATGAAGACAAATTAAAGACAATAATTGCAACAAACTCTTTGAAGACAAATTAAAGGCAATAATGGTTACAAACCCTGGAAAAAACGACACGAGAGATTGAGGAAGAACTCTATTTTGATCATCGGACTTTCTTGTGGCATTTCGAAGGAGTTGGTAGGGTGAAATAGTTTGGCAAATAAAGGGCATAAGAATCGACCAAGATTCACAAAATCGACAATTTGAATTAGGCTCTACGGTACTTTCGCTAAACGAAAATGGCTCATCTCTGATCCGCATTGCAACATGCGACGAAAAGAGAATACTACAAGATGAACGTGTTGGACAATGGGTAGATCACATTTCGGCTTCCAAACACTTTTCCAACATTGCAGTTGCACTCAAAGAATATCAAAGTGGCTGTGCAATGCTCTTTGGATTAATATATGAAAGAGGATAAAAAGAAAACTTTAAAAAGGCAATCAAATGCCCTAAACTTGGACGATTGCTTGGATACATGGCAGTAATATGCCTTGAGCTGCACTTAATGACTGACATGTGGCAGAGTGTTGCTGGAAGAACGACTAATGCTGTAGCGGCACCGGCAGTATCAAGAGGGTCGCCCCCATCTTCCACATGCACCGCGTTAGAACACAGTTCGGTGATCTGGGGTTTGAGCAGTGAAGGTGAAAAACTAATTGAAAGTCATCGCAGGATGGCAGCAGAGTACGATGATTCGTGTTTGTGCTTGCAGCAAGTACGCGAGTGGTGCAGGAAGTTTAAAAGTAGCATAGTGACCAGCACTAGCGGAACAGCTTGTAAAGGAAAACAGGCGTATTACGCTGAAAGAAATCGCAACAATCATAAATATCAGCCTTGATTTAACTCAATACATTGTGTACATTGTTCTGCATTTCAATAAGGTGTCTGCAAGATGGGTCCCATGTCAGTTGACTGCTGAATTGAAAAATCGTCGCGTCGATTCCCGTGGAGAACTTTTGGGTCGTTTCAACGTCGATGCATTTCTGGACAGCATTTTAAGGGCGATTTGACCTCGGTTCACTATCATCAACTAAAAACCTAAAAAGCGAGCAAGAAATGGCAAAACCAAACAAATCCTCGCTCAACAATCAGCAGGAAAGGTCATGCTCACTCTCTTGTGAGATGCAAAGTGAGAAATATTGGAACAGTACATGGAAAAAGGCGTGACAGTAACCAGTGCCTTGTATTCAAACCTGCTGAAAAATAAACTTTGCCCTGCAATCACGCGTAAACGACGAAAACTTTTGTCCTCAGGTATTCTCCTACTCCCCGACCGCATACTGCCCATTTGACTGTTGAGATTATCGATTATATCAAATTTGAATGTCTCATTCATCCACTCTATTCACCAGACATTGCCCCCAATATTTTTTAAATATGTTTTTACCACTCAAAGACGCGATGGGAGGCACTCATTTCAATAGTGATGAAGAGGTGAAAAATGCGGTGCATGAGTGGCTACAATCTCGAACAAAAGAATTCTTCCAATTGTATCCATACATTTCCAAATCTGTGGAATACTTGCATTCAACGTCAAGGGGACTACGTTGAAAAATAAGAGGTAATATTTCCTTTTCATTGCTACATTCTAAGAGGTATTGTACTTTTAAAGTTTTCATTTTATCCTCCCTGGAATAAAGTAGTGTCCTCAATTCTGTGGAAACCATAAGATAACGGCCAGGAGGTTGACACAAAAGTCCATGAAAATAAAAATATCAAAAATACATAAATGCTGCTGCAGAAGTTACACTGTTGGGCACCGAAATTTTGTATTGCCCACATTCTTATGCTTTCCATGATTTTCACATTTTTCGGGGTCCAGTGACTTCTACACCAAGCTAGGTTCAGAATACTAAGATTTTATGTGTATTGGAACTTCGCAAACTATTATGCTCTGGATAAATAACTTTGTGCCTCACTGACATTGACAGAACTGTGTTGATGCTATGGTTTTTATTTTCATTTGGTCAATTGTTCTGGACATAATGTTGTCATAGCTTAAGCTTGCGAATCAAATATTAATTGCACAATAGCCTAATGTATCCATAGGGTATAATAAGAGAGGAAATGTATAGAAAATTGAGATTAGTTTTGTTGTTTATTATCAATATTTACATTGGTTTTGTTGTTTATTATCAATATTTACATTGGTTTTGTTGTTTATTATCAATATTTACATTAATCTAGAACAGCATATCCATTTCGAATTTTATTCTACCTGTAGCTCCAAGTAAATAATTCATTACAGTGCGTTACTTAAAACTTTATGAATTACGAATACATACATATAAATTGTTATTATAACAAATTGTACTGTGAAAACATTTTGTATACCTAGTCTTTATATTTATTCACGCATTATAGTCTTTATATTTGGTGTGTTTGCAACTGAGAAAACACACCAAGTAATAAAGTATCAGAACAAACAGCGGAGAACTCTGTTAATTGAACATGATAATGAATATGATATTGTGGAGAGGTTAATTGGGACATCCTCAGTTCTTATGCACCAATAAGTGACATAAGAATCGCTCAGGATTCATAGAAACCTATGATAGATTTCTGTAAGATAGGTAGAATATAACGATATTGAAAAATATGGCTGTGAATTCCATAGAGATTTAGTTGGAAAGACACTGGGGCTAATGTAAAATATGCGTGTGAATTACATAGAGGTTTAGTTGGAAAGACACGGGCTAATGAAAAATATGCTTGTGAATTCCATAGAGATTCAGTTGGAAAGACACTGGGGCTAATGTAAAGTTCAATCCTTACTTAGGAAGTTAGGGATCAATTTAGATTTCATTGTTTCAAACAGAATGACTGGCATGTTATATATATATATATATATATATATATATATATATATATATATATATATATATATATTTACGGTGACAAATCTTAGTGTTTTATCTTTAAGCAATTTAGTTAGCTAGTGTACCCAACATTTTACAAGTAGTATGTTTCTAAATGAGTATGTATTACCATTACAGAGAGTCAAGAAACAGTTAGCAATGTATTTTTGTTACATGGTGTCCTCCCATCTCGCCTAATCCCATCTTGCCTAACGAATTGTCAGCCACTGATGTCTCCAAGATAAGAATGTCACATATTTTAGGAGAGATGGGAATTTCCATCTTGCCTAAATTGGCGGTAAGGTGCAAGGTGGGAATTTCTACTAAAGATGGAATTCCTATGCCAGCATTTTAACCACGAACACTAAGAAATTGTGAAATCATACGTACATTTCTAAAATGAAATAAGTTACTCTTATGTATTAATCTTTCGTACATAAGAAAACCAATAACCTAGTTTCAGTACATTTCAATCAATATTGGAAATCTCTGTTTTCTATTCTGTTAGTTTCTCATCTCATATATTCTGCAAGTAAGTCACAGATACGTTTAACTAGAACAATCTCATAAAAAGTATCTGCTACTTTCATATATCAGCAGCATAAGTCATTAAAATCTTAGAGGGTGTTTCAAAACAACACTGACAATGATTGGGAGCTGAATCCTGAGATTAAGATAAGACAAAAAAGTATAGACTAACTTGGGTACACAAATGCTTTCTTTTGAAGCTATGGTTAGCCGAAAATCTGTCGAAAAAATGCAAAAACAGCCATAACTCGGCAACAAAATGTTGGATCGAAGTCTAGTAAAAGGAAAAGTTCATTATTTTTAGTCGTAGATTCATAGAGAAAAAAGCCACTACTGTACTGTTCCAGATGAACTTGCCAAACGTATGGCTATGGCAATTGAACGTTTTTAATTAAATGTATGTTGTGAAGTATTCAGTAAACAGTGTACCAGACGTTATGTTTCCCGTGTTAGTAGACGCATATAATCCAACAGTATGGCAGGAAGGTGCTTACCAATCAGTCTAGCTCAGATACTGGATAAGTTTAGCTGAATATATTTAAAGAAATATGTTCCGTTGCTGTAGCCATACATTTGACAGGTTCATCTGGAACTAAACAGCAATGACTTTTCTCTCTGTGTTCAATTAATGCACAATTTGATGTGGTGCAGGTGTAGAGCAAAGGTGAACCCTAAAGAAACTGAAGTATTCCTGGGATATTTTATCAAAAGTTTACTGAGGAAAATTGGCTAAAATCAAGTACGTTACATCAACGAACAAAAATTATGTTACATTGTTCAACTTAGAAGAACGCTGTTAGAATTCATAAAAAGAAGAGATACACATGTTTGATTAATCTAGTTTGCCTCAGAACAGAATAAATTTTCCGAGGGGTAACTGTCCTTCCGGTAGACATATTCCCTGAGTGTATGACTTACCGTTTTTGGAAAATACTGAAATATGTATGCTGCATGGGAGAGCACAGTTTTTATAAGTGTAATTATTAAGAATGTATTGTATTTTATAGTCAATCCATTACTTTAATCTCTCTTATCTTTTTCTTTTTCTTTCATATTTTTTAAATTTTAGAATATATCCTTAGTGTCTTTACATTCCTGAACTAATTCTCTATTCAAATTACTCTCATACGAACTTCTAACTTTATTACATATGTCACCTGACTGTCTTTTTCATCTTACTCTTATAAGTTTTTTCTAGTAGAAGTTTCATACACAAGTTTCGTTCGCGGTGCATTTCCATTTTTCATGCCCTAATACCTTTGCGATACCCCCGAATTATGTAAAAGTTAAGAATCAATGAGAACATCAGAGGGAAATAGGAGGACGTCCCCGGTGACGACGCCTTATCCCCACAGACAAATTGTATTATGACATAGGTGAAGTAATATAAAATTACCCTTTTCATATACAAAAATTTGCTGTTTCCCATTTTTTTCTGTCTCTCCACTTACCTTCACCCGATTAATTAAAACTGGCTTTATCACTGTTAGGAGTCTTTCAGTGAGTTCCTGTATCAATTTATTTGAAATTTAAAATACTTTTCATTGAATATTTTATAGGTTAGGAAATAGTTACTGATGCGATGAAGCAATGACGAAAGCAAAATGACAACGTAAAAATGACCTTGAAAAACCTATTTAATCTTAATGTAAAATAAGAAGGGTGCTCAATGCAAATCTTCACATATTAATGTCTAGACCTTATCAAATATGAATTGAAGTAACCTGTGCTATTTTTCGATGCACTACCCTGCCACTACGATTTTTTAAAAAGCTGGTGAGCTATGAGCCTCTTTACTCAGTCATTGTAGAATTATTTTCCCTTTCATCCATCAATAGAAAATTGCCTGAACTATTTCTTGTCCATAATACGACTAATAATGATAAAAGGCTCACAAATCAAATTTAGTTTGTACCTTTAGCATTTCTTACAATCAACCAACAACTGTAGGTTGATTTTGTAGTTCTCAGCCTTTCGAAAATTATGAGCTTCATAGACTCTTCTTCCTTACAAATAATAGCAAGAGTAATACAACGTATTAAAAACGGTATCTTAACGGTAACCCATCGACAAACTGTAAGCAACCCCTGAAAAATTAAATGAAATATTTTAGTTTAACGATCCACTATTATACTCTTTAGGCTAAAGGAGACAATGATTAAGGCAAGTGAATGATGGAAGATATAGTGGAATGAAAATGTGGAAGGAAATTGGAGTATCACGAGAAAAACCACGGACTGATACGATGGTGTCCGCCACAAAGTTACTTGGTTGGGGATCAAAACCAGGAACCTCACGTACTAGAGGCAAGCTGTTTACCACTGACCATAATCCCTGAGAGACATGGGCAACCAGTTAAAAATAACTGACTTACAATGTTACAAAACGTGCTTACCGTATCCCAAAGAATTCCATATTCTGACCGGTTGTACTTCTTAAATTGTGGTTTATAAAGCGTCAGAATCATGGTGCTTCCTCCAAAGTAGGGGCACAGTGGCTTAGTGATAAAGCGTTTACTTCCGGTGCTGGGATGGACCTCGTTCGACCCCAAACTACAAAAGTTCGTGTGAATACCATCATAAGGAAGTTATATGAGACATGGAGCTACGGATTAACGTGAGATCCGAACAGCTTGCGCTCCCATCGGGAATCGCAGCTGGGTCTCTTATGTCAAAGTCGCGTACGCTACCCACATAGTCATGCGTGATCTCTCTGTCTTCATTACATGACATTTAAACGTTATGGACTTCATATAATTTCAGTTCTTCCTTGATAGCCAATTCTGTACTGAGACAAGGTAGATCAATCAAATATATGTATCTTTCCTTTATCGAACTCTAACGATGTTCTTGTAACCTGGACCATGTTCTAAGACTTTAGTTAATTGAAATATCGCATTTAATTTTAGTCAATTTGTCTGAGTAAACGTTTGATAAAATATCTCAGGAATTTAAATTTCTTTGGGTTGACCTTTGCGTCGCTCCTGTACCACATCGAGTTGTACATTAATGGAAGCTACTGATAAAAATAATATACATTCTCATTCCCCTGACTTTGATCAGGCACTTTGTTCTCGAGTTATGTTTTTTAAATTTATTTTTCCGACAGATTTTCGGCTGGTAATAGCGCCGAAAGGAAGCATTTATGTACCCAGGTTGGTCTACACTTTTGTCTTATCTTGGTGTCAGGAATTAGCTTCCGAACATTGTGGCAATGTTTTTAATCACCCTGTATATTTTTATCCTGTTTCTGATTAGCTCATGTCTGCCAATCACTTTTCAGTATTCCCCATATAAGCCAAAAGTGAACTAAATTCAGTAAATCGCCTTCCCCATTTGTGTTTTGTTGTTGTATAGTACTTATTATATATTTGTATTGTAGTTGACATAGACTGCCAACATTGATTGAAATGCCTGGTTAAAATGGGAGTAGAGAAATCCCCTCTTTAGTGCAGAAATGTTCTCCTTGCATCTTACCGCCATTTTAGGCGAGATGGGATTAGGCAAGATTGGAATTCCTATCTCGCCTAAATGGCTGACATTCTTATCATGGAAACATCAGTAGCTGATAAATCGTTAGGCGAGGTGGGATTAGGCGAGATGGGATGGAATCTTGTGACATAAACATTACATAAATACATAATTTATTTCTTAACACTGCACGTATATCACATTTTTAAAATGCAGCACAACGCTATTCCTTCCCCACTTACATTATTTTCCCTTATGTTTGAGTCTGATTATACAGAACTAAGAACATTCCTACTACAGGAAAAATTAAAATATAAAATTTCATTGTTATGACTCCGAGCTCCCGTGATTTTTGAGCGAATAGTCATCACCTATGGTTGCATGTGTCGAGCTGTCTTCTCTGGAAAACTAATGTCATTTTCACTTCCTCACATTTTTTTCCTCTTCTTTATCTTTGCAGACCAAAGTGAAACGCCGCATCTATAACTTAATGCTTTTCCCATCATCGATGGTGGAGCCAGAATAATACGTAACCTAATCTTCTATTCTTGTGTTTAAGTTCTGGCTTCTGAAGTTTCAGAGATGCAGTGTATCATTCTACGAAATTTATTAAAGTGACATACACATTGGAGTCCTTCTGCATCTAACGAACTCCAATCTCAGCATTCTCTCTTCCATGTGTTTCGCCACGATACACGGAAGTTTCGGCTCTTGGTGTCACAGCTCATTATGATCACATGTTTCCACTCGTTCAAATATGCTAAAATGCTGAGGTCAAAGGATTATTCTGTCTTGCCAGGGACTCTCTCATGTGTTCAGTGTAAGAGAGATTGACTTGAAGATACTGGCGGTAGTCAACTTGAAGACCATTGGAAATACTGGAAGAGCCATACTTGTAAACGAGACTTCAATTTGAAACAAAAAGTATGCGTACCAAAATATAGAAATTATCGTCGGGTGACTGCTTTCAGGCTAGAGGTAGCTGCTTACAATTTGTTAATTACTGTAATTGTTTCCTCTCACTACGAGGATAAAGCTTCCAATAATGTGCTAATTCACTTACAAACCTGGTGGACATTCTTGTTCTGTTGTCTGGTAATTACATCCTAGTAGTTCTGAGTTGGATGCTTGAAAGAGGCCAAGTCAGTACCTCAAGACATCAAAATAAAAATTGACAAGGAAAGACATAATCTTTTTTTAAAGCACAACACAAATTATTTTTCTTGATTTTCTCGAACAACCGAAGAATTTACCCTCAGGTATGTCAATTTATTCTTTTTGATGTGACCTATCGATTTAGGATTTAGATTTCTGTGCTTTCGGCATCTATGGCCATTTAGCCCGTCACGTGTGAGGGATGACGTCTCTCAGCGATCACATTATCCGAGGGAAGGGAAGGGAAAAAGAATAGATGAAGGAATGAAGCGGCCTAGGACCTATATATTAGGTACCATACCGACATTTGACTGGTGTGAATGAGGTATGTCCCGGAAAATCCCACTCAGGATAGCTGCCCTGAAAAAGCTTTGTACACTTTTTCCATCGAGTGCCCCCAGTGGGAATCAACGCCGGGACCGTTCGCACCGAAGGCGAGAGTGGTCTATCGATTGTTGTATGTCTCATCTTTGGACATTATTTTTAGTTAAACATAAATTAAAATTTAAGAGGTGATAGTAATTTTAGGTTATATGTCGTTAATCATACCATGTATTCTCATGTTGCTAGTGTCATAATGAAGAGCTCAATGTGCGTATATCTAAGTTCAGTCTAACCTTGATTAGTGGCATGGTTTTCGCTCAGCACCAATTTTTCGGTTTCCAAAGAAAACTATTTTCTTGTTTTTCTCAAGAACTACATATGAGCCTTACACCCCCTCGTATCATTTTGATCAACTGAATAAGACATGTTAAATGGTATATGCCTCATCTTTGGTGAAAATTACTGTCATTAAACATTAATTGTATTGTACAGGTATGTATTATTTTATAAGTTCTAATACTTCAAAAATTTTTAAAGTTTAAAATGTATTGTCCACATTTCGCAGGTAGGGTTACATTTAAAACCCTTTTGAAATCCTTGAATTAACAGGTGATAGATCGAGCGGATGTTATTTAACCTGTATTTATATGTACTTACTAAATTCTAACTGGATTTTTGCTTCCCGTTTTCGTTCATCTGATTTCTTTTTCTTTCAAAAGAACAATCACAATCATAAGGGACTCAATAGAAACTAATTCCAACATGAGTATAATTCACATCTGTTTACATTCTTTCAATGTAATCGCCTCCCGTCTCTATCATCTTGTACCACACTTGTGGAAGGCGTCGTACACCGTCAGTACGTCAATCTTTGTCAATCTCTCATAAGGACCACCATATGGAACGGATAACGACTTCTCTTGTGTTGCAGTGCTTCCCGTGAAGTGGTTTCATCATTTCGACGAAAAGGTCGTCACAAAGTCACTGAAAACATGGTACTGCACTGCGACCGCATTGTAAATAAATAAATAAATAAATATGTGTATGTATATTGTATCTTACTCGCTTTCGTTACTAGGTTAGAAAAAATCCAGTATCTATTATTAACTTAAAAGATAGGAAAGAAAAAAATCTGCTAGTTATTGAATAGAGAGAAATATTAGCAATATATGTATTAGCATTAAAAAATCCTTAGCGCAGCGGTATTCATTGTTTCAAATGTGTAAATTATCCAAGAACTTACAGCAGTGACACTTTCAATGGCGACTATTATAGAGAATATGATATAAATAAATTAAATTGTTTTCGGAGAAATTAGTTTTTATTAAATTTAACTGGATTACTGAAATAACAATAATTACTGAAGTAACAACTTGGACAATATATAATATACCGCTGAAGATTTATTATGTATTTGATGTCCTGTATACATGTGCCAAATTATTATAAATTAACTTGCAATCTCTTGTAACAAAGTAGTTCATGACAAATTCAAATCGTATACAATAAAGCTAATAATTGTGATCCTATATTCCAAGCACTTGCTTATTCATTTGTTGACACTTGATAGAAATACGTAACTATCTGAACACTCTGGACGTTTTCTTTGAATTTTTAGCATATGAATTTCATTCTATGCTCGGTCTCTTATGAATAGTTTTCCATACTACATGTATTTCATGTAAATAATGCCATAATTAATATAGTTGATAGTGACAGGATTGAAATGTAAATTCAACATTATTGTTCTTCTTTTATTGGATTATAAAATGACTTAATCATATTTCGAGAAAATGTATATATATTTCATTATTTTCACATTTAGCTCACTAAATAATGTTATAATCATTTTAAATTTATGTCCATTTTGCGAAAGGGATAATCCCTTATTCCCTCATTAAGGGGGATTACATCTTTTCATTAACAATAGTAAAATATTCATTTCAGTATGCAAATTTATTCAGTAATTATAGTATTGGACCTAGCCACAAAATCAGCATATTAGCAGATAATAACCATAATAGAATACTAATAACATAACAACACTTAACCTAATCTAACACTACTTACTGTAACCTAGCTAACTTAATCTTATGATTGATGTATTTATTAGTATTGATAACAATAAGGCAATTAAATCAGCATATATTTTGGGACCAACGCATAGGCAGATTGAGTACAAGGTAGCAAATGAGATATTCTTATTTTCAATCCCGTATTTCATTTAACTGATCATGTTATTATTATTATTATTATTATTATTATTATTATTATTAGCTTCCAGCTAATTACAACTGCCTAAAATTGTTTTTATTAATTGCTTAAACGCTATCAATCTTCAGTACCTAATGCAGACCAATTATATCTCAGTGAATATTTTCAGACTTTATTACATTAGTTAGAATTTTCACCGTATATTCGCAGCAATATTTTGCAATAAATAATCAGTTTGAGAATTCATTCTAACCAAACTATTCGAATCCAAAAGAAGTAAAATGCCACATCAGGTTAATTATAATTTTCAATAATATAGACAGACCTAACATTGGAAACAAAACAAGTTAGGACACGCCCCTCTCATAGCTTGTCTGTGTTTCTGTGACAGATCGAAGACAAATTACTTATTCATAATACTGCATTATTACATCAATTTATTCAAAACGGATATACTGATAGTCAATTATTAGAAAAGGCATCTAATTTAGTTCATTGGGAAATAATAATCGACCAGGTGAAGCAGAATTTACTATAATATGGTTCCTTTATTATGTTCGAATTTAGATGATAATTATTTGAAGTGTCAATCTTGTTATCTGTGTTCTTATTATGCACATCTGAAACGCAACACATAGATTATTTGCAATTTCTTTTGTCCACTTTACAGTTCTATTGTAGCTTCTTCTGCTACAATTTCAATTACTTTTGTTGACGCTTAATCGCAGAATACCAATTTCTTCAAATCTTTACATCGTACAACCCCGTAAATCATCGTGCCCTCTCGGGAGCAGACTAATGTTAACATCTATAAACAAACTTTGGAGTAAATTAATCCCATTCATTTTAATACTTGTTTTTTTTTTTCATTAAAAGAAAACTACCCTCTATATATTCGTTTCTAATTACACGATTCTCATTTTGGAAAATTAATCATTCTTTCCACTCACGTAGTCCAACCTATTATCCAATTATAAACATAACTTGTTTTTATTGAAGTTATGAACAATAAACCGAAGGGTAAGTTTTAAGGGAACACTGTTTCAAAATACTACAAAACTGATTCAGTTTACTTTCGTAATTCATCTAAAATACAATAAAAATTTATTATGTCCGTTATTTCTTAGAATCGCTGCTTTACCACAATGAAAGACTATCATTTTTACACATTAAACATATCAGATTTAGGCCTAATATGTAATGTTCGCTTACATCCGTCACGTTTAATTACTATCATATTATAAAATGTTCTATATTCTTCTGCTTCGGTTTTCATGCAAAAGAACAGGCTATATCCCTCCTAAATTGTAATGTTATTAATAGTTACTTGTGTTTATGTCAAATATGGTAGAAATTTGCATGATTATGGCACATAACTTACCACAATTATAGCACGATTTTATGACTATACAATGAGTATTTAAATGATTTTTTTTTATTAAGGACAACTACACATAAACGAAATTACAATATAAACTTTCACAAAATGAATATATTATAGACATGTGCCATTGTACATAAATAACGTATTTAAACGAATAATGTTCAAAGGTAAACAAAACTAAATAAATAATTATACATACATTTATTAACAATTAATGAGTGTAATGTTATGATTCGTGGAAAGCATGATCGTAACAACATATCACTTCAATTTTGATCCACGTACGTTGTTTGTCTTTTCTCGCTAGCCACTGGACCAGTGTGGAGCTCGATTTTGGCGTATGTTTGAGATAATACAAATGCATAATATACTCATATCATGTGCAAAAGTATTTTCATCATGGTGTAGATAGTATTTGGCATGTGCAGTCAGTATATTCTAGTGTTCTTTGCGACTCAAACCAGGCCTGCGGATACCAGAATGCGTATGTATATAACTTGTCTGTGTGTTGCAGAACTCTACTATCGTATGCTCATTTTGTGGCACATATTAAATATGTTTAGAAATGCAAGTGTACTACGAGTGTTTATGCACATATTCTCACTTTTTAACCCCTTTCTGAATGATTTTTTCTTTTAGCGAAAAAAATAATCAGTATTGGAAATTCTCATATGGGGACTTGAGAAATGAATTAAAACTTGAATTTTTGATTTTTCACTTATTTCCGACCAGAAATAAGTGCCATATATGACACACTTACAACTCACAAAGAACATGCCAGATGACACCAAAATCTCTTATTCATAAACGTCAATATCTCAAACAGCAGACAAAACAGTCATTTGATGCCTTTGATAAATCACAAAAAAGCTAAAGTGAAAAAAGGGTATGTGCCATATATGGCACAGCATGCGGTAAGGGGTTAAAATTGTTCACATTACATTAAAGAACGTTTGCTCGGTAACGAAAGAAAACCGAAAATCGAATTTTGGTTTTGAAAATCAAACTGTAAATCGATTTTGGAAACGGAAATTGAAGGCCAATTTTGAAAACCGAAAACCAAAGTCTATTTTGAAAAACGAAAATCGAAAATTGTTTTAAAAAATCAAAAATGTTTATATTTTTAAATAAATTAGCTTTTTCTCGACACATTTCTTTTGCTGTTTCAATCATGTAATCCTCGATTAATTCGCAATCAGTACATGGTTTTCCATGTTTCGCTATCAAATGAACCGCGCGGAAACTAACACGAGTTGCTGCTTCTTGTTCAGTATTCACTTTCTTAAACCATTGCTGAGATTGTAACTCGCTTTTGAAAAATTCATATCTTTCTAACAGAAATCTTCCTGTAAATTTGGAGTAAGTCTGAGAATGTTTAGCCTCATAATGACGTTTTATATTGTATTTTTTGAGAACTGATATTGTTTTAATATAGCACGCTTTAGTTCTGTTACTCGCTACAAGATGACGGTGTATGCTTCGAATAACAAAGCATAAATAGCATTTTGCGTAATTCCTTCGCCTCCTACAAGATGGCGCAGGCGCTACAGTATGTTGGGCCTATGAGCTAAGTCTTGTCCCTAGGAACTTAGTGAAGAAGTCAATATGGTTCTTAGACTAAAATGTTTGGAGACCCCTGATTTAGATCACCCTCTAAAAATTGGTCAATAAAAATGTCGATACTTTTGATTGTAACGAAAAGTTTTGTGGAACATTTACATGCTTTGTAGGTATCAGAAATACACCTCATTCTACTATAATATACTTTTCATTTCCCGGGAGGAACTGATGTGGTTCAGATTCCACGTTAGGCTGTAGGTCAATGTCTAATATAGTATTGCTGATGAAAGGGACATTAAAATCGAACCTATAATACACCGACAGCAAACCCCTCTCTTTATGCAACCCACACTGCTGTTGTGATATGTGGGTTGCCTAATGTTACATACATTACATATTTTGCTATGTCACACGAGAACCGTCGTGTTTTATACCTGTAAGGCAGCTAAATTTCTATATATACATAGTATCCCGGTACATCAACTATTTATTGATTTCAGAAAGGCTTACGACTCGGTTAGGAGAGAAACATTGTACAACGTTTTTACAGAATTTGAAATGCCGAAAAAGCTAATTAGATCAATTAAGGCATGTTTAAATGAATCCCAAAGTAAAGTCCGGGTAGGAAAATTTTTGTCCACGAGCTTTCACGTCGAGAATGGTCTGAAACAAGAAGATGCGTTGTCGCAATTATTATTCAACCTTGTACTGGAATACGCTTTAAGGAAAATCAAAGATAGCAACCAGAGCCTAGAGCTGAACGGTGTTCACCAGGTTATGCGTACGCTAACTAACTAACTAACTCTATGGCCTATGGAACCCGGAGGTTCAGTGCCGCGTTCACAAAAGCTCTCCACTGACTTCTATCCTTAGCTAATTGGATCCAGTTTCTACTTTGTATTCCTATCTCTGCGAGATCCATCTTAATATTATCCTCCCATCTGCGCCTAGGTCTTCCTAATGGTCGTTTTCCTATGGGTCTACCAGTCAAGACTTTGACAGCGTTTCTACTTTCTTCCATTCTAGCTACATGACCTGCCCACCTAAGCCTCCTAGACTTGACGACCCTAACAATGTTGGGTAAACCGTATAAACTATGTAGTTCCTCGTTATGAAGCTTCCGCCATTCCCCATTCTCGTTCCTCTTGGGTCCGAATATTCTTCTCAGGATCTTGTTCTCAAATACTTTCAGTCTATGTTCTTCCCTCAGAGTAAGTGACCATGTTTCGCCACCATACAGAACAACAGGCATGATTATCGTTTTATATATTTTAAGCTTCAAATTCCTCGACAGAATTCGCGACGACAAGAGATTTTGAACCGAATAGTAACACGAATTCCCTGCTTTTAGTCGACATTTAATTTCTTCGTGAATATAATTTTCGTCTGTTAATATTGATCCTAAATATTTGAAAGTATCCACTTTATCAAAAGTATTATTTAATATTTTAACGCCTCCACAATTTGCCGTATTACGGTCCCGACGCACTTCCATGTATTTAGTTTTCTCTGCATTTTCTTCTAAACCCATGTCCCTGCAAGCGTTTAATAATATCTCTGCATTTATTTCTACTGTTCTCCTATCATCCCCTATTAAATTTACATCATCTGCATATGCCGTAACCTGGTGAATGCCGTTCAACTCTAGGCCCTGGTTGCTATCTTTGATTTTCCTTATGGCGTATTCCAGCACAAAGTTAAATAATAATGGCGACAACGCATCTCCTTGTTTCAGGCCATTTTCGACGTGGAAGCTCGTGGACAAAAATTTTCCTACCCGGACTTTACTTTGGGATTCACTTAAACATATCTTAATTAATCTAATTAGCTTTCTCGGTATTCCAAGCTCTGTAAGAACGTTGTATAATGTTTCTCTCCTAACCGAGTCGTAAGCCTTTCTAAAATCAATAAATAGTTGATGTACCGGGGTATTGTATTCCCACTTCTTTTCGAGTATTTGGCGAATGGTAAATATTTGGTCGATGGTTGATCGATTTCGTCTAAATCCGCACTGATAATCTCCAATAATTTCATCTGCGTATGGGGTCAATCTTGCTAACAGAATATTTGAAAGGATTTTATAGGATGTTGACAGAAGAGAAATGCCTCGATAATTATTACAGTCAGTTTTGTCGCCTTTCTTGTGAATTGGAACAATGATTGACTCTTTCCACTCTTGTGGCAATTCTTCCTTGTTCCAGATAGGGAGAATGAGTTTGTGTATCTTGTTCCACAATTTTTCGCCTCCAGCTAAAATTAACTCAGCCGGAATTTCATCTACACCCGGAGATTTGTGTTTCTTTAATTTCTTTATAGCGGCTTCCACTTCTATTCGATTGGGTACTGGAATATACGGTTCTGCGGTGTGTATCTCCTTTTCTCCACGCACATTAGTTTTTGGCTGCGTGTTCAGCAAATCGTCAAAGAAATCTTTCCATCTATTTAAGAGGCTATCCGTACCAGTGAGAACTGTTCCGTCAGATTTCTTTAATATATAAGCACGAGGTTGATAGCCTTTCTTAAATTCGCTGATTCCCTTATACATGTCCCGAATATTTTTAATTTTACTATTATCTTCAAGTTCCTTAATTTTAGCTTTCAAAAAATCCCGTTTCTTTGTTCTAAAAGTTTTGGAAGTTTCCCGCCTGATATCTGCGAAATTTTGTGTAGTTATTTCATTCGGATTTTGTAGCCACCGTAATTTTGCCTGTTTTCTCTTCTCTACTAGTTTAATGCATTCTTGGTTGTACCATGGTTTGTTCCTACGTATTTCCGCGTGTCCCAATTTTTCTACTGCTGAACTTTTAATGCTATCTCTAATTTCAATCCAAGTATCCTCAACACTAGTGCACTCCGAGTCTTCTAAAACCGAGAATCTATTCGAAACTTCAATCTGGTATTCCTCTCTTACCTGGCTCTCTTCTAATTTCTTTAAATTAAATCTCTCCGTTTTCGGACATTGAGTGTTACCTTTATTCAACGATAATCTCTCCCGTATTATCGCTGCTACCAGGTAGTGATCAGTGTCACAATCAGCCCCTCTAAACGACCGGACATCAATTATGCTAGATTGTCTTCTTCTATCTACTAAAACGTGATCAATTTGATTATGTGTTTTTCCGTCTGGTGATGTCCAAGTGTATTTATGAACGTCGCGATGTGGGAATTTTGTACTCTTCACGATTAGGTTTTGGGATGTTGCAAAGTTCACGAGTCTAACACCGTTGTCATTACTTTCCTTATGCAAACTTTCGTTCCCTATAATCGGTTTGAAAATATCCTCTCGTCCTACCTTCGCATTGAAATCCCCTAATAGAATCTTCATATGGTATCGCGGGAGTTGGTCAAATATCCGTTCCACTTCTTCGTAAAAACTATCTTTTATATCGTCACCCTTATCTTCAGTTGGAGCATGTACATTTAAAACAATAATATCACACCACCGTCCCTTAAGAGTAATAAAAGAAAGTCTGTCAGTAACAAATTCAACCCGTTTAATTGCTGGTAATATTCGTTTGTGAACGAAAAACCCTGTTCCTAACTGGTGATTTTTATTTCCTTCCCCGTAAAAGAACGTGAAATTTCCGGAATTCTCAGATCCATTTCCTTCCCACCTAACTTCCTGAACTCCTACTAAGTCCATCCTGTATTTCTCTAACTCACTCGTTACAGATTTTAACGCGCCTGCCCTATAAAGACTTCTAATATTCCATGTTCCAAATCTCATGTCCATTTTCTTTTGCTGATGTCGTGCCAAGTTATCAGTCCTTGTCCGAGGCTTTTGTGAATGTTTCTGAACAAGTACCTTTTTTTACAGGATGAGGGTGTTAGCCTTACCCAAACCCCCAAGCTGGAGGACCACTCCTAGTCGTCTGTCCGCGACTGCTTATTCAGTATATTCGCAGCTAACCTCTATATCTAGAGGCCTTCTCCTCGATCCGCAACCTGAGGACGCGCCATGCCGTGGTGACAGGAACCCACGTTACACGGGTTATGCGTACGCTGATTACGTAAATTTAGTAGGGGATGATAGGAGAAAAATAGAAAGAAATGCAGAGGTCTTATTAGACGCGCTTGCATGAACATGGGTTTAGAAGTAAATGCAGAGAAAACTAAATACATGGAAATGCGTCGGGACCGTAATACGGCAAATTATGTATGTGTTAAAATATTAAATAATACTTTTGATAAAGTCGATACTTTCAAATTCTAGGATCAATATTAACAGAGGAAAACCATATTCACGAAGAAATTAAATGTCGACTAAAAACAGGGAATTCGCGTTATTATTCAGTTCAAAACCTCTTGTCGTCGCGAATTCTGTCGAGGGATTTGAAGCTTAAAATGTATAAAACGATAATCATACCTGTTGTTCTGTATGGTTTCGAAACATGGTCGCTTAGACCATGAGCATAGACTGAACGTATTTGAGAACAAGATCCCGAGAGAAATATTCGGACCAAGAGGAACGGAAATGGAGAATAGTGGAAACTTCATAACGACAAACTACGTAAATTATACGGCTTACCAAACATTGTTAAGGTCATCAAGTCTAGGAGGCTTAGGTGGGCAGGACATGTAGCCAGGATGGAAGAAAGTAGGAACGCTTTCAAAGTGTTAGCGGTAAGACCAATCGGAAAATGACTATTAAGAAGACCTAGGCACAGATGGGAAGACAATATTAAGATGGATCTCGCAGAGATAGGAATACAAAGTAGAAACCGGATTCAGTTGGCTAAGGATAGAAGTCAGTGGAGAGCTTTTGTGAACGCGGCACTGAACCTTCGGGTTCCATAGGCTATAGAGTTAGTTAGCTTACGAAGCATGAGTAGATGCCTAGGCTGATACTACAAATAGATTAAATGCTCATTTACTGAAAAGATGGGTTCTACTGACATTGGATAGTCTATATACTCTTCGTGTGCTAGGGCCTAGGGGAGAGGAGGAGATAAGATTTCATATCAGGTTACGTCACGCACAGTCGCACGCCTTCATTTTCATTCAAAATGGAAAAGCCAAGAGAAACAAATTTCATCTCACTTTCCTTTGTGGCAGTCGGACACAACTCATCACAGTTATCTGCAAAAAGCACTTTTCAAAACGGATTATTGGGAGAGCCTCCAGTTCCATCGTTGGGGGGGACATGTCTCCCCATTTCCCCGGAATTTGTGCCCGTACCTACAGCTGAGACAACTTTCCAGCATGAGGAGAGGGGCATATCCTCCTCTGGCATTTATTGCAATTTGTGCCCAAATTGCGGAAGTGGAATTAATACATATTGATGAGACTACTAAACTCACTACAGCACGAAGTTCAGTTTGAAATACTACAGAATAGTTCAGTTTGAAATACTACAGAATACGATTCTTTTTTAAAAGAAAATGGAAAAGCCAAGATAAATCAATTTCATCTTACATTCCTTTGGGGCAGTCGGACACAAATCATGACACTTATCCGAAAAAGCACTTTTAAAATCAGATTATTGGGGGGGGGGGACAGTTCCCCCCAGGTCCAAGATTGGGAGGACATGTCCCCCTCGTCCCCCCGGGATTTGCGCCAGTGCTAACAATGACACACATCTAATCTTACGCACATCCTTCTAACAGTAACACACAAAGTACTTGTTAACTACATTCTGTTTCCATAGCTGTTTGAATAAAATTTTTAATGTTACATAGGAAAATAATGTATCTAAATTCTTGCACTTTCACTCAAGCTATTTAAATCTCAGATAATGTGAATATATCTTATTATAATAGCGATATTTGTCTCTCGGTAATGCAACTACCTAAAAGTGACAATTATCACTCCAGTACGTTCGATACAACAATGCAATATTTAACAAGCTTTACATTCACCCTGCATCAACTATACTAATTTTCACACGATAGACGGAAATAAGGTTCTAAATACATAGGTAAAGTGAAGGGTGCCCACAAGGGGGGGCTATGACGCAAACTGCGTCATTGAAATATTTGGGGGGGGGTAAAAATCTATATAAATATGTTTGAGGGAGTGTAAAAATTAATCGAAAAGATTTTTTTTCATAGAAGAACACCTACAGATAGACAATTGAGGGGGGATGCGTCATGAACATGAGGGGGGTGGGCACCACTGGTAAAGTCCACAAGTATGTATCTCATATGAATATAATTTAGTAACTAAAGAAGATGAACAAACTACAGGTACTTGTTTATTCAACGCAGCCTACATTTAATTTGTATATAGACGTACATGAGGAATTTCAACCAAATTTGGTAGACATATACTTACAATCTGTGGAGTAATACATTTCTAGTGCCCTCTTAGAAACTGGAAAAAATGGTGATGCATAGAAATAATTGAATGCGACCGATATTAATGCTGAGTCCATACTTCTCGATGTCAAAAAGATGAATAGTGAAACCTCCAATCTCGTTTAAGTCCAAACTAAGCCTCCATCAACATAAAGTAACAATTAAATGTTCAAAATTACCAATGTTAGTTTAAAATCCATAGTGTTCAGGATTGGGATATTGACTGATCCGATTAGGATAACTTCTGGGACATAATTATTGTTCCTTAAGCTTGATATAATCTGTAATAGGTAGTGTATCAATTCGTGGAGCCCTTAAATTTGATTACGTGGCTTTAAGGTCAGAAGATTTCGAAAACTGAATAATAATAATAATAATAATAATAATAATAATAATAATAATAATAATAATAATAATAATATCGAATGAATAGGATATAAATAATAAAAAAGATTTAAGTAGAATACAAGAGCAAAGCAGTCCCTTTTGAAAGTAAGATCTATAGACTCCTAAGAACGTATCAATAGCAGTAACTAATGGTCTATTGAAAAGTTGGTATGTTGAGCGTCTTTGTGTTGATCTGAATCATCGAATAACAGGAAAGGAGATTGATGGAGTTTGAGATGTGGTCATAAATATAGCCAGAAATATTCTGTGGGGGTTAGGGATATGCTACAAGAGTAATAATAATAATAATATCCTTCGTATTGTATTTCGTAGAACACATGTTCACTTCTTTCACTGGAATGCGTCAGTTTGATTCTAGTTTTCTTTCTGTATATAAAAATAATAATGTATGTGGACTTTTTAACTCCTCTACTTTAAAGGTCTTGTGACACTACGTATGTGCAACACAAAACTTTCTCTAAGAAATGTATGTCTTACAATCAGGAATCCATATACGTAATTCAATTATGGTCTAGTAGCTCAAGACTCATTTATTTAGTACATTTTCTTCAAGCTTCGGTTATGTTTCCACAATAAGGTGAACACTCAAGATGTCAGAAGTGACAAAAGAAACTTCTTTAAGATATATATAATTCAAACGGGAATGGGGAATTGCAGAAACTTCATAACGAGGAACTACATAATATATACGGTTTACCAAACATTGTTAGGGTCATCAAATCTAGGAGGCTCAGGTGGGCAGATCATGGGTAGCCAGGATGGAAGAAAGTAGGAAGGCTTTCAAAGACTTAATTGGAAGACCAATCGGAAAACGAACATTAGGAAGACCTAGGCGCAGATTGGAGGACAATATTAAGATGGATCTCACAGAAATAGGAATCCAAGGTAGAAACTGGATCCAGTTGACTAAGGGTAGAAGTCAATGAAGAGTTTTTGTGAACGCGGCATTGAACCCCCGGGTTCCATAGGCCATACAGTTAGTTAGTTAATTCATTCGTCTTCTTGTCTTTATGGGATAAGCAAATACTGTAGCCCATTCACTTCTATAAAATACTTCAAAACGAAGTAATGTAATATATAAAAACTAACTGACTTCATGCATAGACATTGTTATAGTTCTAAGATTTAAGAAAGCTAAAATCATTTGTATTTCAACGCTGTTTAAAAGATTCAACGAGAGAAACAGATTATCTAAATTACTTCCCCATTCACGGAAGGTATTGTTTCTGGTATGGTGGTATATGCACGGGGTGATTCACCGTGTCTTTTTCAGGTGAGATGAAACAATCAATGCACATCGTTACAATACTGAACTCTACGAAATACACCGCAAAATTGTAAGAAAGCATCCAGAATGATCAACGTATTGTGTATGATGTCCTCATGTCAATGTTGTCACAAAGAAGGGTACAGGCTCTTCATGACTTGCAGTGTGAAACCCTTTCAAACCTACCAAATTCCCCCCATGCCTCTCCCACTGACTACCACATCTCGTGGCATCTCGATTGCTTGTTTGGAGGGAAGTCTTTCCCTGATGCTTGACGTGCGGTTGAAGAATTTGTCTCATCGCAAACTCCGGATTTCTTGACAAGGTATCTAATCGATGGCAGAGCAGTTGCGAAAGCATGTGGTTTCAGGCTGCGATTATTTTGATTAACCAGGTATTCTGTTCTTCCTTATTTCAACCTTTAGAGATGACAAGCCTGGGGCAACAAACACTTCATTCACAGCAGTGCAATATATCTTATTTTGTGTGTTAAAATTTAGCGTCCCTTTTCACCTATAAGGCTCAAAGTGAAAAGTAAACATACAATCAGAATCTGATCCGTCGTCCACCGTTCAATACTCTCATACTGGTATTCGAACCTTTCACTACGTGCAATAAAGCACAGAGAAAAGAGCATTTTTATTCTTATATTTATCAGAACGTTTATTTAACATAACACAAAATATTCAAAAGTATCAAAACAATTTTTCATGAATAAACTGTACAAACCATTGCTCAAAGAACTGCGAAATGATGAAAAAAATTAAGGGAAAACCC
This sequence comes from Thermobia domestica, assembly GCF_964235325.1. Lineage (NCBI taxonomy): Eukaryota > Metazoa > Arthropoda > Insecta > Zygentoma > Lepismatidae > Thermobia > Thermobia domestica. The sequence goes on along the minus strand of NC_137456.1, from coordinate 121,543,821 downwards.
ATGAAGGTACATAATCAGCGCCAATGAAATTTAATAGCTGAAACTTCTGTTACTCCCATTCCCCTTAAAATTGACTACAAATTGCTTCATAGGTTCAACTCAATAAAACATGTTATATTTTTATGATAGCATTTTCATTCAACCGCTTAAAAAAAACTGAAAGCTATCGTTATGTATCTAACTGATGTTTGTGACCGGATCAAGGGAAAGTGGCTTTCCCGCTTAAAATGGATTTTGGATTATACTAGGTAGTTACAATCCAAATCGAACTGTTTTTTTATAAAGTCATTTTGATTAAAATACATATCCTGAGGGGAGAATTGAATGAAACTTTATGCGGAAGATTGAGCATATCACGAGCTCATTTTTGGAAGATAAAACTCGGTATATAAACTTCTCATTCAAAGTAAGTGGAAACGTGATCCAGCGTTTTCGAATACTTCCGTCTTAAGGGCGGTAAAGCGACCATTTCTATAACCTTTTCGCCACATTAAAATTACATTGTCTGTTTTATGTGATGATATCTAGAGAAAGCAGCTGAGCCGTTTGGAATTATTTTAAGAACATATAGGATGTCTCGCAAAAACAGGAAATTTAAAGTTATTTATATAAATGTATTATATATATTATCCTTTTAATGTTTTAATGTAAAGCTCATTTGTAGCTTTAATATGTAATCATCGTTTTTTTCTTTTTTTCATTTTAGGATGGCTCAGTTAACAGGTTTTCAATGTGAGGTGACTGTCCTCTTCAAGAAAGAACTACAACATGGGGCTTGACGGTATTCAAAGAATTTTTGCCAGAACTATTTACTTGAATAAGTAAGAATCAGTTTTCCGTCTTCAGTCTTCATGCGCCTTTGAACCGACAAAACGGTGCATATATCAAGCTATTCAGGCTAGAAAAACACTTCAGGAAATGATCTGCTGGTTGAAACTAATATGAGGAAAAAAAATTGCGATGTTGCTATGCAAGAACTTCTACCAAGATACAGAGAAAGAAAAGAAGAGTAAACCAGGTTTGTATAGAGATGAAACGTGCATCCAAATGTCCCATGACGTAAATAAAGTAATAGATCAAGATGAATGGACGTGAAAACAGGAAGGAGCAAAGGCCCATTTCATAGCCAGGGAGACTGTGATGTGGCTCAGAAACAATACTCTTGAAACTATTGAACCTAACGATTGGCCATCAAAAAGTCCAGATATTAATGTAATGGAGTTTTGTACTTAGGGTATACCGTTACACCAAGTTCCAGTACAGAGAAATCACAGTCATTGGCAGCTTAAAAACTACATTGACAGAAGTTTGGAACAACATTCACGCTGAATCTATCCAGAATGCCTCTACAAGTTGGTTACGCTGTTTACATCACTTTGTAACAGCCCTTAGAATCATTTTGAATATTTGAATTCAATATAACGAAATGTAAGAAACAACGTGTAACAACTACAGTCATATTAAAAGAGCACATTTTTTGTCGAATATACTGTAGTTATTACCTGCTTCAAGTTGGATTCTCATCATCTTGCGTTGATTGAAGGCCGTATGCAAAAATAAATAAATAAATAAATAAATAAAATAAATACATAAATAAAGTGCCTCATCTCATCATCATCATCTAAAAGGGGTCAGAGAGGTTCAAACTTTATGCCAAAATAGGGGTTCTTATGATTACACTCTAATTGCAATGTGTACCCTAATGGGGAATAGGGACTCAGATATTTTGACGAAGATCTCTCTTTGCTAACCTAACCTATGTATTTCAGCTACCTTATGAATACGTTAGTCTACGCGTTTAGAAGGTAAACGCCAGTTACTCTCTTTCTTACTTAGATCTGCAAACCTAATGGGAAAGGACCAGTTTGTACAAGTTCTCACAAAGGACCCATCATTTCGAACTTAATACTCTGTTACTTCACAGTTTATTACTTCCCTTTTCAGTAAACCACGCGGAGAGAATGAGAAATAGGCGGGAAACTTGACGTTGACAAAAGACAGTAGGGACAGACAAACAAGAATATCAGTAGCGTAGGTGATTGTTTAGTAGACGGACAAATACTCGCGAATCCATGACTACGCATGGACTGATAAAACTTGCGTACTCCGTTCTCTTACCACATGTCCCTCCTTTCTTTGCCCAAGTGTTTCTTCTTCTTATTTATCAGATTGTAAAAGTGTACTTCCTACGTCATACATCGTGCAGTTTGAGGTGACTACTCTAGTCAGTGGAGAGCACGAGATTTTGCAAAATTCATCCTACAAAGAAAGAATGAAAAATTAATGTTTTATCTCTCTTTATTTGACCTGCTAAATCATTGGGACTGGGAACTTAAAAGTTTATTCTAATATTTTATACAGACCCTAATACGTTTATATTTTTTAAAGAAATTTTACCCCAAAGGTAGAAGAAAATGGTTAAGAGATTACCACTATGTTATATGTTTATTTTGAGTTACTGTGTGTATATGCATAAAACGAGATATAATATGACTGTTTTTGTATGCAGAACATTTGGTGTGTGAAAATCGGGTTTGATTCCCTGCGGGAGCTCATGTGGTTGAGATTCCAAGTTATGCTGTAGACTCACGTCTCCTATAGAGTTGCTGCAGAAAGGGATGCTAAACGCAAAATCAAATATACAGAACACTTATTCACTTGTACAAATTCTATATGATGACAGATTAACGTAGTATAGGGAAATAGTAGATAAAATTAACGCAATCATGTGAACGTAAGTGCATTCACTAGCTGAACTTACTAGAAAACAGACAGAAACATTGTTCCAAAATACTATACTATACAAATTCATTGTTTAAACAAAGTTTGTGTGAAGTTCGTTATTTTTCAGAGAAACAAATCCTGAAATAATAAGAAAAAGTCGTATATAAAAGTGCTTAATTCTTTAAAGAAAGCGGAGACAGGATGCTCAGTGAGAGAGTGCCTACCTTTGTATCCAGACGGCTCTTCTTTGATCCCACGCTAATTAAGTTTGTGATACACAATATCATATTCCTGAAGTTACTTGGGTTTCTCCCGTTTCCTTCCACATTTTCGTTCGACCCAGTCACTCATAATCATTTACTTTCATTAATAATCCATGTTATTTACCCTTAATTTAATTTTATGAACAGAAAGGAACTAAAATATAATTCGGAGTATTTACACTTAGAAAGACAGAGACAGTAAATAATAATAATAATAATAATAATAATAATAATAATAATAATAATTAAAATATGAGAGGAAATCAAAGTTACCCGTAAAAGTCCATGGATGTAAATTTAGTAACTTTGTTAAATCAACATTTCTGATTTTGCTCTGAACAGAATCTCTTTACTTGCCAAAAGTCAGCAATCTTTGCTCCAGTATAATAACAGCCGGCATTAGTGTGATAATGTCAATCAATTGTCCTTGTATTTCAGTGCCGAAATGACTAAATTTCTTGCTTCCTTGTGTATTCTACGTGAATTATCATTGAAGGATGCTATTCACTGACAGTTAGTTCCCTCATGAGAAAACACGTGGGACTAAGCATATTGTTGCTTATCAAACACCTATATCTATATACCTCGTTAATTATTTACTGAGTTAGTAAACGTCATAATTGCTAACAAAACATAGAAATGTAAATTACTCTGTCAACAGCAAAACGGTTTGACTCTCACGTGTTTTGCTAATTCTACTACAAGTAGAAAGAAATTTGAATGAATACCGACGCGTACTATGTAACATTAGTTTCTATTGAAAACTTTCATTATTAATGTTTGTTTTTTTCGATTCGGTATCCATGGTTTCAAATTGAAATTGAGGTTTCAACTAGTCTAAGTCTTTGAACTTATTATTCCTATTAAGAAAAGGAACTTTCAGAGGACTTATTCTATGCAATTTATGATTGTGTGCTGAAAGGTTAAAGTTTTGACCCAGAAAAATTAGAGCTAGATGAATGATATCACATAGTAAATGAACATATTCTAGTCTGAGATTTATACAGTTAGTACAGCAGTGTTGTTGCTTTTTTTTTAACTTCTGCAAATATTCATTGGGTTAAGCCTGAAACCAGATCTACACAGCATGTTGTACATCAGGAATGACCTCAAAATTATATCCCATGAGGTGTTCTTTCAAGTTTTGAACAAATGATAATTAAAGCAACCCATATTAGACGTATATTAGGATGGCAAACTAATTGGAATTCCAAGATGTTCAATTTGGGAATCATAATGTGAGATATGAGAGCTGATCAATTGTCACGAAAACGAAAATTCCTCTAAAAAGCCTTTTCACAGTGTTTTTCTTAATTGCCTCGTGCAGCTGGTCCAATAGATTAGGATAATTCTTGCAGGTGATAATAGTTCACAGGTAGGTATAGTTTCCTAACACAATACACAGTAAAAAAATAGTGGTATTAATTTTACACAATTTTAACTCAGGTTAGTGGTCCCAGTATCACTACCACTTTTGCGTGTTATTTGAACATCAAGGATTCAGCGGTGTCAACACAGGTTCTGTGTTACGATCTGACTCAGAAACGGTACTGAAACAGTGTCACAGAATTCAGAGAAAAAACGCGGAAAAAGAGGGAACTACTGATCTATTCGTTGACCAGTCAAAGCATTATGACTATCCACTATTGTTTGAGCGAAGTTATTAAGCTAATGTGAGAGGCACAGGACACAGCAGGACCAATTGTCAGACAGTGACAAGGATCTCACTCTTGTGCTAGTGAATCTAATAGCAAGACTGGTGATATATCAAGGTATGATAGAGGCCAGGTTACGATAAGAAGACGGCTGTAAGTAGTGCTACTGGTCGGTTGTCCGCGAGCTGACGTAGTTAGAGCCTTCCAAAGATAGGAAAGAAGCAGTGAAACCAACACGAAGCCACAAGATGTGGGCGGCCACAACTCATTAAAGATGTCGGACAGAGTGAACTGTCAAAGTTGGTACAACAGGATAAGATGCATATCGGGGCACCATTAACAGTGAACAAAGCACGAGACGTCTGAGCACACAGTTCACCATACAAATTATTAGATATGGGCTTCCGTAACCTACGTTCCATATATGTACCAATGTTATACGCACAGCATAATCAATAACGTCTGGAATGGACACGTGTTCGAGTATTGGCACTAACGTAAAGACTAGCATTGATTTTTTCTTATGCAGTAGGCATAATGTAACTCTACACTTTAATGAACGTGAAAGGCTAAGTTTATTCCAACTTTTACTGGTAGATTTTACTGTAGCCTTGCACTGCAAACTAGGCTTGAGGTAGGGTTGCTGTAAACCTGAATCTTAACTTCCAGCATAAAGGAAATATAGAGGTAGCCTTTCAACCTTGCCGCAAAATTGAGATTTAAAGCTAGCATTTATTTTCCTTACCCATTAGGTCTATCTTAAGTTTTGCATATATGACTAGTAAGTCTGGGGTAGGCTTCATGTAGGCCTACAGTCTCGAAGTGCAGGCTTGTGCCAAAACTTTTTAGTTCAAATTTTTAGATCTAGATTAAGCGTTTTTTATTCTTGGCATGCCACATGGGATGTACGTAGAACGTTTGCTGCAGATAACATCTAATATGCAATATTGTTTTCGTTAATCAATCGTATCAAACGAAACAATCATACCAACAACGCAAATTACATAGATGAACAGGAATATAAAATATTTATTTAATTGCTTCATAACCGAATCTTCGTTGTTCATCATATATTTAATAAATATGGAATTAATTATATCCGTTTTTCATGCACAACATGTCTAACAACGTTTGAAATATATTTTATATCCAAATTACACAGCTGACTGTTATTCCCAAAAGGGATACGTTGTTGATTTATTTAACATATTGATGATAGTAACATTGGATGAAAATACAGGATCGTTGCCCATAATTACAATACATCATTGTCATTTGTAATATACTAAATTAACATATATTAGTTCGAAGGAGTAGTAACAGATCCTCCTGTATCTCGGATCAACGACCCAGTGATGTATATTCATTATTATGTTAAATATAACTTAAATATAACTTAAATATAACTTAAATATAAAAATAACTTAAATCACGTGTACAAAATTTTATATTTTCGTAAATAAAAGCTTTATATAATATCAAATTGTAACGGTCCGTCTGATCAACCATCACTTAAAGAATATTTTGTAATTGCGTCATTCCATGTCAAATCACCTAATTTTAAAACATGACAGTGCTTCAATGTCTCAGATTCTCTTCAATTTTTTCATATATTAATACCAATGAAATTATGCTAAATTATTTTTTTCCGATTTTTGTATGAGAAATGGGCCGGGGAGAAATTTTTGAAAAATGTGAATTTTGCTTCAATTTTACTTTCCGACACTCAGCATCATGGAACTAAAAATACCATAACTTTCTTATTTTTGAAGTTATTGGGCTCATTCAGGTGTCAAATAAAAGCTTATTTTTTCTCTTTCAGTAGATCCTAAGTAACCTTGCAAAAGGTTACACTGTTAAACATTAAGAGGTATACAAAGCAAATTTTAGGTTTTTGTTTACAAATTGTGCCGTTGCTGAAAAGTTACAACTATGAAACTTTTGAAACTTTTTTGTACATTCATCTTAACACAAACATGGTATGGTTAAAAAATAAAGGGGGTGTTTTTTTGTAGTTTTGTATTTATTATTTTTTATGTATGGAAATATACAGTTTTAAGTGTTGTTACAAATTGTGTCATTGCTCGTAAGTTACAACTATGAAACTTTTGAAACTTTTTAAATAGAATCATCTTAGCAAATTGAAGCAAAATTCACATTTTTTTTACAAAAATTCTCCCCGGCCAATTTCTCATCCAAAAAATCGAAAAAAAAATAATTTAGCATAATTTTATTGGTATTTACGCATGAAAAATTTTTGAAGAGAATCTGAGACATTGAAACACAGTGCTCTAGGTGGTTTGACATGGAATGACCCAATTGTGAAATGCTAATTTCTTTAGAAGGGAATCCTGTGTAAACACTTAATTTTCGAAACCTAAAACTTTTAAATTGTTCATCGAAACGGAGAGAGGAGCTATTGAATAAATATCCTAATGTTTTTTCTTGAAGAAGGGAGAACCTGTAACGGACCGTTACAGATGTTACAATTCGTTGTTTGTATCGTACAATTAGTTAAACATTAATCTTTATGATTATATTGCAGTATGTGTTACTTGTTTGCCAGTTGCATGTCGGCACCTTTAATGTACGTGCTGTACTGGCGCGATTGACCCAAGAATTATTGCCATTTCGGATCTCTTTTCATGTTTATAATACTAATTATTGCACTACGATATAGAATCATCGTATAAAATAAAAATAGCATCTAGAGATAAAATACTATTGTTATTCTTAATGGGCGGTGGATTTAATCCAAATTAACATAAATATGGCAGACATAATTATCGCTGCTACAGAGCCGTGTCGACTTCATCATTGACATTGTTCTTGGAATATAATGGGTACAATAATTATAGTAGAAGCTATTTCCAAAATGGCCTGGCCATTAAGCCGAATAGCCTGTTCTAAGTTGCATGTTTACACATCTGTCAGTCATTGTAATCTCGGTTCCCAAGCTACATGAACTAACTTACACAAAGTTAAAGTGACTAAACAGAGACATGGAACATAACTTTGAGAGTTACTTGCATTATTATCCTGTAACGGCCCGTTATTTAACGTTCCATTACATATTTTATAACGATCTGTTAATAATCATACAGTTTATTTTAGTTATTTAATTTATTTTATGTTGCAGTATTCTTAGTAACATTAAATATTGTAGTTTCCATGTTCCGAATAATGGTACGCACTGTATAACTGGAAGTCTGTCATCTCGTTGAATACTATTTCCCTATTTCAACATTACATTAGGCTTTGCTAGAAGAAAAAGAGTATATAACAAATTGATTTTAATGTAATCGGAAAAGTGAAAAAATTACGTTTTGTGATTTTACCGATTTTATGGTAGTTTGAGCATTCAAAAATAGAGACAACATCATACGAAGTTTATCGAAACACATTGTATATATCATATTGCCAGGAACTGAAAATTTGTTGATTTGTTGGTAGAAAATAGAGTAATAGCAAATGTCGTGCTAAAAGTCATTGTCCCTAAAATTCTCTTACGTCGCTTGCCACCATGCCAAAATTATGTAATTCTAGAATAAAAGCTAAACAATAATTATAAAACATACGCCACTGCCGTATAATTTTGATAATATCAAGTTTGAATGTAATATGAAGCAAATGAATCAATGTACAGACGTAGGTCTATTCATAGTAGTTGTGCATATGAAAAAGGAATTTCTTAAATAAAGAACCGGGCATAGTCAAAAGATCTGGAAACCTATTTATGGGAGCAGCGTAGTATACGCAGTACATTATGTATAAATGAGCAAGAGCCGGCTCATATAATTTATGAAAAATAATTCAGAATATATATATGCATATACGACGAAGATAAATTAGTTTGTGAATTAGTAAAACGAGTTATAAATGATAAATGTATTACTGTCTATTATGCTTTGATGCTAATTGATGTTAATGATGTTCTAGATCTTATGTTGGCTTTACGTTACGACATTATTGTATGATACTTACCTGTGTATGGCTTTGCATGTGCTGCAATTTTGCTACGGATTAGGAAGTTTGCACATTAAACGAATATATGACAACTGTTTCTAAATTCTATTGTTTTCTGTTTGATAATTAATATAAATGTTAACTTTGACCAGATCACCTTAAGCTTATTGTCATTTCAACCAATATTTTAAGTCTGTCATAATTATACGAAAGAACATTCGTTTACTCCGTCCTGCGCTATCTGTACAGTCAGCGACAGTAGAAACTGGAGGTTGGATACATAAGAAATGATAGCTTTTTCCAGTAGGAGAATAGTTTCACTCGATGTCTGATAGTTGGACAACCAACATGACAGCAAATACGTGCCCGAAAACATAACATGCCAGGATATTCCTCCATTTGGAGGAAAAAGTATTACTATCTGAGAGCATCACTTAGAGAAACAACCACGAGATAAATCTACAGAAATTCCATTTACTTTAAGATCAAAGAGATAGGAATTAATGCAAAGGAAACGAAAACAATAATACGCATCATGCAGAGACCGAAAAAGTATGGAAAGCTAAACAAAATGAGAAAAGAAGGAAAGAGGGAAAGGAAAGAGCAAAAGACATGGGAATAAATTATTTTTTAACACTTAAGGATAAACAGTGTCCGTCTTTCCCCCTGACCCCATCGTGGGTTTTCTCCCTTCATAGGATAAATCTCTTTCAGTATCAAACGCGAACATAATTTATAGCGTTGAAAAAAAATTAACTCAGTCTAGGCCGAGACTCGAACCCCACATCCTTAGAATGACAGTCTCACGCGGTATCCACTTACCTACACAGGCTCTATCTATAAACCAGCTCTTACCCGCGCTGTTATCAAACGTGTTAAATCAGCCATTGTCGGTGAATCACCCCAGTTCCATTTGAAGTTTAAATTTTATTTACCTCACTTAGCAATCTATGGGTAGCAGTCCCCTTGCTTTCATAAAAAACATTTGTTCTGTAGATTAAAATCAAGAATAAATTAATCTGTACTCTTGGGAGCTTACTGGTGCACCAACATATCTATCTATCTATCTATCTATCTATCTATCTATCTATCTATCTATATATATATATATATATATATATATATATATATATATATGTATATATATATGTGTGTGTGTGTGTGTGTGTGTGTGTCGAATTGATTTTGGATTAAAAGAGCGACTTCGTAAATTTACGGAACGCGTGTTAACACGACAGTAAGGACATCTCGTAACGTTGTTAGGTAACACACGCAGTGTAAATAAAGTTTCAAAACCAGAAGTCGGAAGATATGCCGTGGGTAAGTCGGTAATACGTCTGCTTGCTGAGTGCAGAAATTCGGGTTCAAATCTTGGCTGTTACGTTTTTTTTTTATTTTTGTTCCGTTGAAAATACATTTCTATATTTTTGCGTTTGAAATTGCTTTCTTTCATTTTTTGTAGATTATCTTAAATTAGTGAAGGCCAAGTAAGGTCAGATTACATATATGTCTGCTTTATCTGTGTGTACAGTCCAGAGATGGAGTGAGTCAATTGGGTCAAGATTTGTGAGTAGGTCAGTGGATCGTGGGTCAACAGGACGTGACTAACTGTGACACACCACCCCCCGTGACCTCTCTGACTCACACTGACCCTACGTTTTAAATTTTAAAGTCTCCCTCTTTATTCGGCCTCCCTCCTTATTATTAAATTCAATGTATAGATAATTATTGAGTTGAGTTGATTTTGAGTTTAGCGCCCTTTTCAGCAGCGAGGCTATATGAGACGGGACCTACTGATTAACATAGAAACCGAAAAACGTGAGCTCCCGTTGGGAATCAAACCAGGGTCTTCCACGCCACAGGTATATAATAGTGTCTTATATAGCAGTTAATATTCTTGCTATAAAGTATCAAATAACTAAACATTTGATGTAAATAAATGAGAAACCTAAAATATTGCAGATTACTGCAATTGCGATTTAATTCAATTTAAGCATTATACATCCATATGATTGTTAAAGTTGCTTTATAAAGATGCAGATTATGAATTATAGTAATTTTTTCAATGAAATGAAATTAAATTAAGTTTGACGTCCCATGCTTATGTCGGCTAGGTAAAGGAGACGGTGATGATGAGAAGTGAACGAAAATTGTGCAACGATGTAGGTAGGAGGAAACAGGAGAATCCTGAAGAAACGAACGCACACGGTGTTTCTTCACCACAAATCTGACTTTGTGCAAGCTGGGATCGAACCAAGGACCCCATGCACCAGAGGTGAACGCTCTACCACTAAGCCACTTTGGCCCTATGAAAAATACAACCATATTTATTCTCTCTCTCTCTCTCTCCATTTTTATATAGGTATCAGAAGCATGAATAATTTTCATTTTGGGGGGTGCGGTGGCTCAGTGGTAGAGCGTTCACCTCCGGTGCTTCGGGTCCCTAATTCGATCCCAGCTCGCGCCGTTTGGACTTTGTGGTGGACAAACGCCGTGCTGGTGGGTTTTCTCGGGGTTCTCCCGTTTCCTCCCACTTTCTTCATTCCACCATTTCACTCCTTTCTCATTATCACCGTCTCCTTTAGCCTAACCGGCATAACCATGGGACGTTAAACATAAAGATTTCATTTTATTTCAATTTTTGTTTTGAACGTATGGTTTCAAGTTGGTATTAAACTCAGAACTCTGATCTTAATGAGTTGAGTTGATTTGGAGTTTAACGTCTCTTTCAACAGCAAGACCATATATGACGTGGACATATTGATTAACGTAAAACCCGAACCATGTAAACTCCCGCCGTGTGGTGGTGATTGTGATTTTGAGTTTAACTGCCCGGTCAGCAGCGTGGCTATAGGAGACGTGGACCTACTGATTAACATGGAATACGAAACACATGAGCTCCCACCAGGAATCGAACCCGGGTCTCCCACGATAAAGTCGTGCGTACGCTAACTCCCACCGGGAATTGAAATCTATTCTCATTGTAAGAATGTTAACGTTCCTTATTTTACCGATTTTTGTATAACTTCATGGACCAAATTTCACAGAAGTAAATCCCCACGGTAAGCAGGTTTGCATATCCAGACTCCTAAGTATGAAAACATTTACGCTCACTTCAACCTCAAACAATTCATGAATTGAAGAATAAAGGATAATATTCCCGATAAAGTATATGGTTTGAAAAATACCATATAGGAGAGGGACATATCAGTCCTTTCTGCTCATGGAGTTATTAAAACAGGATCATCGGGCAGTGGTCTTTACCATTGAAAGATATTGCTTCTAAAATATTTCCAAGTAACTTCCAATTTTCCATCTATGGGTAGCCGTCCCCTTGCTTTCATAAAAAACATTTGTTCTGTAAATTTAAAATCAAGAATGAATTAATCTGTACTCTTGGGTGCTCACTGGTGCACCAACATATCTATCTATCTATCTATATATATATACATATATATATATATATATATATATATATATATATATATATATATATATATATATATATATATATATGTGTGTGTGTGTGTGTATGTGTGTGTGTGTCGAATTGATTTTGGATTAAAAGAGCGACTTCGTAAATTTACGGAACGCGTGTTAACACGACAGTAAGGACATCTCGTAACGTTGTTAGGTAACACACGCAGTGTAAATAAAGTTTCAAAACCAGAAGTCGGAAGATATGCCGTGGGTAAGTCGGTAAGACGTCTGCTTGCTGAGTGCAGAAATTCGGGTTCAAATCTTGGCTGTTACGTTTTTTTTTTTTTTTGTTCCGTTGAAAATACATTTCTATATTTTTGCGTTTGAAATTGCTTTCTTTCATTTTTTGTAGATTATCTTAAATTAGTGAAGGCCAAGTAAGGTCAGATTACATATATGTCTGCTTTATCTGTGTGTACAGTCCAGAGATGGAGTGAGTCAATTGGGTCAAGATTTGTGAGTAGGTCAGTGGATCGTGGGTCAACAGGACGTGACTAACTGTGACACACCACCCCCCGTGACCTCTCTGACTCACGCTGACCCTACGTTTTAAATTTTAAGGTCTCCCTCTTTATTCGGCCTCCCTCCTTCAAGGTCTCCCTCCTTATTATTAAATTCAATGTATAGATAATTATTAAGTTGAGTTGATTTAGAGTTTAGCGCCCTTTTCAGCAGCGAGGCTATATGAGACGGGACCTACTGATTAACATGTAATCCGAAACACATGAGCTCCCGTTGGAATCAAACCAGGGTCTCCCACGCCACAGTATATAATTGTGTTTTATATAGCAGTTAATATTCTTGCTATAAAGTATAAAGTTAAAGAAAACTTGTAGCTTCACGAAAGGCATTTGTTGGTCCTTCAAGGTCAACACAAGAACAAAAATGAAAAACTAATACTAGGTGTGCCTTTACAAGTGACTACTATGATAACAACAGAATGCTGCCTACGTTTAACATATTATGCCTCCGGGGGTTAGTAAAACGCTTAACTGTGTGAAAATCGCTGCACACAACAGGTCTTAGGAACACTCGCAAATACGTAAAATTGAAAGAACAGAAAATAGTGCATTTTTGAAATGAGCATACAATTCACACTTCACGCAAAGTTCCAATATGGGAAATCAGTCAATATCTTCAGTTGGAATTACTGAAAAAGACAGAAACTGGCTATTTAAAATTCCAAGTGTAAACCTGCGCTTGGAGCGATTCTATTAGCTATATCACAACGCATTTTCGTGAGTTGCCTCTGTGGTCAAGCGTGCTTAATAGCGCTGTTAAAGTTCTAGAACCGGAGGGCGGTGGTTCGAGCCTAAGTACAGTAATTTTTTTTTTCAAAATAGGGATGGCTTTTTAAAAGTATATATAAAGTTGTATTTTGAAGTGATTGTAAAACAAATTCAGATGAACTTTCACATTTCCAAGCTCACTCGTATTTATTCGCCATGTCCCAAATTTCACAGAAATAAATCCCTACGTTAAGCGGGTTTACATATCCAGACTCCTAACAAGTAAGTGTGAAAACATTTACGTTCACTCCAACCTCAATCATTTCATGAATTCAACCTGCTTTACATATGTTATTAGGACGTAAAATTGAATGTGATTTATTCTACAAACACTTTTATACATTGCAAGAGCTGTGACGTCTAAATATTCACTGAGAACTCATAGTCGTATCGCAATAAACAAAAGCGAGTATGGAACAGTAAACTGCTTTCACAAAGGTTAAAAGAAAGCCTCCAAAAGCATGCAAAATGGTCGAGTGGTTTAGGTCGATACTCTATCAATCATATGTTTGTGTTTTAAAACCCGATAATAAGTTTCTCTAAGTGTCTTCCTATTTTCATTTGGAGGCGGAAAACATTTCTTTGAATAACTCATTGGAAACTTCTTTTGTTTCAAATTCGGCTAAGACGGAACAATATATCAATTGCAAATCTAAAATCCATAGCTGAAAACAAAATATAAAGTATGTTTTCCCATTATTATCCTCCGATTTGTAACGAGACCCGGGTTCGATTCCCGGAGGGAGTTCATGTGGTTCGGATTCCACCTTAATCAGTAGGTCCCCGTCTCATATAGCCTCGCTGCTGAACGGGACGTAAAACTCAAAATCAATCAATCAATCTCCAAGAGAGAGAAATAAAAAAAAGTTTTTTTTGGTAAATTCTAGTTCAAAGTTCGAAGCACTTGCTTTTGCACGTGATTTTTTGTTTCTTTTTTCAGGGAACAGAAAAGTTCTGGCGCCTAAGAAATTATACCATATAATATTGCAAATTTGCAAGTGGATGTATTTACATTGCAATTTGTGGTAATAAAGATATTATGATTAGAAAACAATATTGTAATAAGTAAGTTTAATTTCTTCATCCATCGCCAGTCTTAGGGGCCCCTTATACCTCGCCGCCCCCCGAATATCGATATCGAAAATTTCGAATGATATATTCATGTCCATATATTCGCGATATCGAATGTTGATATATGATAATATATATATATATATATATATATATATATATATATATATATATATATATCGACGATAGCGATTTATCGACATATCACAGGCCCAGGTCCGAGAAGTGATGCTTGAAATATACTGGAATCAACAATCAAATTCTAAATAAGTTCCCCATTTCCCTATTCAATGTTGAGGGGGAAGAGTGTGAACCCGAATAGAAATTTTAAGAAAAACAAATGTTAAGATAAAAGTAGGTTTTCCGTCTCCCCTTGAATATAAAAATTAACAGAAAACTATTACTGCAATTTACCTTTTACTTCTGTTTCTGATTGTTATCACAAATCAGCGACAGTACACATACTTTACATAGTATACCAATACCAATACACTCTATAACTTTTCACAACCAAGCAAGCCGGAAGATGAATTTCCAGTAATATTAAAGTGGAATATTCTACAAAATAGTCATAATTCATTGGCCATATTTCTATCAGTACTTTGGTACGGACTAAGAGCTACAAGACTAACAGAACTAGAAATTAAAGATTTCATTCCTTTTTTCTCTCAGACTAAAAGACTTCTGCATTTTCCTAAGATTTTCATTTTCTTAATATAAGTCCCCTATCCTGGGCTAATTCTGGCTACCGCGGTTTCGAGGTAATCGGTAAACGAAAGAGCAAAGTTTGTCGACTCTCAGCTCTCGACAGTTTGTAAGAAGATATTTCACAGTTCATGTTGTTATTTCTTCGTTACAAAAACACTTCTAGTTGACTCTATTCATGGTGAATTACTGAACTTATAAACATTGACAATTATTGAAAAATGAATAATTATTTTTAAACATAAAAAGGCGTTACAGTTCAGTAGAATGCAGAAGTGAAAGAAAATATTGTTTATTTGTTGAGATGCGCAAACTGAATGTGAATAATAAGTGTTTCCCATTCTCTTGTCCAGAGGTGGATCTACGATGGACTTCTGGGGGCTCGGTGGTTGGTAATACTCCTATTTAGAGCTACTTTTAAGAGCTCCAAACTCTGGAATGGGTTTTATTTCTATATAAAAACACAAATATTCCCTTTCTGGGAGGCTATCGCCATGATCGCCCACTGGATCCGCCCCCGCTCTTGTGTAGCAGACTTTGAAGATATTTAGCTCCTGCGATGGTGATTAAGGATTGTAACATCTGGATAATTTTTATACTGATATCGGATAGAAACTTATCCGGATTTGCAATATCCGGTTGACGGACAACAAAACGGATGACGGATAACGGATATTATCAGTCATTCATTATCCTGATATTATCCGTTATACGGATAATATCAGGATAATGGATGACTGATAATATCCGGATAGCGAATGACGGATAATATAGAGGTAACGGATACTATCCGCATGATGGATAACGGATGACGGATAAGATCCGGATAACGGATGTTATCCGGATGTCGGATAACACTGGCTTACAGTGGTTTTGGTGCCGGGTGTTTCTTAGCTGATTTGAAGTAGAATTGGGACGCTGAATCCAAATATGGCGTTAGTTTTCCCCTAACAGCTTTAGTTTTTGAGATATAGGAATTGCAAGACTGACCTGCTACAACGTTGAAAATTGCATAGGTGCTGTTTTACTGTAAGTGAAAAGAAAACTATGACATTTAAATCTGTTATTTGGAACACTTTGAAAATAATGAAAACCATATAAACACAAACATCAAGTACATAATAACTCTGTAACTACATTTTATAATAGTTTTTATGAATAAAAAATCAAATAATTTGTTCAAAACGATCTATTCAACACTTCGGAAGCTTCGTTTTCGTGACATCCTTGAATGTTTCTTTGCACAGTCTCTTTTTAGGTTCCAGCAGTAATCTGCCATCATATGGGCATCCCATCTTCCTTGGTAGCGGTCCTCCATTGTTTTAATATCTTGGTGAAATCTTTCACCTTGTTCTTCACTCAGACTGCCTACGTTGTCTGGGAAACGATCCAAATGGCTGTGCAGGTAATGAATTTTGATACTCATATTACATCCAAGTTTTTGGAATGCATTAAGCATCTGGTTCACTAGCTCAACATAGTTATCAGCTTTATTATTGCCAAGGAAATTCTTGATAACTTCTACAAATGAGGTCCAAGCTCTACGTTCAGTCTCATTCATGGACTCCACGAAAGCCGGATCTTTCATGAGTTGTCTTATTTGGGGACCATCAAATATTCCAGCTTTTAATTTTTCTGTGCTGATCTGAGGTAGCTTGTTTCCCATGTAAGCAAAGCACGGCCCGTCCTTATTTAGCGCCTTTACAAACTGCTTCATCAAACCGAGCTTGAGATGTAGAGGTGGCAAAATGATTTTGTCACACTCAACAATAGGCATGTTAATAATATTTTTCTTACCAACAACCATGTCGTCTCTCTGCGGCCACTCTTTTTTTGACCAATGGTTTGCTTTGTCTCTGCTATCCCACAAACATAGAAAACAAGGATATTTTGTGTAGCCACTTTGCTGTCCAAGAAGAAAGTTCACCATCTTTAAATCCACACAAATCACCCACTGATGGTCCTGATATTTAATTTTTTCCATAACCAAAGCAATTGCTTCATATTCTTCTTTCAGTCGTGTTGAATGAGCGATTGGAATTGAGCCATATTTATTGCCATTGTGTAGAAGGACGCATTTTAAACTTCGCTTGGAGCTATCAATAAACAGGCGCCAATCAGCTGGATTGTATTCTGGAAGACCCATGTGTTCTAGGAGACCTCTAACATCGTGACAGAATACGAGATTTGTGTCTTCAGTGAAAAATGGTAAAAACTCCTTTTCCCTTGTTCGGTAGAATGTGATTTTAGTTCCTTGTTCTAGTACGTTTTTCTCCTTCAATCTGGAAGCAAGTAATTCAGACGATTCTTTTGAAAGATTAAGGTCCCTAACTAGATCATTTAGCTCATCTTGATTAAACTGTTGAGGAATTGTTGACATTCCCTCATAATCACTGTCACTTCCATCATCCATGTCACAAGAATGTTCACTACGTTCGTTTTCAGTCTCACAAAGCTCTGGCAAGTGGTGAAACGTTGGGATTGGTATTTCATCGGAATGAACAACTGGACGTCTTGCTGAAGGCAGATCAGGATATGTCCACTTGTTCCGGTTATTTCTATTCATACCCGTAACATTTACCAGGCAGAAATAACAGTCATCAACATGGTTTGTGGGTTCCCTCCAAACCATTGGAACACCAAACTTAAGACTTTTTCTTTTTCCAGTTGTCCACTATCGCAAGTGTTCAGTACACATTTTACACACAATATGTGGAGCCCACGTTTTATCTTGGTCCCCTAGGCGTACACCAAAATATGCATGATATGCTTTTTTTACAAAGTCACTGATATGTTTTCTATTGTCTTTAAATGTGTACTCACCACATATGTAGCAAAACACATCAGGATGGTTAACACAACTTCTTCGACTTGAACTCATTTTATGTTCAGGCCACTAACACGGATGTTAAATATAAAGCCTTAGTATACGCGATACAAGTTATGATTTCAGAACAAAACTCACATGTTCCAACATGTCACTCCACCTGCAAGACAACAACTACGATCCACTAGCCAAGTAGAATACCAATGCAATCTAGTGGACGTTCCTCGAACTACTATATGACTAGTTTCCGTTTAGTACCGACAGATAGCAGCACTAATGAGAAAAGAGCGCCGTTCTTCCAAATAGAAATCTCTATAGAGCACAGTAGGATTTATTTGAGTTGCAGAGTTTTTAAGATCATATTCAAACTTGTTATTACGAGAATATTTGTATTTCTTTTGCTTATTTTGTATACTATTGCAAGAAGCATGCAGAAATAGTGGTTACATCATTTATAATTTACATATTTATTTTGGATTGTAATATTTCTTCCACATACATTGTAACGTAAATAGCACTACTGGTACAGTAGCCTGTATCTACCAAAGTAGAGCTGATAGAAAAAAACTGCTTACATTATTGGATTCAGCGCCCCACACATAGTTAAAATCAGCTCTAAAATTTTAGGCACCAAGAAATTTTTTTTTCTGTAGGCCTGTGTAATTTTCGGATAATGGATTTATCCGGATAATTTATAAAATTAAGATAACGGATAATATCTGGATAATAGAACATTCGGATAACTGATTACATCCGGATGACGAATAAAGGATAGTATCCGGATAAAGTATGTGGTTTGAAAAAGACAATATAGGAGAGAGACTTATCAATGCTTTCTCCTCATGGAGTTATTAAAAGACGATCGTCGGGCAGTGGTCTTTACCATTGAAAGATATTGCTTCTTAAAATGTTTCCTAGTAACTTCCAATTTTCTTGTTCTTGTTGAGCGCGGTGGCTAATGGTAGACCGCTTACTTTGGCGCGTGGGGTCCTTATTGTTTCGATCCCCGGCCAATTAAGTTTGCGGTGGACAAGATCGTATCCGTAGCTTCTCTCAGGGTACTCCCGCTTCTTGCCACTTTTCACTCCATCAATTCTTCTATTATCAATGACTTGCTTTAATCATTCGACACGGCAGCTCAGTGGTAGAGCGCTTCCTCTTTTGCGTGG
Source organism: Thermobia domestica (assembly GCF_964235325.1). Classification (NCBI taxonomy): domain Eukaryota; kingdom Metazoa; phylum Arthropoda; class Insecta; order Zygentoma; family Lepismatidae; genus Thermobia; species Thermobia domestica. Next base: position 121,524,672 of record NC_137456.1, on the reverse strand, counting down.
GGTCCTTATTGTTTTGATCACCACCCAAGGAAATTTGTAGTGGACAATATCATATCCGTGGTTTTTCTCAGGGTACTCCCACTTCTTCCCACTTTTCATTCCACAAATTCCTCTATTATTATTGACTGGCTTTAATAATTGCGCGCGGTGGCTCAGTGGTATAGCGCTTCCTCTGGTGGACCAATTAACATTGAGGTGGATGAGATCGTATCCGTGGGTTTTCTCAGGGTACTCCCGATTCTTCCTACTCTTCATTCCACCAATTCCTGTATTATCATTTACTTGCTTTAATCATTTGGAGCGGTGGCTCAGTGGTAGAGCGCTTCCTCTGGTGCGTGGGGTCCTTATTGTTTCGATCTCCAGTCAAGTAAGTTTGTTGTTGACAAGATCGTCTTCGTGGTTTTTCTCAGGGTACTCCCGCTTCTTCACACTTTCCATTCCACCAACTTCTCTATTAGCATTGACGCTTTAATCGTTGGGCGCGATAGCGCAGTGGTAGAGCTCTATCTCTGGTGCATGGGGTCCTTATTGTTTCGATTCCCGGCCTAGTAAGTTTGTGGTGGACAAGGTCGTATTCGTGGGTCTTCCCAGGTACTCTCGCTTCCTCCCACATTTCATTCAACCAATTCTTCTATCATCATTGACTTGCTTTAATCATTGGAGAGGTCTTGGTCCCTTGAGGATTGCGGTGATGTAAGAAATCAGATTCGATCCTAAGCATTTGGGTTGTGATGTAAACCTTTGCTGTGGTTCAGTCTCAGTATTTTATTACGCGACATAAAGCCATCCATACAGCTATAAATGTTGTTCTATCTTGTGCAAGCAGGTATTGATTTTGAGCCAATTCGGAACCACATTTTTGGCGCTTTGAGGCCAGAAACCGATTTCGGACATTACGCTGTCCTCAAACTACTAGGATCTTTTCAATGTTACCATCCGCGTCCAACAACCCCATGTTTAAAAGGGAAATAGAAAGGACTCGTGTCTAAAACTTCCGGACCCAGTTTCTTGAGGTTCAAGAGTAGGGATCGATTTCTGATATCACCATTGTGCTCAACGGATCAAAACCTTTGAAATGTCGCCAACGCCGTCCAATAACTTCATCTTTAACAGGTGAATAGAAGGGACCTGAGCCCATAACGTCAGGACCCCATTCCTTGAGCTTCGTGGTCTGAGCCTGATTTCTGACATTACTACTGCACTCAGGGGCAGTGGTTAGGGATGGGCACGAGCGAGTTCGAGTGTTTTTTTTTTTTAAACTTGATTCGACTCGAAACAGACATCTTTTAGCTCGACTCGGGAACTCGACTCGAAAAATTTCTTCTGACTCCACTCGAAACTGGACTCGAATTTGGATCGAGTTTCGAGTCGAGTCGAGCCAAATCGAGCCAAATCTTGTGTGTAGTTTCAAGTTCCTTTTTCACTTATTCTGCATAAACAATATAATTATTATCAATGTTGCTACTTCCACTACAGCTTATTATTATTATTATTATTATTATTATTATTATTATTATTATTATTATTATTATTATTATTATTATTATTATTATTATTATTATTAAATTCTGTAATTAAGCTTGAAAGATAGGCGGTTTCCATCTGAATACTAAAAACTAGTTAACTGCCGATTTCGGTAGTCGTGAAATCTAGGACACAAGGACATCGTTCACGAGGTTCTGGGTTTGAGTTCCGGAGGATCAAGTATTCGTGCTTGGGCCAAAATTTGTTAAAAGTTATAGCGTGCCAGGAAAACATGTTTAAAACTGTTCTGCCTGGGTCTACGGTTGTCAACGACTTGTGCGGCTTGGCTCACAGCTTATTTAATATCGAACCGAACCGAGAACCGAACCGGATGTGCACGAGTCGAGACACAATTTGTAAAATTCGAGTCGAATCGAGACTGCTCGTAAAAATCTTGATTCGACTCGAATGTCTCAAAACTCTTCACATATTTTTAACAATAGTTTTGAAGAAACTAATCACTCAGAAACAGTTTTATATATATATATATATATATTATACAGGTGCGGATCCAAGGGGAGCTACAGCCCTCTTGACACTCAGGTATACACTGGATAAAATAGGCTTCAATCCTGCTTTACACTGGATAAAGCGGCAAACAGTGATTTAGTCGCTCCCTTGATCATATCCTGGATCCGGGGCTTTAAGGGTTCATAGCTGTAAAACTATGGGACCTATCGTTAGTGATGCGCACGAGACGAGTCGAGACAGAATTTTCCTGACAAATTTCGAGTCGAGACACAGCTCTTGCAATAAAAAAGAATACATTTTTCGAGTCGAGACATCACTTTTACAGCACATTTTCGAGACGAGAAAGCCTCAAATCTTGTCTCGTGCGCATCCCTACCTATCGTAGTCGGGTTAAGACTTCACTTAGAAACTAATATGTGCGCTATCCAAAAATACAATGTTTCAGAATCTAGAGTACACATGCGACAATTTTTAGAGAGGAACTTTGGCTATGTGCATATAATTTGAAGTACTCACCAAATACCTGTATAAAAATTGTTGCAGAAGTATGTTAGAATTCTAAAATATGGATATTTGGACAGCGCACGTACTAGTTCCTAAATAAGGTCTTGACCGTACTACGGTAGGTCGCCTAGTTTTGGAGCTATGGACCTTTAAAGTTCATTTCTTCATGTTTTTGGCAACCTATAACTCCGAAATTAAGCATTTGTGCGCCCAGGTTTGTTATTACCTTTTGTCTTATCTTGGTGTCAGGAACAGTATTTCTTCCAGATATGTTTTTGGGGCACTGCCCCCCTCCCGGAGCTCTGAGAGTGCCCCCGGAGGAGACCAAAATATTACGTCTATAATACAATAATAAATAGAATAGTACCAGCAGTGCCCCTTCCCCCACCCTGAACATTTTTTCTGAAAGAACAACTGGTCAGGAATCTCCTTGCATTTTTTAAATGGAGTATCGCATCGCAATTTGCAGTGCAAATGGGAATGCAATGCAGCGCAAACATGGAAATGCAACATTGCATTTACATGTTTGCACTGCAAATTGAAAAATGTATTGCAAATTGCGATACATCTTTGTGTCTTAAATTACTACATAAGCTAAAATAAGGAGCAAGTTAAAAATATATTACCATTATTTCAAGAAACTTCCCCCGACTTGAAGGGTCAGTTATTGCAAGAAAAAATGCCTCGACTTTGAATTACAATAGTTTTCCACTTTTGTATTTCCTTCCCTTTGTCAGTTTATTGTTACTGGGTCATTCTCCAGATCTTCTCAGGTTTCGGGTGATTATCCTTGTTTCTGAGCGTGTAATAATAAAAAAAATGTTCCTTGAAGAAAAGGCGCATTGGCAGCAGATTGGACCTAGCCGATATATGGTATATATAGCATGATTGTGGGTTGGTTAGTAAAACGCAGAAGTGCGTACAGTAGATCAATAAAACAGTAACGGTATTCTTCAATGCCAAAAATACAGTATAGGAAATTACTCATCTTTATCTCTCTTTTCTTTTTGCTTTCCATTTGAAGTACTGATATACCTGATACCCATTTACGTTCCTTGTTAAAAACAACATATGTTTTAGCAAGATTTCTTCTTGGGAGACGCCGCGAACCTCAAAAAACATCCCGAACAAATGGACTCTCTCTTTCTGTGTGTGTTTGAACCCATGAGTTGTTTTTCCTAAACCTAATTGTTGAATTTGCCGCTGTGGTAAAACTATTTCGCTCAATTTGACAAATAATATAATAAAATATAATACTTATCCAGCAATGAGCGTGGATTGCAAGGAAAAGCAGTGAACTCTAAAGTACCCCTGTAGCAGGGGCGGATCCAGAACGGACTTCTGGGGGGGGGGGCGTGGATTGTAATACTGCTACTTAGCTAGTTTTAAGAGCTCCAAATTTTGGGATGGGTTTTATTTATATATAAAATAAGAAAGCTTCCTCTTCCGTGGGAGGGAGGCAATTGCCCCGATCGCTCCCTGGATCCGTGTCTGCCCTATAGCCTCTCCTCGAAATTAAATGCATTGATCTATTATTTCCAATTCGAAGTCATTTTCGCTTCCATGTTAATGGTGACGGAGTTCTTGTTCTTTGTATCTCTGTACTCAAGAAAATAATAATAATAATAATAATAATAATAATAATAATAATAATAATAATAATAATAATAATAATAATAATAATAATAATAATAAAGCATCTGAATAATAACGATATTTTTAACCCCCCTTCTTTAAACTTTCTGTGTATTTCTCTGAATCTGGATATGTTGTTTTATAGTGTATAATACAAAAAGGCTTCAAACAGCAATCAGGCAAAAATTATTTGTGTAAAAGACACAAACGCCTTATCAGTGGCTCTGCAAAGAAGTACTAAACAACTGACGTTGTTTCTGCTTGCCTTTAAACATAATGTTACGGTTTACAAGGCACAGACAAAAGTAGAGAGCAACGTGAAATTTCGCCTAAGGGCACCTTCGTTGCTAAACTGAAGACTAGCACTCTGTCAACATATTGCATAGCTATCAATAAGTTACACTCAAAGGTTCTTTCCAAACGTTTTGGTATAACAGGTTAATCAATCTACGCTGTTGTAGGTAAGGGATGAGACTCTGAATGACCGATAAGTGTTGGAGTTCAGAGCCGTAGCTAGAAATTTCGTTGCCCGGGGCGAAGTAGAATTCGGCGTCCCCCGACACTCACCTTACCAAACTTTGACTTTTTCTTTCTGTGCTTTTATTTTTAACATATAAGAGAAACACCTTTTTGTTGTTATGCTACGCTGTTTTTTCTTTTTTATCAAGCCGCTTAGACAGACCATTGCAACAGCCAAAAGCGATCGTTATGTATTCTTTAACAAATAAGAGCCACTCTCAAGAGGCTTATTTTAGACCTGCTGCTAAACTTGCCAAACTACCTTGTATACAAATCCATTTGGAGAATAATTATGAAAAAAGCATGGAGTCGATTCTCCTACGTCAGGACGACCATGTTAGACATGGAGTTGCTGGACGCGAGTGGTAGCGTTGGAAAGGCCCGGGTCCCCTGAGTGCAGTAGTAATGTCAGAAGTCTGGCCCAGACCACGCAACTCAAGGAATGGGGTCCTGACGTTATGGATTCGGGTCCCTTCTATTCATCTATTAAAGATGAAGTTGTTGGACGGCGTTGGCGGCATTTAAAAGGTTTTGATCCGTTGAGCACAATTGTGATGTCAGAAGTCGATCCCTAAACTTGAACGTCAAGAAACTGGGTCCAGAAGTTTTAGACACGGGCTCTTTCTATTCCCCTTTTAAACATGGGGTTGTTGGACGCGGATGGTAACATTGGAAAGATCCTAGTCGTTTGAAAACAGCGTAATGTCCGAAGTCAGTTCCTGGCCTCAAAGCGCCAAAAATGAGGTTCCGCATTGGCTCAATATCAATACCTGGTTGCGTAAGATAGAACAACATTTATAGCTGTATGGATGGTTTTACCTCGCGTAATAAAATACTGAGACTGAACCACAGCAAAGGTTTACATCACAGCCTAAATGCTTGGGACCGAATCTGATTTCTGACATTACCGCAATGCTCAAGGGACCAAGGCATCTCCAATGATTAAAGCAAGTCAATGATGATAGAAGAATTGGTTGAATGAAAAGTGGCAAAAAGCGGGAGTACCCTGAGAAAACCTACGGATACGATCTTCTCCAACGCAAACTTCCTTGCCCGGGGATCGAAACAATAAAGACCACACGCACCAGCGTAAGCGGTTTACCATTGAGCCCCACAACAAGAACAAGAAAATTGGAAGTTACTTGGAAATATTTTAGAAGCAATATCTTTCAATGGTAAAGACCACTGCCCGATGATCCTGTTTTAATAACTCCATGAGCAGAAAGGACTGATATGTCCCTCTCCTATATGGTATTTTTCAAACCATATACTTTATCGGGAATATTATCCTTTATTCTTCAATTCATGAATTGTTTGAGGTTGAAGTGAGCGTAAATGTTTTCATACTTAGGAGTCTGGATATGCAAACCTGCTTACCGTGGGGATTTACTTCTGTGAAATTTGGTCCTTGAAGTTATACAAAAACCGGTAAAATAAGGAACGTTAACATTCTTACAATGAGAACAGATTTCAATTCCCGGTGGGAGTTAGCGTACGCACGACTTTATCGTGGGAGACCCGGGTTCGATTCCCGGTGGGAGCTCATGTGTTTCGTATTCCATGTTAATCAGTAGGTCCACGTCTCCTATAGCCACGCTGCTGACCGGGCAGTTAAACTCAAAATCACAATCACCACCACACGGCGGGAGTTTACATGGTTCGGGTTTTACGTTAATCAATATGTCCACGTCATATATGGTCTTGCTGTTGAAAGAGACGTTAAACTCCAAATCAACTCAACTCATTAAGATCAGAGTTCTGAGTTTAATACCAACTTGAAACCATACGTTCAAAGCAAAAATTGAAATAAAATGAAATCTTTATGTTTAACGTCCCATGGTTATGCCGGTTAGGCTAAAGGAGACGGTGATAATGAGAAAGGAGTGAAATGGTGGAATGAAGAAAGTAGGAGGAAACGGGAGAACCCCGAGAAAACCCACCAGCACGGCGTTTGTCCACCACAAAGTCCAAACGGCGCGAGCTGGGATCGAATTAGGGACCCGAAGCACCGGAGGTGAACGCTCTTCCACTAAACCACCACACCCCCCAAAATGAAAATTATTCATGCTTCTGATAACTATATAAAAATGGAGAGGGAGAGAGAGAGAATAAATATGGTTGTATTTTTCATAGGGCCAAAGTGGCTTAGTGGTACAACGTTCACCTCTGGTGCATGGGGTCCTTGGTTCGATCCCAGCTTGCACAAAGTCAGATTTGTGGTGAAGAAACACCGTGTGCGTTCGTTTCTTCAGGATTCTCCTGTTTCCTCCTACCTACATCGTTGCACAATTTTCGTTCACTTCTCATCATCACCGTCTCCTTTGCCTAGCCGACATAAGCATGGGACGTCAAACTTAATTTAATTCATTTCATTGAAAAAATTACTATAATTCATAATCTGCATCTTTATAAAGCAACTTTAACAATCATATGGATGTATAATGCTTAAATTGAATTAAATCGCAATTGCAGTAATCTGCAATATTTTAGGTTTCTCATTTATTTACATCAAATGTTTAGTTATTTGATACTTTATAGCAAGAATATTAACTGCTATATAAGACACTATTATATACCTGTGGCGTGGAAGACCCTGGTTTGATTCCCAACGGGAGCTCACGTTTTTCGGTTTCTATGTTAATCAGTAGGTCCCGTCTCATATAGCCTCGCTGCTGAAAAGGGCGCTAAACTCAAAATCAACTCAACTCAATAATTATCTATACATTGAATTTAATAATAAGGAGGGAGGCCGAATAAAGAGGGAGACTTTAAAATTTAAAACGTAGGGTCAGTGTGAGTCAGAGAGGTCACGGGGGGTGGTGTGTCACAGTTAGTCACGTCCTGTTGACCCACGATCCACTGACCTACTCACAAATCTTGACCCAATTGACTCACTCCATCTCTGGACTGTACACACAGATAAAGCAGACATATATGTAATCTGACCTTACTTGGCCTTCACTAATTTAAGATAATCTACAAAAAATGAAAGAAAGCAATTTCAAACGCAAAAATATAGAAATGTATTTTCAACGGAACAAAAATAAAAAAAAACGTAACAACCAAGATTTGAACCCGAATTTCTGCACTCAGCAAGCAGACGTATTACCGACTTACCCACGGCATATCTTCCGACTTCTGGTTTTGAAACTTTATTTACACTGCGTGTGTTACCTAACAACGTTACGAGATGTCCTTACTGTCGTGTTAACACGCGTTCCGTAAATTTACGAAGTCGCTCTTTTTAATCCAAAATCAATTCGACACACACACACACATACACATACACACACACACACACACACACACACATATATATATATATATATATATATATATATATATATATATATATATATATATATATATATATATATAGATAGATAGATAGATAGATAGATAGATAGATAGATATGTTGGTGCACCAGTAAGCTCCCAAGAGTACAGATTAATTTATTCTTGATTTTAATCTACAGAACAAATGTTTTTTATGAAAGCAAGGGGACTGCTACCCATAGATGGCTAAGTGAGGTAAATAAAATTTAAACTTCAAATGGAACTGGGGTGATTCACCGACAATGGCTGATTTAACACGTTTGATAACAGCGCGGGTAAGAGCTGGTTTATAGATAGAGCCTGTGTAGGTAAGTGGATACCGCGTGAGACTGTCATTCTAAGGATGTGGGGTTCGAGTCTCGGCCTAGACTGAGTTAATTTTTTTTCAACGCTATAAATTATGTTCGCGTTTGATACTGAAAGAGATTTATCCTATGAAGGGAGAAAACCCACGATGGGGTCAGGGGGAAAGACGGACACTGTTTATCCTTAAGTGTTAAAAAATAATTTATTCCCATGTCTTTTGCTCTTTCCTTTCCCTCTTTCCTTCTTTTCTCATTTTGTTTAGCTTTCCATACTTTTTCGGTCTCTGCATGATGCGTATTATTGTTTTCGTTTCCTTTGCATTAATTCCTATCTCTTTGATCTTAAAGTAAATGGAATTTCTGTAGATTTATCTCGTGGTTGTTTCTCTAAGTGATGCTCTCAGATAGTAATACTTTTTCCTCCAAATGGAGGAATATCCTGGCATGTTATGTTTTCGGGCATGTATTTGCTGTCATGTTGGTTGTCCAACTATCAGACATACAGTGAAACTATTCTGCTACTGGAAAAAGCTATCATTTCTTATGTATCCAACCTCCATTTTCTAAAGTCGCTGACTGTACAAGGATCTGGATTCTCTGAAAAGCGTCCCAATGTGTACGGGCTTAGTGTATTGCAATGAACTTCACACATCAGAAATTGTGAAAGCAGAAACTGTTCCTAGAGCAACATGGCGACCCTAACAAAATAAAGTTTTGATACTGAACACTGTATAAAGATTCTTTGAACAGGAAGCGTTACAATCCCTTATTTCAATGTCTATACATGGTATACTGGGTATACTGGTATACTGCATAATAAATAGTTACTGCGAAGTTACACTTAGCTACTATCTCAATCTCTGCTTCATCATTTAATTATATTTGAACCATGGAACAGTGCACAGTGAGCAATCGTAGTAAACTCGTATTACAAAACAGTGATAATATTATGTCTTTGTTCAGTATTTTAATATTATACATAAGGTTCCATTGCCGTCTGCATAACCCATCAAAACATGGATTAAGAACTTTGAAAAGAAGGATCTATACCGAAGGAAACAGCTAGGAGCGTGAATCGTGTACGTACGCTGTAGAATATTGCCAGGATAAAAGATGCTGAGCAGAGAAATGCTACCTAGTCGGTAAATTGTCATGTGATATCACTTGGCACCTCATATAATAGAGGAAGGGAATTTTCACATCAACATATTCAGCGCTACCTCTAAAATATTCTGACAGTGAATGTCTTACGTGCAATCGTAGTGGAAACAACTTTGATTTTTTTTTATCAGAAGTTATTGAGTGTAGTAAATAGGAAAGCAAGTCTTGTGCACAATCTGTTGATGATATATGAGGCTCATTTCTACAGTTATTCGTCTTAACGTAATTAGTTTTTTAATTAGAGTAGGTTAATGTAAAATTATATAGATTTTACTTTTATTCAATGTGTTTTATCAATATCAAAATATTTCTGAGAGTGCCAATACCTCGAATATGGATTCAAATACAACCTTCATTCAACATCGAACAGATGTTCTGTTTGCTGTAACCTCGGTATTACATGAGAAAGTAAAATAAAATCGTAAGCACTTTGTTTGGTAGAAAATGCTTGATCTTTCTTTAAATCATATTTAGTGTGATGAAAGGAAAGGAAGATGCGTGTATATACTTTTATAAATAATTACTAAATATGATAATAAAACGTTAGTCGTAGTAAAATAAACCTTATCTTTTAGATTGTAATTTCAAATTTTAGTTTGAATACGTTGCAGAAGTGTCTCAACACAAATTTACTAACTATTGCTAGACAAGTTCGGAACGTAAGTTTGTCATATGTATACAAAGAAGAAGAAGTACCGGTATTTAAAAAAAAACTCTGAGACCGTTTGAATGTCTGCTGTTCGTCACTCTGTTTCTTTATCAACAAAAGGAAATAAACCATTTGGCCTGATGCGTTGCAGTTGAATGGATGGACAAGAAACTACTTTTGATTTAAGGCAGTCATTCATTTGCTTGGCATGTTCTTCCAAATATCTTCTGTTGTACTTTCCCCACTATGTCAATATTTAAAGTTGTATGCGCTTTCAGATTGCCCCGTTGTTCAACATTCAATTCGGTTAAATTATTTCTACAAATTTAAAATTTCTATTTTAAAGCAATAGGATTTACAAATTGAAAATGTATAAACAGTATCAATACAGGTACACCAGGACACAACAGCAATAGCAGTAGGCGAACTTAAAGTTGGCCTAAATGGGCAGGAACTACCATCTGTGACATTATACTAAAGTATCGTATAGAGCCACCAAGCGTTTTTGTTATGGATATGTTTGTACACTCATAAATATTCGAACTATAGCATGTATCATCAATATATTTACACAAGGCATCATAGAAATGCGGAGAAAGAACGTTATTTATAATTTATGTACACTTTGTATAGTGTTTAATTCTAAAGCAGCTTTGCTACCAGGGAAGTGTTTTTGACGTAACTAAGATAAATGGTTGGAAGACAACAACGAATCATGTTCCGCAACAAACATAGTTGTACTAGCTTCTACTACACTGGAAAAGCACTTTAGTTCAACTTTAAAATCCAATTTCAGTTCACGACTGCTGCAAGAAGGACCCACGCATTTTTAAAAATGCCTTTGAGCTGTAGCATGCTTTTTCAAGTCTGCAACTTTGCCTACGTCTCACACTTGCAAAATAAACAATATGCTCTTCGCCACGTCTTTGTAAACAGGAAGTAACTAATCCTAAAATAAAGGGATCATTTCCCAAGGTCTCATCGACTTTCGTTCACATTTTGGTGTCATAATCTTTCATTAATTATTATTGTGTCATAATAATTAACATTACAGTATTTATTTTAAAAAATGAAATCTTTAATTTTTACGTCCCACGGGTATGCCGGTTAGGCTAATGGAGACAGTGATTATGAGAAATAAATGAAATGGTGGAATGAAGAAAGTGGGAGGAAACAGAAGAATCCCGAGAAAAGCCACAAACATGGTGTTTGTCCACCACAAAGTCTACACGGCGCGAGCTGGGATCGAACCAGGGACCCCAAGCACCGGAGGTGAATGCTCTACCACTGAGTCACCATGGCCCCTACAGTATTTATGTTACACATTTTCGAAAAAGGGCATAATAATTAAAAGTTCACAAAGAACAGATATAACAAACTAGCCTCACTTTTCTTCACACATTTACAGCTAGTCTCACAACTATTGGTAATGCTATATTACTCGGGCCTAAGCTAGTACGTAGTAATAGCAATTTTAGGGGGAGCAATTTTAAGATGATTAATTTTTCCTAATGCCTGTTGTATTATACTCAAACTTATGATCTGCGAACTCAAGAAGTGAAAGTTTGAATTGTTCTCCGTTCCAGAGGGCATGGATAACAAGAAACAATGCAGGATTATGAAGGGTAAGTTACGTTGTATCGCTATTGCTTGCGCTGATTAAAACGAACAAAAATGAAGGAAAGAAAGGCAAAATCTGCTTTGACCAATAGCAATTAACTACAGACTGACAACTTGTTCGCAGCGCAAAAGTCACTAGATTTATTGTTAAGTTAAATCGCCATTTAAAAATCACCCCAAAAATCGGCAATCCGATTTTTTTTCTCTCGCTTGGAGGTCGAATCTCCTATATTTAGGGACCTTTCCTCAAATTGGCAACACTGTGACTGTGTAACTGCCCATATGAGTATAATATTTTCCCTTTAGATTAAGAAAAACATTATAGCTATACTTTTGAGGGGAAAGTGGCCTAATGAGAGTAGTGGTAGAATACATACATTCTTACATGATGAGAAAACACGTTTTTAATGTTTTATAGTGTTAACATATGATTCCAATGAACTTTACGAATTAGGGCGACAACTAACATTTTTTACACGAAACTAATAGATATTTCTATATTTCAGAGCAAAAATATTCTCTTATAACGATGATGAAACTTCATTTATTATAATCACTTTTCTTGATGTAGGCTGAACGAGACGAGTCAAACTGATCTGTATTGAAATCGATACTTGACAGCTCGAAATTTTGTCTTGTGTGCAACACTACAATCAACAGTGTTTGAACTACCGATTGAATGTAACTCGTGAGAAGAGTCACCATTGTTACAACCGACACGTTTTGTTGGAGGGAGTCATTAATATATCAGAACCCTAAATGGGACAGGTGTCTGTGCAACGTACTATGCCTGCATTCACTCAGTGGAACTACTTCTCATTCCATTACACATTGCAAACATTTTTCTTGATGTTCCAGGATTCGATTCTATCTATTTCTACTCCTCGTGCATAAAACGTGCTCATGGACCGTACTACAGGGTCTCTAGTTCCTCATTCACGTCACCTTTACGACAGTATTGATATGTTACCATAGCGTGGAACACCTCTTGTTACAGAGGTCTCAAACTGTATTGGTCACTATTGATTTCAATAGACGGTGTGCGTCAATCGCCATATGTCACATAACCCCTTCCCGTATATTCTTCTTGAGCTAAGTTCAACATTGCGGCTTTTCAGATGACCCCATGATTCATATTACGCCTATGCAATGGAGCTACACATGCATTCCTTACATTCAACATTTGACCTTAACCTTCTACTCATTTCAAAATTAACATGGCATTTCTCGACATTTTCTACATTCTATCTTTGCATTTTGCTCTAATTTCTCTCCCACCCTGTATACGGTCTGCCACTAAACACCTTTTTCTCTGTTTCTTTTGGTGCTGAATCCAGGGCTAACAATAATTTTCAGTAATTGAATTCACCAAATCGGAATGTTCCCTTGTAAGATTTGGTTAATGATCCTTTCTGCTTTTATCGTCATGGAAATTATCATAAGAAAAATTAAAAGCTTCATTGATCCAGTAGAAGCATTTCTAAATCTAAATTTTGTTACAAATATCAGTGCATTAACCAATAATTCATTCGGAAAGATTCTTTCCCTCTTATTGTTACTTAATATAAAGACTCCATTATATCATCTGTGTTGAATCCAATACACCAAAAAGGAACAGGATCATTTCAGAAAACAACGAGAGCAAAAATAGTGGTAGTAGGTAACAATGCAATTAGAGTTAGATTTAATAAAATTCAGTGTTAATTATTACATGAGATAATTATACATGGACGTTGGGGTAGTTACAAATATACAAGAAGCAAAACAGAAATTCAAGAACCACAAGTTTTTGGCATTAAACATAACAAGTGCTTATGACGATGACAATAACGCTTGCAATATTCTCGACAAATCCTTTCCTTCTGTATATCAACATATTTTCCGTTTTAGGAAAGAATGAACTCTACAATCAATCGAGTACGTACTAAATGGAAATATATTATTAAAGGAAGCGAGACAGAAGTACAATGGCAAAGATCGTTCTGTTTCGTCTATAACAAAACAACAAAATTTAAGTTACTACATGTAGCCTCTACCTTTGGTGTTCTCATATTTGGACAAACGCTTAGATTTGTTACTTTCTGAATAGAAATAAGCATTTCAAACTGTACGTGTATGCAGGAAGCAATTACTTTTATCGATTGCCTAAATGAAGATAAACTTTCAGCCACGAAGCGAAAGTATCAACATATTTCAGCAGATGGCTATGTTCCTTTATTATTTTGAGTTTAACGCCCCTTGCCAGGAAGGAGCAAATATGAAACACCTATTTTGAAAAAGAAGCTCCTCTAAAAGGTACTACTACACCATCTTATCAATTTGATGTAGTTTAATTATATACAGACAAATAATCAGATTAGATCTACAGAAAGAAACTACATTTCTGTTCAGCTTAAGACTGTGATGGTTTTCTTATGAGGCGACTAACTCGTTGAGTAACCATAATTTTTGAAAACAATAGATTTTCGAAACTCTGAAAATCGAAACTGTAAGGTTTATAGCATTATATGTTGTTTGAATTATTTCTAAAATGTGAAATGAATTTCAAAACGTATTGTAATTTTACGTCTACTTTCAGCCATAATAGAATATAATCAAACATGTGTTACATAAAGTTAACCACTTCCAAGTTAAAACTATGGCCTGTAGCAACTCTTCTTATTTATATAATCCACTTGTCTTCGCAATGCTGATTACGACTTGATTTCTTCCTAGTGTATGACAGCGAATCGTTGACGGATGTTCAGATGTTGTGTGGAGTAAAGAAATGAGATATTACATAATTTTCATTCAATTCATACTGATATCATTCTGATATCATACTGAATTCATACTGATATCTAAAAGGGCCCGAAAAGCTTGCTTAATTGATTACTCAAGTATCAGTAGTGAAATAATCTGATAAACATTAGAAGCAAGTGTATTTAATGTTAAAGTTGACTATCAAGTGATTTATCAATTATCTTTAGACATATATTACTTGACTTAGCGCTTGGTATACTACACTTCTAATACTTGTCTTTAAGTGAAAAATAATAATTACAATATATTGATTGAACTTTTGCAAAATTAATGCAGGATTTAAAACACAGAATGCAACCTACCATAACATGCAAGGTGTTGAAGGAGGGATATGGGCATTAAATTTGAAAGATCTCTAGCTTCAACTAAGAATTAACAAGCTAATACACCACTATATTCATAAGTGCCCTTCTACATACACAAAAAACTTTTACTTTTCTGCAGAACAGCTGCGCATTATGACCCACTTGTATTCATCGCTAGTGTGTCATGTCCAATGGCAACGATCGACTTCATTTTATTATTCTTTCTCTTCCCACATTAGAGTATTTTTACTTTCATGATGTAGTATTGATAGGAACTGTGCAAGAACTCACTGTAAATGGTGCTCTTCACTGTAGGAACTAGAGTGAGGAGCAAGTATTGTATTTAAAATTGTAAATATACTATTTAAATAGTTAGGCAGAAAAAGAGTTGTATTATGGTGAAATGACAATAAACAGGTATTCTTTTTACTCGATATACATATCAAATGTATTTGTTTATATATATCACATGTTTATTGATAGAATATAATTTGCGGTCATGTTTACACTGAAATTGAAACTTAAAGTCTAAAACCCACAAACAACTTTTCCCTACAAAAGTTATATGCTTTTCGATGATCCTTTCAATGATGCATTAAGTGACATTTCTTGGCGTTCAAATATTTCAGTACATCCCATGACCTCTAGGGCAGAAAGAGTGCTCTATTCGATGTGTTCATTGGTAGTTTTATACTGAGGTTCTCTCACAAATCAAGCATTGTTCTTTCTTGTTATACTAGAACTAAAATGAAGGACACAATCGAACAAAATGTGATTACTGTAATGCTAATGTTGTTGTATCTAAGTTTGCAATTCTGCAGTTTATGGAAAAGCTGCAAACAGCTACTTCATTTGTCAACACAAAAGAAAAGACAATCCGCTATTATTAGCACAGAAAGTGACCGTCAGCGAATGCCTTGTTTCCAAGAAAAGTAATCAGGCTATCTATCTCAAGAGACAAGCTACTCGTTGATGATGTGGCACAGAGCTGCAAAGCAATTCAGGTCATGCATATTAACATTAGCAAATTTCTTCGAGGATCGTCTTATCTCTGTAGGGTTCCCCCAAAAACAAGTCATAAAGCAACCAGAACTTCCCGACAAATATTTCAGCCGAAATAAACAATATTGATGCAGACATGTAAGGCCATACTAGACATGCAAGGTGTATTAGATGTTTCTGACATGTTGAAACGGAGAACACTGTGTCTCCAGCGAAAAGGAAGATACCTTCTGTACATTTTACAAATAAACTAAGTTTCCAGATATAACAATTTCTTTTATATTTGGTTATGTTAATACAATGTTATTCATTCAAACAATATTCTATTTAAAAGTAAGACATTTCACTATAGCAGTAATGACATACCTATCAGTGTACATATGTGTGCAGTGGCGTAACTACAATGGAGCGTGTGGAGCAGTTGTTCCAGGGCGCACAGTGAAAGGACGCAAGGGTGAAAAAAAGAATACGTAAAACTGTTCCTTATACAAAGAACGTTTGAAAACATTGCAAAAGGTAGGGTATACGCTATGACTACTAGCAGTTAATTGGCAACAGCCGATACCGGGGAATTATCCAGGAATTTTTGATAGGAAAACAGGTCTGAAAAATAAACTTGAGACATTTTTCGATTTGGTTCGCTAACTAAAAATGTAGTCTGCAGTGCTTCATAATACGTATTTATCTCCGCCCCCCTGGAAGCGGCATTGAGCAAAGGCATGTTGTTCAACACTAGACAATTCAAGATTACCATGAAGTGGTAACGCATAGATTATCTATAATTAGTGGGGAACGCACACAGAATCTTCCTTTTGAGGGAAATTTTAAAACTTTTTTCCACAGCCCTTGAACAAGCGCTTTATTAGGGACTAATTTACATACTTTACTCCTCATGGAGGGGCGCGCGCATTCTGGATCCCCATTGAGCGATATTCGGACAATTGTCACTTTAATGTTTGTCTAGCTAGCTGCCTAGTGAAAGTTTTGCATAATGAGTCATTGCAATCAGCTCGCCGCGCCTTCACCCGAGAATAAAATGAAAGTTGGGCCTGTTTGAAACCTAAAACTATCTTGTACTCCGTACTTATATTAAGAATTGTAAGTAATGATATCATTCTACCTTTAAACTATAAAAGTAGCTGTGACATAAAACTTTCACTCTTTCCGTCTCAACCACCTTGATTAAAATAATATGAACATAATTCATATTAAGTATGTAGTGATAACTTAGGAAATAGATAAGTAAAAACTATAGGTATCTTAATAAAAATAACTTTGTATACTCACTGTTAGTATATATGTTGTCATTTGTCTTCTTTCTTTGATAGCTCACCTGTTAGCAAGGGCGAGATTTCAATACCTGGTACTTCTACTCATTCAATATAAGCAAGGTAGGTCTGCACAAAATTGTATGGTTCAATTAATATGATCAAGTATATGATATTGTGTTTAATTGATGTTATGAGATTTGGCAAAAACTGAATGAAATTTGTTCAAAAGTTTATATGCAGTAGTTAGATAGACACAGTAACAACATTATCATTTGCCATTTACGTATATGAATGTTGACCTATATGTATGAATTAACTAGTAATACTACATCGTCGGCGGCAATTCAAAACCTGCTATGTGCATTTTGCAGGAGAAGCGAAAAACAGTATCCTGGTTAGATTTTTCGCTTTATAAAGGTGATGTTATAAGTAATATTTGATGCTGCACGTAACTTGATATCTTCTCAAGTTACTTGAGAAGCTATCAAGTTACGTGCAGCATCAAATATTACTTATAACATCACTTTTATAAAGCGAAAAATCTAACCAGGATACTGTTTTTCGCTTCTCCTGCAAAATGCACATAGCAGGTTTTGAATTGCCGCCGATAATACTATACAATTAAGTATTGTAATCGTTACTAACTCTCATAATTAGTTTATATAGACTTGTTCCAATACTGTAACTTAAACAATTTACATACTTAATGAGTGAACATAACATGAAATAAAGAAAAGCAGATTTAATCCTGACCGTCTGCATATACGCACGTACCTCTTTCGATTCGAGACGAAATCAACTCTGAACTTATGATTAAAATGTCATGCAACGATTGCAGTCCATATACAAGTGTTCATGGCTAGGAAAAATAATCACAATGACATCCAATCTTAACATATGTCACTCACATTCAACATTCCATTCATTCAGTGTTGCCAGACACGGCAAGCAAAATTACACACACCTTCCGTCCAAATTGCACAATTTTACACACAAGCTGGAAGACAGTGCACACAACATTACACAATACATAACTACCTAACTATATGTATATTATGTCGAATGACGTACATACCTATACGTACACTCATGTCCAAAATGATTGTTGCATATCTATAACAGGCTTGTTTGCGAATATATTTGGATAATGATATCGCAGGGTACATTTAACACTCTTACTATGTGTATAATCGGCAGAGACATGTATGTGGTAAATTTCATGTCAAAAGATCTGTAAATAAGAACAATATAACGAAAACACTTTTCTTGTCCATTTAGCAACATTTTGATATACTCATTCTACTTTTCGTATTTATACTTTCAACCATGCGCGCCGACTACGTGGGTGTTCCAGGGCTCCGGGACCTACATAAATAATCTTGTGGGTGCGCCATTTACCCACAAGATTTTTAGCTTGAACCCGGGTTTGAACCAGTTTCTCTTGCGTTTAAATCAGTCGTGTTACCGACTGAGCTAGGGCATCCCCAACTTATCCTTATAGTACAGAAATATTTTACTTTCTCACAGCACAGGCCTTTATGACAATGTTCATAAAATATTTTAACTAAAAGTAAATCAATCAAACATCGAGACTTCCCTGAAAACATATAGGCTAATATGACCAGCCATTGATATGCACCTACATAAATGTTGGAAAGTCTGCGCCATTGCTTTCGACGTACTTAATGTTTTTAATTGGACATCAGCCACTCTGTCGTTCATCTGTTTGCAAAATAGCATTTTCTTCACAAGTGGTGAGAAGAAAAGACTTCTTACCACCTCCGCCTCATGTTTTGGCCAACATTGAGGGTCAACATTCATTCATATTGCTTTGCTTGAAGAAAACGTCTTTGCCTGGGAATGTCATGACACCCGCCTCTGAAAAACAAGAAGTGAGGTACCAAGGAAGCAAGATAGGTTTTATCATACTGTAGAGAAAATAACAAGAGATTAACAATAATAACAAATAACTTGTTATTTTCTCCGTGGTTTTATTGCGCTGGCCTCGTAGTTTTTAGAAGGCAATTTTCAGAAAAAATAAATGATGGAAATAATGAATATTTGAATGAAAGAAACCTCGTAAAAAATCATCAATGATCAAAATGTTTAATTGTGCCAAATTACACACAAAATGCACATAGATTGCCATTACACACAAAATGCACAAACAGGCCAAAATTGCACACATTTTGTGCAATTACACACACATTGGCAACGCTGCATTCATTAAAAGAAGAAACAGAAAACATATGTTGACAAAAGAATGAACAATGTCCATTCGTTTGTCATGTGACAATAACGACAAAAGAATTGTATTGGGAGTTTATCTTAGGAAAGGGGGAGAGTGTACTGGTATTAGTGCGGAAAAGTCATAAACGTGCTTAGACTTCTTTTGTATTTGCTTATTCATATGCATTTCAGTAGGTTGTAATACTGGGCTACAATAATTTTTAGCAGATTTTTATATACAGTAGAACCCCTCTAATCCGTCACCTTTGGGACTGAAGGTATGGTCGAAACGCAAAAAAGGTTATATTGTCAGAAAATACAGAAAAAAAGGATTTACAGTAAAATAAACAATCTCTGAACTCAAAAATGACTGTATTGTTCTACACAGTAAAATCTAACGAACTGCAAGCACTGAAAACTGCACAGTACAGTACAGAAAATACGCACAACGAAAGGAAAGATACAAGAAATAACGGAGCACTAATGTGAATATACAGTAACAGCAAGTAAACAACAATGCCACGATGGCAGTAAACGACAATGAGTTTCGTGAGTCACCGACGAGTCAGGACAAGTTCGGGTCGAGCATGGTCAGATCAACCGAAGTGGCAGACCAGCGGATGACGGACGAGAGGGGTTTTATTGCAATACATTACAATGCACAATTTTTTTTTTAAATAATTTTTGACTAGATGGTGTGAAAAGCATCATTAAAGACAAGAAAGAAGTCATTAAGCACTTTTTTCTTTTACTCCTCGTATAGAATAAGTATACCGTTTGACATTTTGTCATTCTCTCTTCTTAAGGCAACCAAGGCAGGAATAGGAGATTAGTTCCCGTAAAGTTTTTCGTGCCATCTAGTCCACAGTGCGTTAGCATTATATTAATACAACTAATACAATTTCGATATTTGTAAGATGTACTTTATTTTCAATCAATTTTAATACATTTAAGAAAATACAAGATCGACAAATATAGAAAACAGCTAGGAACGACTGATAGGTAGGGGGAACATAAACACACATCCATTTTAAGGACATTTTTTTTTTTTTTTACCGTAATGACTATGTATAAAATGTAGCTAGTGGAATTAAATGCCAGTAATCGTAATAAATGGAATGGCCCGGAATATTATTTGGATTTAGAATAGATCAAAATCAGGAATTCTATAAAGCAAATGCCAAAACACCTGAAGCTGGGACGTTCTTTGAGTGTATGGATAGAATTTTGGACCTAGGAGGTAAAAGTAAGATTGATAACTTAAAGAGAAGCAACAGGGTAGATTTTTTTTCCGAGACAGCATTGGTGTAAGTAAATTTTTATTTCAATTGTTAGATGACAGGAAAACGAGTATTATTGAGGAGACGATTTATTAGATGCTATTGCCAAATACGAACCCACAAATTCGCATTTTTTCTAAATGTTTACTTTGATTAAAAGTAGTGGTTATATACAGTAGTTGCGCAAGTTGATATGACTAAGATTGTATTAGAAGATTATGTAATATTGTGTTCCTTTTTATTTTTATAAAATAAATAGACGTAGAGATTTTAAATCCCTTTATATGTCAGATATTCCTTTATTTTATTTCTAATTTTTGTGTATTTTTACTTTCGAGGAGTGATAGGAAAGAAGTGGTATTGTATGGTGATCATGAAAAAAAAATGATTCAAGATTTCAGTACATTTACATGCCATACATGCCATGCCATAACGACTACATGCCATAAAGGATTTTCTTAAATGTCTGCGTCTGCTTTTCCTGGTAGATGGATACTCGCCTGGAAGCCCCGTCGTTCAATGTGTGCAGGCCAAATTTTAAATCTTTTTAAGTTTCTCCAGACGATTTCTCTAATTTTATTTCTACCCTAAATATAAGAATAGTTTACTGAAAGGTAAAAATCAAAATTTGAAATTTTGTCGGAAACGGCTGGAACGGCTTTGTTTATATTGGATAAAGCAACATTAATGGCCCTACAATATGGAATCAGTAATTTTCCTGAAAAAAAGTCACATGTCATAAGTGCTGGACAATGAACCCTTGAGAGTGATTTTTTCGGGCGTTTTTCAGGAACGTCTGAGGTGATTTTGTTCATTTTTTTAAAATTATGTATTTTATTAATAAAACTACTGTGTGTTGTGAGTGGTTTCTCATCATTCAAAGATCTGCAAAAGGTAGTTTATTCTTGAGCTGAGTTTTTTTTATCTTTCTTTGAGAGACTTCCTCAGTACGTAGTAGTTGAGGTCGTTCATGCTTCGGCTTTGGGGTGGTTCAGTGGTAGACAGGTCGCCCATCTACTATACTAAACGCAATGTTAACTTGAGAGCCGCACCACAAGCGCATTAATACATGTCGGCGCGCGAACCTTTTCACAGGGAAGCCTTTGTATGTGTGTGTGTGTGTTTTGGTTTGGCTCTCAATCGCCAGGGTTTCAACTGGCGCTGTTCTGAGTTTCAGCTGATATGCGCGGAGCGATGATTTCTCGTCCTTTTCCTGCAGCTTACGAAAAATGTGTTTCTTGGTCTATTTGTTTTAATAATTCATGAATACACGACAATAGTAATAAATGTATTGGAAATTCGCACGTCATGTATTTGCAATCCTCACAATTAAAACCCGAAAGCATGAAAACTATTTTGCTTATTCATTTCAATTGATTAAGGTAAGAAAGGATAAGAAATGAAGTTATTCTCATATATCTACCTGGAAAAGGTCAATCATAAACAGAAACATACGAGCAGCCACCCTCCCACACAATAAATTAAAAATACGATTTTTTTTTCTAAAAGCACAGCAACTCTACATTGGCACTGAGTAAACCACAGCGAACCGGCAACAATCATATTAACAATTTCTTCAATAGTTTTGTCTGTATATTTTTCTCTTAGCCGAGCGTACAAATTGTTGACAATTTACTTTGCTTGACTTTAAAGAGGTTTCCCTTCCTCGTGTTTGCGATGATACTGAGAAGATGATAATTCGGATTCATTCATATTTTCAACTTCGCGCTTAACACTCTTCATGTTTTCAGTTTCAGTACACCCACGTACCTACTCTAACGCACGCGCGAAGACGATATTTGGCAGAGCAGCGTTACTCTCTGCACAAAAATTGCAGAAGTTACATGTGAGTTCCGTTATTTCTTTTGTTTCATTTATCAGCAGGCAATGAAGTTTCTTACGGGGTAGTTACTCTATTTAATTTATAATCATATACAAATATTAAGCCATTTCCTATCCATTGTGGACGGTTTCTAACATTGACCAATCAAGTAATTTTACTGGTCCTCTGCTTTTGTTATAAGATTTTTCAAGTTTATAATCTTGCAACACTTGCAAGAGACTCGCATCTTAGCTGCCGGCTTTTCACTCCTTTCTTTCCTTCTCTCTTTCCGATTCTGAGTCGTGACGTCATTTTCATAACCCTTTACTAATAAACGTAGTATCATTTATTTTAAGTATTGTTTCTGTATTGACATTTTTATATACTTGAACTCAATTAGCTCTTTGAATTGATCTCCTAAGTAATGTTTTATTTGTGTAACGGGAGGAACTATGTAATGTGCGCGGAGTCACCTGAATTGAAGCTGCGTATCTCGGCTATCAGGATAAGGTCGCGGCAAGTATAGTCTCACTCTCGTCAAATGGCCTTTGTGGGACAAAGACAGTGTGGTTTTATCGAGAGTCTTCCCTTTAATCCATCTTTCTTTATTCCACCATTTCGTTGGGGAGAGCCGCGGTAGCTCAATGGTAAATCGTTCACCTCTGGTGCTTGCGATCCCCGGTTCGATCTCAGCTCGCGTCAAGTGAACTGTGTGGTGGACAAACACCGTGCTCAGGTTGGTCTATACTTTTCGTCTTATCTTGGTGTCAGGAATCACCTCCCAAACGTTGTCGGTGTTGTTTTGAAACACCCTGTATATTACCTATTTCCTATATACGCTTGATCAATTCCTTTTTAACAGGATGTCTGCATACATATCGATAAACAACACTCTTTCTCATCTAATCTTTTTACACTCTGGAGTTCCTCAAGGTTTGTTTTTGTAGCCTCTCCTCTATCTCTTGTACGTTGCCGATCTGAGATGATTACTAGCCGACATCCAAATTTATCAGTTTGTTGCCGACACACCTTTTCTCTCAACAGCCCGTATTATTCAGCAAATTAATCGACTTATGCAACCTGCTAATGATAGATTTGTCGACTGGTGTAACGTATGGAGACTGAGTATTAACTCTGTGAAGACAGAATCGCTTGCATTTTTACCACCAGGACGGTGCTCTAGAGTGTACCGTAACCCGACTTTACTACGCCTCCATGTTAAAAATATACCAGTTCTGGTTCATTCGACTCTACCTTATGTCGGTATTGTCTTTTACAGTAAACTATCTTGGAACCCACGTCTTAAGAAGATTGTCACCCAGGCTTAAAATAGACTTAATTTGCTTAAACGGTTAGTTGGTACAAATTGGGGCTTAAAACCATCTACGGTCGTCCATACCTGGAAAGCCTTCATGAGAAATACCTTAACTTATGGTCACACTTCTTGGGTCTCTGCTTCTGACAAATGTCAAAAATTGTGGAGAGACATGCCTTACGATTAGCGTATAGGATCAGATCACCAAGTCCAACTAGACTCCTGTACAGTCTTATCGATTTTCCGTCCTTGCTTACAAATTTGGAGTAGCTTCGAATCCGGTACATTACTACTGGGTTTGAGTTACACCATGCAATGCTACGAGACAATATACGCTACGATAAAGACAACGATACACCACCACGATACATCGACTCTTCGCTGCAACACTATATGACACTATACCACCTCCAATTGGACTCTCTAGAGGCCCTGAGATCTTTGCCATGTATCATCCACGTCATCTATCACCTCATGTTTATCCATCATACGCACAATGATTACCAACTAATATGGGCCTAGCCTGTGTACATCAGTTCCTGAGTGGCCCCAGAAACAGAACACAACTCGATCTGTCCACTAACAAAACCGCGTGATGTGGCGTCTAGTGCAATTCATTCATTATCATTTCATCATATCATCCTTTCAGTTAATATATTATGTTTTCTATTTCGTTACTAGCCTTTTCCCTTTATTAGCCTTAATGCATATATAATATTATTTTACTTTTCACTTACATACTCGTTGTGCACCTATCACCTTAGATATATGTTTTGTGCACCTATTACCTTTTGTTATTATTGTTATAGTTCCCTTGATTAATCATCATCAGTATTGAATGTATGTATAAATTATTTAATTATTAATGAGTAAACAAAAATCCCATAGACCCACTATAATATTATTTTACGCGCCTTTGACGTGGGAGATTCCGGTTCGATTCCCGGCGGGAGCTCATGTGGTTCGGATTCCACGTTAATCAGTAGGTCCACGTCTCACATAGCCTCACTGCTGAAAGGGACGCTAAATTAAAATCAGCTCAGCTCAGCCAATATAATATTATGGAGTCCAAAATGCTTATGAATCACTCCCCGAAGAAAGGGCAAAACCCTTTAACCGGGTAAACTGAAAAAAAAAGAAAAAAACATGGTGTTGAATTGTTACACAAGTAACACGCTAAAGCGGTAGTCATTTTGTGCTGTTTCAACACCTCGTTTTTTGCTGTATGATGTAGAACAATTTATAATATTCCACGATTTGTGCCCTTAAAAGAAAAAAAACTACAGCTGGCATCGGTGTGTCACTAGGAATGATTTAGAAGAGCAAAGGCGAAAGAAAGGACAAGAAAACATGGTAAAAATTGACTCTTATCAAAACATGGTCCAGAAGCTGAGAAAACTTCTTTGAAGAAGATGGATGAAACTAAGTGTTTGGGTATGTGTTCATATGGTAGACTGGTATATTTATCATGCAAGTAAGAGTAGGTAAGAGAATATTTTCATGCAAGAAATGCGTCTTGTTGCATCGTTGGCAATCAGGGTCTGTAATGAGACTAAAAGTAAAAATTAATACGAGTATTTACGAGCAGTTTTTCTTTCAGTAACAATGTTTCGGAGAACACACTTAATATTCCGGAGGGACACTGCTGGTAGTATTTTATTTATTATTATATTATAGACATACTATTTTGGTCTCCTCCGTGGGGGCACTCTCAGAGCTCCGGGGAGGTAGTGCCACCCCGAAAACACGTCTGGAAGAAACACTGTTTACGAGATAAATGATAGATAAATGATAATACTAGACAAATAGATAGATAAATTATGTGTCGATAACAATAATAATATTAATACAAGATAGATAGCACTGTTACGCCACAAATTTGGTGTTATTGAACTGAAGTGATTAAAACTACTTAATTAACTGTTGTCAAAGATACGATGCAGAATTATTTGAGTAAATAGGTAAATGAAATAGATTGAATCAATGCAAGTTATTACTTCAAAAGAGACTGCTCAACCATGTATATCCTTTATTCTGACATTACCTTTAAAAGATGTGTTACAAATTAGTAGGGCAACCCAAAATCATAACAGCAACTTATGCATATGGTTGATACCTTGAACATGGTTGTGGTTGTTTAAGGGTCCAGAAGACACTAATTTTAAAAGCATAATAAAGCATAATTTTAGAAAATAAAGCATAAAGCATAATTTAAAATATATAGCACAATTCTTGGAAAATTCTATTAGAACAATTCTTGGAAAATTCTGTTTAACTACAAGTTTAACATACGGTACTGTATTTAATATTTTTTAAAACCAATATTTACAATGCGAAATCATTGAGAACATTTTGCAACAATAAAAAGCTTATTATTATTTCTATAAACTTTTTGGTGTAATCCTTTGATGTGGAGAAAAGAAGAAAGGAAAAGAAGAAAACTTTCCGCCAACAATGAATAGTACTCAAGAATTCCACACTATATTGTTATGTGTACCTCTTGGGCTTGAGCACTTCCTGTACTTTTTGGTGGCATCTTTTACTTTTACTTTCCTTTTCTGTACATATGCACCTCTAAGGCGCACACAAGTGACAGAAAAAACTGACTCGAGTAAAGCTTATCTCTTTATAGTGCATTAAGTAGAAAGTTCATTAAATATAAAAGAAATTTGTTGCTTAAAATATTAATGAATAGATCAAGAAATTTAGAATATTTAATGTATAGTAAATATTATACATTATACACGATTACTGTAAAACAATGATTGAAATTAACAATAAAGCATAATAAAGCATAACCTGGAAAAAATTAAAGCATAATTCAACAAAAATATAACATAATGTGGATTGTTCTACAAATTAGTGTTCAGAGAAGACTTGTCCCTTAAATGTAAAAAACAAATCCGGTGAACAAATGCTATTTCAACCAATAACGCTATTGAATCCTATTGTGCGACAATTTTAATCGACGTCCATCTGAGGCTTCTCGATTATCTTTACGCTGTTTTGGAACAACTACATATTTCTGTAAATTTTCGCGTTTTCTCTAATGTTCGCATTTTCTGCATGGAAACTTCTTGTTCTATGCTGATAAGTGACCAGCTTTCACACCGATCATTAGAATGCACAGAAGTATGTTCTTTTCAATGGATGCCCACTTTTAGTTACTACACGATTCTGATAATTAGACTGACAGATAGTTGCATATAGAAATTAATTGAAGCAGTCAGTGATGTAAAAAGAACATTGCACCAAACCACATTGCATGAAAACTAGAAACGAAATCGCTTACAGGAAATAACGTTGCTTGTAGAAAAAATTGTATTGATTATATGTATCGTGGGTTCCTGTCACCACGGCATGGCGCGTCCTCAGGTTGCGGATCGAGGAGAAGGCCTCTAGATATAGAGGTTAGCTGCGAATATACTGAATAAGCAGTCGCGGACAGACGACTAGGAGTGGTCCTCCAGCTTGGGGGTTTGGGTAAGGCTAACACCCTCATCCTGTAAAAAAAGGTACTTGTTCAGAAACATTCACAAAAGCCTCGGACAAGGACTGATAACTTGGCACGACATCAGCAAAAGAAAATGGACATGAGATTTGGAACATGGAATATTAGAAGTCTTTATAGGGCAGGCGCGTTAAAATCTGTAACGAGTGAGTTAGAGAAATACAGGATGGACGTAGTAGGAGTTCAGGAAGTTAGGTGGGAAGGAAATGGATCTGAGAATTCCGGAAATTTTACGTTCTTTTACGGGGAAGGAAATAAAAATCACCAGTTAGGAACAGGGTTTTTCGTTCACAAACGAATATTACCAGCAATTAAACGGGTTGAATTTGTTACTGACAGATTTTCTTTTATTACTCTTAAGGGACGGTGGTGTGATATCATTGTTTTAAATGTACATGCTCCAACTGAGGATAAGGATGACGATATAAAAGACAGTTTTTATGAAGAAGTGGAACGGATATTTGACCAACTCCCGCGATACCATATGAAGATTCTATCAGGGGATTTCAATGCGAAGGTAGGACGAGAGGATATTTTCAAACCGATTATAGGGAACGAAAGTTTGCATAAGGAAAGTAATGACAACGGTGTTAGACTCGTGAACTTTGCAACATCCAAAAACCTAATCGTGAAGAGTACAAAATTCCCACATCGCGACGTTCATAAATACACTTGGACATCACCAGACGGAAAAACACATAATCAAATTGATCACGTTTTAGTAGATAGAAGAAGACAATCTAGCATAATTGACGTCCGGTCGTTTAGAGGGGCTGATTGTGACACTGATCACTACCTGGTAATAGCGATAATACGGGAGAGATTATCGTTGAATAAAGGTAATATTCAATGTCCGAAAACGGAGAGATTTAATTTAAAGAAATTAGAAGAGAGCCAGGTAAGAGAGGAATACCAGATTGAAGTTTCGAATAGATTCGCGGTTTTAGAAGACTCGGAGTGCACTAGTGTTGAGGATACTTGGACTGAAATTAGAGATAGCATTAAAAGTTCAGCAATAGAAAAATTGGGACACGCGGAAATACGTAGGAACAAACCATGGTTCGACCAAGAATGCATTAAACTAGCAGAGAAGAGAAAACAGGCAAAATTACGGTGGCTACAAAATCCGAATGAAACAACTACACAAAATTTCGCAGATACCAGGCGGGAAACTTCCAAAACTTTTAGAACAAAGAAACGGGATTTTTTGAAAGCTAAAATTAAGGAACTTGAAGATAATAGTAAAAATAAAAATATTCGGGACATGTATAAGGGGATCAGCGAATTTAAGAAAGGCTATCAACCTCGTGCTTATATATTAAAGAAATCTGACGGAACAGTTCTCACCGATACGGATAGCCTCTTAAATAGATGGAAAGATTTCTTTGACGATTTGCTGAACACACAGCCAAAAACTAATGTGCGTGGAGAAAAGGAGATACACACCGCAGAACCGTATATTCCAGAACCCAATCGAATAGAAGTGGAAGCCGCTATAAAGAAATTGAAGAAACACAAATCTCCGGGTGTAGATGAAATTCCGGCTGAGTTAATTTTAGCTGGAGGCGAAAAATTGTGGAACAAGATACACAAACTCATTCTCCTTATCTGGAACAAGGAAGAATTGCCACAAGAGTGGAAAGAATCAATCATTGTTCCAATTCACAAGAAAGGCGACAAAACTGACTGTAATAATTATCGAGGCATTTCTCTTCTGTCAACATCCTATAAAATCCTTTCAAATATTCTGTTAGCAAGATTGACCCCATACGCAGATGAAATTATTGGAGATTATCAGTGCGGATTTAGACAAAATCGATCAACTATCGACCAAATATTTACCATTCGCCAAATACTCGAAAAGAAGTGGGAATACAATACCCCGGTACATCAATTATTTATTGATTTTAGAAAGGCTTACGACTCGGTTAGGAGAGAAACATTATACAACGTTCTTACAGAACTTGGAATACCGAGAAAGCTAATTAGATTAATTAAGATATGTTTAAGTGAATCCCAAAGTAAAGTCCGGGTAGGAAAATTTTTGTCCACGAGCTTCCACGTCGAAAATGGCCTGAAACAAGGAGATGCGTTGTCGCCATTATTATTTAACTTTGTGCTGGAATACGCCATAAGGAAAATCAAAGATAGCAACCAGGGCCTAGAGTTGAACGGCATTCACCAGGTTATGGCATATGCTGATGATGTAAATTTAATAGGGGATGATAGGAGAACAGTAGAAATAAATGCAGAGATCTTATTAAACGCTTGCAGGGACATGGGTTTAGAAGTAAATGCAGAGAAAACTAAATACATGGAAGTGCGTCGGGACCGTAATACGGCAAATTGTGGAGGCGTTAAAATATTAAATAATACTTTTGATAAAGTGGATACTTTCAAATATTTAGGATCAATATTAACAGACGAAAATCATATTCACGAAGAAATTAAATGTCGACTAAAAGCAGGGAATTCGTGTTACTATTCGGTTCAAAATCTCTTGTCGTCGCGAATTCTGTCGAGGAATTTGAAGCTAAAAATATATAAAACGATAATCATGCCTGTTGTTCTGTATGGTTGTGAAACATGGTCGCTTACTCTGAGGGAAGAACATGGACTGAAAGTATTTGAGAACAGGATCCTGAGAAGAATATTCGGACCCAAGAGGAACGAGAATGGGGAATGGCGGAAGCTTCATAACGAGGAACTACATAGTTTATACGGTTTACCCAACATTGTTAGGGTCGTTAAGTCTAGGAGGCTTAGGTGGGCAGGTCATGTAGCTAGAATGGAAGAAAGTAGAAACGCTTTCAAAGTCTTGACTGGTAGACCCATAGGAAAACGACCATTAGGAAGACCTAGGCGCAGATGGGAGGACACTATTAAGATGGATCTCGCAGAGATAGGAATACAAAGTAGAAACTGGATGCAATTAGCTAAGGATAGAAGTCAGTGGAGAGCTTTTGTGAACGCGGCACTGAACCTCCGGGTTCCATAGGCCATAGAGTTAGTTAGTTAGATTATATGTATCATATGTATAAATCTTTAATTTCCCAAAATACCAAAACGTAATGAGATTGAATATTTAGTTTTACAGAAATTGGCTATTTAGACATTTTTCTTTGTTTGTATTATTCATTTTCCACTCAACAATTCGATAACAAGATAGATTTTTATGGAAATAGCTTAGAGTGTTGAATATTAGTATCTTTTTCATTTGAACAACTGAAACATGCCGACAGGCGAATGTTTCACATCAAAGTCTCCTAACAGGTAAACGAAAATGCGTACATGTATTTTAAGGTTGTTCTTCCGCGCACTTCCAGAAAATTCTGTCATCCACCGTGAAAGAGCTCAATTTGTTGTAATAGGAATGAATTTCCAATAGCAATATCCGGAGTTTTCTATTTGTTTAGTGTTTTTCAATGAACTTCGTGAACTTCAATGAAAGGTTTGTTACTGAATTCTCTATGTATGTGTATGTGTGTGTGTGTGTATGTGTGTGTGTGTGTGTGTGTGTATGTCTGTTATTTGCGATTGTTGTTTTCAATTTTGAGCCCTCAATTCCATCGAGCATCAAAAACTATCTGAGAAAGTGATGGCATTTTTCGCGTCACTCTTACCATTCCCGAGATATTGGTAAAAAAAAAGGACAGATTTCCGGAGATTTATGAAGCCATATATCAGGAACAGTAAGTTATAGAAAGATGATATTGGTGTTGATCAATTCCTAAGAGGATATTGAAAATTTTGGTATCAAACAATAGCTGGTGGCCACTGGTAAACAACTGGTCACCAGTTAATATAGGTGCCAAAATATTTACCATCCTCCTAGGTATTGATTTACACCAATATCATCTCCTGCGACTTATTGTTTCCGAGTTATTGGCCAAAAATAGTTCCGATTTCGGGAGATTTAAGGAGCCATATCTCGGGAACCGTAAGTCATACAGAGATGATATTTTGCCAGCAAGAGAAGAAGATGCGGATAAAAAGATTTACTTTTACAAGTAGGAACAATCACAGTTATCCTCCCTGCTCGTATCTCCAATTCCTTTTAAGTTGGTTCTGGCAATGCTCTTGGAGCATTCTGAACTGGTTTAAATATGTATATATTCAGTAATTTTTTACGCATTTGTTTCTTCCTATATAATAAAAATGTTTTCTAATCCTAATCTGCAAACTTCAAATCATTTGACGATTACAGGTTGCATAAACATCTATGCGAAAATATTCAGACATTCTTCATCCTTATCATAGCAAGATGTCTTAGTCTGTCAATCACGCTAATTATTAATAGTTCACAATTAGACTAATAGTTGTCGCTAGCTGCGCTCCTTAGTCCTGATGTCTCTAATGTGTAGCAAATTTTCAGGCAAGACCAATTCTTAAGGGAAGCAACTAGTTTGCGTAATTGGAATATGATTGTATCTATGCATGAATGCTAAAGTCTTACTTTGATCTTCAAAAATAACTCTAAAACAGTAACAAATTGATAATTACATATAGAGGTATGTAAAATAATAAACTTGTTATATGGGGGCAATCGGAATACACGATAATGAAGTCCAATTCGATAACTGTGAATAAAAGACACATTAACACTGTTTTTCTACATAATACGATATTATAATAGTTATTTATAATATTTGGACATGAATCTTTTAAAATTTCAAACAGGCTTCTGATAGAGAGTTTAAAGATGAAATATGTTCAACATTCCCAAAAATAGATGTGCCATATACCAAGTACTCAAGAAACAGACATAGCAATTTAAAAAAAAATTTTTTTTTGAAAGAAAGAAACATGCATAGTGTATGCCAAATAATATCACTTTCATATTTCACTTCGGAATCCTCCAGGACCTAGCAGGTACGTAGCGAAGGGGTGGGTCCGGCAAATCCGCACCCCCTCTTCGAGACCAGAGCAGTGTTGAATTCAGACATTTTCACCCGGGGGAGGGAATGTCAACTCCTCGGGGGGGGGAGGGTTGCTTTTCTGTATTTTTGCAAGAAAGCAGCATATTTAACAATTCCATTCACACATACATCTTACCTAATATTGAGACTAATTGCTGATAAATATTCAATGTGAGATTATAATTAAAAAAAAACAATCGTTTGATTTCATCTAAAGCATTAAATAAAGACTGGCAAAAATATTTTACACTAAACTTTAACTGCTATTCACAGTAGCTATTTTTGTTATTATTTCCTATATTCAGTAGTTACTGTTTGTTACTAATGTAGCAGTTTTTAAAAAGATTTAAATTAACTCAAATATTTTTGTCCTAAAACAAACATACATAGGGATATCTTAATAAAAAGTAATCATTCTTTCTTACACTTCTAATTCTAAACCAAGTATATTAGCCTTGGTTTCTTCACTGTATACACACCAATAGTTTAGTTTACGAAATCTTCAGTAGGATTAGTGCCGTGTCGTGGAAAATCAGCGCTTGGCGCGAGAGTATACGACGGCACCCCCGTATATATAAGTGAGGTCGATAGACCAGCCGCGAAAGGTGAGAAAATTTTAAAAAGTAAACCCTGCTTTTCATAGATTTTGAGCACTTTTCAATACTTTTTTCCTTTCATTTTATATATGTGCATATGTGTTTCATTCCTCGTTTTTCTTTTCTTTTCTTTTTCCCTCCCGAATTTTGCACCCCTTACTTCGGCGCCCGGGGCCGTCGCCCCGCTTGCCCCTCCCTCATGGCACGGCACTGAGCAGGATCTTCAACACCTTCAATTGCAATCTTTCACTTATATACTACTATCATATTGATAAATTCTATATAAGTCTCTAATCCAGGAGGGGTAACTGTTCCTCCCTGATCCCTCTAAATGACGCCCTCTGAATCTCTCCCTTTAACTGAATTATTTTTAATTAAAGAAAGGTGTGTTTACTTTAACAATCGTAAAACACATTTGCGTCCGTTACTTCCGATGCGAGAAATGGGATTTAGGCGCCCTATTTCAAATAATGCAAGAACTGTACATTTCCAAGAACTGAAGTCTTTTGACATCAGAGATCATATGGAATGATCGAAAGATCTTCCCTATCTTTCCTTTCCTATCTCAACCTGTGCTAGTGCTACCTACTAATATATAATATAGGGAGAGAGTATAGTACCTACTAAAATACAAACCTTTCTTCAAGAGATAACAATTTCATGTTCTGCCAAACTCAGCGTTAAGAAATACAGGTTTTATTGATTATTTGGTATTCTATCTTAGATGTTACATGTTTAATATTTACCTATATAGAATTGGTCTGCGTCATTTTGTGTATATTGAGAGATCGGATTTCGTGTACGTGCACGGAAAGAAAGCAAATAATTGGGTGAAGTAATTTCTACATTTTGTGACTGAAATTTTTTGAGTATCTCCGGGGGGGGGGAATGAATTTCCTTCGGGGGGGAGATTCCCCCCGGGCTACTCCCTGAATTCAACCCTGGACCAGAGTGAAACAAAAAGAAGCGTTTGGTTACTCTTTCTTATGAGGAGCTTTGAATGGAGGAAACGGGGTAAGGGGTAAGTTAAAAATGAATATTATTGTAACAGAGCATTCCGAATTTTGTCCAGCTCCATGCCAATTATATGGACTACAAATGACGATCAGTAAACTTGTTCGATCAGATAAACTCTCAGGTAGAACTTAAGAAATGCCCACAATCACCAATCATATGGAGCATGGCAACATAAATTCCAGTTACAATTGTTAAAGAAATTTTCAATTTCGTGGCAACACTAATACATTTTATAGGATGTCTTTACTGCCGAAAGAGACCTCGTTGCTATCCTTGACGGCATTAAACGAAGATACAAAAAAAAAAAAAAAAAGAAGAAAGAAGACAAAAAGAACCGAGTTCAAATGACCTCGGAAGACTATATCTTTTTCAATACTTTTTTAAATATTCTTTTACTCGAGATTTCATCATAGTTTGTTATTAAAATACTTATTAACATATCCTCATTTTATTGTCCTAGCAAACCAATACGCGTATGTTGCCATTAAAATAGTTTAGATGGATCGAGCCCAGGGTTGATATGTTTAAAACAAAATGTTTAAAACAAGTGTTTAAAACATGTTTAAAACGAGGGCTGTTGTTTTATTCAGTTTGTTATAAACGTTTTAAACAAATTGTTTTAAACGTGTTTTTTTTCGATGCTGGTTGGACATGTTTAAAACAACTAAAAATATCAGATTGAAGAAGCTAATTTAATTTTCTAACAAACAACCCATCTTCCACAGGGTTTGCGCATGGAGTAAATTACAAGCAGAGTTATATTCTTATTATAACAGCAATTACTGAACGAAATTCTGCACATCAGTGTGCTTATAACTAAACCAACAGAAATTAAATTGAAGTATTTGAACATTTCATGAGTTATACACCATTGGAAAGCTTATAGACCACAAATTCCAACGAGATAATATG
Organism: Thermobia domestica; assembly: GCF_964235325.1. NCBI lineage: Eukaryota > Metazoa > Arthropoda > Insecta > Zygentoma > Lepismatidae > Thermobia > Thermobia domestica. The sequence goes on along the minus strand of NC_137456.1, from coordinate 121,489,967 downwards.
CGTGAAAATCCCGCCGTATTCGTAGAAAAAGAACAGACATAAAAAATCATTAAAAATATGAAAATATTGACTTTGCGGGGCCCTGGCAACCCTTGCAGTTACCTGCGCTGACAAAATGATGCTAATGTGTAGGCCACATACTTGTGACAATAATATAAGAAATGGTAACCAATGCTGCCATTGCGTAATGAATTCGTTTTATGTAGGAAATATTTTTAAAAATATATATATATGCGCAGAAAAACATACATTGAATTAGACATTCTCTCCCCTCCCCCACTGTAGTACCATGTCCATATGCAAATCATTTTTGCTGCACACATCATGTATACGAACAAGAATTATGCTTCTAGACCACTTCAGTGAAATACATCTTGTGTTATATGGGACCGTCCCGAAAATAAATGTAAATTAACCAAATTTGACCCCCTCTTCTTCTATAAACAACAAGTACACATACAGGGTACTATCATGTAGGGGACTACTTCATTGCTTCACATACCAATTTTTATGGATGTACCACACAGAGGGGAGGAATACCCGCCAAAACCTGATGAAAAAAATTTGATGAAAAAAAAAACTTCATCCTCCCTCTCTCGGCCGTACATACGTAACCCGTATATACATAAAATGCAACTGACGGAAAGCTTCATCTCTCAAAAATACTTTGGTACCAAATCACCTTTCTAGCTTAATTAAAGACTGAGCTATTGATGTTTGTTGTAAAAATAAATGTAATTTACGTCAAAAAACTGAAACTCCAAAAATTGGCTAACTTTGCCCCCTCTCTGCTCCCCATAATAAGCAAGAAGTACAAATCAGGGTTGGCAAAAACCATGTTTTTTATTGAAAAAACAAAAACCGGTTTTTTGGTTTAAACCAGGTTTTTTTTTTTTGGTTTAAATAATTTGCTCTATATATTCATATCATATATGGACAGAAATAAGTTTGTTTCGCCTTGATGTTATTATGCAACTACCAGGTTATGCTGGAAGGGATCACATAAGCTTAAAGCGGAATAAAAACCGTTCCTCGAGTTACATCCGAGAGAAATTGTCCTCCATTTGAACTCGGAACCAGGACTAATTGGCCACAAATGCGATACGTCTGCCGAATAACTCACGAAGGAATCCTGATAAAAATACGTTGTACTAATCTTTACATGCTTCTTAATATAACTGTCAAGAGTAATTTCAGAAGGACAAAAAGATAAACAGTTGCACAAGTTAAACCATTATACAGAATTACATATGGACAATTTCAAAGTACTACAGAGTACAGAAGAACTAATTTAGTTCGAGATAGTTAATAGCGACTTTTATTGGTCCAAATTAAAGAAATACAACGACTTAATTTGCATATTAGTAAGAAAAGTGAATAAAGATACGAATTATTTGAGTCCACTTTGGCTCAGACTCATTTATACATAAATAAATACCAAAGAGACTTCTTATTTCACTAAACGTCTCTCTTGGGGTCTGACCCCCCCCCCTCCTCACACACATACAGAAAGTACGGCATTTCGATGTATTTTATCAATAGTAAACATTGAAACGAAACAATATTTAGATTTTTTCTTTGGTTGCAATTAAATAAAAACAATAATAATAACTACAAAAAAATCTCAAAACAAACATTTATAAACAAACATATATATATAAAGTTGCTTTTGTAGTATAATCTTTTTGAGTAATGAATGGGGAATTTAGGTCTGAATATAATACGAATAATATACGGGAGTGAAACGTGATAACCCACAAACGTGTGTTCATCAAGATTTTACAAACACACACTTTTACGAACATTTTTCGTTTTTTGGTTTAAACCAGCCAACCCTGGTACAAATACACGATATTACCTACTTCATTGCTTCATGTAACAATTTTTATGAATCTATCCCCCAAGAGGGGGAACGGCCCCCAAAAAACTGTTGAAAAAACAAAACAAAAAAAAAACAAAAAAAAAAACACGATATTTACCCTCCTCCCACAACCATAAAATGCACACCAGGAAAGTTGCATCTTTCAGGAATAAATTGGTACCAAAACCATTTTCCAGCCTTAATTTGAGGTTTAAGGCTGAGCCATTGAGGTTTAAAGCCCTGACACAGCAGTTGCGTCAATGGGAGTTTAAAGATGAAGAATGCAGACGACCAGTAGAACGTAACACAAAGAAACTAAACTACATATTCTGTGAACGGAGATCGGGAAAATCCCGATTTTTTCTCCGGAATTGAACATTTGGGCAGATCGAGATTAGGGAAGTTCCCGAAATTTGATCTAGCGGTTGAATATAGATGGCAAGCAGTACGTAAGAGTGTAAAAATGTAATATATATGCTTATGTAGATTATTGTTTTAAACAAAATAAACGTTTTAAACATGTTTTTTTTGTTTAAAACAAAGTACTTTGTTTTAAACTTTAAAAACGTTTTAAACAAAAAAAACATGTTTTAAACATAAAAAACATTTTTTATGTTCTTTTTTAAAAAAAAACATGTTTTTTTTCAACCCTGATCGAGCCCATGGTGTGTACGCACAGTATTTCATGTCACGCCCCCACCCTCCATTGCGAAATCCTTGCTAAACCAACCGATATAGTTGCCAGTAAAATAGTTTAGAATGATTGAGCCCCTTTTGTGGTAGATAATCACAGTATTTCATAACGGACATTCCCTATTACGAAATCCTGGCTACGTGCCTGGACCTAAGATATATGAAACTGTGATATTCAAACTTCCACTCCTGTTTAATGTGAGGACCCTAACTATTAGTTGAATTTAACACCTTGATTAGAAATCGAATTGGACTGCTTGCACGGAATGACACAGGCGTTAGCATTTGTTTAGGAAAGGGTATAGTATAGATGCCTTGATGTTCACATCTTTATTCCTTTCTCTCATGAAACAAAGGATGGGTTGTCTCACTTGTACGTACAACAGTCATCTCTGGCATGTAGGATCCTGGTTCAATACAAAGTGGGCTTTGTGGTGGACAAATATCGTTTGCATTGATTTTCTCAGGATTCTTTCATTTCCTTCCCCTTCCTTCATCCCACCATTTCATTCATCATCATAATCACCGTCTCCTTTAGCATGCACAGTATAATCGTGTGACGTAAAAGTGAGAGCTTTCATTCCATTAGTCTCTTGAACCATCCACATAGGAAGAGAGATTATTGTGATTTCTTTTGAATACACAGTCCTTATTATGCTGAATTAAAAAACATATTGTTAAATGTAATGGAAACAGCCACTAGAAATGAAATATCCCACGATTATCATGTAGGCTAGAGGGAGGTGACTAACAAAATCGAATGAGTATGATAGAGTTAGAGAAATAAGGATGTGGAAATAAACAGAAGTACCTCCAGAAAACTCGTGGACACAGTATTTCCCACACCAAACTTAGATACCAAGAAATTGAACCAAGAATAATTCATAGCTATACAAACACAATACTAGAAATTTTAGAGAGTGAGAAAGAAAATACCGAATAAGTTTTCGGATGTAAAATGTGCCTTCCAAAATTATTTGAACGTGATTCACTACAGCTTGATGCAGTAGCAATTGCACTAACGAGACACCAAGTGCACTGAAGAAGTAATTTGTACAATCGAATTGTTTTCAATCGATTTATGCGATAAAAAGAAGTCAACTGCGTTAAATGAAAGAACAGAAGTTTGACGCAAGCAAATCAACGATCCAATCATTTTCGTGAATAAAAAATAAATGAATTCATTCATTGGAAATGATCAATTTGGACCATCATCACTGTTCTATACTTCATTTTTATGAATCATAAATATCGGAAGAATTCTAGTAATTCTGCTCATAAAAAACAACTGTCTCGACAGAGAATTACAAAGGGCAAACAAAGCATAGATGTGTCGTAATATGAAACAAAATTGATAATAAATTATAAAGATAAAACTAGCCAGAATGACAAATATGCTTCGTTAGTAACAAACACAACACAAATGGAAAACAAACAAAAATGTAATTTTATAACAAAAATTTTAAAAAAGGAAAAGTAGAGAATGTCGGAGAAAGTGTGTGTGTATGTGGGGGAAAGGGTCAGGATGTGTTTGTGAAAGAGAGAGTATTGTGTATTTATGTGATGTAACTACAACAGACCAACACTAAAAGATGATTGTTTTGTGTAACATTGTTAGGGGCCAGATTATTATGATTGGCAAAGTGCCATGTTGAACAATATGTCCTCGACGTGTTTATTTATTGTCTGGAGAAAAAAGTGAACAGACCATTAAAACGGAATAATTGCTTGTAGAGTCCATTAGCATTCACAGTAACTGCAACTTTCAATGCATATAGTAATGGACATTAATTCCAGTCGTCTTATTAAACTATTTTCAGCAACTCAAATGTTCATTTTCTTATTTCATTTTAGGTTTTGCTTTTATGATTCTCTTCGACAAAAAATATAAATAATTATGGGTGTACATTCTAACTTTTTTTGGTAAGTAAGAGCTTCGTTTGTTTGCGTACATACACGTACACACAAAAAAAGTAAAATGAAACACAAATGCATGTTTCAATCTGTTATTGTACATTTTGTTACAAAAAATTGGTATATTTTCTAATGGTCATTTTATCTTTTCCTATATATTGAGCAAAAAGTAAATTAAATTACAAATTTATGTTTCAATCGTAGTTATATTTTATTCCAACATTTTTAATGGGTACACACATCTTTATTTGTTGTACATCCATATAAAAAAAAGAGGAAACTCAATCACATTTATATTTCAATCTCTATCAGATTTTGATTCAACGTTTTGTGTATGTACATGCATCCTCTTCCCCGTATTCACCAAAAAAGTAAAATTCAATTCAAATTAATATTTTTATCTTTTACAATTTGTTTCATAATTTTGATTGGTATACGCGTTCTCTCTTTCCGTATACCCACCAAAAGAGTAAACTCAATTAAGAATCTGTTAAATCTCTGTTATATTTTGTTTCAACTTTTCTGGTGGGTATACACATCTTTTTTCTCTATACCAACCTATATATAGTGCGTCCAGTAAGAGAACGTCTCTGACAGCTCGCAGTGACATTGCCACTACTCGCGTGTCAAGGTTTTTTCGGTGCAACTGTAGTGGCAATTTAATTAATGGTATAAGACAGAGTAATCGTGGTTGGTAACACTGGTGTCAAAGTAGGGGGTGCAATGTCCCACCGCATGTGGTAAGAAACGTCAGAGACCATCTCTTGTTGGCCGTGCTATAGGTTTGCCATATAACAAAGTTTGAAGAAGAGGACACTTTTTTAATTGGTGGCTCAGTGATAAAGCGCTTACCTCTGGTGCGTAAGGTTCATGGTTCGATCTTCAACCAATAAGCTTGTGGTGGATAATATCGTCTCCGTAGGTTTCCTCGCGGTACTCCCATTTCCTTCCACTTTCTCATTTCATTAATTCTTACATCATTATTCACTGGCCCTAATCATTGTCTCCCTTAGCCTAAAGGACATAAAGAAAAGAAGTGGAACAAAGGTATCCGGAAACAGCGAAAAAAGTTGTGGGAAGAAGGAAAGGAAGAGACCTCATTGATAAGAAAACTGATGGCGGAATAAAGAAGTTTAAGCAGTTGTAAAGGAGAAAACAGAGCTGTGGCAATCAGCGAAGGAAAACACCAAGAAGGCACCGGTAGTTAGTGTAGAAAAAAGTCAAGGTTCTGACGAGTTGTACAACAAGCTGGAAATAAACAAAAGAGGGAGAAAATTATTTACAAGGTATCGATAGTAAGAGAGAGGAAAAACAATACTTCGCATATGCGCTTCATCAAGGATAAAAATAATGAGGTTCTGACAATGAAAAGAAGATAAAGTAGAGATGGAAGGAGTATTTCCAGAAACTTGTCAATGAAGAAGACCCGAAGGAAACTTGCCAAAGTCTATCTACGAATCAGAGACTTGTTTGGTTTTTGATGATACATATAGAAAATGTCATGAAAATTATGAAGAGTGAAGCTCCAGGATCTGATAAAATCATTATTGAAGCATGGAGAAGTTTGAGCAAGGAAGGGGCGCAGTTGTTTACTTGACCTTTTCAATAGGATATGGGAAATACGAAATTTGTTCAAACAATAGAGAAGCAGGTAAGTTGTACTGGTATTTAAAAAGAAAGAATATGTGCAAGAATGTGGCAACTACAGGGAATAAAGCTTATAAGATATGCAATGAAGCTCTGGGAGAGAATGATAGAAGCAAGATTGAGGGAAGAGATCGAAATAACAGAGAATCAATTGTGGCAATGACAGGACAGTCGACACGAATGTAATGTTTGCATTTAAGATGGTAATGGAAAAGTGCGGGTAATACCAGAGAGATGTTCATATGGCTCTCATTGACCTAGACAAAGCGCATGACAGAGTGCTACGAGAACGTACTTGGTGGGCACTGAAGAAAAAGTGTGTTCTGAACACACACATCTGTATAATTCAAGATAAATGTGGTAAATGTAGGGCATGAGTGAAAAGTGCATTTGGAAAAATACAAGAGTTCACAGTGAAAGTGATACTTCATCAGAGATCATGTCTTAGAACATAGACACGTTTTTGCAGTTGTGATGGACGAGCCTACAAAGGATATTCAAAGTTTAGCACCTTGGATTATGCTATTTGTGGATGACATCGTGCTAGTGAGTAAGATTAAGGCAACACGGCAAGAAAAACTAAATACCTGGAGAGGAGCATTGGAGACTAAAGGGCTTACAATTATTAAACCCAAGACACAATATTTACATTGTCAGTTCAGGAAAAATGTTATCAACAATAAAAGCATACGAAGAATATGTCGTAATGATGAAGAAATTCAAGTACTTGGGATTAATACTGCAAGAAAATGCAGGAATAGAATATCTAAACACTAGAATTTGCAGCATTTGGACAAAATGGACAGAAGGAGCAGCAGTATTATGTGACCGTTGAGTACCAGTAAGTCTTAAAGGAGGAGTTTACATGAGACAGCATATTATATTTAGAGGAATGCTGGACGACGAAGAAGAGAGCGGAACAGAATCTGAATATTATGCAGATGAAGATGCTGCAGTGGATATGTGAAATGAGCGGAAGAACAGAATTAAGAATGAAGTGATCCTCAGTGAAGGTGAGACCAGTAGTAGTGAAGAGATAAGAAAATAGGAGGAGATGGTTTGAGCATATAAGAAGAAGACTTTTGGAATATGTAGCTCATCAAGTGAATGCTATAGAACTAAATGGAAAATGGGGAGATACTGTGAAGAACAATACGGTACAATTTAGTGTAACAGTGAATATGGCACAAGACAAAAACAGGTGGAAGACAGCAATTCGAAAAGTCGACCCCAGCTAACTGTGAAAAAGGTTTGGAAGCTGAAGTTCACAAATAATTTCCTTTATTTCTGTTTTGGCGCAGTTCGTTGGCAACACTGAATCACGATATTCTACCATACATGAAATGTTTACTTTAACTAACTACAAAATAAATGTTATTTATTATTCAAGCATCATTTTCCTTCCAAATGGCTATCCTAATTATATTCTCTCTCTTCAGTAAGAACAAAATGAAGAACACTCAGCTGATAAGATCATATTTTGACGCTATAAACAGCTCTCAATCGAATAATATTGATTGATCATCCTTTCATAAGATAAACAAAGTGGTTTTGACAGGAAAATTTGAACAATGGTAAACTAACGAAAAGTCATAAATAACTCAAGCAAATAGATGAATATTAAAGAAAATTGCTGGAAGGATAAATTGAAATTTCGATTTTTTTTGGGACAAACAATATATAATCAATAATGATGATTTTCTTATTACTGAGTTCGTTGTGAAACAGCATTTACATTTTGTAAAAGAATTAAAGCATACAATCTAACATTTTTAAGCATCTGAGCAGAAGCTTATTTACGATTTTGTTTCGGGGGCTTTGCTAACTTTATTCCTGGAAATGTGAAAATTCTACAAAATATTTCATTTACTTTAAAATAGTAAATAAAGATTCGGGAGGGTTTCAGCCCGGAAACCTCCTTTAAATATGCCACTAAATGTGAGTACTTGTTAATAGTTCGTACTTTGAATATTATGTATGCTTATATGGGTTGGTGTTCTGCCTGGAGGGATTTCTCAGCAACTGTTAGATTTTCTGAAACATAATTTTCCCACTAGTGACACAGACACTTCCCTTTCTTAATTAAATTTTACCTAGTTTGTAAATATTGATCTTCATTCACATATAATGTAATAATATATAGTTTACTCGTGCTCATGAAAGGGTGTGTTTTACTAAATAATATAATAAAGAAATGTGATGATTCGAAATATAAAATAAATGTATCATATTTAACAATATCATTACAACATATAGCAATGAAATAAAGCGGAAGTGCTTATGTAAGTTTCTCTCGTTGTTCGCTGTTGGAGAAAACAAAGAGGCAACGGAAATCCCCTTGAAACTAGGGAGACGCAACAATCTGAGTTCTGGGTACTTCCGATTAGAGCTAAGTTACTATCTTCACTACTGAATCAATGACTCGTAGAAGAGTCCTATTTCGAAGTGGGACAAACCTCTCCTCGCATGGAAAGATGTCTCTTTGTTATTTGGCTCACCTGACTTTTATGGAAAAGAAAGACAATACTAGTTTAGGATATACGAGATCTGATCGAAAAGTACGTAAATCATTTTATTAGAAACAAAGTAATAAGCTCACACGGAATTTGATTTAAGCTCCTTCAAAGTACTGTACATGACTAGCAATGCACTTATCCCAACGTTGAATTCATGACTGGAAGCATTCCTGGAACGCTTCTTTTGGAAGGGCGATCATCTGATCTGTCGTGGCCCACTGAATGTCAGGAGTGATGTCAAAACATATTCCGATAAGCACGGTTTTAATTTTTGGAAAGAGTTAGAAGTCACATAGCACTAAATCTGGTGAGTAAGGTGGCTATGGACAGACAGGAAGATCTTTTCTGGCCCAAAACTCGTGAATTGACAGCAAGGTGAAGCGTTTTCGTGGTGAAGAAGGAAGTTAAAATGTTTTTCAAGAACCCATACGAAATGTTTAGTTCCTCGGAAAGCTCTCGAATAATCATTTGTTTGAACAAATCATTTATGCCAGTTTTTGCACGTTTTCATCATATTTTTTTTTGACGTCAAAGGACAACTAGATCATTGCTAATTTCCAACCGATTTCTTCCCGCTTTTGAATCGCTTATACCAATTGTAAACAGTCTTCAATGCCACTGTTTCACCGCCATATACTGATTTTGACCTTCTTTGGCACTTCTTTGGCTTAGAACAAAACTACATGAGCCAGACACTCTTAACACGTCTTCACTCCTCTGCCTCTGGAAGCCAACTAACATATCACAACTCGTTCAAACTCGACAGTAACTGTACCAAAAGGTTTAGGTTGCCGGGCTTATTACTTGAAATGGATACATCAATAAATGGCACTGAGCAACTACATTTACCGTACTTCTTGATCACACCTTATACTTTACCCATAATACATTGAACTTTTAAAAATAAAACTCCTTCATGGCTATATGGTTGGCGTACTCATCTTGGGACTTCGATTCCTGGGAGAAGCTCATATTGTTCGGGTGCTGCATTAAGCTGTAAATCGAAGTCTCATATAGCCTCGGTGCTGAATGAAACGCTAAAACCAATTCTTTTTTTTTTTTAAAAAAAAAAGATTACTTCTTTATATCGCACTGGAGACAAAGTGGTAATGACACTATTGCAAGATTGGGGGAACCAGGATAGTGACGTATTGAACAAGTCGTTTTTCCCACAAGTTGTTCTTCCTGGTGGATAGGAAGTTGCCTTCTTTAAAGCCTTACAGCTATAGATCGATCTGTAGATCAATATGTATGTATTGTTTGTTCGTTCAAACGGTATCAGATTCGCACATAAAACCTTTTTGAAGAAGAGTAATGAGATACATAATAGGTGTGATGAACCAACGCCCATCTCGTAGTTACACTGGCTAGTGAAGGAAACTCTCAGAGAAAATAAGAGTCTATATGCATCCCCAGTGCCAGCAGGGAAGCGTTATTGCAAGCGCACATCTCTCTTTTGTCGCCCAAGCATTTCAAGACATCGAGTCCCACGGTATGATCACAACCCGGCAGAGTCCAATCTATTTCGGGGGAACTTTGCTTACCTGAACTTCACGTTTTGATGTATCACACTTCCGGACCCAATGTACGTGTCAGTCATGCTTTTGGGAGAATGGGCATGTATCTCCTTCCCTATAGGAGGCCAACTCATTTCTGCGAATTAATTGCTGAAGTACCACGTATATTCCCGCTCCCAATCATGTGTTAATTGTCCAATTGGGACAAACCTCTCCTTCCCCAATAAGGCACCAAGATAGTTTACAGTTGAACATTTTCAAATTTGTATCCATTGGCTTTATTCTTATTGAATATTACTGTAACCTTTAAGGTACAATATATATTAACAACAACAGTCGATAATAGTAAGCTTATTTTATTGAAGTAATGATGTAAACATATCGTACATCTAACATGTTTCAAAAAAAGTTAATAAATAGTGACATAAATGTCGTCGTCAGTGAAGGTGTGAAGTGGCATAACTTGAAAACGCAATTGTCAGTTACGATCACCATCTATCTTTACTTAACCTTCTCCACCAATTATAAATAGTTTTAAACAAAATTTCTTATATTAACGGAGGAATAAACGTTCTGAAAATGACGTATCTTGAAATGGTTAGCACGGTAGAACGTTGAACGAGAAGACATTTTAAATCGTTCTCCAGTAAAATTATAAAAATCAAAATACGCTCCTTCTCCCCTTTATCGACAATGTAAGGTAATATATAGTTATTTTCTTTATAAAGTATGTCATTAAAATTTTAAGTTTTATATATATATATATATATATATATATATATATATATATATATATATTCACATTTTGGTATTTCGCATTTCATATTTTCTTATTTTTCGGAAATACTTTGCCTCTCTTTATTTATGAAATTCAGGCCAAAATTATCGTTAACTATTATACTTAAATTTGTGTTTAAACATAATATTCTCCAAATGTAAGAAATTTATCATTCGATAAACCACATCTAAAATGTTTGAGATAAGAAGCAAAAATTAGAACAAAATAAGGTGCTTAAGAGTAAGTTTTGATTTGCCGTTTTCGGAGAAACTAATAATGATAATAAAACAATTTTTATGGCGTTAAATGTATTTATTTAACAATTACCAGGCACAGCTCAGAGGCCTTTTTATATTGGATATCTAACAACAACAATAATAATAGTGGAAAGGATTTAACGAGGTGTCGGCCAGGGCCAGTTTAGTGGGTACCATCCCGGCATTTTCCTGGTAGGACTGAGGAAAACCCTGGAAAACCCCAGTCAGGATGGTCGGCAGCGGGAATTGAACCCACGACCTTACGAATGCGAAGCCAACGCTCTACCACTTAAGTTAACGCTCGGTATGTCGCCTGTTGCCAATTGGATGCAATCTGATGTATTGTTTACTGCTCTAGAATAGATCATGTACTTATTTATATATTGTATTTGAAAATTTTACATTGATAAGTATCAAATTCCTTCTAATCAAATCAAATCAATTCCTTCTAACACTAATATCTATACTGCACAAAATATTTGTAATCATAACCGTAATATATCACATTTTAAGCAGAACGCTCTTCATACAAATGACATAATAACGTTTGGAGAACTTCTGCCTGGAATGAAAATTTGAAGAAAGAAAAGAATAACCGTTATTAAGAAAAAAAGTATGCTGGCACATAGTGAATTGCGAGTAATCCACCAGAAACATTATAATTTCACAGTGATAGAATACGATTTTCTATGAGTAAAATCATTGACTGACCCGTGAGATAAATATGGTGAGCAGTACACTGAAAAAAATATATTAACACTTTCGATCCTGGGCTAATCTGACCTTGTTTATTCCAGTATCCTGGGGTTTTAGGCCTTTTTCAAATATTATAGCACATTGCTACATAATAATAGACGCACTAAAACATTGCAAACAAATTTTTGGATTTTAGATTTTGTTACGATTTTATAATTTGGTTATCTAAGAAGGGATAGTTCGCTACACTTCTGTTTGAAATATGTGTGGCTTTTTGAATAATCGAAAAACTTTTTCACAATAGAAAAATAATATGAAGTAAAAAAAGTGACAATGGTGTGCAATAAGGAACGGGAAGTCTGCGGAAACTGAAAATGAAATAGTTTTCGAAACAAAATATTCCACATCGAACGTGCTGAGGTAAAACGCAGAAAGTTGATCATAAGAATAAACCCACAAGAATTCGTTTACCATTCGCTGGATGTCAAGTAAATAGTATTTCTTCAATGACTGGGTCTTAGTAAATATTTAACATTGCCGAAATTGACCGCAACCCAAAACAAGTTCCATAGGGGCTATTGCGTATAAAACGAGCTATACTCGGGCTCCGGCTCGGCGTTTTGGAATAAACATTGAACCCGAATCTGACTCCGGCTTAGGATCGAAAGTGTTAAAATTTAAATCAAAGGAACGTTTGATTAATAAAACGTGATTGCTCCTGAAAAAGAGAATCAAGAAACACCACTAGCGTGGACGACTTGAGTATGATTTGTTTTTTTCTGTTAGCTATGTGCGCTATGTGCTTCATATCTATTAAACACAATACAGTTCGTTAGTTTTATTCTTGACATAGACTGATTTTGCAACAGTCCAAGGGCGTCATTTTGGGGGTCAGGGAGGGGCATTTGTCCCCCCCCCCCTGAGTTTGAGATTTATATAGATTTTATCAATAGAATACTAGTAAGTCAGTGAAAAACGCGAAATTTTACTTATATCAATGGGTCTTGCCCCCCGCCAAGCCAAATTTGAAATGACGCTACTGCAACAGTCTCATGCTTATAATATTGGAGTGCATTTTAAGTTGTTGTATTCACTGTGAAAATGTACACTCATATCCAAAATGATTGTCGCATATCTATAACTGTCTTCTTGTAAGAATATAATTTGATAATGATTTTGCAGGGTACATTTAATACTGATACTATGTGTATAATTGGGAAATTATATTTGTGATAAATTTTGATAAGAAAAGAATTATAAATATGAAAATTAGAATGAGTATAACAAAATGTTGCTAAATGGATACGAAAGTTTTATTGTTCTTATTTACTGCTCTTTTGACATGAAATTTGCCATATATATGTCTTTGCCGATTACACACATACTAACATTATAAGAAATACCGGAAGAATTCGTTAACAAATTACATTCCTACAACAACATATTTATAGACATGCGACAATAATTTTGAACATGAGTGTACATCAATATTGCTTATGGGTTTCTTTGTACTTTTTCAAAAGGTCCTTCAAGGTTCTTCATGGTTATATTAAATGACTTGTCTTTGGAGCAGGAATCCCAAGTTTACTTACTGGTAGCTCATGTGATATGGATTCCGCCGTGAAACTCTTAATGCTTTTATCCCATATTAATTGTATTTCCCATCAAAGCACATTACTTATTTAACCAAACTTTTCTAGTAACACGGTCTTTACTTTGCGATTTTATGACTCCTCCAACCCCGCATTTTGTTTGTTTCTCACCCACTGCTTCGAAATACTACAATATTTCACATTGTACCTGTCATATCTATAGGTTTCCATGCAGTGATGTTTTGCAGGCTGGACTTTCATTTCTCAAATGTTTTCACCAATATGTTGATACACATTCAGACTTCGTCATAACATTTTATGACAACATGCAAGGACAACGATACAGTTATATATATATATATATATATATATATATATATATATATATATATATATATATATATGTGTATTCTATATCCGATGAGTTATTTAGTCTTGGAAACTGAGTGATTTAGCTTATAAGTACTACGGTAAATTCACAAGTTTCTTGACAGCCTTAAATCATGATCCTCCTGAGATTGAGTTCACAGTTCAGCCGCATTCAGATTCCTGTTTCTCTTTAAAAAAAAGTTTTTTTCTTCTTTATACGGTCACGTTTCTCTTTAGTTCTCCCTATCGTTTAGCTCGCTATGCACTATAGGTTAAAACCATCTTTAAACATAAGTTGTAATCATTTACATTTAACTGTTTTAGTTTACCCTCCAACTAACTTGTGATTACATAAATATTAATGCTTAAATCTAAATATGGTTTCGGAATTTGCCTTAATAATAAACAGAAAAGCATGTTTTTGTTGAGCATCATGGGACTACCCACGGGAGGGAGGTGTTATACAGCGTACGGACCTCCCAAAATTTCCTAACTCAACATCCATTTGCACACTTTCTGAACAAAACTATACTTGTGTAACAGGGAGATGATTGATGTAGCATGAAAATTTGATCTTACACTTCATCTGTACTCTTTCTCTTCTTATACAGACAATCTAGTGCTATAATTTATTTTCTAAATATAGTTGGACGTATTTTACAAGTACCAGGGACCATGGTGCACAATGGTAGAGCGTTTACCTCTGGTGCATGGGGTCTTTAGTTCGATGTCATCTCGCGCAAAGTGAGCTTTATGGTGGACAAATACTGTGTGTGTGTGTGTGTGTGTGTGTGTGGTATTTCTCGGGGTTGTCCCGTTATTTTCTACTTTCTTCATTCCACCATTTTATTAATTTTTTATCATCACCGTCTCCTAGCCAGCATAGGCGTGGAACGTAAAACCTCAAGATTTCATTTTATTTCACTATACATTTAGTAATCGTCTTTTCGGATGCAGAATAATATCTGTTAAATATTATATAGACGTAGTGGCATTGTAATATTGGACCCCTCCCGACAAATAAAAAAAAAAAGGAAAAATCTTGGTGCGCTCCTGTTCAGCATAATCACTTCCCATTTTCAAATAATTAAATTGAAACAACACAATTTTTAAGTTGCAATTAAATCGTCACAATAGTTTTTAATTTATATATTGTCTTTACGCTAGCACCATCTATTGACTCAGACAAGCAACTACTGAGCAGCGAGTATTAAGTATTAGAAAATGGGGTTCTCACACATTGACACGTTTTCCTTTTACAAATAGGATATTTATCTTTAATTCATATATTCACATTTCTTTTTTTAAAATAGTTTTTTTGCACCCTGTTCCTTTGTTCGTAGCACTAAGTTGGACTACATAACCTTTTCCTTTACATGATTTTAAACAAATAATTTGCAAGAAGACATGTTCATTTCTGTTCATTGAAACCTGAATTAAATTATGTATGTAATATACTTATCCATTCAGTACATAGTGTATACGACCAATGTATGACGTAGACACACAAGTTTATAATCAGAAACAAGATAGACAGAGCAGGTTATTCAGAGGAGAGGAGGGAATGAAGTAGAGGAATGAACTTAAACAAGTATTGGTTGTGTTAGGAGTAGTGAACCTGTAAAACAATTGACAAAGGCTTGTATGTGTGCATTGAGAAAAAAATGTATGTGGCGTACGTAAAATCGTATGTTACATATGTAAATCCTGTAGTTTTTGAACTTTACGTACAGCAAACGTATAACTGAAAACGCATATTTTATAATACTTTCTGTATAATTGTTTCATCTGTACGTACCTTCCGTAGGAAACAATATAGGCGGTCAGGATCTCACATACAAATTGAAGTATATAACATATAGTTGACGACGGTAACATACATATATGTATGTAATATAAGGAAGACTGTTAGATATCAGACATCCTGCAATGGCATGATGTAACAACTAAGGGCAGTGCCTATGTAGCATATGGGTAACGTATGCTCCGTACTGATTTCTGTAGTAAGCAAGAAGATTCAGTATATTTGTACAATATACCGCTGTCAGGAGAACGGATTTTTCTCAGTGTGTCATTTATTTTACCAATAATAGGTTTCCTGACTCCTCCTTGTTCTACCCGCGTAATTTACTGAGAATGAAAGCAGCAAACTATAACATAACAGGGTATAAAGTTGAAACTGAATGCTGTATTGGAACCTATCATCATGAAAATAGTATTATACCCATACTGTACCTTAATTTATAAACAACTCTGGAACTTATTTAACAATAATACTCTATTAGGAAATAACTTTATATCTTAAATAAGTAACAGCGTCACAGTGTACACCATGTAAAGAAGTTTGGTTAGTCTATTAGTGAACCAAACTTCTTAACAAACTAACTTTTACCAAGCCAAGACATAAATAGAGCATAATATTAATTCATATTCAAGGATGAATGAATATTTGAAAGTAGAAAATTAGATTTGACGATTAGAAAGTCATTTAGTTTCTTTTAAATGTTACATTCCACGGATAAGTTAGTATTTTGCATCCTTATCATTATACTAACTCGTTTATCTCAATAGCATTGCGAGTAGTCTGTCAAGCGAGGATGATTTTTTTAAAATTACTTCCATTGGGAATACATAGGAGACTGGCATTCTCTTGTATTCTTCATATCTTGGCTTGGGCGTCTGTGGCATGTTAAAATTGGGGGGGACGGAAACGACTAGAATGCTAGTAGACCCCAACTAAAGTTACGTCAAAATTATGAGTAAACTGGAATCTACTTTAATAATGGCATCTGCTCTTTCTACCTTTAGCAATAAAATTCATCATAATTTTCTTCCATAACTTGTAGACTACTTACCGAAAAGAAAAGTTTATATATAATACGGTTCTTAGGTAATTTCTTCACCTTGACATTCCTACCAGTGAATTCCTGCTCAGTGTTCTTAAACGCATTTGCAGTAGTGTAGTTTTGTAGTCCTAACCTATTTCGATTTTTTAGCTAACAAAATCTTAACTGTCTGAAAGAAGTAGTAAGAAGACACTTGATTTGATTGCGAATTTCGAATTTTTGATTTTCATTCTTCTTTTGCACCTTAAAAAAAAAACAAAATATATATTATCTACCTTTTTGTTCTTCATTTCGCTGTATGTTTTTGAACTTGCCCAATGAACCATCCTCGATTACTTCGTTTTTCGTTTTAATCTCTAAAATGTACAGTTTATTCTTGCTGTCAACCGGCCCCTCAATGTATTCATTCCATCTTCCTCAAACTCAATTCGCTTATTAAACACTTATTTCTATTTTTAGTTTCTATATTGTCATAGTAGAAATCTCCTCCTGCCCTTCTACAGTATTTGCATAAAATTTAGTCTCATATATACTATTCAAATTCCTTTATTTTTTTGAAATTCTTCTTGTCACCTTCGCTTCTATTGTATATTTCCATGTATTTGTAGATTTCCCTTCAAAATTTGCAGATAAACTTTCTATATATCCTTTCTTTCCCATCTCCAGTCTCCCTTGGTCATAGAAACCAATTGTGGCTGGTTAAGCAATGAAAACATTGTGTGCCTGCACTCAAGACTACTTTGACTAACCAAGAAGCGTAATTTAAAAAAAAAAATCCTTCTTTGAAAGTGACATATGTCAGGCTGACATTCTAATCACATTAACCTAATATTTAAGAACACACATAACTTGAATTTGTTCTGCCTATGTTTTTACTTCTTCCATATAGCTCTAAATACTTTCAGCATTGATCCATTTAACTCGTACTTAAAATATTTGTGGGGACGTGTCCCCCCTGTCCCTCCCCCGCAAGAGACGCCCGTTTACCTTGGAATCAAGTGGTTGCATCGCGTCCGTCAGCGAACTTCATAACTAGCTTTTGAGCTAAATCCCGACTAAAAATGATACTGATTCAGCCAGATCTCGGACGGAAAGATTTTTGAGATTTTGACTCTCGGACGGAAACACGGACAAATAAATGTCGTATAGAAAGGATGCTTTTTGGTAAGTCAAACTTCTTCACAATATCTAGTAAAGTATTAGAGAGATGAAATCATTTTAGAGTGATGAAATCCTCTCCTCCTATTCCTCCCCCTCCCCCTAACTACACTGTTACATCTGAAAATAGTTTCTTAATAACCTTAATAACGACCATGCATCAATCCGCAAAAGAAGAAGAAAAAGAAAAGAGTGTTGCATTTCACGTTGATGAAGGACAGAAGAGGCTTGAAAGGAGGGAGTGAGGTAATACATCACGTGACCCCACTCGTAGGCTCTGTTACATGATTGGTGGTTTCAATTTGCGCGAGATGCTTCATCAGCAGCTGGAGAAGTGTGTGTTTTAGATGGATGAAATGGGAGGATAGAGGGGTGGGATGAGGAAGATCTCGCATTCAAGCAGAAAAAAAGAAATCAAGACGAACATTCCTTTTTTTTAAGTTACATGAAAAAAGGAAAGAGAGAAAACGATGAGGAGAGGTTATTGAGAATGTTCTTAGGAGCGGGACAAAATGTAACATTGACACAGTTGAAGAAACCTCTCTTTCCGGGAATAGAATATCTAGTTTAGAAAAAGGGAGAAAAAAAAGACCTTTGAAAAATATATCAAATGAGTAAGAGAAAAAAATAATAATAAAAAATGAGAAAAGTTGGCACATACGTGCTGAGAAAATTACCCCAACGTGGAAGAGAGAGAAAAAGAAGATGCCTTTTCCTATTTTTAGATCAAAGTGCTCCCAAAGAGCGTAGCATCTTGTAAGGAGATTCATGATTAAAAGCTAGCTGACGAGTAGGGCTTTAAAAATTCGCACGGTGTGCTGCTATCAATTTTTTTTAGTGGGTGTGTCAATTTGAAAGTGTGTGTGTGTGTGTTAGTGAACTATGAGTGCTCTTGAGTTTTTTGAAAAACCACCAGTTCGAAGAGACTTGCAGACATTTGGTGTGTTGCTCCGTTCAGACAACGGGGCCAACAAACAACTTATTTTCTTTACGAGAACATATTCCACAAACTGACAAAGATCTACTTCACGAAGAATCTTTCACAACTTTCTTCTCCTTTATTGTATAGGAAAAAGAAGGAATAGCAATGGAGCGTCAGTTTGTGGTCGCTTACGCAATACTTGGAATTGTATTTTTCGTTGGTTTCCACGCGAACGTTCTCGTGATTTATGTTTTACATTGTGTTTCCACACTCAGAAAGACTACAGACTTATATGTTGTGAACATAGCAGTGGCTAATCTTATATATTTCATTGGAATTCCGTTCTATTTAAATGGACTAGTGCACGAATCTTTGTGGACATTATCGTTAAGAACTTGCACCATAGACGGGGTTATTTATATTATCGGTCCGTTTATCCTGGGATTTTTTGTTATGATTCTGTGTATGGACCGCTATTTCACATTGTGTCATCCGAGCATCGGCAAAGAATTCCGAAACGCTTCCACACCAAAAATGTTGTCATTTACTGCTTGGGGGGCCAGTGCAGCTCTTATGATTCCTGTGACAATGTACACAGATGTAAAGACTACCAGGGACGGTAAAGCAAAATGTGTTATCTTATGGCCTGATGGTGATTTTATAGACGGTGGTACTTCGGTATTTTTGTTTAGAATTATAATTGGATTTGTGATACCAGTGCCTACCAGTATTGTGTGCAATATTGCGTCTATAATTAAGTTAAGAAGGATACGTTCGGGAGCACCAGATGTTGGTAAATATGTTTGGAAAAGAGGGAAAATTGTGCTAGTGTTTCTAATTGTCCATTTGGTGTGTTGTCTTCCTTACTGGATTCATTTGGTTTTTTTATATTTCACACAATCTTCGAATGTTTTTGCTAAACACATTCAAGGAACTCGCTGGGTAGTTACAGAGTGTCTTGCGTACACTGGTTCAGTAGCGAGCCCTATTATATTCAGTTTCATAAGTAAAGACTTTAGAAGGGATTTCTGTAAAGTATGTTGTCGAACTGCAGCACAACAGAGCAACTTTGTTGCCAGGTCGCAACAGGGAAAAAAGCAACAAGAATTATCTAGCGAAGATGATCTGGTGCGACGGAGTGAATCGGACAGAAGAATCGAAGGTGATAATGAGCGGAGAAAGAGCTTAAGGCGACCACATAGAAGTTCATTGGAACGCTGTGAAACACCTGTGGTGTCAAGAGAGTCAGTGCGTGTAGTGTCAGCGACAATAAACAAAGGACAAATGCATTATTAATTGAGGGTAAATAAATATAAATCAAACATTCAACAGGACCAGAGTATAAAAGTTCACTAGAATAATCCTATACAGTATCAACTAGTTCAAATTTGAATCATCGGCAATCTATCACAAGTATTGAAATAGTTGTAATATAACTCATATTTGTTAGCTTTGCTTCTTATCGGCTCCAAATTTGATTTACATTTCACATTGAACAAAACAAATTCTTTTATTATAAAATATTAATAACATGGTATTAATTCTTTATAATGAAAGTATTGCTTTGTCCATAGAGTAGTTTAAATCATATTTGGAAATAGTTGTTTGTCACGACTTATCATAAGCATTCCATTACAAGTATTGTAAAAACTTTTTTGCTTTCTTACTAATCATTAGCAATCTGTCACAAATATTGAAAATAGTTGTTTGTTTTCCCACCAATCATCGGAAATCAATCACAAGTACTGAGAACAGTCATTTGTTTTCGCATTAACCATCCGAAATCTACCACAAATATTTATTAGAAACAGTGTTTATTTTCTCAAACAATCATCGGCAAAATATCACCAACATTAGAAATAGTTGTTTTCCGACAAATCATTGGCAATCTGTCACAAGTTTAGAAACAGTTGCTTGTTATTTCATAAATTACCTTACACTAATATTAGAGAAAGCTATATTCAAGGTTCCAGAGAGTGTCATTTTGAAGCACTGTATAAGAACATTTCTATCATTTTTGTTATAATTTGTACCTGTTTCATTTTCAATATTTCAATTTATAAATTAATTTGAGATCCAGCAAAACGTGAATTTCTGAATACTTTGTTTATATTATTATCTGTAGTTTCTTAAACGCTCCAGATAAATATTTTATGAAGCACAGAAATTGACAAATAAATTATGCAATTGATTGGATATGAACGCAACGTTTCAATGATACTTGACGTAATTTTGTCTCTTCCTCAATTTTACTATTGATAGTATTCATGTTTTTGATTTACTCGCATAATTTCTTGGGTTCTTATTTACACCCAAGTACCATAACATACTGCCTCTAGAGCCACTGTAAACAATTACGGTCACATTTATTGACCGATTACCGTCAATTCTAGCTGCCAACCGATAACCCTAAAATTTACGGTATTAGTGTTAAAGTTATGGTAATAGGGCATAAATACGGCCTATAGCCATCAATTTTACAGTAATACCGTAAATTTTAGAGTAGTCGGTTGGCAGCCAGAAGTGACAGTAATCGGTCAGTAAATGTGACCTATAATCTTTTACAGTATGGTGAGTTTTACAATTATTTGATAGCAACATTTACGGGGAAAAACAGCCTAGTATGTTGTCAAATTCAAAACAAAACAAATGAAAGTGTCGCTACTTATCGAGGGATTCCACTATCCAAACTGGAGTTTGGTGTTTGATTTGTAACAATTTGCAATTTTTTTTTTCTGTGTTGTAAAAACATTGCTTTATACATTTTAATTCTGTGTAAAAGTGAAATACTTTAAACCATATCAAGTAGCTGTAAAATTCTTTCTAACATATTTGAGCTACTTATTGTTCATTGTGGTGGGCAATAATATATGGATAAACATCAGGATCGTACGCTAAGACGTGGTCCCACTGCGATTAAATTGTAATGTTTTTCTGTCTTCGGCGTGGGAATCTTTGTTTTATGCTCGGAACTATAAGTCTTACATGTTTCATATAATCCATGTGCTGAAAAAGTGAAATTAAACTGAAAACAGAAACAAAACTAACCATAAAGCTATGGAGAAGTCAGACATGTCAAAGTCAGTTTGTATTTGGTAGCAGGGTTACCAACATAATACCCGGATAATCCATGAAAGCAGAAGTTAAAAAGAAAAATGACTGAACTATTTTTCAAGCTAGTTCAACCAATGTAAATTACAATTTTCAGTTAATGTATTTTTCACCCAACCAACGATATAGTTACTTCGTATTCACTTTTTATTTTAATAGAAAGAAAAATATAGTTTTGATGGCATTTGATGGCATGATTGAGAAAATATGTCACTTGTAACTAGCACTATGTTGATCAAACACATTTAGAACGATTTCGGTTTATTAATCTTGAGGGATTGAGAAGACTGATAAAGGAAGGAGTTTTGAAAATAAAATGCATTTCATTACCTTTTGAAATTTATGTTTCTGGTATTCATGGAGTTCATTATATTACATCTTCTTCTTTGATCGACTTTACTGTAACCCGAAAAGAAATTTAAAAAATCATAATCAATAACACACACGACATGACACAGCCGAGAGTTGCAGGAGGTGACGAATATTCTCCACATCTGGCACTATAGTGAAATTAACTAAATCTAAAAGTATGGTGATATTATGAATTATCAGATGCAGAAAGTTTATCTGAAGAAGCAACATCTAAGTTGGAATAAGCTAAATTGATAACTATGTTTGAAACTGCTCATCACTTCGGAAAGCTGTATCAGATATCGAAAACTGGACCATTTCGGAAGCAGTTCTTCAATAGGAAGACAAAGGATATTCTGTTGCCTTGCCTCTAACTCAAGAAGCAGTTTTGAAAATATCTCTTACACTCATAGCTAGCGTGGTCGCACCTTAAAATCTACGTATAGAACTGCGTCTAAGGTACAAACTAGATAATTAGTTGAAATCGCACTTGAATAGTCAGCGCTTTAATTTATAACCTCGTTACTGCATAAGGAAACAAAAAGAAATGATAAAAGAATCAAATAAAAAGAAATAAAGGAAAACAAATAAAGAAAGAGATATGACGCTGCAGCCTGCGAAGGGCTATCGTCAATTAAATGGTTCAAGCTAAAATGATGCGTTATCATTTCGCATCAAATCACCAACGTCGTTTCTTTTCTTTTTATTACAAGCTTTCCGGATATTTCTTATTTTAAAGTTGTTCGTCTGATCCGCACAAATCTACACAAGAAAGATTTTTGCACTCCCATCGGAAATAGAATACAAGAATACCCCAATAAAAATTAGACTACATGACTTTTGAAAATAAATATTCAGTTTTAAATATTTTGCAGAAAATATACGTAATACCGATATATATGAGCAACTCGGGTGAACTTAATGGTACGCCACGTTTTCTAACTTTCGAGTAGATTGTGGAAAAGAGGCCCAATACCGCAGCTTCTCACCCAATACAGCGCAATGACACATAATCAAAAATTCCTCTGTAGGCACATTTACGAAATTAAATTATTCACGTCCTCTTCTGCGGCTCCATTCCACCGAATAACTCAATTTTACAGAAGGTGGCGCTTACAATTATATTCACTCGAGCCACTTTTATATTTGAAGATGATTTTTCTTTCAATGTTGAAATTTGTATTGGTTGAACGATGTTTTAACATTGACGTCTGCAGAAAGTAGTGTAAGAATTATGTTGCAAAAGTGTTATGTGTATTAAAGAAACATATCGAAAAAGTTTATGCGAAAATGTGACATGCAAAAACAGAACTTAAATAAATACTGCTATTGAACTTGTCATGAGATATGCGGAAGTTATTATTATTATTTAGAACATTTGCCAATTATGCGTATCTTGTGTTCTCTTTATTAAAAAAAAATGTCATTTCAAGCTTAATTACGCTCAGTACTTACGCCACATTTAATTTCCAGCCAATTGATTTGTATGGGAATCATTTTTTTTTTTTTTTTGGTATCCTTTGAAATGGAATTGAATTTTAGTAATGGGACTTTACCATGGGGGGCCGAAGAAAATTTTCTAGGATTGGCATCTCCCTGGTTACTATACTATGTTTCGTTTTTTTTATTTATATTAAGAAAATATTAACAAATTTAATACATTTTCGTGCCCCAGGGGGCGCTCCTGGACTTTGCTGATTTCTAGTTGGAACCTACTTAAATATAAAATTGAATCTACATTATCTAATTTTACGTTATTTATATTAATTTTGAGGAGCTGTGCTGATTCAGTGGATGGTAGAAGAGCATTTACCTCTGGTGCGTAGGATCCCCGGTTCGATGTCAGCTCGCGCCAAGTAATATTTATGGTGAACACATATCGTATTCGATAGTTTTCTCAGGGTTCTATCATTTTGGCCCACTTTCTTAAAATGTTATTATTCATCTCCTTGTCAGTCTTTGCCTTATTGAGCTCCTCCATGGCTAAGCGGTTAGCGTACGCGCCTTTGGCGTGGGAGGCCCGCGTTCGATTCCCGGCGGGAGCTCATGTGGTTCGGATTCCACGTTAATCAGTAGGTCCACGTCTCATATAGCCTCGCTGCTGAACGAGACGTTAAAGTCACGTCAAGTCAAGTCTTTGCCTTAGCCTCGGAGATTAATCGTGGGACGTTAAACGAAAAACATAATTATTAAATACTCTTATATCTTGAATTTATTATATTAAATATTAAACATTTATATATATACCAAAAAATTAATTCTCATGAAGTAAAGGACATAATAAATTAACAAATTTAAACAATTAAAATTCCAGCTCATTTCAAAGAAAGCAGAGAAATTGTTTCCTTTATAAATCAATGTGTTAAAAGAAAGATAGCGCAGGTAGTCAATACCGTTAATTAATTAATTAATTAATTAATTAATAATAATAATAATAATAATAATAATAATAATAATAATAATAATAATAATAATGATAATAAATGCATGTTCGAAACGTCTGCTTTAAACCTTCAATAAATAGTGTCGTACCTATGATATGTTCAAAAGTTTGTCTCCAATAGTGAACTTACAGACATATTATCGTTGACCACATTTCACTGTAATACACAAACTCTTATGGCACTTATAATAGAACTCCTTCTTTGAATTTTTTTTTCTGAATCAGGACAAGGATGTGTTAAATGCGACATGACCCAAGAACTTGTGGAATTTAAATGAGAGATGTACTCTCATAAAAGATCTCGAACACACTTCACTGAGTACTTGTAACAATGTAAAATTATGCCACTAATAATCTTTCTATACTGAAGTGAATAGATGCTGTTATTTGGTTCTTTCGTTGCTGCTCTGATACAAGGGTTTCTGGAAAAGTTTCTGCATACTACTACTACTACTTATCTACAGCTGATTTGTTAATTTTTCATTAGCAGTTTAAAGGGGTAGTTTTGTTTGAGAAATGGAAATTTCTCGTGAACACTTTCTGGATTTTGTGGCCCCGCGTAGCGTAGTCGCTAACGCTCTCCCCTTCGGTGCGAGCGGTTCCCGGTTCGATTCCCGGTGGGGCCACTCGGTCGAAAAGGTGTACAACGCTTTTTCAGGCCAGTCACCCTGAATGAGGTTTCCCTCATTCACACCAGGCAAATGCCGGGTTGGTACCTAACTTACAGGTCCCAGGCCGTCTTCTTCCTTCCCTTTCCCAGCATAGTGTGCTCGCCGAGGGACGTCATGGACATTGATGGACCTCACTTAGCTTTAGTAATGAAGCACCGTACAATTGAAGCACTATTAAAGCACTATGTATAATTGGTTTTCCATATTTCAGCGTGTTCGCACATTTCTCAGTGATGAATTTGTTTAAGGTCGTCCATCCATGCCCTCTGTAATATTGATAACTGTGCGCGAAGCGATTGAGATAGATCATCATATTCATATTATGAGATCCAGACCTACTTGGACATTGATATGAAAGCATTACCTATGATTTTGCATGGTTGCTTCAATGTACGAAAACTTTCCACACAATCCAATGTGAAGCTCAAAAACAGGCTTATGTCAATCGGTATAAAGAAAAGCTCAAACAAATTAGGCGAGATAAGTTAAATTTCGTGAACAGACCGAGGTTTATCGTTACAGAGGAGGAAATTGGGGTCTATCAGTATTAACTTGACACTAAACATCAATCCGATGTTTGAGTGTTTCAAAGTATACCCAAAGGAAGAAAAGAAGTGCTGCCATGCAAATGATTACTTTTTATTAGGTTATACCGGTCATGTAGCAACCATAGTTTAGAAGATCGTATGACTGTAAAGGGTAAGTGGTAAACAACCACTTGTTTGCCAGAAGTGAACAATCAATGACATAAAATAAACCAAAATTGTCGCATCATTCTTTTTCACCACAACGACGGTTCCCGTTCAGTACACCAAACTGATGATTTCCCTCAGTAAAAATGTCGAATTAATGACTTATTATCTGTATTCACCCCATTTAACACCTAATGACTCCTTTTTGTTTCTATACATGGAATATAAGTTGCGTGAAGCAGCTCTTGACGCATTCCGAACTGCGGTTTCTGAGATACTTCTTGAAACTGCTGTGAAAGATTAACGAATAGGCATAAACAAACAATCAAAGGTAATTTAAAGATGAAAACGTTTTTTCTTTCAAATTTTATGATATCGGAATACGGATATCGGAATACGAATATCGGCAGTAGAGCGTTAGTGTGCATTGATTCGAACAGATGATAATAGTGCGAAATGGGTAGCCTTTCTGATTTCCAGAGAGCACACTATCGGCCCTCGGATATGTGGTGCGAGTATACCCAAAGTGTGTTGGATCTATCGCGAAATACTGTGTTCACGTGATGATAGCCTATAAAACTCAGGGTAAAATCACATCAATGAGAGGAACAGTGATTGAGAAAAACCGTTAGTGACAAGTCCTGTCAAGCATTTAAGGTGGTTGTCACACAGAATCGTCGTACAACTGCAGTGCGAATCGGGGATGAACTCAAGTAACACATCTCACAGTTATTGCGGACAATCACAGTCCACCACTATAAACATATCACGGATATGCGGAATCAGGTTGCAGAGACGAACCGCTGTTAAGAGACCACAATGTTTTAGCACAACGAAAATGGTTCCAGGAACATACAACATGGACCGCTGATACTTAGAAAGGTGTTATATGGTCTGATACATTGTGGTCTACCTTATTCCAAACCAAGGACCGTGTTTATGTGTGGTGGACTCCCAGAGAAGTGTATGATTCTTAATGTTTCTGTTTAACTATCAAACATGGCGAGAGCTTGCGTTTAAAATTTTTCCATTTTTTTTTTTAGTCTGGAAGGACAAACAGGACCATTCAGATTTACAGATGTATATATTCACGTTCTAGAGGACATTAACTGTTTTGGCAATTCCCAAATTTAAGGTGAGCCAGCACACAACTTCCCGAAAATTAAGCGTGTGGCATCAAGATACCCGGTTTTGTGTAACAGAATTCACCCTCGTATTCAATTATACAATCATATCATGCAATAATAATGCATTAAAGAAGATACACTAGGTCAATAACCGACTACGTGGTGAGCACGTGGCAATACAAATAACTTGCAATTATACTGTTGGCAATTTTTATCCATAGAAGGGAATAAGGAGGAGCATTCAAATTTGCAGAATCCTAGAGCATTTGCCATTTTTGTACAACTCTCAAATTTAAGGGGTGGACCAATACACCCTCCCACATTTAGAAGGGAGCATCAACGTACTCATGTGTTTTGAAAGAGAATAGACTCAGGTACTAAATCATATAACCTTATGACGTTGCAAAGCCTCATCAAAGATTAGGTCAAAAACAGTCGAAAGTGACATATCTCAATGAAATTGTTTTGCACATGAAAGGTAATGAGGTGGACCATCCAAACTACAGTGAACTAGATCCTATACTACCATACCAAATTGTTAGTTTTGGCAGTTTCCAAAAATTTATGCGTGGTGGTCTCATGTATCCCTCCGAAAATTTGGCAGCCAAGATACCCTGCCAAAGTAGAGGAAATTGATCCTTATGGCATGATACCGTGATCAGGCCAGGTAACGTCTCCCAGCCACTCAGGGCCGAGTTAGGAAAAGTGGCCCGAATACTACTAGCACAGTAATTTTTAACCGATTTTCCTATCTAGAAGAGTTGAAGATCCCAGTAGTATGCGAATGCTTTTATACCTTTTTTTCTTTTTGCGGATTCGGTTCCCGGCAGGAACTTATGTGGTAAGGTCTCAAGTTGAGCTATAGGCATGTCTCATACTTGTTACTTTATAAAATGTAAGGTGCTACTTTCTAAGGGATTTTAGAGAGTTAGTTAGCTTGCAATTATACTTGTCATAAACTATCCGTAATCGTAATGCACTACAAATCAAAATCATATGTTCACCCTTATATAAACCTGAATTCTTTATTCTTTCAATTAATCGTATTCTTATTCTTAAACACTTTGACAACAATCTATTTTGAATCTTACTAAATCATATAATCTTTATATAATCTTTCTATCCTTCTTTCTATCTTTCTGTCCTTACGACATATACTGTATCTTCGTTACATCTTGTTTATCTTCACAACACTGATATCACTTGACAACCACAGACTAACTAACCTTACGCAACACAGCATGTATATTCTACCATAACATTTCTTACCAATAATACTGCCTTACTATTAAAACGGACTCTAAACTCAAATCCAAATCTATATGTTCTTTATGGACAACAGGAAATGAGCATAGTAAAGAGCAACTCTGAAAATGTAAAGGTATGTGTCTGTACGAAAGTTAATGACAGTGACAATCAAGAGATAGTATTTTAATTTAGAAATTTCATTGAAAGAATAAAAATCAAATGGAATGTTAATTTCAAATATACTTCATAAAGTTCTGCTTATAGGATGAAATAAGAACCAACAAATTCTCAACGTCAGTTGCTATATAGGGATAGTCCGAAAATTTTGAAACACCTCAAATATGGTACACGCTGCTAAATATAAGCAAAGTAACAATTAATTCGGGAATAGGGCTAAGGTAAAATGTTTGAGGAACCATCACAATGACGTATGCTATTTTTTTAATTTTACACAATTATTTTTTATTACATACCATAGCATGTGACATGTCATTTTAATATCAAATTTCCTGAGAAATTGAATGCCGCTGTTATTTTTGCACGATAAAGTTGTAATCATTTTAAAACCACTCACCTGTGTTAAAGCTAAGTTGCTTTAACATAATCGTTTTTTGCTGTTACATATTTGGCATTTAGCAGGGGCGGATTCAGGAGGGGCGATCGCCCCCTCCAGAAGAGGAAACTTTCTTATTTTATATATAAATAAAACCCATCCCAGAGTTTAGAGCTCTTAAAATTAGCTCTAAGTAGCAGTATTATAATCCACCGCCCTTCCCCAGAAGTAGGTCCTGGATCCGCCTCTAGCATTTAGTATTTTGTTGTTGTTGTTGTTGTTGTTAAACTTCTTCATTTCACATGTACGACCTTGTGCTACTGACAATTAAACAATTCACTTCGTATAAATGGTATTAACAGTCCCATTTCGATAACTCATAAAGAGCAAAAATTTTTGTGACATTTATAATATTGAACGTATTTTGAAAGAGACTCGATAGAGGACACAGCACTCAACAGCTTTCATACCTAAAATGTATGGCTGCTATCAGGCCTGCAACTAGGGTTTGTCACCCGAGACAATAAGAAAGTTGGTGATCGTCACTAGGTTTGGTGAGAGAAGTGGTATTTAATTATACTAATACGCGATAAATTATACTTCAAATAAAACTATAGAAATATAAATTAGATTCATCATGCATGGTTCAAACGTTTTAGGAATAATTTTGTACATATTTTTTTTTTTTTAATTTGAAAATAAGAAACTAGTTTAAATAACGTAGGAAATGTCTGCACCATTATACAATTATCATTGAAGTAAAATATTTAATAGTAATCACACAAATACATTACATCAGTGATGCCAATTTAGGTTATTTTTGGCTAAATCTATCCTATTTGGAGAGACATTTAGCCATACAAATCTACGAAATACTTATAGTCTTAAATATAGCTTATTTTATGAAACCCTTTTACCATTTTTGGCTTTTTATTGGCCGTTAAATTAATTCTAAAAATATCTTTTCTTTGAAAATAAAGTGTAAGTTTTAAAAAATAACCTATTTGTCATATATTATCCTATTAATTGATTTCTCTAAACACAGTGTGTTTTATTACGCAGCACACTTCTCTCTCCTCCTCATCAACAGGTAGAAAGAACTTTAATGTCGCTCCCGTAACAGCCCCGTTTGCTACTTTTTAAATATTTTAATTTTCGCATTTCATTGTAAGAATGAAAGTTTTCTAATACTAATTTGCTAAACTGTTTTGTTCTTCAAGCCACAGAGATTGTTTTTGTTTGTTAAAGGAAAAAATAGTATATCTAATAGCTTGAAAACTCTCAATGCAAACATGATGGTTCATGGTTCATGAATGGAGAAATAGGTATAAGAAGAATTCCTGAAAAACTTTCCATTTTATCCTTTTATAGACACCAGCCATATTAGCTCCATTATCGTACGAATGCCTTCTGCCATTCTTCATACCCAAGCAATCTTTGAAATTTATCTTGTCAAAAATGCCTGTATCCAGGCCTAATCCTATCTTATCACTAACGCTAAGAAAATCTATAAAGGTTTTTAAAATTTCTGACCCGTTTTCCGTCATTTTCACATAGAAGATTATTTCTTACATTCATTCGTTATGGCTGATACCAAAAGTTGAATAAAAAATAATGAGAAACATTTGGCTTCTTAAATATTGTTCAGTATTATTTTCTTTTATTCTCTCTGCTACTAGATTAACGTTCAGAAAATCATTTTGCACTCGCTACGAGAAATAACCGAGCTGTATGTTCTCGCAAATGAATATTGGAGTTTAAAATGAACTTCGTGTTATGAAATTTTCTGTTCTTGGGAACATCAAAGTCAAGTTATGCATGTGATCCTCTGAATGAACTTCTCTATTTAGTCAAAAAATATTACAACATCGATAATGTATATTTCCAGTGATTTTCCTCTTTTGCTAGTTGGTCTTGAAGATTCTTGTCTATTCCTCCTCTTTTGGTTAATATCTTTCCAAAAGTAGAGACGAAGCTTGTGGTCTTCTGACAAGGGAACATTCCGATTTAGTGAACTCAATTGCTGAAAATGACTGCTAGCACTGGATTCAACACCAAAAGAAACAGAGGAAAAGAGGATGTTTAGTGGCAGACTGTATACAGGGTGGGAGATAAGTGAGGGCGAAGTGCGAAAATAGAACTTAGAAAATGTCTAGAAATGACATATTAATTTTGAAACGAGTAGAGAGATTGAGGTCACATGTTGGATACGAGAATGCCTGTGGAGCTCCACTGCATAGACGTAATGAGAATCATGGGGGCATCTGAAAAGCGCGAGAAGAATATACGGTAAGGAGTCATGTGACATATGGCTCTTGACGCACACCGGCTATTGAAATCAATAGTGGTCAATACAGTTTGAGATCTTTGTAACAGGAGGCTTTCCACGCTATGGCTGTCGTAAAGGTGACATGAATGAGGAAGAACCACAAACGTGAATGAGGCAACTTTCCAGGCAACAAACATCCCGATCCATCCAATATTTGTTCATATGCTGGTAAAAGTGCAAATGTGACCAAGGACAACCTGAAAGGGTTTATGACTGACGTTTTCTGGCTTTCAATAGAGCAGATAAAATTGCTGCTCCTTGTTCATTCATGGAGAACCATGCAGAAACCAGATAATGTTGAACTTATCCGCTTCCTTATCCCTGATGGTTGCACGTCACTCATACAACCGTTGGATGTGTTCTTCTTCCGTCCGTATAAGAATTTCGTAAAATATATAATATACACCGTTTTTTCGTCATCTGACTTCAAAATATGACAACAGGACAACTTCATTAACTTGAAATTATTCACCTACTTCCAGTTTACAGCACCAAGGTTCCAAGCCACGATTTGATATGCATTCTACAAAATTGGATATTTGGAAACAGCACCTGGCGCATTCATGACTCCTGTCGACCACTGCTGCAATTTCAATACACCCTCCAGAGAAGCTGTGACGAGTCCGATTGTCTATCTTTATCGTTTTTCAAATGTGTCCACTGTTGTCTCCGTTTTTGTATCAACCACACAATCATTCTTAAGTTTCATAACAATTGCAATTAAACAGAAATCTCAAATTGTATTGGCCACTATTGATTTCAATAGACCATGTGCTTCAAGAGCCATATGTCACACGACTCCTTTCCCGTATATTCTTCTCGCGCTAATTCCAACATGGTGGCATATTAAATATATTCAGTGGAGCTCTACATGCATTCCTCATGTCCAACAGTTGACCACAATCCCTCTACTCGTTTCAAAATTAACATGTCTAGACATTTTCTACGTTCTATCTTGACACTTTGCCCTCACTTATCTTCCAACCTGTATACGGTCTGCCACCAAACACCATCTTTTTCTCTGTTTCTTTCGGTACTGAATCCAGCGCTCGCAATCATTTTCAGCAATTGAATTAACCAAATCGGAATGTTCCCTTGTGAGTTTTGATAATGCGATATCCTATCACTGAGCATTTTCCATTGTGTGAAGCCCTCTTCTTTAGAGAAAAATGACAAAACTGACTTAAATACCACCAAAAGGTGATAAAATAACCTACAAGTGACATAATACAATACATTTTTAACTGGCTCTGTGCATTTAAGTATTAATACGTGTTCTGACTTTTATATGTTTGTTATTTTGAACTTGACTACAAAATGAAGGGGTGCAAGATTGTTAGGTTCATGTTAAGTTCTTCTCTAAGTCACCCCCCATTTTTCTGAATTTTAGTTAATAATATTGTGTCCTACATAAAACCGGTACTTCTCACGCACGAAATTTAAGTAACACTTTAACAGCAAAAATGAACTAACAATCAATAGATAATAGTAAAATTTAACAATTACCTGTTTATAAGAGATGCTGGAAGTGGTGGCCATAAGCATCCAGGCACCGCTGATCCCTTTTGATGACGTTGCCAGCAACACGCTGTAATTCTGTAGGCGTGATGTTAATTTCTCTAATGTTCTGTTTGAGATCATCTATTGTGTGAGGATTGTCAACATGACAGTTTGCTTTTCAGTGTGTCCAGTAATTAAAAACAGCACGATGTAAAGTCCGGAGACCTTGGGAGCCATAGGCTTCTACTGATAGTCTGTCTTCAGGGAACACGTTGCTGGTGTGGGCTATACTTTGTTCGGATGTCTGGGCGGTTGCTTCATCTTGTTGGAATACGCTCTACTGTACTCAACTTTCCGATAAAATGCAGTGTAACCAACTTTCGGGACAGTGTTGTAGCCTCACAAGCAATTTAACTAGAGATGATTATCCGGTACGTGAGGCGTACCAGTTTTATGTGGGACACCCTGTATAAAGACAATAAAGAATATCAAAAATTTAGAAAGTAAACCAGATAATATGTACAAAATGCTATTATATGATCTAATAATAGTCTTCATTACTTTTCGTATAATGTATAAATTTGGGTGCGTAACAACTATTACCTCATAAACTGGGCTCCAAAATTTCTGGTCTACACAGATAAAAATCCGTTCTCCGGACAGCGGTATATTGTACAAATATACGATATCCTCTTGCGTACTACAGAAATCAGTACGGAGCATACGTTATCCGTATGCTACATAGGCACTGCCCTTAGATGTTACATCATGCCGTTGCAGGATGTCTGACATCTAACAGTTTTCCGTATATCACATGCATATACTTATGTCACATTCCTCAGCTTTATGTTATATACATCCATTTGTATGTGAAATCCTGACCGCCTATATTGTTTCATACGGAAAGTACGTATAAATGGAACACTTATACGGAAAGTAGAATAAAACATGCGTTTACAGTTATACGTCTGCTGTACGTTAAGTCCAAAAACTACAGAAATTACGCATGTAAGCTACCTTTTTAAGTATGCCAATTACATTTTTTCCTCAGTGTACAAGAATAGGTTTGGAATAGGTCATTTTGTTTATTTAACTGCGTTTTGTAGATACTACCTGCCTCACTTTTAACATTTTTAATATTCTTGAATTTCTTTAAAATATAAACGAAAATACAGATAAGTGCGGAGTGATCTTGGCGAAGACCATTAAGCAACTAAAAATATATAAATAAAAAAAAAAAACTTTATGAGTACCTTTAGCGTGGAAACTATGAAATTATAGGTATCTTTTACAGAGTTTCCTTAGGTGGGTTTTAGGGCGGATTTTGCCCCCATGAGAATATTTTACGGAGAACACAATCCTTTATTGAAAATGGTACACAAATTTGAGAACAATGAATTTCGGGGAAAGAAGAGGATATTTGAGGAGAACGATGCTAAATTTGGAGGCAGAATGATAACCTTGGGAGGTTGCGCACAAGCTTTGAGGCAGAATGGACACCCCTTGTTTGTTACGTAAACTTTCTACCTATTGTTCCTGAGCCGTTGTAAATGACCTTTAGGAATATCATGAATATACATGTATATATGTATATATGCATGTATGTGTATATGTAAATTAAATATTTCCATAGCGATTAGGTCAACCACGTGGATCTGGGGTGTTTGTTTATATTTTTTTTAAAAAAAAGAAAAAAAGAGAGCAGTCTCCTCATTAGTATCTGGGCTGTGGAGGAAGTTATTATCGATTTATGTTGCTATGTACACCAAGAAAACATCCATAAACCGCACAATTTCTTATAATTAACCAAATTATTCGAAGTAATTAGAAGGTTTGATCTTACACATAATTATACAATATACTAATATTTTCTTTTAGTATTAACAGAAAGTTTTAATTAAATTTAGCTTAAATCTGTAAAGATTCATTAGAATCCAAGTAAAGAAGCTACATGTTACCTTTCTTCTTCGGTTTCTTCCTACTGATTCATTAATACAAAATACTTAACTTTTTTTATGTGTGTAAGATGACAATATTAGCACTTCCAGTAATTTACACATACTCATTGTAAACAACGATATTTTCGCATTTTTCAGTGTACATTTATTCAATATAGTACAAATAGATAGAGAATACAAAATATTATCATTATTATATGCTAAAATGGTAAGTACACTTCAGACAAGATAATGGACTATACTTAGTGAATTGATTTTCGGGGTGGGAGACCTGAGTTCGATTCACGACGGGAATTTATGTGGTTTGGATGTCACGTTTGGATGTAGATTCTCATCCCATATAGTATTGATGCTGGTAGGGTAGAGGTCTGCACGGGCTCGGGCCGAGCCCGGGGGTCGGACTCGGGTGTGCAAAGCATACGATATATCACTTCGGGCTTGGGCCGTAAATTTTAAAATATACAACCATATTTCTCGGGCCTTTTGGGACCTAACTTTATAAAGTAGGCAATATTGGACCGATACTATACGACGATATTTATTAGACCTTTCTTTCTGAAGAACTTTTAAAGCACAACTGCAAAATTAAACCTCTAATTGCTGTAAATAAAAATCCAAATTTCCGTTGATTATTAAGTTTCTGTATTTCGGGCTCATTTGATTATAACACGAGCTCGGGCTGGGCCGGGCCGGACTAAAAATTCTGGCCCCGGACTAAAAATTCCGGCCTGTGCAGATATCTATGGCAGGAACACTAAACTCCAATCCAATCTACTTCTGACCAGATAATTTTAAATAATAATTGTGCTGAGCTATTATATTTATATCTTATGTGTATCATTAACAGCTGAAACATGTTACCTTATACATCGTATAAGGTAACATGGCCCGGAAGTTTTGGGCAACCAGTGTATATATGAATTTAATATTTATTAAAATTTTATTTTTAATATATAATTAATCAATGACTTGATTTGAAGTAGACTGCAAAATTTGCGTTAAGTTCCTTGAACTAATGATTTTAGTATATTTAGAGGGAAATATATGGTAATATATTTACATTGAACAATTATTTGTATATTCAGCTAAAATATAATATTATTTTAGGAAATAAGGTAATTTCTGGTCGTTTTTAATCCTTTCCAATCAATTTTCATTCATATTTTTGGCTTAGGGGATCTTCAAAAGAATTCAAAATTTTTATTTCAAAAATCTTCTTTAAAATTTTATATTTGTAAAGTCAGCCATAGTAGCTTCTTGAAGCATCCCTTTGTTTAATCTAAATTATCTGTGATTGGATCTTCCGCAATCACAGTTGTGGTTGAGATTTTTCGGCTTCTTTGATCTTGATAGATACACCTATCATCGTATAGTTACGTCACAATGAACCTCCAATTAGGGATCTTCTTCCCATTGTCATTGTCTTTTCCAGAAACGGTGTTTAGTGATGGACGTACGATTATCTCCGTCCATAAAAAAAAACGTGAAAACAGAAGTATTTAAAGGTTACGACACAAAATAATTGATACCTTTGATGTCTTTGGGCAGTCTGTGTATACAGAGAGTGTTTTGCTGTGCTCAATGGACGATGAAGCTACAGTTGTGAGAGCAAAATTCATACGTCAGGGTGTGAGTGGCTGACGTAAGCCATTGTGTTGGTGCAGCTCAATCGCCCGGATTCGAAAGAGAACTTCAATATTTTTTGGAAGACACCGTGTAACCGCTCGGTAAGAGGCGGTGGTGTGGAATATTTCGTCAAGAGTACCAAACCCGGACTAATCAGGTAGGAGAGGAACTAGAATTCTATTTTCCATGGAGGGAACTGACCAATAAGTGTGTAAGCAGAAAATCCAAGTAGTTGTTTTCGGACGTACTAACCTGCAAAATTTCTATATTATCGGATTTCGTCATGGCTTATTCTTTTAGTGTTGTGATGTTTTACATTATGTGCTAAACGCTGCGTAGTTTTCCCTAAGTTATACAATATACAACTTAGTAATGTGACATAAATCAGTCGTTCAATGGGGGGAAAATTGTTCTTTGGAGTTTCAGTTTGGACGTTTGTTACCAACAGTCCATGAAATGTGTATACTTTCGAGTACATACATTTCACCCCAAAATTATATTTTGAATATGTAATCTCGTATATTTTTTTTTTATTATTTTTCCGTACTGCTATATTACAAAATTAAATCCATTCTCTGGTTTGCGCTTACCTTCACTGTAGTTTGAATACGATGAGACAAAATGTATACAAAGTTTCGGCTCACATTGATAACAAGGGTGCTTGGATAACTATTGGTAATGGGAGATACTCGTCAGTGACAACACGTTCGTTATGTATTTTAAATTCCTTGCACCAGAGACCGGAAATTCGAATATTAAGCACATAATTTAAGACTTTTTTTTTCAAATTCAAAATTAAAGCTGAATGGTCGACGTCCCATACGTCCTCGGTAGAATGGCAGGGTGTGTGCTATATTATTAATCTGTTGAATAAAGTGATTTTTATATGTTTTAGGTTAAGTTAGTTAGATAGTTAGGCTAGGGACTAGGTTAAGTGTACTTTCTTTTCATGTAGATTTATTTAGTGTATGTATCGTCTCATAGAAAATGTTTTGTTGTGGAATTAAAGTGGATGAGGTCTGAGCTCATACAAGGGAGGTCACCTTGTTGGTATAAATCCTCCGCGCTGACCCTACTTTCACAACGGTATCTAAAAGAGAAAATACTAAGAAAAGAAAGTAAAGTATGTAGCACACAGCCGTAATAAGTGGTACCTGAGTAGTACAAGGCTCATGTGGTTATAATAGTAAATGTCTTTATTTTCAAATTGTTTTTGACTAAACTAAACGTATGTAGAATTGTTCATGATATGTGAAGAGAATATGTAATGCAATGATGGACTTACCCATTCAGCTATGTCAAGAATTTTCCTCAATTTCCAACCTTTGCGATTTTTTTTAAATGTATTCTCCTGTTATTTCTTATCATACAGAAAGTTAGTGTAATAAAGTGTGCGAGTCGAAACAAAATCTTTCATTGTCCAGTGCAAAGCTAATTATTTCAAAACTATGTAGTAAAGTAACTTCAATAGTATTGTTGGTACTCAGAAAGTAAAGTGTTTAAAGCAGTACGTAACGAAAGTAATTATAGCATCTTGAGACGTATAGAATCGATTTCACTTAGTGTGACCGGGGTTGGAATCACAGACCTGCCAGGAAATTTCACTTCGTTAATAAGATCAACTAAATTCACTTTGGCATTCAGTTTTTTTTCGAAATTCCATCCCGTTGCGCGATTTAGATTTGATTCGAGAATTTTTTTTTATCTGGGTTAGTAAACACAAACATTTAAATTTTCGAAGCATTCACCGTCAGTTTCACTCTTGGGTCAGTGTCTTGTTCTGTCGGGTTGTGGTTTGTAACCTTATCTCTTGATGGGATGCAGGCTATGACCTGCGGATCGGGATGCTGGACTGCGAGTGAGAATGAGGGAGGCTTAGAAATCTTCACATTTTGGGACGATTTGAGTTCTACTTTCCGGAGATGATTGGTGTAGTGGATGGGTCAGTGAGTGTTGATAGCTTACCCGTCTGGGCCCGGTGGGTTCGCGTTCAGCAATCAGTGACACATTCACGCAGCCATAGTCTCGAGGAAAGGGAACATCATACAGAAACACAATATCAGTATCATCATCATTATTTTATTTTATTTGTTTACATTTTATTTTATTTATTTATTTTATATGACTTTTTTTGTAAAATTGGCGTTCCACTGCCAGGATCTGTTATTCCAACCTTTTGCGAGTGCTAAGTGAATCATATTGAAAGAGCAGTGTAATGTAATGGGGACTGTTGTGACAAACGACTCCTTGAACGATGTGTAGTCACTCTTAAGTTTGTATATGTGTAACTTGGGGAAAAGAATTTATATGAAATGGAGATGTCTGCTGGTAGCAGGTCGAGTACTGAATCCCGTAGTCCGGATGAATATGTATGTTGTAGTGAAGAAATACAGGGCTTTAGTGTTTATTGTGACGGTTGCTCTGGATGGGTGCATGCACAGTGCTATGGTATAACCGACGAGCAGGTAGAAGAATTGAATAAGTGTAGTGAGCCCTGGTTTTGTAAAACGTGTGTGGCCAAACAGCTGACTGTGCAATCGCTTTCCAAGTCACAGGAAAGTGGAAGTGAACGGAACACCGCGACGCACGACACGGGAGAGAAACTCTTACACAACGGTGGAGAGAGTGTCGGAACTGCAGGTTCACCTGCATCCGTGACAGACCTTGCAAAAGTGTTAGAACGTTTTAGTCAAACTTTAACTTTAACTTTGGACCAAAAATTTGAAAAGGTTGACAGTATTATGAACCAAAGGTTTGAGAAAGTAGATAATAATTTGTACGCGATGAATCAAAAATTTGATATGTTAAAGTCAGAAATGATGCAAATTGTAAACGAAAAAGTCGGTAATGTAAACAAGGACGTATCGGACCTCCGTAACGAAGTTCGCGATTTGTACACTTCGGATTGGGAATTTCAGGATACGATAACAACGCGGGTAGACACCGTTGAGGAGAATCCCCGGTTGTCAGTAGAAAAGCAAAATCGCAGATGTGATCAGCTCGCTAAAGAACTATCGCATCTCGAGTCGAGCACCCAGAAATCTTATGACGTACTCGAGGCTAAGATCCAAACTTTGGTGAAGGATCAGGAGCAAAGTAAACCAGGTCGTGTCGGTCGCAAGCGGTCACGTGACTTTGTTGGTTGTGAGGGGGTTGACTCTGACGGAACAGACTCTGACACCCGAGTGGATGTACCAGTCTCTTCGGTTGGGGAGACTCGTACTGTCCCAACGGTGACAGTCTCTGTCTGTCAGCCGACCAACGTTCACACTAAGAATGTCTGGCCGTTTGACTTAAATTCACATTCGTTGGTCACGAACAATTCCAGTCCCACCTGTGGGGATATCATGAGTGGTCAGGTTGCCTCTAGGACTTTAAACCCATTATTGACGTGGTCTCAGGCTTCGGTCTCGACTTCCAATGTATGTAGCTTAAGTCATGTAGTGTCCAGTAGTGCCGCAGACAGGACTCCTTCGTTTGTTGGAATTCCGGAGGGAGTATGTAGTCACACAGTGGTATCGATGCCAGGCAACTTACCTTTTGGCCCAAATTATACCTCTTATTCGAATTTCGGACAAAATTATAATAATGCAAAGAGCCCTGTGATTGGCTGCAACTCTCCCCTGAATCCCGGCAGATATGAGGGATGTTCTGGAAATAGAGCGTTAAATTTAAGACTGTCGGAACTAAATCACTTACCAAACTTCACTGGAGAATATGGTTTGGCCAGGTCTTTTCTTGAAAGTTTAGAACAGGCGTTTAAGATAATCTCTGCGTCGGAATACGAACGCATGGTTTTGGTACCGTGTTGTTTGTCGGCTGGGGCCAAGACTTGGTACCAAACGGTCTGCAAAGACATCAGCAGTTATGCGGACTTTGTGCGTCTATTTAAGGAGCACTATTTCTCGGCCAGGATGGAACGCCTGCAGAAGAAATTCATCCAAGGAATGAAATTTGACCGGTCCAAGTATAACCGGCTAACTGACTTTGCCTGGAAGGTCATAGCTGAATATTATGCTGTGGCACAACATCCAGACGAGACGGAACTCATTGAAATAGTCCTAGATTGTCTGCCAGCTGGAAATGCAAAATTGTTGCGAGCCGTGGAGCCCAAGAATATTCAGCATCTGATTGTTAAGATAGCCGAAATAGAAGGTCATCCGGAACCTGTGGAACCTGTGACAGATAAGAAATTCAAGCGTCTGCACATTCGGCAGGCCAAGATAGGAAAAAAGACAGAAAAGAACGGAAAGGCGCAACAGACTAAAGACACTTCGTCGCAGACGGAGGAGGACGAAGTAAAGAAGAATGGTGATACCAAGGAAAATGGAAATGGCAATCAATTCTTGGGGAACCGAGGTCGAAGAAGAAATTTTCAGGCCAGAAGACCCTGGTTCAACAACCGAAGGCAAAACTGGGGGAACGGAAACCAGAATGTTCCATATGTTTCCAATCCTAACTACCAATCGGGAGCGATGAACTTTGGATGTCATCGAGGTGCATCCCAACAGTGCGCGCCGAATTCGAACCATATACCGGGAGCGCAAGCCTATCCGGGATACATGCCGAATTTGCCTCCTGGAGGAGGAGTGGCGACTCCCACATCCACTCCTTCCCCAGCGGTGAACATGGCTATGTCCACTGGTTGGCCTCCGCCGTATACGTCGTTCATGCCGCCGATGGCGCAGTCATCTGAAGCGAATGGGAATAGTTCGGGAAATGCATGTCGCAGCCCTCATTAGGGGAGACTGTGGACTGCGATATGAGTTCCGCGACTCCCCAAAAAGAAGAAAGTTCGATAACGGAACATCAAAATTTTTGTTTGGCATCAACCTGTCCAGAAGTTAATCTCGAACCTCAAAATTCAAAATTAGATGTTTTGGTAACTTCCGGAATTCGGGGAAACAAATCGAGCACGCCTCTGTTCTCGGTTCGTTTCGTGATAGACGAGAGGGAGTGTGACTCCAGTGCGGAAAAAGGTGTTCTTTTATCCTATCCCTCACCCACTCTAACTTGTTCGGTAGGAGAGTTATCTTTGGTTTGTATCCTAGATTCTGGAGCGGATACGAATTTGCTCT
Organism: Thermobia domestica; assembly: GCF_964235325.1. Taxonomy (NCBI): domain Eukaryota; kingdom Metazoa; phylum Arthropoda; class Insecta; order Zygentoma; family Lepismatidae; genus Thermobia; species Thermobia domestica. The sequence goes on along the minus strand of NC_137456.1, from coordinate 121,448,514 downwards.
CGGGAGATGCTTGGAGGCGAATAAAAGAGATCTATCCTTCTGCCAAACTTCGACCGAAAACTAATATCTCTTTAAAAGGTTTTGTAGGAGACGAATAATTCCAAGTTAAAGGTTTCCAGATCTTAAACTTCACTATCCAAGGTTGTGTGTTTGAAGTCCCAGTCTATGTTGTCCAGAAATTAAAAGCACACTGTATTTTAGGATTTCCGTTTTCGTTCGGTATAACCTTTCTTTAAATTGTAAGTCTAAAGAAATTTTGCTTCAGTCAGACTCGGGACAGACCATCTCTATTGACATGGAACAGCAGCATTGTTGCCAGGTTACTGTCGCCGAATTAACTTCAGATAAAGAGGACGACTCTTTGTTTCAGCCATCGGTCACGAAGGAGGAACTTCGGAACTTTGTTTCTCAGAGAACCGATCTCGATTCGGATTCTCAGGAGAGGTTACTTTCTTTATTAGTTCGATTCAGGTGTCTCTTCACAGAGAATCCCCGTATCATAAAGGTCGAGCCGTATAGAATACAGCTTTCCGACGACGTCCCGGTGGTAGGAAAGTTGTATCCTGTACCCATTCATCTTCAAAAAGAGTTTGAGGAAGTCTTAGATAAGTGGGTAAAACTTGGGATTATCGTTGAAGGTCCTTCACCTTACAGATGCCCTGTACATATTGTGCGTAAGGCGTCTGGAGAGCTAAGACCCGTGATTGATCTGCGTGGTATCAACGAGCGTGTGATTACACCAAAGATTCAGGTCGAGCCGATCTCCGATCTAATCGCGCGAGTCAGTGGTGCAACCATTTTCACCTCGTTGGACTGTACGCAATCATATCATAGTGTCCCGATCCATCCAGACTCTTACAAATATGTTAGTTTTGTTTATAAAGGACGTCAGTATCAAATGACTCGTTTAACAATGGGTTTGAAATCATCACCAGCGGTTTTCCAGTCTGTCATGCACACCTTCTTTGGATTAGAAACCTTCAAAAATTTTCTTATAGTTTACCTGGACGACGTTCTTTGTTTTTCATCTTCCATAGACGAACATTTTCAGCATTTAGAAAAGGTTTTCAACACTCTTCGTTCGGCTAATCTTTCTCTCAATTTTCGGAAATGCAACTTCTTCAAATTCGAAATTCCTTTTCTTGGTCATCTTGTTTCAGGATCTTCTGTAAAAATAAATCCTAAAAGTAATGAGGCCATCCGTCACTTTCCCCTTCCGCGAACTAAGAAGGCTCTACGGAGATTTCTTGGTCTCGTGGGATGGCGAAAGCGACATTTTCCAAACTTCGCAGGTTTAACTGCTCCGTTTTACGATCTTCTTAAGAAGGACCGGAAGATAGAATACTCTTCGGAGTTATTAGAAAAGTTCGATCATCTAAAAGAACTTCTAAGTAGTCCTCCTGCTCTTGCTCAACCTGATTTCAATTTGGATTTTCATCTGTTCAGTGATGCCTCTGCGGAGTCATTGGCTGGCTACGTAGCTCAATTTCCCCTGGGACAGGATGACCCGGAGGTTATTGAGTACGCGAGTCGGCGAATAAAACCGCATGAGGCCTCCTTGTCAGTTTTCCAGTTAGAGTTGGCAGCTGTTCTTTTCCTATGCGAGAAGTTCTCCTACTTCATTTTGGGTCGACGGACTACGGTCCACTGTGACAATGCTGCAGTCACATATGCTTTCAGTTTGAGAAATCTTGATGCTCGAACTACTCGTCTTTTGCTCAAGCTGCAACGTTTCGATTTACAATTTGTTCACATCAAAGGCTCTGACAATGAAATCGCTCACCTATTGAGCCGTTATCCTCCAGAAATTCCTGAGGCAGAAGAGGATCATTTTATAAATTTTTTGACCGCGGAGGACGCTGACCTCTTGGATGTCGCGGAACTGAGGCGAGAACAGCGGAAAGATCCGTATTGTAGAAAGCTACACGCCATTTGGAAGGATTCTCGAGACAATGACAGGATACGTGTGGAGAATCATTTAGTTTATATTAGAAATTCTCAAAATTCTGTTTGGCTGCTGGTCATTCCTGCCAGCTTGGTGGAAAATATTGTTTCGGCGATTCACAACAAAGGCCATTTTGGTGTGAAGCGATGTTTGTCGTTCGCTAAGGCCATGTTTCACTGGAAAAGTATGCGTGCGACTTTTACTAAGTATATTCAAGAATGCCTTCCTTGTGCACGAACTAAGTACTCGTACAGGGTGATCAGAAAGGAACCCTGCCATGTTGAGGCCTCTGCTTCCTTCGAGAAACAATGCCTCGACCTGGTCGGGCCCCTTCCTAGGAGTCAGGGTTATAAGTATATCTTGTCTATCCTGGACGTCTACAGTCGCTTCGTGTGTTTCTTCCCCCTTAGGACGGCTCACACGAGGGAGATTGTGGCTGTCCTCGAGAAAAGATATTACTATCAACTACCTTATCCTAAGTATTTGGTGAGTGACCAAGGTCCGCAATTCTTGTCGCGCGTCTGGCGAGAGTTTTGTCAAAAACACCGAATCAAACACATACTTACCACGCCATACCATCCTTCCTCCCATGGCATTATCGAACGCAGACATCGTGACCTCCACCGCATTCTCCGCCTCTATTGTAGCGAGAATCAATCCAAATGGAGTACATTTCTAAAAGCCGCCCAAGATTTGTGTAACCATTCCTGGTGTGATGCACTTGGATGCACACCGGCAGAGCGTTTCCTATGCTACTCGGCGTCCAAGAGCTTCAAGGAGAATTTTATCTGGCCAAAAGAGTCACTTCCTGTCAGTGAAGACAAGAAACTCGTCATATCTAGTCCAGCGACGGTGCCCAAGAAAGAACGAAAACAGCATAAACATCAGGACACCATTACTGAAGGCTCATTGGTAATGGTTAAAACTCATCACGTGTCATCCATACCAAAGAAAGTATTTGCCAAGTTTATGGACACCTATGTGGGACCATACATTGTTTCCGCTTTAACTAGAAATTCAGCGAGATTACAAAGTTTAAAAGGAGAGAATATTGGTACTCAGAGTTTCGATAATCTCAAATTATTTCGATGCTCTGAAGAAAAGAGGAGAGAGCTGTTGGGAGGTTGAACACAAACAAAACATTGTCGAGAAAAAAAAGAAAGAGAATCGTAGGTTAAATTTTGATTAAGGTAATTTTTGTTTGTCTTGAGTCTATTTTTGTGTCCAATTTTCTTTTCGTTCGTTTAGTGTAGTTATAAATTCTTTGTTAGGATTAAGGTCTCTGAAAAATTTTCAAAACATTTCCTATATTGATTGCATTGCATTAGAGTATTTTATGACTAAAATGTTAGATTAGAGAAAAAAAAGGAGCTTAACTTAGAACTTCTAAGTTAGATTTTTTTTCCGAAGCTCCCGGAGGATGTTACCTTATACATCGTATAAGGTAACATGGCCCGGAAGTTTTGGGCAACCAGTGTATATATGAATTTAATATTTATTAAAATTTTATTTTTAATATATAATTAATCAATGACTTGATTTGAAGTAGACTGCAAAATTTGCGTTAAGTTCCTTGAACTAATGATTTTAGTATATTTAGAGGGAAATATATGGTAATATATTTACATTGAACAATTATTTGTATATTCAGCTAAAATATAATATTATTTTAGGAAATAAGGTAATTTCTGGTCGTTTTTAATCCTTTCCAATCAATTTTCATTCATATTTTTGGCTTAGGGGATCTTCAAAAGAATTCAAAATTTTTATTTCAAAAATCTTCTTTAAAATTTTATATTTGTAAAGTCAGCCATAGTAGCTTCTTGAAGCATCCCTTTGTTTAATCTAAATTATCTGTGATTGGATCTTCCGCAATCACAGTTGTGGTTGAGATTTTTCGGCTTCTTTGATCTTGATAGATACACCTATCATCGTATAGTTACGTCACAATGAACCTCCAATTAGGGATCTTCTTCCCATTGTCATTGTCTTTTCCAGAAACGGTGTTTAGTGATGGACGTACGATTATCTCCGTCCATAAAAAAAACGTGAAAACAGAAGTATTTAAAGGTTACGACACAAAATAATTGATACCTTTGATGTCTTTGGGCAGTCTGTGTATACAGAGAGTGTTTTGCTGTGCTCAATGGACGATGAAGCTACAGTTGTGAGAGCAAAATTCATACGTCAGGGTGTGAGTGGCTGACGTAAGCCATTGTGTTGGTGCAGCTCAATCGCCCGGATTCGAAGGAGAACTTCAATATTTTTTGGAAGACACCGTGTAACCGCTCGGTAAGAGGCGGTGGTGTGGAATATTTCGTCAAGAGTACCAAACCCGGACTAATCAGGTAGGAGAGGAACTAGAATTCTATTTTCCATGGAGGGAACTGACCAATAAGTGTGTAAGCAGAAAATCCAAGTAGTTGTTTTCGGACGTACTAACCTGCAAAATTTCTATATTATCGGATTTCGTCATGGCTTATTCTTTTAGTGTTGTGATGTTTTACATTATGTGCTAAACGCTGCGTAGTTTTCCCTAAGTTATACAATATACAACTTAGTAATGTGACATAAATCAGTCGTTCAATGGGGGGAAAATTGTTCTTTGGAGTTTCAGTTTGGACGTTTGTTACCAACAGTCCATGAAATGTGTATACTTTCGAGTACATACATTTCACCCCAAAATTATATTTTGAATATGTAATCTCGTATATTTTTTTTTTATTATTTTTCCGTACTGCTATATTACAAAATTAAATCCATTCTCTGGTTTGCGCTTATCTTCACTGTAGTTTGAATACGATGAGACAAAATGTATACAAAGTTTCGGCTCACATTGATAACAAGGGTGCTTGGATAACTATTGGTAATGGGAGATACTCGTCAGTGACAACACGTTCGTTATGTATTTTAAATTCCTTGCACCAGAGACCGGAAATTCGAATATTAAGCACATAATTTAAGACTTTTTTTTTCAAATTCAAAATTAAAGCTGAATGGTCGACGTCCCATACGTCCTCGGTAGAATGGCAGGGTGTGTGCTATATTATTAATCTGTTGAATAAAGTGATTTTTATATGTTTTAGGTTAAGTTAGTTAGATAGTTAGGCTAGGGACTAGGTTAAGTGTACTTTCTTTTCATGTAGATTTATTTAGTGTATGTATCGTCTCATAGAAAATGTTTTGTTGTGGAATTAAAGTGGATGAGGTCTGAGCTCATACAAGGGAGGTCACCTTGTTGGTATAAATCCTCCGCGCTGACCCTACTTTCACAACGGTATCTAAAAGAGAAAATACTAAGAAAAGAAAGTAAAGTATGTAGCACACAGCCGTAATAAGTGGTACCTGAGTAGTACAAGGCTCATGTGGTTATAGTAGTAAATGTCTTTATTTTCAAATTGTTTTTGACTAAACTAAACGTATGTAGAATTGTTCATGATATGTGAAGAGAATATGTAATGCAATGATGGACTTACCCATTCAGCTATGTCAAGAATTTTCCTCAATTTCCAACCTTTGCGATTTTTTTTTAAATGTATTCTCCTGTTATTTCTTATCATACAGAAAGTTAGTGTAATAAAGTGTGCGAGTCGAAACAAAATCTTTCATTGTCCAGTGCAAAGCTAATTATTTCAAAACTATGTAGTAAAGTAACTTCAATAGTATTGTTGGTACTCAGAAAGTAAAGTGTTTAAAGCAGTACGTAACGAAAGTAATTATAGCATCTTGAGACGTATAGAATCGATTTCACTTAGTGTGACCGGGGTTGGAATCACAGACCTGCCAGGAAATTTCACTTCGTTAATAAGATCAACTAAATTCACTTTGGCATTCAGTTTTTTTTCGAAATTCCATCCCGTTGCGCGATTTAGATTTGATTCGAGATTTTTTTTTTTATCTGGGTTAGTAAACACAAACATTTAAATTTTCGAAGCATTCACCGTCAGTTTCACTCTTGGGTCAGTGTCTTGTTCTGTCGGGTTGTGGTTTGTAACCTTATCTCTTGATGGGATGCAGGCTATGACCTGCGGATCGGGATGCTGGACTGCGAGTGAGAATGAGGGAGGCTTAGAAATCTTCACATTTTGGGACGATTTGAGTTCTACTTTCCGGAGATGATTGGTGTAGTGGATGGGTCAGTGAGTGTTGATAGCTTACCCGTCTGGGCCCGGTGGTTTCGCATTCAGCAATCAGTGACACATTCACGCAGCCATAGTCTCGAGGAAAGGGAACATCATACAGAAACACAATATCAGTATCATCATCATTATTTTATTTTATTTGTTTACATTTTATTTTATTTATTTATTTTATATGACTATTTTTTTTTGTAAAAAACACCTTGCTTCAAACAATACAATTCAAAACAGCCTACAGTCTCTCGAAACTTGCGCAGAAAACAATTGTATTTATAGACTTTATAATTATTACTTCTTAAAGTAAGCCTGTACAGAGGAATTCAGCGTTGCTTATAAAACATCATTTTTCAAAGTACTAACAAGGGACATCACCCAATTGTCCAGTTCCGATTTCAATGAAATTTTTCTAGCTGATAGAGGACATATATGTATTATTTGTGATGACAGAAATTTTTACCATGGTGCATGTTTTCTATTTTTTATAATTTTTAAGAGTCGTTATGTGGTTATTAGAGATTACAGCAGAAGTCCCTTACTAACATTTGTAAACGTAGCGTTAATGAAAGAACAAACATGTAGATACATATAAGGCCTAGGGGGAAGTTGTATGGTAGGTATGACCTTGACGGCAGCCATCTTGAAATCCGCCATTTTGAATTAAAGTCAAGTTTTTAAAGTGGGAATAGGGTAATATGAGACATAATATCGGGCTAGAATTTAATCAGGAAGACAATGGTGAAGCTAGTTTTGAGATACACCTATTTGGGAAAAGTTGCAGGCATATTAATTGTTTATACTTACTACGTGCGAAAGTCCCTTACCTCCGCTTCTAACCCGCGTATTAATGATAATAAGTGGATAAAAGCTTCGGTAATACATATTATGTCTAGACGGAAGTGATACGGTAAGGGTATCCTTCACGGCAGCCATCTTGAAGTCCGCCATTTTGAATTAAAGTGAAGTTTGAAAAATGAAAACCATAAAATGTAACACCTCATTTTAATAGCAAATTTTCCCAAAAAGCCAATGGTATGCTAATTTTTGTTCTATAATTAACCAGTGTGAATTTAGGACTGCTTCTAATGTGCACCAAACGTCCATTATTCGATCTTTCAAAATGGCAACACTCCTAATTTTCACCGCATGTTTTAAGATTCCAACTGGCACTTTGCAGTTGTTGTCATGGCTCGTGTTTTCTAAATTTATTACATTTTTTAAGAGTTGAATTTTGAAGACTTGCCATGCAATTATTTATTTCCTATACCTGCCATTCAAAAACTCGTTTACTGACATAAATCATCGCACAACGAAACAACTCCAACTTTGCATTCAGGTAATACCAAAGACGTAGTTTGTGTAGTAGATGGGACGAAAAACCAAATGAAAACTCACTTCAAAAAGGAAAATGAAATATGATTGTTGTGTAAATCAAGGGTCTTTTGTTTTGTTTTATATTTATTTCTTTATTGTATATTTATTTATTTATATATTTATTTTCTATAGTAATTTTTTAGCTAGTCAGACAAAAACGTCATTCATTTTCTAGTGATTGTTGTCGATGATTCATGATTGTAAAATTTATAATCGGTATTGATCGGGCACTCAATTAAGTTACACCTCTTTATAAACAAGTTACCTGTTTTCAGATTATGTTCATGGTACAAACAATGTTGTGAGAACAGTCATATAATGCCTCTTTGATATTTTCTAGCATTGCTGCTATTTCTTAAATGTTGTATTTATTAAAAATATTTTATTGTTTGTCGTTTGGGCAACAAGTAGGCTACATTTCCTGATAATTTTGTGTTCGTATAACACCAATTTGTTATTATTTCATTTGTATTTCTTTAACTCACATACGTCCATAGGTTCTTCATGTATTCTCGTTTAAAATAAATAATTACATTGCAAGTCTTCAAAATTCAGAAAGATTGCTGGATGCTTATCCCAACACTATTCACGAACTGACAAATCGCAACTCTTAAAAAATGTAATAAATTTAGAAAACACGAGCCATGACAACAACTGCAAAGTGCCAGTTGGAATCTTAAAACATGCGGTGAAAATTAGGAGTGTTGCCATTTTGAAAGATCGAATAATGGACGTACAGTCCTAAATTCACACTGGTTAATTATAGAACAAAAATTAGCATACCATTGGCTTTTTGGGAAAATTTGCTATTAAAATGAGGTGTCACATTTTATGGTTTTCATTTTTCAAACTTCACTTTAATTCAAAATGGCGGACTTCAAGATGGCTGCCGTGAAGGATACCCTTTCCGTATCACTTCTGTCTAGGCATAATATGTATTACCGAAGCTTTTATCCACTTATTATCATTAATACGCGGGTTAGAAGCGGAGGTAAGGGACTTTCGCACGTAGTAAGTGAACAATTAAATACCTATAACTTTTCCCCAAATGGGTGTATCTCAAAACTAGCTTCACCATTGTCTTCCTGATTAAATTCTAGCCCGATATTATGTCTCATATTACCCTATTCCCACTTTAAAAACTTGACTTTAATTCAAAATGGCGGATTTCAAGATGGCTGCCGTCAAGGTCATACCTACCATACAACTTCCCCCTAGGCCTTATATATATCTACATGTTTGTTCTTTCATTAACGCTACGTTTACAAATGTTAGTAAGGGACTTCTGCAGTAATCTCTAATAACCACATCACAACTCTTAAAAATCATAAAAAAATAGAAAACATGCACCATGGTAAAAATAGAAAAATTTCATTGAAATCGGAGCCGGAGCCTTGTAAGAGTTGATGTTATCGAAAAGGCAGCATGTTTGGAATAATCTTGTGTTGGTACAGTATTCTTAACTTTCATCAAGAACCTAGCCTTCAAAATAACCTATACGTATTATTGCATACTCAGGACCAGACTTAGAGGCTGTACAGATCAATTGGGAACAACTTTGAGAATTCTCGATTCACAGCCAACATTCATCTCGTTCTGCAGAATTTTATATATTTTAGATATTAGACTTTATGTATATGTGTAGTAGAACGGAAAAAAAAATCAAACTGAGCATTTAAAAAGGACCTGCGAATTACCTTCATCAAGCACATGTAATTTACTATATATATATATATATATATATATATATATATATAATAAATTCTGATTGACTTATCAACTCCTGCTTGCCAAACTCCTTCGACAGTTACACACTACAAAAGTTTCCTGACGTGAGATTTCACTATTGAAGGATTTTTGGAAAATTCACCGTGGAAGGTACTCGACCCAGAAGGTAAGAAAAAGAGGTAAAAAGATAAACTGAAGGCGAAGATTGAAAACTGCAATTGTTATGTTAAGATGTTCATATTTTGGAACCACTTACGTTTAGATACTTGAAATGTGGTGTTGAGCTCCCTCGTGGCTAAACGGTTAGCGTACGCAGTTTTGGCGTGGAAGACCCGGGTCATTACCCGGCGGAAGATCATGTGGTTCAGATTCCATGTTAAGCTGTAGGTCTATACGCCTTATATAGTCTCGCTGCTGAAAGGGATGCTAAACTTTAAATCAAATCAAATCAAATTGAAATGTGGTATTTAGAATTTTCATTAAAAATAACTAAACACATGTTTCAGTGCTTTTTTTCTTAACTTGACCAGAAGAGAAGAAAAAAAGGTGGGCATTTTCACAAAGATGTGTTCGTGAGAGATGTTCGTGAGAGACTACAACTTGACACGATTTCCATATGAAAAGCGACGAACAAACGAAAAATGCGTTAACACGCAGTTACATGTGGGGTTGGGGGCATATGAAATAAACATATACAGGGTGTTTCAAAAACACCGACAACGTTTGGGAGGTGATTCCTGACACCAAGATGAGATGAACAGTATAGACCAACCTGAGTGCACAAATGCTTCCTTTCGGAGTTATAGGCTGCCGAAAACATGAAAAAGAAAAAGAACTTCAAAGGTCCATAGCTCCAAAACTATTTGATCTATCGTAGTCAGATCGAAACTTCACTTAGGAACTAGTATGTGCCCTATACAAAAATCACGGTTTCTGAATCCTAAGGTACTCACGCAACGTTTGTAGAGGATGTTTGGCTACGGGCATATAATTTGAAGTACTCATCAACTACCTCTATAAAAATTGTTATGGAACTTCCGCAGGATTCTGAAACACGCATTTTTGGATAGAGCAGATACTAGTTCTTAAGTGAAGTCTTGACCTCACTACGATAGGTCCTATAGTTTTGAAGCTATGGACCTTTAAACTTCATATTTTCATATTTTCGCCGTCCTATAACTCCGAAAGGAAGCATTTCTGCACCCAGGTTGGTCTATACTTTTCATCTTATCTTGGTGTCAGCAATCACCTCCCAAACGTTGTCGGTGTTGTTTTAAAACATCCTGTATAAAATTGGGTTCATGTAATCCTACAAGAATATATATATGTTTGTCGGTTGGTAAGATTAGTAAGGTTGATGTGAAGTAAGGTATAAGGGACGAAATCGATTTCACTTTAATTTAAGACTATGAATATTATATTTGGTTGATGCGAATCAAATGTGTGTGTGTCAGTTTCAAAGCCAAGAAAAGAGAGAAAGAAAAAAAATAGGAAAGTACAACACCTGGTTAAACAAACTAGTCTCTGTCTGCAACCACACACTATTGCTGTTGCTCAGCCAACGATTGGATTCCGTGGAAAAAGAAGTCTGGAATCTGCTATGCGACAGAGTCCTTAAGTGTATGTTGAACTGCCCGATCATCAGGAAAGGACTTCCTTCCAAAGAAGTTTTCGAGAGTGCAGGAACAGATATCGGGGAAATACTGTAAACGAGGAAGGGTTTCATATTACAACTCAGAGCCTATATCGTCCTTTGCGTGAAACATTGGCGAGCTTTGCCAAGCAACATGAAGATGCCATGTCTGTTGAACATCTGGATGTTTCAGCTATGCTTTTCATAGGTTCAGCACTATAACAATATACATTGATGGTTTCACCTCGTCTGAGAAAGACATGATGGATCACTCCAACTATTGACCACCATTCCAGCAACAACACCTTTTGCAGGTTTTGGAAACTGTCAGGAACGTTGATAAGATCTAGCTATTGTCCTGACCTCTTAGATAGTCATAGTAAACCCATTTTTCATCAGAAGTGAGAAGTCGATCCACGAAACCTTACGCACACGAAACTAAATGCACACCCTAGGACGGTGATTGCATTTAGCTGCTGCTGATTCATGTGGCACCAATGAGGCCAACTTTTTCAGCTAACCTTTTGAATTAAGAAATCGAACGAGAGCGATATGTTGACATCTAACTTCTCTGAAATAGCAGACACATTTTCAGAGGACTTGCTTTCATTGTGTTCCAAAGAAGCTCATCCGCACACGAGGTTGGCAGAAGCCCACGGGGCTAATTTTGCAATGCTGTCTCACCGGAAAGAAATATGACAAACCAACGAAGAGTGTTGAATCTTTCTCCATTCCTGCACTGGTGTCTCGTGAAAATTTTTTGGGTAGTTCAAATATAAATTCAGATATAAATTCAAATATTCATATATAAATTTAAAGAAGAAATTGTGGGAAGAATTGTGTTTCGCTATTGTAAGAAACTGAAATGAGCTTTCCAGCCAAGAAAAATATAATACAGGTATTTAGACACAGGAGTCTATTACATTTTGAAGAGAAAATGAAATGAAATCTTGGAGTTTTATGTTCCACGGTTATGCGGGGTAGGTTAAAGGAGACGGTCAGGATGAGAATAAAATGGCAGGATGAAGAAAGTGCGAGAAAATGGAAAAACATATACACACGGTGTTTGTCCACCACAAACCCCACTTGGCGCGAGCTGCGATCGAACCAGGGACCCTATGCAACATAGGTGAGCGCTTTACCACCGAATTCTATTAGATTTTGAATCTGCTATTGCAGTACAGCTAAATGGACCAAAGTCATTAGGCAGTCTGATTATTATTAACGATTATTTTACAGGCAAATCAATCTAATACACACAGAGTACATGCTTACCTTAATCTCACTAGCATCCTTTCTTCAGATGGTACAGCTAGTCTCAAGTTTGCTTTTTTTGTTATTGCTGCCGCTACTAGAGACAACAGTTGATCAAAGGTAATCACATTCATTCTACAGTAGCTAAAGACCTTCGAGGGATAATTACGTAAATCACTATATAGCGTTTACAATTTTCCCTTCAACAATCTCCCACTGTATATAGGATCTCCTCGGTATTTCTATTTCCTTCTTTTCTTTCTCTTTAAATTCAGTATTCTTGCAATAGCACATTCTTCGAAGTCCATCGTACTGTGTCTGATCTCGCCAAATTGTGATAGCAAATGCCCAGCAACTTTCCTGTTGCCGTCGCCAGTGAGGGAGGGTGTGACAACAAAAATATTTTGTCGTCGTGAAGTCGCTGACTGCAGGCGACAGCGACACGATACTTGCGCAACTGTTTTGTGGTCAGTGAGCGGTAGGCCTTAGCATAACTCACTTGAGTCTACAAGTTAAATCTCACACAATGTGTATTGAAGAGGGGGAGGGGTTACAACATAGGATGGACTTTGGTTCTTATCCGATGAACAAAAGCTTTATATATATATGTATATATATATATATATATATATATATATATATATATATATATATATATATATATATATATATTATATACCGTATATATATTATATATATATTATATATATAATTCAGCACTACCAAAGGTTTTCATCTTCCGCCGCCATTGTTTCTAGGCATAAAGTACAATCTCCGAAGCAAGTTCCGCCCCTCCAAAGAAAAAAACCTTTCTGCGTTTTTTTAAAAGGAAGTGTTACAGCTGAACGTACGCTACTGGAAATAACAATACTTGTGTTTTTCTATTTTATATGTGTTAAAGGTGAATGTTGAAATAAAAAAATCAGTTCCAAAATTTAGTAAAGTTTCCCACAATACAAAATGTAAGATTTTACCATTGTAGCAATGTTAGCAACTACAGTATGTTTTTATAAGCTACTTGCTTTTCTTACATTTAGTTTATTTAGACAGGAAACCCGTAGCCTAAGAAACATCAGTGATTATACGCATTTAAAAATAAGTCTTGAAAATAAATTAAAATTTAATTTTGTCCTGTGTTAACTTAAGCATCTCTGGGGAAGGGTTCTAAACTTCCCATTGCCCTCGGTACAACCTCAGAAAGACGTGATTTTGTTTGTTCCATTAGTTTATTTTCATTACAAGAAATTGAGATAAAAAGAAAGTAGATAGCTGATTGAGTTATATACTACTATTTTCTTCTATTTTAAATTGCAGTTTATTCTTTGAATCTGCTTAAAACACCACATTTCTGGAAATAAGTCAACAACAGCTGTCAACGCTGCTCGTTGTCAGGAGACCATAGTTCCTTCCCTCAGCTGCCCGCCTTTCCCATCTGTACTACACACAAAACAGTCTATCAGGCTCGCTGCTTTGGCGAAAGTGGTGTGACGATGGAATGCATATACGCAAGGGATAAGTAGAAACGAAACGACAATATAATAATATTCTAAATATCATCAAATACCTTAAGGAGCAACAAACAGCACACGATATTTGGTGATTCACGTGGTCTTACGAACTGCACAAGGCGGCGCCACTGCATTCCTGTTCACAGCTTACTGAACAGAAAGAATGTCTCAGTTTGAATTCGTAGAGAAAAATCACTCACAATTATGTGTTTTCAATGGTGAATTTTTATGCGACCCTGTTTAGCAATGCACCTTCTTTCTGACTGTCTAAGTAGACTAGCCAGTTTCCTATATATGTACATAGTTTGTGACGTTAGACGCGTGGACTTAGTCCGTGCCTGTGTTATAAGGCTGAGCTGGGTTTACCACTAAACGTTCAAGCGGATATTTCATTCGCACCAACGTAGTTGCAACCGCAGCATGTGAAAATTAAATTTATATTTACCTACAATTTTAGTACTAAAGTTCGTAACCTTAATAATTCTTAATAGATTAAGGAACAGATAAGAAATAACTTAAAAGCTATTTCAGTCCAGTGTCCTAAAAGATAACATTTTGCTGTGGTGTTATATACTGTAGATGCGTATATTGCCATGTGTTTTCGTGGCATGTAATTCGATCCAATCGGATAAAGTCCGGCCCTGAACATACCTAGAAGTTTGCCAAGTCAACAATGTGGATTTACATAGAAAACAAACATCATTGTTATTCTCGTAAGATTGTTCTTTATAAAGTTTATATATTACTGTCATATATCCTCTTGTTTCACAGACTTACCACCGAAAGTTTTAAACATATATTTTGCGGTACGTAAATTTTGAGAATTCACACGGAATAAATTAAGCCTTTTATTCTTCTATTGCATCCAGATATTAGGTTTACAGCTTCTGGTTACATCATTGAATTTGCATAATTTGGAAGTCTACCGTAGTTCCACGATGCCAAACGAATATCATTTGTTTAATACTCATTCACTTGCATGCGTTCTCCTTCTTCTTTCGTCCCACAGTTTCTTAACATTGGAATACAAAGTAACAAAATGAGAAAAAATAACACAATGAAAACGTATGTGTAATTTTCTTTTTCTTAAATAAGTATAATACTTACTTATTCATAACGGCAATGCGCGCAGATGTGAGATGGAGAACCTCCGGAACCCCCACGCACCGCTTTTCTTAAAGAGTTAAGAATGAAATGCTTTTTTTAATTAATCCCAGGTGGAGACGTAATTTATCAAAGGATATTTCGGGTAATGATGAGATTATGATGAAAGCACTCGCTGTTAAATCCTCATTGACTTCTTTGTAGGGCTTTCAAACATTAAAAGACAGAAATCATCATACATACAAAAAGTACCATCAACAGCAGACAAGATTAGCTTCTTGTGTTCTTAATTTAGATCTAATTTTGAGCTTGATGCTTTGCTGAAATCTTACAACTAATATTGTCTAAGCAAAGATAAAAATATTTCAAAAGAAAACAGCACGTTGTTGTCATGTCTTCAATGTAACAGCGGTAATAACATTGATATATTTTTGATCAAATAGACCAATCTTATGCAATGACTTCTTAGAAAGTATGTACAATTCAAAATATGCATAATGCTCATGAAAACCATTTCTGTCAGATAAAATCTGCAGTCAAAAATCCTATTGGTTATGAATGACTATACCGTTTCCGGTCAACAATGGAATCTTGCAGCTGCGCTGAAATGTTACTTAAGAACTAATAAATTATATAGCGTCTATTTTTGATATATAATAGAGCTCCCACTTAAGGTATTCGACAAATACACGCACTTTCAGTGTGAAAAACCAAAATCGATTCATGAGGGGAGTTAATGTGGTTTTGATCCCACTTTAAGTTGTAGTTGTATGATTTTAAGGGATTGTCAAAATTCAATCAAGCGAGCCAGTAAAATTTGTCGTGTAGAATGTAGGGGTGGGGAAAGGGGGGATAACTGCTACAAGATCCTAATATCACATTTTCTAGTTATAAAATGGTCAAAGCAAGAAAGCAATTTAACTGTTAAAAATGAATTTTGAACATAGTTAGCACGTAGATTGACTTGGATAGCTTTTATCATTCATTTTTTGGGGGTAGAAGGGGCTTAAATATTTCACAAATAACATTTTCATAAACTTATCCTCTCGTGCGAAGAAGGGAAATGTTAACTAGTTGGTTGATAATTTTTAAAATGACGTGAACAGTGAAAGAACGTGCTTTGGAAACCCAGACTAATGTAACTATGTCTAATTATTTTTACATATTTCTTTTTAAACCCTGGATTTAAAGTATTACCCAGTCAATATTTTAAAAGGAATTGTTGATTCTATTTCATAAGTTTTAGAATATATGTAATTACTTTTCCAAGCTTATATTAGGAATCTATAAGCACAACTTTTGGAAGCTAGAAATTTGAAATTTAATTATAAGTCACTATGCTTCAGCAAGAGGTCAATTTGTATACCCAGTGTTATGATCCTACTTTTGGCTTTTTAGATTAATTGCAACCCATCACGGATCACAAATCAATCACCTCACAATCTTATGAGCTCTAAGACTGAGTTGGATGGTTAGTGGTTTAGCGTAACGTGACCGAGACTATATGAGAGGTGGGCCTACAGAATAGCGTGGGATCCCGAATCACATAATCTCACACTGGGAATCGATCCCAGGTCTTCCGCACCGAACACTAAGACAGATTAGAGCTCATCCGTGGCTAAGCGGTTAGCGTACGCGCCTTTGGCGTGGGAGCCCCGGGTTCGATTTCCGGCGGGAGGTCATGTGGTTCGGATTCCACGTTAATCAGTAGGTCCACGTCTCATCTAGCCTCGCTGCTGAAAGGGACGCTAAACTAAAATCAACTCAACTAAGACAGAGTGTACTTTCATTTTTCCCATGTATCGTTGCAACAATTATTTGTAAGTTCATGATCAATTTATCATTGTCTTCTTCAGCCTAAAGGTCATACTCATAAAATGTTACATTAAAAGTTACATTTCTTTTGGATCTGACACGAACTCTTCCTCATATAATATAAAGTTCCGGGACACATACTGTCTTTCCACTCGATAATAACGCTAGCTTATTGATCATACTTTGATTAAATACTGGAGATGGTTTATTTATCCAACATACTTAAAGATCTAATAGAGTGACGCGGATAGCTCATATTTTTTCTTTTTCCTCTTTGTTTTCACAGACAGACCAATATTCGATTGACGTAAAATGTATCAGAAATTTGTTTTAGAAGCAAAGTGCCTTCACTTCACAAGTAAAACAGAGACAAGACTCATTTCAAACAACGCTTCAGGCAATATTGCTTTGCTTTCTTTGGCTATAGCGTTTAGTGATGACTCACTAAATACGTAGTTGCTTACTACTCAAGAAAATTTCATTGGGTCAACAGTTTCAACACCTAAAAACAAACAAAAAGATCCACACTCGTCATATTATTTGTTCAAAAATAGAAGAAGAATATAGTTACAATTATATTTATATTAGCGGGTACTAGTGTGCATCTTTACAAAAATAAAATTAATAATACCCAGAATGAACATGATTCAATAAAAAATTAACACATACTAATACCGTAGTACTTAGCACATGCTCCCTTATTTTGATAGATTCTTAAAACATCAAACATTAAATTTATTTTCAAAGATTGGAGGAAGGATATGCGAAGTTTAATTAAAATGAAATAAGTTTTACGAGAGTTATGGTGAAGCAGACAGACAGATAGACGGACAGAAACACAAATTCCGTTTGAGTCAGCTGGCAGACACTTGCTATTTCATTTCAGTTACTTGTAATTTAGTTTCGGATGTAGGTTTCTTTTTATATTTTATTAATGGAAAGAAATCTAGAACACAATTACTTTGATCTGCATAGGTAGTATCATACCTGCAGCCTTATATTATTAACTTAGAAAAGAATAAGAAAAAATCTAACAGAATGACACCATATATTAAACTCTAATACTACAAGTAAGGCTGTTAGTTTGACGAAAATAAGAAATAATTCTACAAGTAATTGCTGTTCCTTCGACAAAAAGAAAAAAAAAAAAAAGTGTACTCGACTAAGATTCGAACATGGATCAGTTGTTGTTTGTAGGTTAGAACGCTACCCACTACACCACTAGTCAGACAGTCACTTTTTTGCTATACACTTTAAACATTCAGCTTGAGATTTTTGTTTCTGTCGTCTTATTATATAACAGTTCCTCTGCTTTCCCTGCTTGTCACATTGTTTGTCTTATTTATTGTGTAAATTGCATTTGGAAACGTAATATATTTTGTTGTTTTACCAGAATCCACAGGTTTAAAAGTTTTTAAGCTCAATTACATTGTTAACCCTTCAGTGCGTAATTTTCAGATGCGAATCGCTGTAAAAAGTGTAGGTTTTTTCGAGAACTATGGAATTTGTTGCCTTTTAATAACTTTTGAACCTCTCGAGCAATCACAATGAAATTTTCGGCATTATGAACATTGTTGCTTCTAATTAGCTACTATAACTTGTCATAGTCGTATTTATGGTTCTCATCATCATCAACATCATCATCATCAGGTTAGGTTACACAAAATTTGGGAATGCCTCAACAGATCAAGCTCAATTTTTCTGTGTGGTCTCTTGGGGTTCCTAGGTAAAAAGGAATGTTAGGAATTTATTACGGTAATCAAAATAAGCGTCATCATCATCATCATCATCATCATTGATACGCGAATCCACATATATTCATGAAGTGAAAATCAATATTTTGAACGAATATAAATAGTATTCTTACATTTTGTTCTTTATGTGTTTTTCTTTTTTCTTGAAAGGTACAAAGGTACAATTGACTAACAACAAGTGTGATCAAAAAGTTCTGGGACTGATTTTTATGTGTCGTTTCTGGAATACACTTTTTTGTGTGATCAAAAGTTCTAATGAATCGTTCTTGTCCTACACGTTCATATTGAATCCACTATGACCACTAAAACTTCAGGCTGCAATTGTGGTTGCCTTTTAGTCTAGCTAACAGTGTCCAACGACGACGCAATCACGTCATCACTAAATCACCATCATCACTTTCGTCCGATTCCAAACCTGCTAATTCTAAATCTGTTTCAAAATCACTTACATCAGAATCACTAATAAATAACTCTTCCTCGATGTCAGCATCGTTGAAATATCGTTTTGAAGCCATTACTGTGCTGTCTGCTCTCAAACAAAACAAAGAATGAAAACTGTATTTGACGAAGCACAAACTCTATTTTAATTTCTTTCTTTTTTCCCCTTCTTCTTTTAATTAAGCAACAATTAAAACCAGTTGAGCGCAAACTCGCTAAATATTGTCGGAATAACACTACTCATACTATGGCAAGTATATTCGCCATACGCAACACAAAATAGCCAAAGCAAAATGAAAGCGTATATATACGCCATCCGCACAGCAGGTGCGTTTTGAAGACACGGGTTAACTCGCCACCCACACTAAAGGGGTTAAGCGAACTAATTTTCTCATATCTTCCATCACTTCACGCGGCAAGAGATACTATTCCGCGAAACAACATGCATTGTTTTATGTAACATCAGGGCCGGCATTTAGGGGGAAGGAGGGGTAATTGCAATATTCGGACCCAAGAGGAACGGGAATGGGTAATGGCGTAATCTTTATAACGAGGAACTACATAATTTATACGGTTTACCAAACATTGTTAGGGTTGTCAAGTCTAGGAGGTTTAGGTGGGCAGGTCATGTAGCTGAAATGGAAGAAAGTAAAAATGCTCTCAAAGCCTTGACTGGAAGACAAATCGGAAAACGACCATTAGGAAGACCTAGGCGCAGATGGGAGGACAATATTAAGATGTATTTCACAGAGATAGGAATACAAAGTAGAAAATGGATAAAATTGGCTAAGTATAGAAGTCGGTGGAGAGCTTTTGTGAACGCGGCATTGAACCTCCGGATTCCGTAACGTGAAAGTCTTACGTCAGTGGTGCTCTTGTTCCGTCAAGTGAAGCATAAAATTACGCCCCTGTGCGACAAATAATACGACAATGAGTTTGCGGTGAATATTTGGCGTTACAGGTCTTGCAATGTATAAAACTATTTTCTGAATAAATCACATTCCATTTTACGTCCTAATAACTTACTTAAAACAGTATGAATCCTTGAAATGATAGTGGTTGGAGTGATCGTAAATGTTTTCATAGTTAGTAGTCTGGATATGCATACCCGGTTAATCTGGGGATTTATTTCTACTTACGTGAAATATGGTACTGTAGAGATCGTTCAACGCAAGACCCCGGTGTCTTCAAAAGGTTAAATAAATATTTAGTTTGAGATGCTTCCTTTAAAACATATCCCATCGAAAAGAGTGAACCTCTCAAAAGGTAAGCCAAGTGCCTTAAAGGATAGCATGTAAAGGTGAAATTACGTTATTTGGAAAGTACAGTTTTTTCTTATCCCATCTGCGGTTTGCCAAGTGTTTATGACTTCACTTTACTAAAGAGCAAATAACATTTGGCCACTTGCAAATAACATTCTGTTTGATTTCGGTATTTTTCGTGGCGAACGCTTGGCTAACGTTTTAACAGGTTCATTGTTTTTGATGGGATATCACTTCTTTTGTAAGATGGGATCGGCATTTTGTTGATTTTCATGTTTATTTAAATCTCTTTTCCAAACCGAAAGACAATGAACGTTTAAATCGCTAGAGAAGCAAGATGATTTAGTGCGTTCGTCGTTTATGAATACGCAGTACTTCAGTTGGGAATTAGGTCAGTGGTAGTTCGTTGTGAAACGCGGTGTAATGCACCTCGTGTGTGAGCTCCGCTGTAACTAGGCTATACGTTCGCCTTGACGGCCTTTGTGTTTGATACAATTTCAGTAGTGTGTCTGTCAGTGTACCTAACACGGATTTCTGCATAGTTTTGTTTAGTGAATCTTAGTTGTCGTGTCACTCTAGGATAGTTTTGTACCACTTACAATGAATGATTTACGTAAAAATACAGTTCGAATTGCATTTGACAAGATGACGCGTACTATCAGGCCCAGTGTAGCCAGGATACAGGCTTGGTTAACTACCGAATTGCAATTACATATTCAGGATATTGCAGCGATTCAACTTCATAATGAGGATTATAGTTTGTACATCAAGTTTAAATGTCAAGATCACGTGGACACCTTTCTTCGTCAGCACCCGGAAACCATGAATTTTGAGCATGAAAATGGCACAATCAGTCAAGTACAGTTGTCCAGTGCAAGTATACAATATACCCGTGTACGCATATTGGATCTCCCAATGGAAATCACAAATGATGAACTTAGTGCAGTGCTTCGCCCCTATGGACAAGTGATACATGTCACGGAGGAACTGTGGTCCAGTACGTTACCATTTCCAGTTTATAATGGCAATAGACTTGTTCAAATGATTTTAGGGAAACATATTCCCTCGAAAATTGTGGTTCGTGGGTGTCGTGCTAGTGTCATGTATCAAGGTCAACCGCCTACCTGCTTTATTTGTCTGGCCCCGAACCACGTCGCAAGTGCCTGTCCACGGAAAGTTAAACCCCAGGTGATATCTACTTCCGATCCCACTGCATTTAAGATGACTGAACTTTTCAGTGGTAAGATGCCGACAACTCCTAGTTATTGCCCTTCTTCACCCGATTTACAGTTGCCAATGGTTTCTACTGCCCAACCAATGGTCCTAGAGAGCACCCCCTCCCCTTCGGTTCCTAATTTACAGGATGAGAGGAATTTTCCCCAGTTGCCCCTCAAAAGTGAATCTCTTCAGTCAGCTGTATCCGAGAAGCAGAGTAAAGTGGGCAGTGCCCCTCATGCTACCTCCAAGATGATTCCCACTACTGCAACGACCCTGTCATCTGACCTCTCGCCCGACTGTAAACAGCCTGAAGTGTCTATTAACCAAGAAACACATGTGACTCTCCCTGTTGTATTAGAGCCTCCGTTACAGCCAGTGCAAAGTGAAAACGTGTCAAAGAAAAGGAAAACAAAAGTATTTACTGAACGGAATGACGTAACAAGTGCTTTATCCGTGTGGCCTTCTAGTGCAGTGCCTTCCCTCACTCCAGCAAACAGTGAAAACAATGTTAGCCAGTGAATTCGTAAACAAACCATGTTCCAAGTGTTTATATCGTTCTGCGATCTTACACGTTTCAGACACGAGACCAACAACACACCGCACAGCTCTTCTCTCTTTCTTTTTTTTTCAAGGTTGCTAGTTTCCCGGTCTGATAGTCATTTTGACTCTAAAGTAAGATTTACGTAATAGTGCCTGCGATACGAAAGCTTTATTTCATTGTTTTCTATTATATGCTGTTATATAGGTTGTTTACAAATGTACCGTCTGTTAAGAAACGTACCAGAGCGGTCATTTCCTTTCTGTTGTTTCTGCTGTTCCTGTGCGCTATATCCGGGTCAATGCAAGAAGTTCGTAAGCCAAATGTTCGATCATATATTACCTTAAATTTGAATGGAATTCAAAGTGATGCTAATCGCAATCTTTTACGAAGCTTTATCAACCAAACATCGACTGACTTTATTTTATTACAAGAAGTGGCGTTTGCAGAATTTGACTTTTTACCCCAATATATTGCATATGTCAATATAGGACCAGCGCACCGGGGTACAGCTATATTATGTAAACGAGGTATAGAGGTCTCAAATGTTATTAATTTGCCGTCTGGCAGGGGTATTAGCATTACTTGTGACAATATTACGATCATTAATATTTATTCGTATTCTGGCACTAATAATCGAATAGCACGGGAACAGTTTTACTCTACTGAAATCTTACCATTATTTCCGAATGTTCCGAATAACATAATACTTGCAGGCGATTTTAATGCTGTCTCTAGAGCAATTGATACCACGGGAAAGTTTATTCCATCACCTGCCCTACAACAGCTAGTTTCATCAATACCTTTCAAGGACGTCTGGGTCCACCACCGGCGAGATCTCCAATTCACTTTTAAAAATTCTACTATGAGCAGTCGGTTGGACCGAGTTTTGGCAACAACTAACCTAGTATCCTCCATCACTGATATTCATTTGAAATTAGTTCCGTTCAGTGATCATGCCGCAGTAATCTGGACATGTAAATTTGCGCTAGGTGTTACTACAACCTATGGAAAAACAGCTTGGAAATTGAATACTCAATTACTTACTGACGCCGACACGAAATGTTTGTTTAGAACTAAATGGACGTACTGGCTCCGCCAACGTCACTACTATCCGACACTAAATGATTGGTGGGTCAAATATGTGAAGCCTAAAATAAGAAGTTTTTTCAAATTTCAAGGAGCTGAAAAGAAACGAGACCAGCGTGACACCCTAGCGTATCTTTACAGAGCGCTGCATGAACTTTGGATCCTGCCCAGCTCTCCGCAAAATATGATTGCAATTCACAAAACGAAGGCATGGATAAAACAACTTCATGCTAATGATGTACGCAAATATGTTCATACCCTGCCAGACGGAGACTGTCTGCCCGATGAACACATTACATTTTATCACTATATGGCGAAACATAAACGTCGTGTTGGGAAGGTGATTGACACCCTGAATCATAATAATACCAAACTTACGGCCCTCCCTGACATTCAAAAAGTTTTCTTTGACCATTATACAACGTTATATACTGCCAATACGGACCCTCCCCAAGGGTATCACGATTATTTAAATTTGTTGCTCCCACAATTATCAGCGGCTGATAATCAGACATTAACTGCACCACTAACAGAAGCGGAAATACTTCACACGCTTAAGCAATGTAATCCTACCTCATGTCCCGGGAGTGACGGTTTGCCGTATGCACTCTATCAACAGTATTGGGATATCATAGGCGTGGATATGGTAACATTATATAATGAACTCTATGCTACTCCGCACTTCCTTCAAAATGATGGTCATGTGATCTTTATTCCTAAGTCTTCTGATGCCAACAATGTCACACAATATAGGCCAATCACCTTGCTCAACACCGATCTCAAATTGTTTAGTAAAGTTCTAGTGCGACGCCTCAAATCAATATTTCAAGACAAAATTAGTCCCTTTCAGGCTGCTCTCAACCCACATAAGAATGTTTATTATGCGCTGACCAAGATTCGGGATGTTGTAGGTTATTTTACGTTTAATAGAAAACCGGCTTGCCTGATATCCCTTGATTTTCAAAATGCATTTGATCGATTATCTCATGCCTTTCTGTTTGCTGTGCTAAGAGCGTATAATTTTCCGGAAGTTTTCCTTAACTTTCTCACTCACATTTACAGCACAGCCACGGCTAAGCTTCAAATAAATGGTTTTTCTACTGCTCCCATTCCATTACAGAAAGGAGTACGTCAGGGTTGCCCAATTTCCATGTTTTTGTTTGACCTCGCACTAGAACCTTTATTATATAAGTTAGCTGCCTATATACAACCTGATCTGAATGACCTGCAAAATATATCGGTTACTGCCTTCGCAGACGATGTTAGCCTTAGCTGTACCACTCTACAACAATTTCACTATATTATTGACCAATTACAACAATTTAGTGCCCTTAGTGGCGAACTGCTTAATTTACAAAAAACGAAAGTGTTGCCCTTTCATTCTTGGACTATGGACGGTATACCCCTACCATTTGCCAACATTGAACTGGTTACGAAAGTGAAAATCCTGGGCATAACGTTTTCTAATTCAGACAGTTTACAGTATGAACATATTTGGGATCCTCTCATTCAAAAATTACGAATGCTCAGTCTAAATCACAAATTGCGCAACTTAAACCTCATTCAACGTATTTGGTACATCAATAGTTATTTATGTGCTAAATTGTGGTACTCCGCTCATATATATCCCATTAGTGATTTGTATGTTCGTAAAATAAATTCCCTGATTGGTTGGTTTCTGTGGGCAGGGCATTATTTTCGTGTCAAGAGTGACACTGTTACCCTACCCCTTGACCGTGGGGGCTTGAACCTAATATCAGTCAGAGCGAAATGTACTGCATTCTTTCTAGCTAACAATTATAAACAATTTCAAGTTGCTGACCAAATCACCCATCAATGGATTTCTTGTTGGATCTCTTCCCTCCCTGCATCTAATCCTCCTAATATGATGTCACTCAAACAGGCCCCGGTGTATATTCAACACTGCGTGCAAGGTTGGTCCTATGTTCCTATCTCTGATCCTACAAACTACTCCCATATCCGCTTTCTATCCACACACTTCCACGCACCTCTTTGCAATAATATCGTTCCGCGTATCCAAATGAAATTTCCAACAAAAAATTGGTCCAGAATTTGGTCCAATATTCATAACACCACGTTGACATCAGCGGTCGTGAGTGTCTGGTATACGATAGTAAATGAGCTCGTACCTACTCATGTTAAGTTAAAACGTATTAGTGTACTCCCTACGGATATGTGTCAACACTGTAATCAGGAAGACACGCTAGAACACAGATTGACGTTGTGTCTTCACTCTTCTTCTATCTGGGCTAAATTACAACGCCTGTTAAGTGTGATTTGCCGAGAACCTGCACATAAGTTTGATCATAATTATGCTTTGTTCCCAGACTATAAGTTTTTTCCAATCACGAAAAACAATAGCGTCACATGGTTAATCGGTCAAACGATTTTTTATCTTATGGACACATATCCGTATGGAAATGAATATGCATATGTGATGTTTCTTAAAACTGCTTGTAAACAATTTTCTGTAAATGTAGCTCACAAATATTTTTCAAATTATTTACGTATACTATGTACTGAATATCTGTCCTAAGCTGTATTAGCTTCCTGTAACTCTTCTGCAAATGGCAAATAAAAAAAAGTGGTAGAGTGACCGGTTGTAATTCGAGGGGTTCCTGGTTCGATTCCTGCTGACACCCATTTTTCTTTTTTTGTACGAGTATAATTGATTAAAAAAAAAACCTTATTTGATTCAAAATAAAGGAGCTTTCTATTTTGATTTAGAAAATCTAAAATGTTGATAATTTAGTGAATAGACTGATAAAATGGCATCCGAGTCCTCAATTACATAGTCCTTTTGTTTGCTAATCAATTGGACTATTAACAAACAACTGTTTTGAACGAACTGAAAAGGCTCTTTATTTATGCGAGCCAGAACAAGTAACGGCTTAGATGAATGGTTAGAGTTGTGCTTTCGTAATCTCGCAGTTCGGGTTTGATTCTCCACCTCGACCTTCACACATTTTACTGTTTCATTTACAAGGCTGATCTCCAGTTGGATACTGCTAAATGAAAGCTAATCTCCAGTGGAGAAATTCAGTGATTATATAATCCTGAAAATAATGGAAGGAAACTGAATGGAGGATCGAGTTGCAAAGTTAATTCTGTCAATGGTTCTATATTTGATATTATCGGTTAATTATGTGCGTTTTTAAATTGTTGTTTATTGACACAATATTCTCTCTCTTTATGTCTCAATATGTCAATTTTTTCCAGAAATTATACAAATCAGGAACCCTTTGTTATATTTGCAATCTAACGGGAAATACGTTAACTCGGATAAGTTCTCCAACTCGTCTGAGTGTTTTGAATTTTGCACTTTAATATTTACAAATAAATTACTGCATACCAATAGTTAGCATTTTCAGAAATCATTTAACGAATAATGAAAGCGGACAATTTCTCTTTCGAAGTATTATTACGTATCAATCAGTGGCGCCGAAACCTAGGAGCTCAGACCCTGTTAGACCCCCAAAAATTTTCATTGGGGGTTGGGCTCTTCTCCCAAAATGATCCATCCATATTTTTAATTGATTTGCAATTAGGACTACTGTTAATAGTTTCAAAACTCAGCGTAAAACTTTTAGTTAGTTAAAAAATAACCTACCATATATACCGCATAATCTATCCGTATTGTAGCAGTATATTATTTGATACGCGGATATGTATAGTTATTTGAACTAAGTAAACTTGTTTACATAATACCTCATTTGAGTTAATTACAGTAAAAGCCCCTCAATTGTTATCTATGCATCGGAGCCTTTGTTATCAGTATATTTTTCAAGTTGCTGTGTATAATTTTACTTGTGTATCATATAAACAAGAATTATTGTGAGCACAAGTATCGAAAGACTAACTTTGTCATTTTGTCAGCTAGCGTTTCGCTCCACTTCTGCACCAAAACACTCTTTATGATTTGTGCCTTTAACAGTTGGGGGCAACTTCACGCTACTGTGTTAGCTATTACCAGTCGAATTTTAGGCGTTAGTTGGGTTTCCTATCTAGTGAATTTTATACCCCAAGAATTTATGTCGCCCACTGTATGGTCACTCACATAAGTACCTGGAGCACTGACTGTTATAATTTTATTGCTTGGGGTCCAGCTCCTTTGCAGTTGTGAGAACCCCTACACAAATGCAACTTAACTTACACATAACGTTTCTCCGCACTTACAGCAGTTGGTAATCCTAATCCAGGTGATTATGCAAGTAAAATTCTAAAGTAGGTGACTAACGAAACAGTTCTCCATTCTAAGAACACCATATATTAATCTCAATATTGCTGTGTACGTAATGTATTATTTCATTATATACTGTTTGTTTAGAGAAATAAAAATAATGACCACGCATGAATCAGTAAATGCTTGAAAGGAGCTGATAGCATCAAATCTAGAACAACTGCAGAAAATAAGTTTGTAAATGATAGCCTCCATTGAGAGACCTTCTCCAGTTCTCCTCATTCCAACATCTTTTTCTGTCTGGGGGAGAGGACATCTTGCTTGTCACAATGAGTGTGTATTGAAATTGAAACATTTGAAAAAGTTCCAACCTGGCCGGGGTTCGAACCCGCGTCCGCCAAATAGAAGTTCAATATGCTAACCACTTATCTACTGAGTTTTATTATACATATACGGGACTGGATAAGACTTTACAGAAATTTACATAATACGGTTCACTCCGTAACTAAACACTATAACAATAGTGAGACACAAGCATATATACTAACACAACAACTGAGAGCGCTTCCGGAACTGGAAGCTATCAATAACGAACAGCAAAAGGGAGTACTCACGAAAGTACTACTTCTAGAAATCTACTAAAATACCGCCTGTCCAACGCAGACGAAAAAACTTGTAACGAGTGCGTTTAAGAAAGTCGTAATAAGTGTTAGCGTTCATCGACGGGATGTAGCGGTGAATGTAAACGATAGTGTATGCGACTAGAAAAAGAACAGCGTGATGTTTTGTGGGTGGGAAGAAACGGAAATCTGGAAACAAAATGTACGACACTGTGAACTGAAGGGGTGGGGTCGCCGACAGATTCTTACTAATAAAGTAGCGAGGCGATTCCAAATAATTGGAGCAACGACGCAACAAGGGTAACGTTGGGACAGCGTGTCTTCCTGGGTTCAACTGATGCACTGAGACGATGCAGCTCAAAGAGACAAGCACGGGTGGGTGTTAACTGATGAACCAGTTAAAACCAAGTAGCCTGGAAATAGGAAGGCAAAACGGGGGCAGAGATGTTAGCCCGAACTTGGGACCAATGTATCTGTGGAAAACGCCTAGGGATACGTAAGAGAGTCGAATCGGGAGTGTAAGACGCAAGTAAATGGTACAAGGTACGTGAAGTATGGCCTTCAAGACTTAGTGCCACTTCAGTATAGGTCCATTACTGTATTAATGAATGTAAGACGGGCAACAGTCATAGAATTGAATGAACGGTGGGTTGAGAGTAAACTCATAACTCGGCCAAAAACAACGGATCCACTTGTACGTAAAGGTCTCGGCGTTATAGACGGCTGTATAGAAGTCATGCATAAACAAGGTTCGGCATATAATACGTATATTTACAAGTCCTAAACCTTCCATAAAACTGGGAAGGTAAAGGGACGGAAGTGGGATGCGAAAGAAGAAATCGCACCAAATATTCCACAAAAATAAAGATTCAAACCGTTTTGCGTGGATTTCCTGTAATGAGAAAATGCGCGCTCTGTACCACAGTTTAGAAAAAAAAGCACATAGCTAAATATTAATAAATTGGATTCGATGCAAAAAGTGGAGACGACGAAATCGCTGAGAATACAACAGGTGACGGATTTGGGTTAACGGTGGTAACCAAACTTCGTCATACAAGGGGTAGGGTTTGACGTAAAAGGGACACCTAAGACCCGCACAGAGGAGACATGCGGTATTTGGGGATTCCCGGTGTCGGGATTGGGTAAACGAAAATCATTAAATTTTAGTACCTGGGATTTTCGTGGATTTTAACGTGATCCTGAACAACCGGCATAGCGCTGTAACACACCGAAGACACTCGCCATCTGTTTGGGAATCACACCGGTAATATTGATGTCATCAGCAAACGCAAAAATGTCCTGGCTAAGAAAACGAGAAGGCCCGGGAGGATGTAATATTGCCAATTTCCTCAGCAAAAGGTCTAGAGCGAGAGCAAATAGGGTAGTTGATAAACTACACCCTTGTCTAAGACCCCGTTTCATCGGCATAAGACGGAAAGATGCCCGTTAATTTGAATCCAGAAAGTTGCCGTAGAGTATAATTTCCCAATGACTTAAAGGGAACGCTATGGGAAACTGCCAAGCTTCGAGAATCTGCATAGGAAAACTGTGGTTCAGACTATCGTATGCCTTTTCTAAATCTACGGCTAGAGCACCTGCCGGAAGTTTGCCGAAAATTGAAGTAGGAAAAAAGATCTCTCAAAGAGCGAAGCGTATACGTAAGATTATGTGTGGAGTGAAGTGCAGCTTGAAACGAAGTGATGTAGTGCGGCATAACTGGACGTAGATGAGCTGTAAGGATTTTCGTGAATAATTTAATACGAAAACATTAGAAACTTCCTAGCTGGTGGGATGAGAAGAAGCAGCAGGTAGAACTTCCATCGCGGTATTATCCTGGGAAAGTAGTGTTGCTGGATGTGAGTCGGGAGCACCTGAAACTTTTGACGAGTCGGCAAAGCAGGAAACACATGTGTATCAGATATTACAAGTACTCGAGAGAGGTCTGACTGGGAGTCCAAGGTGGCCGTTTAGGGGCTCGTCTGGATCCACGAACGTTGTTCTTTTTCAATTTCGGTATGAAGGGGGGTTTGTTTGGCGACATTGATAGTAAATTTTCCTTTCTTCAGAGAGCAGCAGGAGAAGGTATGTAAATTAGATTGGCATTGGAAGCAGATGATTGGCTGTCCTTCATACGACACACTGACTCAACACCCCTGCACTATAATCCGGGACGGAATATGTTTTTGGAGTTCCATATGAATAACTCACACTCCACTGTCTATACCAGAGGGGAAAGGCGCACTCCATAATTGGGGCTCAACTTTACGAACCTCCCATACTGACGAAAATGTTCTTCAAAGAGGACATTCTAAAGGGTAATCATACACACGTATTACTTTCACTGAATCCCCGACCGCGACGATATTGACGTCACCATTATTGCCGTCCGAATGGTGAAATGCAACAGAAGCCTTAGCGGTTGAAGCAAATTGTTCTTAAGCACATTGATTGTAGAACTTAATAAAAATACTGTATGAGTTTGCATGTAATTGCAGTGCAATTAGATTATCAAAAATACCAGGAAACTGGTCGGCTAACCAGAGATATATCTGGCTGGGTTTTGGCCTAGAACTACGAAATCTCGGGCCAAATAGCAACTGAAACTGTAGATCTTTTTTGTATTCCATATTTTGATCACTGAATAAACTGCTTAACACTGAAAACTGAAGGTGCTACGCACCAAAAAATGAGGGATATAAACCTTAGAAATAAACTACAACCCAGCTCGATGAATGTATGAGTAGCTGTAGCTTCACTCAGCCAGACCACACGAATCAGCAATGTGACCTCCTCGAAAGCGATCGCAGAACTGCGACCTACCGCGTCACTTTATCTTTCATCTAAAATATTAGCTAGTTAAAATCGTTGCATGTAATACTATACAAAACACTAATGCTCGTATAATGAGACGTTTTCTGTGCGTGTCACAATGACTTACTCGAGATTTCCTTCTTTAACTCAAAAACAAGTTTTATAGATGTTCCTCGATCAGAAATATATACGAAACGTTCCTGAAGTTAAGACTACGTTATCCTTTTCAGCGATAGTCCCGATTTACAGTACAATTTTTCTTCACCTTCTAGTTTCCAGAGAAAAGAGGGTAGAAATGAATTTAACGTTCTTTGAACTATATCAGTACATGTAGAAATAGTGTGCTATGTTTATCTAACGTAACTACTAGTTTATTATCTTTGTATGAGGAATTGAAGGCAAAGTGTGTAAGTAGAGAACTGCCGTTACAGCGACCGGCTTCGAATCCCATTGTGGCATTTATTTTTTCTTTATTGGAAGGTTTTCTTTACGTAATTGATATTGTAATTCTGTTATTACTCTATTATTATTATTATTATTATTATTATTATTATTACTAATTACAATAATATTCGAGATTTGGCTACATATTTTATAGTTTATGAATTTTCTGATTGGATTTTAAGTCTTTTGGTGAATAATCAACACAATCCATTGTAGGGGGTTTGGGGAAGGGAAATATCATAATGTTGCTTTTTTATTTGTTTACTTATACGCTACACCAAGCTTGGATACTACATTTCATCTTTCTATATCTACGGTAAGTACACTAAAGTTTTGATGATCATAAGAAAGTTAGTGAATAAGTGATGAGATCAATGAACTTTGAGTATTAACAACATTTAAAGTATCAGGTTGTGGGAGAAGCCAGGTTGTATTTCGATAAATAAGACAAATGATGATTTGTGGATATACTAAAGTTATTCGGATCATGCAATAGTAATGTCACGAATAGTTAAAATGTTGAGTGTTTTCTATATTTGATTTGTTTGGTTTTACAGATTTCACCAGAGATGGCGTTGGTCAATGAAAACTTGACACACGACCCAGTGACCCACCACAAACCATGACCCACTCGTACCTACCACCACCATGAAACACTGAACCACTTTACAGAGAGAAGTAGCTCAAGTGGTAGAGCGTTGGCTTCGGATTCGGGAGGTCGTGGGTTCGAATCCCGCTGCCGACTATCCTGACTGAGGTTTTCCAGGGTTTCCCTCAGTCCTACCAGCCAAATGCCGGGATGGTACCTACTAAACAGGCCCTAGCCGATACCTTCCGAAATCCTTTCCATTGTTATTGTTGTTGTTGGACATTCAGTGTAAAATGGCCTCTAAGCTGTATCTGGTGATTGATAAATAAATAAATAAAACACATCGTCATCAACTCTGACACATGATCCACGGCCTCTTTTCTACCGGCTAAAGAGTTTACACTTGTAATAAAACCAAAAATTCTAACAAATCGGTGTTTGAATTCTTACGGTCAATCGCTCAAGCACCGCTCTGTTACAATAATGATGGATCTGACCTTTACAATATAAAATAGTAAAGTGGTAAAGTTACAATGAATTTCAATTAAATTATCGTTGTCTAATTATTTCCTTCGATACTTTTCAGTGGAAAGACGGATGAAATTTGAAAGTCCCAAATAAAAGTAAGTACACCAACGTACAGAAGGTTACATTGCAAATTTTATCTCTATTTTTCTCATAACTTTATGTGTTGATTGCCCTGTAATCTAAGCGCCCCTTATAATAAACAAGCTTCAGCAATTATTATAGTACAAAGCGCATGGTAAGCATATATGATACGTGATGCGAAGCATTGCATTTTTTGTTTCTCAACTAATATCAATCGTTTTGGATTATTTTTACACACTAACCCACTATCAATTTACCATATATAGAAAGTGCTGCCCCTCCCATAAAGGAGAATTTTAAAAATGACAGGAAACGTTCTGTTAATTTTCAATAATGAGTAAAATACTGAATTTCAGCTCCGTAAGCTTAACGGCTTGTGAGATATTCAATTTTCTTGGCAAAAATTCGGATTCACACTAACCCTTAGGATATTATTATAATGAAAGAAATATGATAACATCCCAGTTTGGACTAAAGCCTAACAATATACCAAAAGTCATATCATTTGACTGCAATTTGGCTGTGATGATTAGGTACATATAGTTACATTGATTTTTTCATACAAAATTTATATAACAGTGATTCAAAAATGTGTTTTCCAGTAGTTAGCTCCTCTAAAACTCACAGGCTGAGT
The DNA here is from genome assembly GCF_964235325.1 of Thermobia domestica. Classification (NCBI taxonomy): domain Eukaryota; kingdom Metazoa; phylum Arthropoda; class Insecta; order Zygentoma; family Lepismatidae; genus Thermobia; species Thermobia domestica. The sequence goes on along the minus strand of NC_137456.1, from coordinate 121,415,810 downwards.
ATTTTGAAAGCCAAGTAATAGTATAAGTCCTATTGCTATTATTACAATTTCAAATATCAATATCCAAAAACTCCTCAAGTTCTTTGTTTTTACTTAGAGATACTCATCTCAGGTAGGTAAACAGAACAAATAAAAAAGGGAAATGGAGACCTTTAAATTAAAACGTAGACAAATTGACTACTGTTCAGAAGCATATTTTTAAATCACGCTCGACCATACACATAAGAGCAAAATACGAGGTTCTGATTAGTTGGAGTTATCCGTTTCTCCACACGGAGCATACATATAGCAAAAATCAAGTGTCTGTTACTGGCGATCTTCTTGGCGGAGAGTATTTGCGCAATGGGCTAGTAATTATAATTGCTTTTGGTGTGGGTTCAAACTCGGGCCAAGGATAGGTTTTTATTTTTATATATTTTTTAAACTTTCAAAACACATTTCTCTAAAATAAGATGAAAATAATACTGAGAAATTGATTACGTTACGTGTGCAGTTTTGCTATACGAATCCACAGTATAAGTAGTAGTAGCAGTAGTAGTAAGAGTAGTAGTAGGGAGAGGAGGAGGAGCGGGTTAGAAGCCCCGCAGGGCTCATTTTTTTCCACCTTGACTGCAATGATATAAATTTAAACACAACTGTTTCTTCAATTTTCTTTAATTCCATTAAAGTGACAATTTTCTTGTATTAGTACTATAATACACAACACACATAAAAGATTTGGACAAGCGCTGACCCACTCAGAAAACTCGATCCATTTGACCCACTAACCCACTCCACCTCTGGATTTGACAACACATAGAATATGGAAGACCAAAAATTGCATGCTCACCATATTTTGCTGTTTTATTTCAGGCAAGGGAAGAACGTGCGAATAGTGTTTGTGATTTTTACTGTCTTCAATGTTTCTGTGTTTTTGTCCCTGTTCTTAAAGAGCTGCTGCAAACAACTGTAAAAGTGAGTAAAACAAGTAAAAATAGGTAACAAGGTACTGAGGAAGGTGTATTAAATAAAGTAATCTTTTAAAAAAGTAACCCAGTTCCCTGAAACACCATTCCAATCAATATGAGTATCTGTCCAATGCCGTGCAGCGAAAAATCAAGGCCCGAGGCGAGAGCATACGGCAGCACTCCCGTATATATGAGTTGCCAATTTAAAGTTGACTCCTCTGGGCTATTCTTTCTGCATAATACCTTACTATTTTATCATGACTGAAATCAGAATTCAGCATTATTGCACTGGAATCGTAAAAGTGTGTAATTACTGAATTCACTGCACATCCAATTTTTTCCTTTCCCAGTACAGTAATGTGTTAGAGTAGTGGCTTAAGCGTTAGTTTCACAATGTTAGGGTCGCGAGTTCGATTCCGGCTATTTAGGATTTTTTAGAGTTTGCAATATATATAATTCTGATGTATACTAACATAAAAATATTCAATTTCTCTGGGTCTAAGAGTTGAGACGTATTCCTTCACAGGTGAATTGCCAAGAACACAAAATTACATCATCTGTGTCAACCTTCATTCGTTACTGTCTGGGAATGTAACGTGTTTGGATAAGAATTGATGAATATATAAGGGTTAAACACGTCCTTACTGCTGTAGTATGTGCCAGAAATGAGTTCCATCAATTGTTCCTAGCTGGGTACAAATTGCAAATAGTGATCGAACTTACAACCCTAGTCACAAGAATGACCCTATTTAAAATGTCACCTCAAGTTTCTACTTAGAAGGAGGGGGAAGTAAAATGCATTATTGTTGTCAGCTATCAAATATTTTTATTCCATTTCTTATTGTCACAAAATAATAATTCTATCTGTAAATCCATAAACGTAATAATATTATTGCATTTGTATGTAAACCTAAGAAACATCTGACATACTGTATATCTTTTCTGTTCTTATGAATACCTTCCACTATGTTACTTTTCTTTCCCTCTGTGGTAATAATAATAATAATAATAATAATAATAATAATAATAATAATAATAATAATAATAATAATAATAATAATAATAATAAAGGAATAACTTAATTACAATAATAATTACATAAACATTACCTTCTCATACAGAAAAAATAATAATTGCCACGACGCGATATGACCCCAGGTGGCTGCAATGGGAGTTTCATGCTTTCACAATTTTTCTTAAACAAATGGCCCCAACCGAAATATTGTTCGCCATAGGCACCTCATGTCCTTTCGACGTATTCCGAACACTACAGGAAAACGAACACAGAAATACTGAGGACTGTTAAAATTCCGACCTTGCTCTTCAGAGGAATTCGAACCCTTAGTGGATTGTACCCCATGATCAGAAGCCGAAGGCCCGAGATAACTCGGCTAGTGCCACCACTCAATGTGCCACAAATTCCTCATATGAATATAAGAAAACAAACTAGTAGTTATGGAACATTGAGTGGTGTTCCATAGAACTGTCTACTTTTACACGTGTTGATACAATTTAAAGAATGTTAAAATAATATATGTCGTCTTTTCTTCTTTGGAAATTAGAAGTTATGGGAAAGAAGAAATGTAATGTTAATAGGGACCATCTCTGAAACCGATGACGTAGTCTCAACTTGAAGAACGTTTCTTGACATTTTCCTCATTGAGGAACGTCTATATAACTTGTTTTTGAGTTAAACAAGGTACTTTAGATTAAGACATACACAAGCATTAGTATCTTGTTTATATTTTTTCATGAAAAGATTTTAACTAGGTATTAGTTTGGGTGAAAGATTAAGTGACGCGGTAAGTGAGTTGTTAGCGCATTGAGCTTCTATTTGGTACGCCGGGATTCGAATCTCGACCAGGCTGAAACTTTTTCAAGTGTTTCTGTTTCAATTTCAATGCATAGTCAGTGTATCAAACAAGATCTTCTCTTCCCTAGAAAGAAAAAGATGCTGGAATAAGGAGAATTAGAGGTCTGTCAATGGAGACAGTGATTTACAAGCTTATTTCCAGCAGTTGTTCTAGATTTGATATTTTCGTTTACTTTCAGGCATTTTGTGATTCATGTGAGATCAGTTTTTTTTATTTCTTTGAACATACAGTATATAATGAAGTAATACATTACATACACAGCAATATTGAGATTAACATATGATATTTATTGGACAACACGCTCTGAACCAGAGAAATTCATCTCAGAATGGAGAAATGTTTCGTGCGTCATCTATTCACAATTTTACTTGCTTAAAGACCTGACTCAGTGCTACCAAATGCTGTCAGTGCAGAAAAAACTTACGTGTAAGTTGGGTAGCATCTGTCTAGACGTTCTCACAACTGCAAATGACCTGGACCCCAAGCAATGGAATTATAACAGTCAGGGATAAAGGTACTTGTGTGAGTGACTGCACACCCTTAATAAACCACATAATTCTCACGTTCAGCAAGATCTTTGTCATCACAGATTTCCATACTTGGCCGCCTTAATCTTGTATAGTAGTAAGTCCTTCTTTAAACTCTTTGCAGCAGTTGTGCACATTACTATCACTTATAAAGTTTACGCTGTAATTTTTACATATTCGATTGTGATTGCAAATGTATTACATACGCTTTCACCTAGAGAAATTTCGTTAACATCACTTGGCGGGTGTTCCGATAGCACTTAATGAGTGATTCAACTGTAGAGTCTATATATGGATATAGGGTGCGTGCAACGTAGAATGAACAGCTTTGTCTCGCCCTTTATCATCTGTTATCTTAGCGGAGGTTTTAAAAAAAATAGCCGTTGAAAAGAGCCTGAGCTCAATGAGATTACAAAAAGTGAAAATGAAGAAGCATGGGCCAAATTGACATTAGTCAGAGCAAATCTCATTTTTGATAATCATCATTAGTCCAAGAGAACTCTGATTGCTAAATATTCATCTTACCGATCAAAATAATCAGAACCTGATCAGAAGTATTCTGTCTTGCTTTTCATTAGGGCACGGTGGCTCAGTGATATAGCACTTACTTCTGGTGCGTTAAGTCCTTGATACAATGCCCGGCTAAGTAAGTTTATAGTTTAGAACATCATGACCGTGGTTTGTTTCGGCACACTTCCGTTTTCTTCCACATATTCTTCCATCATAATACGCTTGATTTAATCATCCGTCTCCCTTAGCACAAAGAGCATAAACATGAGACGTTAAACTGTGATATTTCATTTCTTGCCGCTAATTGAAAAGTTTTTCTACAATACGGTCCCACGAATAACTTCTTGGCATACCGTATAGGAGTTATCCACTCCAACCAGCGATAGCAACGACAGATTTGGATCATGATTTTTGTACGAAAGTTATCTAGGTTTGAGTCCTGTTAATCACGCTCGGTCAGACTCGGCGACCCAGATAGATCCGATGATCAGCAAGCAGCTGAAATATATACTCTCTATAGTATTACTGCATTATTTTATGGTAGATTAAATAGATTAATAGTGTCCACTACTCGAGGTCGAATATTCATTTGATTGATTCCAGGTGTAGCACTTCTTAATCAAGGTACCATATTGTTGAGGCATGTCATTGATTTTATTCAAAAAGATATTATTTTGGTAAAGGAAAGTATATTTAATAAAATTGAATGTTAAGAAATTAAGTGTTATCACGTAATGTAAACACGTGTGTGTGTTTATGTGTTGACATCAATGTTGTGTGTATGTAATGAATGTTCTACGGCTAGACGCTTGGTTGTCAATTTGTAAGATATTGTAATTTGTATTTGTAATGTTTTGAATTGTCATCAGATTGTCACATTGTAACATTGACACACTTTGACTGTGATATAATCGTTGAGTTCGCAGAAATTTGTAAGTCTGAGAATTTGATCACGATGTAATTCGGGTGAAACCAACGTTTTACCAATAGCTGAGATATACAGAAAGTCGACGAGAATGAATTCCAAGATGTCTGGAATCTTGGTACAAAACCTTATAGTTTTTAGAGATTGGGGGGAGTCTCAAGGATCAGTCTCTGAGGAGTAATCTTCGAGCATTTGTCTCAGAGTTCAGTTTAAGAGATCATCGTACGTCGAGTAGTAACATAGTTGCTCATGTCACAGTAGTCACTTCTCTGTGATTCTACGTCCAGTATTAGATCAGGAGATCTAATAGTTCAGCAGACCATTATAGTGGATAATGGTACACAATAGTCAACCATTCTAGACTATTGGCAGCAATATAGAGATCGTCCAGAACATCGATAGTAGTTCCAGTCATCAGCTGTATAAAGGTACGTGTATCTCAGCTATGTTTGAGTTCATCGTGGTTAACTTCCTAGCTGCTTAAAGATATGTGATATTGCGATTATATTCAGTCGACGATCAATCACAACAATACACAAGCTTAATGAAAATACAAAGTTTTAGTTCAAAGTCAATTAATGTGGTTTCTTTCCGTCATCCTGTACCTACTCATTCTAGATGGTGAGTAGCAGCGATCTTCGACCGTCATTTTACATTTTATCCCCATGCTATATAGGCACGACGGTGGAAGGTTGTTATGGCGGAGATGCTGGTTTTGTAGCGGTTCGATTCCCGAAAAGTACTAGGAGTAACTCTCACCATTGTTATGGTAGAGATGCTGGTTTTTGTAGCGATTCCAGGGCAGTTTTACGGTGGAGATATTTTGGTTCGATTTCCGAACAGTGCTAAAAAGTAGGTCGCACCAAGCTTATGGTGAAAATAGCTATGACTCGAATCCCGAAACGGAATAATTTTAGATTTAAGAATATATTTTATTAGGTTATGGTTAAGTTCGGTTTATATTTAAGTAATTTAGTATGTTAAGAGTTTGTATTATAATCGTTCACCACTCAAAGACGAGATATGGTTCGGATCTCGAATGACTAAAGGCAATTGACTCAAGTAGAATAAGTAATACGTTAACCCTCACCACCCACCCTCACTTCGTAATTAAAGTTGAATTAAGTATTAAGTTAAATGAATGAAAGAACTGTGTTGACTAGAGCACAGAAAGCGAGTAAGGGAATAAATATTGATGTGAATTTATTTGGTGTGAGGACACCAGAAAGACAAAATACTGCTTGTAGTCACGATAAAGTCGCGAGCCCTAAAATTGTTTTGAGTAAAGAACCAGTTTTTAATTTCCCAAGTAGTCCGGTGACGAAATCTGTATCGGAAGACTTTCCGTCAATCATAACTTTAGATCCGAAATTAGTAAATAGTGAAAATAAGAATTTTACTATGGCGTCTAACATTACGTTTTACGCAGATATTAATAAATTGCCTAAATTTGATCTCAAGAACGATAATGACATCGTGTCGTTTTTCGATGAATTCGACGATGCTTGTCAAATGGCAGGCATCGCCGAAAGCAAACGAAAGGAGTTACTGCCTAATATTTTCAAAGGAGTAGGGAGGCAATGGATAAAGTTGTTCCTGAAACGGAGAAACATGGCAGAAATACAGTATAAACAATTGCAGTCTGAAATAGTAGACGAGTTTACGAAATCTAATGTAACTATAGACATTGAAGATAGAATTAAGGAGCGGTTACAGCATGAAGACGAAGCTGTAATTAATTACGTTTATGACATGCTCGTTCTTTGTGAACGACTAGATTCAAAAATGAATGATATCAAGAAGATAGGTATTATAGTTGGAGGTCTACATCCATACTATATGGAAAAGGTAGGAACGCGTGAATATTCTAGCTTAGACAAATTCGTAGAGGATTTGCAAAAGATAGAAAAGAATAAGTGTAAAATAGCAAAGCGTGTGAAAAAGGAATCCGGCAAAGTTACAATTAAGGATCTTGTAAAGAAAATTAGAGAGCAGGTAGAAGATGAGGAGAGCGGATCTGATTCAGATCATGTGGTTGTAAGAAAACATAAAGAAGAAAGTAAGATTAAACAGGAACCTCCGAGTATTACGCAAATCGCGGAATTAGAAAAGAAAATAGACAAATTACAGTTAGCATTGTCGGCAAAAACACAAGACGACGAGAAACAAGAGAATAACGCGAGAAAACAAGGGAAAAATCAGTATTATAGGAATAATAAGCAGAATAGAGGTGGTTATCGAAATAATTACCGTGGAAATGGAAATAGGAATAAGAATTGGCACAGTAATAGTGATAGGAATCAAAACAACAATAGAGGTAATAACCGTTATTACAGTAAGCGTGGTAATCGAGGAAATTTTTGGAGAAACAATAGAGGACGTGGTCAGCAAGGAAACTGGCAAGGGAATTGTCAGAATTCGTGTTGTCACCAGTCTTATAATTTCGAAAACCCGAATCAGCAGAGATTGGTGCAAGTGGTACCGGCACAAGTAAATGGTACTACTTATTATCAAACACCAGGCTCGAGTACTTTAAACGGAACACATCTGTAAATGGGAGAGGCGCATTTACAGGCAATCGAAATGTCCGAATAAGAGAAATAATTGCCTCAGTGAATTTAGACAACAACATGGTATATTTACCATTAGAAATAGATGATAGGAAGATCAAAGCGTTACTCGATAGTGGGTCGCAAATTTCAATTATAAACGAGAAATTAGTGCCACCGAGTGCAAAAATAATCCCACAGCAAACTAAGATCAAAGGGATCACGCAGAACACGCTTGTAATTAACAAATTAGCCATAATTAAGTTCAAAATTTTAAATCAAACGTTTCATCAGGCTTTTAGAATAATAAAAGACTTCCCATATCAAATGTTGATTGGGAATGACTTTTTGCAAACACAAAATTGTAGAATTGATTATGGAGCTAGTAAAGTTATTGTTCAAAGATTTGGGAAACCAATTAAACATTGTCGAAACGATCAGGAAACCAGAACAGTTTCTGATAATGTTGCAATTAGCATTAAATCAAGTTTAAAGCCAAAATGGGTTCTTGGTCATAGGGTGAAATTGTTACCAAGAACTAGGACAACTGTCGAGGTTAACCTAGTTAATTCTTGGGAGAACAATGAATTTCTATTAGAGCCAGATAATCTATTAGAGTCTCAATATAACATATTTGTACCTAGAGTAATTTTGTCGAATGAAAATAAGTGTTTAGAAGTTATCAACCCGTCAAATAAGACGATCATGTTGACAAAAAATTTAAAAATTGGAGATGCAGAAGCATGCATGAATGAATCGGAATTAAGAAAAGAAGGATTATCAGAAGATGAAATTGAAGAGGTGTTAGAGGCGAGAAAAAACTACGATAAATCACGGTTAAAATTTGGCAATAATACTAAACCAGAAATCAAAAAGAAATTAGAGAAATTGTGCTATGATTACGCAGATGTTTTTGCGTGGCGAGAAAACGAATTAGGAAGAGTCAAGGGAGTAGAACACAAGATAGAGTTGGAAACGGAAGTTCCGTTTCGACGTCAACAGTATCCAATACCGATAGCTATGAAAGATAAAGTGAAAGAACAGATAAACATTTTACTCGAACAAAACATCATCGAGGAAAGTAATAGCTCGTATAACTCACCTATGTTGTTCGTAAAGAAGCCAAACGGATCGATTAGGGCCTGTTTGGACTGTAGAATGCTGAATCGGCACGTACGGTTCCATTCCGTGGCGTTGCCGCCTATCCATCAAATTCTTACAAGTATGGGTGGTCACAAATACTTTAGTGTATTGGACATTAAGAGTGCCTATCATACGGTAACAATTTCTAAGGATTCTAGGAAGTATACTGCATTCAATATTCCTGGCGTAGGAGCGTATCAATACTCGAAATTACCGATGGGATACGTCCAATCTCCCGCTATATATACAAAGATCATGGCAATGACATTAGCTAATGTTCATCCGGAGGCGGTGTCATTTTACATGGATGATATATTTATATATTTAAATAATCAGGAGAAAATGGTATCTGTGTTACACTCAGTCTTTCAAAGGTTAAGGAAATATGGGTTAAAGTTATCTGTAGAGAAGTGTCATTTCATGGAAGAGAAGGTAATGGCTTTAGGTCACATTGTGAGCGAAGCTGGTTACGAAATCAGTCCTAAAGTGATTCAAGCGATAAAAGCTTGTAAGCCACCTACAAGCGCGAAAGAGTTGAAATCATTCCTTGGTTTGACTAATTATGTGAGGAAATTTTGTAAAAACTACGCGGAAATGACATCTAATTTTCAACAATTATTAAGAAAAAACCATAAATTTGTGTGGACGGAAGAACACCAACTTAGTTTTGAAAAACTAAAAGAATCGTTGATGAGTGCACCTTTCTTGGCACCTTTCCGTGAAGAGTTGGAAACTAGAGTGTATACGGATGCATCTACAAAATCAATAGGGGCTGTACTAATGCAGAAACAATTGAATGGAGAGTGGACACCTATAGCGTATTATAGCAGAGTATTGAGACCAAACGAAACACGAAGACATATAGTGGAACTAGAAATTTTGGCCGTGGTTAGTGCTTTCAAAGCATTTAACTATTATTTGTATAATAAAGAATTTGAGCTATACACTGATTGCAGGTGTATAAAATACCTTCAAACAACGCCAAAATTGTCGCCGAAACTGTTGCGGTATAGTCTAGAAATGGCGCAGTACCAGTACACGCCAGTACATTGTCCAGGAGAGAAAAATCCTAGCGATGTATTATCAAGAAACACGAACATCCAACCAACTGATGAAGACATCGATCTAGATGCATTACCAGTCAAGATGGAAGACCTTGAAGTCAACATCACGTTCGACGAAGATGTGAATGTGGCTGAGTTGCAACGGAAAGACCCTTTCTTCGGTTCGATAATGAAGGCTATAGAACATCCGGAAGAAGCAGATGAAAAAGCAGAAAAACAGGCACGCTGGTATGAAATTAAGGACGGAAAACTTTTCAGAACTCAGAAAATGGCTAATGGGAAGAAATTCCTATTATGCATTCCTTTTTCTTTGAGGGAACAAGTTTTCAAAAACTTGCATTGTTCGATATACGGAGGAGGACATTATTCCTACACGAAGTGTTATAATAGAGCATTGAAATCCATCTATTTCCCAAACATGAAAAGATTTTTTCAAGAGAAGGTCAGCCAGTGCATCAGTTGCCAAATCCAGAAACGTAAAGCTGGTAGGACACCACTGCATCCGCAAACATACCCAAGTTATATGCCATTCCAGCATGTAACTATGGATGAGATTGGGCCGTTTAAAAGATCGAAGAATCACAGGAATAAATATGTTATTGTATTTGTTGATAGCGCTACTCGATACGTAATTGCAAGAGCAGTTCCTGCTATAACTTCTGAAATTATAGCAGAAGCAATTTTTGAAGAATTAATTACAAAACATGGGATTCCTGAAATTCTTGCGATGGACCGTCACAGCACACACCGGAGCCGAGTGATGGAAGAGATGGCTGAACGGTTTGGTATGCGGTTAAATTTTGCCAATACAGATGCCCATTACCAGATTGGAACATCGGAGAGAGCCATCGGGTCAATTCAACAAATTATGAAGCACTATATAGACCGAGAGTTTACAAACTGGGACGAGATCTTACCTTCAATTGTGTTTACCATGAATACACAGATTCATGACGGGACAAAACACTCGCCTTACTATTTGCTTACAGGGCGTGAACCCAGAACGTTCTTGGAACAGGATCTGGACATACCTTGTGAGTATGTAGAAAACGAAGAGCGGATACGAAATGTGAAGGAAGCAAGGAAGGTCGCGTACCAGAATTTGCAGAAGCGGTTTAAATACCAAAAGAAACAAATTGAGAAGAAATTCTCTCAACCAAACTTCGACGTGGGACAAAAAGTTTGGATTCGTGAAATGCCAAGAGCAGGCATTCCAGCTTGTTTTGGAAAGCGATATAACATTCGAGGAGTAATAGTGCAAAAGTTGAATAATAACTCATATAAAGTGAGATACGAGACTAAGAAAGGACAAGAGAAGACAGATTCTGTTGACATAAGACGTTTGAAACCATTTGTAAGTGCAAATGACGAAGATTCGGATAGACCAGAAGAAGATTCGGATTTAGACAGTGATGTCTAATAAAAAAAAAGAACAACGCGTGGGAAAAACCAAAAAGTTTTCAAAAGGACTACATCACGACGAAAAAAAAACAATTTTTTTTTGCAACTACGAAAACACGAATAAGTTTTTAGTAAAAGTTTAATATTTTTTTTTGTTAGGTATCTGCAAACAAGATGTTTTTGTCAGTGAAACAGCGAGGTGGACCGCTGTTTATCAACAAAAGTCCGTGTGCCCGAAATCAAAGTAAATGTTGATTTCCATCAAAAAAATCCCTTAACTGGCAAAAGTATATTGTTTACAGAGCATAAAGTGACTAGGAAATTAGAGAATTTTTTTTTTAAATTAGAGAGATATCTAGTAAATATATTTAAATTGGTAAAATAATCCAAGGTACACATACACAGTAAAATAAATAAATGAAAACATAACTGTGAAAAAAAAATAATAAGAGATATATAGAAATAATTAAAATAAATAAGTAAAATTCAGAATAGTAAGTCTAAGTTTTAATTGTTACAGTTGTCATCATGTTCAAGATTGTCGTTTGTCTACTACTATTGATTAGTATTGGGGTAGCTGAAGAAGAACATCAACAAATAACGTTATCAGATATTGGGGTAGCATTGACACAGAATGCTTATGCTGTTCATGCGACGAACATGGTGTTTACGACCGTTAAACTGTACTGACGCATATGAGATTTTAAATGATTATGCAGTAAAAGTGAGAGAATTTAGACAGAATATAGTGAATTTATTACCTTGCCATTTTGTTTATGAAAATGGTATAACAAGATGTAATAATAATCAAAGAAATAAAAGATTTATATTTTCGTGGTTACTGGGATTGTCGTCCATTGGTTTATCGACGTATAATTTAATTCATAATAAACAATTGTCTCAGTCTATTGATAAGTTAAGTAAGCATGAGAATGTATTAACTAATGAAATTAAAAATCTAAAAGAGTCATTTAATAATGAGATAACAGTAGTCCACGGGATAGTCGTAAAAGTACAACAGGTGTTGCACGATTTTAAAAATAAAATTCAGGAGCTATACTGTTATTTACATCAATCCCAACGCAGGATAATGGCAAACTTGTTTGTTCATCTTGTACAGGAGAGAGTAAATAAAATAGTAAATAGCATTTTAAATAATGAGTTAACATATCATATATTATCTAATGCTGACGTTAAAAAGTTAATTAATTTTCATGATGTTTTGAAAAATACTATTTATAGGTCAGACATTGGAATGTTCTACCAAATGTCTAGCGTATATTTAGTAAAATACCATTACGAAGATAATAATGTTGATTTAATAATAAAGACTCCGATAATATATGATAATAGCATTTCAATAATGTATGACGTTACATCAATGGGCTACTTAATAAATAACACAAGAATATTTTATCAATTACCAGAAGCAGTCTATTTGGCTGAAGGTAAATTTCACTCATTGGATAAAAGTAAATGCGAGTTTAAAAGTTTTCTATATTTTTGTGAAAGTATAACTATGGACCATGAATCGAGATGTTTGAATAATATTATTTAAATAAATCTCTAGGAGGATGCCAGCAAAATTCGGAAAAATTTTTGGGGAATGTAATATTCAGATATACACACGCTGGTGTGATGTATTCTTCTATTGAAGAAGCGTACATGACAAAAGTGGGTGTACATCAAGAAGTTACTTCAACAAAACTAGATCAAACCAAAGCTAAATCAAATTTCATAAACTATGATAAATTTGATAATATAATAATTGGAGAGCTGGTCATTCCATCTAAACGGATAATTCAGATTCAAAATAAACACATTAAATTGATCGGTAATTGGACTGAGAGACAAATAAATTTCACCTTGCATACGCAAGAGCTAAATGGTTTAACTGAAAAATTGTTAAAATTGAAAGTCGATACTTCGATCCCAGAACTACATTTAAAAACTGACTATATCATGTATGTAATTTTTGGAGTAATAATATCATTAATTTTGACAACAATATTGTTATTAGTACTGTATTGGAAGCTGTATAGAGCAATACGGAAGTATAAAATTCAAAATCAGGAATAATAATAATAATAATAATAATAATAATAATAATAATAATAATAATAATAATAATCAAAAAGTAATAATAAAGAAAGCGTAGTATGTAAATGAGTATTGTATTTGCCTTGGGTTATGAAAAAAAAAAAGTTTTTACATTTATGGATATGGAGAAGAATGGAGTTTATGTTGGAAAAAAAAATATCTAAGTTGCAATAAAACCTGGAAAGGAATATTGAATTAACATTTAAAACAATTGGTAATATGTAGACATACTTACCTACAGCATGAGGTAGTTGTGAGTTGAAAAGTCTTTTGGTTGTCATCCTAGATAAAACTAGGATGGGTCTAGTTGAGTCGGTGAAAACGATTAAATCGTTGTATGAGAAATGAAAATGGTTACGTAGAGCTAGTACGACAAAACTCTTTGTTTTTGGTAGAAAAGAAGCAATAGAAAATAAGCATAGATAATAGATCATCATAGACAAGCATAGATAAAAACATGTAAATAGATAATAGCTAAGTTAAATAACATCAGAATATTAGTGAAATCAGTAGCTTCAAGCTATAGAAAACAAAAGCGAAAAGAAGAAAAATAGAAAAGTTGTCTATTAGTAAAGCTAGATAAATAGACAAATCATAGATAAAGTAGATACTAGTGGTATAAACTAGTTCAAGTAAGCTTACAAATCTACAATAATAAGTCGTTAAAAGTACGGAAAAAGTACGAAAAAGTCGTTGAAAAAGAAGTAAATAGTTTTAATAGAAAAGTAGGAAAATCATAGATAAGATACGAGAAATAGTCGCAAATAGAATACAATCATAATGCATCATATCAATAATTATCATTAAGTTGTATGAAAACACATTATTTTTATCAAAATTCATTTTCTAAATTCACGTTTTTTTAAAATGAGAGAGGAATTATTGATTTATTATTATTATCAAATGATCAATTGGTATATAGATTATTTGTATTATAATAAGTTATTGTATTTATGTTATGAGTATCTGTGATATTCATTAAAATACTGTAATCCGTTGAGTAGTTTTCTGTTTACTACTTATGATACGATTGCATCCTGGCGAGGATCCGCGCGCTCAGGCAGCAGAGAGAGGTCGCTAAGGGGCGTGGTTTACGAGAAGATGGCCGCCAGCGTAGCAACAAGTCCCACCCACGGGAGACTAGCTACTTGTATTCACAATGATTTTGATGCTTTATGAATGGATTCTAAGGACAGAGAGTGTTGGAATGTTAAAATAAGATAGATTAAACATCAATAAAGATAACTGTACCTACAAACAACGTTAAAACTAGTAATAAAGTGTATTTAAGAGCTGAAATATGCACGAAAATGTAGGATTTTACGACTTTGAAAAAAAAATGACAATAACAGCGTCAAACGAATGAAAATGTAACAAGGATAGCAGTTTTGTATCCGAATAGGTTACATAGTGATTAGAACACTATTCATTATTTAGAATATGCATCGATTATGCATTTTAAAGAAAATAATGAACGATTAATGAACACTAACATTAGGCCTAGGCTGGAAGTATGAGCATATTGTTCAGAAGAGAGTCATAGACCGCGGTATAGTTATATAAGTTTTAAGAAAAATAAATAAAAAACACGATTTCACACTTAGTTATATATTTACAGGTATTATGGAAAAGAAGTTTACCGTAATGGCTATTGCTTTAACAGCGTTAATAACCTTAGTACTAGCGACGTCTATAATTATCATTTATTTAATTATAAAATTACGTAGATTTAGTGGAAAGAAAAAACAGGAAGGAAGAGTAGAGGATAAAAAAGTAGATGACGGTATTAGTAACGTAGAAAACTGCGGATTATTTCCAATCTATGCAGAAATAAATAAAAACCACACTAAGCACACTATTTGCACAAAACACAAAGTAGATCACTATCTTGAGCAGAAAAAGGAACCACAAGGTAACTTAAACATTGGTGGTATGCACTGCACCAAAACCAAAGAGGGATGTAACACAAATCACGAATTATCCGGTTTGGAAGCAGAAAAAACGGATCAACATTTGGTCACAAACTTGAAACACGAAAAACTGTACATGCGTCCTTGCGATATTTTGGTCCTGTGAACATTTTGCCGAAATTTTCACGAACAATGCGGAGCACGTATTCAAAGTTAACTTAATCCATCGAAGCAACGCGGCAAACAGGATGAAGACGTGGAAGTTTGTTCAAGTTCAGTGTCAAAACGTTTGCTGAATTAACATTTTGCGGAAGGAAGTGTATCCAGAGTTGCTAACTCTATAGAGAGCAAACTTACCAAAAGTGAAGTGAAGAATATTTTTAAATTTTATTTTTGTGTTTCAAAAAAAAAATCATGCAGCGATAGGAGACGTTGTTCATTAGTGTATTAGTGGTTTACAACAACAAATCTAGTGTATAATGAAGTGCATTATTTTTATGGAAAGCATCAGTGATATGGTCACTGATATTAGTGGAAACTATGCAGAGTCAATAAACACTGAGTTGAACTTTGCGACTAACTTCAGTGGAAAGTTTTCAAGAACGAGAACGGAAAAGTATATATATGAGTAATTCCGAGCACAGGAAATGCAACACAACTTCAAGTAGTTATATATGAAACTCAATAGATGGCAGGAGCTCATACTCTGATGAGGACTCTTGAAAAGTATTTTTTTTTAAAACGAAAACAATGATTGTAAATAAATAATGTTTTGATGATTTCTTTCGAATGTAAAAAATGAATATAAAGATATATACAGGGTGATGGTTGAATATATATGATTATTTTATGTAATATATGTAATTCGTTTCGGTCAATTTCAAGGAAGAAATTGAGTCGAGAACGGAGTTCTCTTATTTTAAAGGAGGGGCATGTTGAGGCATGTCATTGATTTTATTCAAAAAGATATTATTTTGGTAAAGGAAAGTATATTTAATAAAATTGAATGTTAAGAAATTAAGTGTTATCACGTAATGTAAACACGTGTGTGTGTTTATGTGTTGACATCAATGTTGTGTGTATGTAATGAATGTTCTACGGCTAGACGCTTGGTTGTCAATTTGTAAGATATTGTAATTTGTATTTGTAATGTTTTGAATTGTCATCAGATTGTCACATTGTAACATTGACACACTTTGACTGTGATATAATCGTTGAGTTCGCAGAAATTTGTAAGTCTGAGAATTTGATCACGATGTAATTCGGGTGAAACCAACGTTTTACCAATAGCTGAGATATACAGAAAGTCGACGAGAATGAATTCCAAGATGTCTGGAATCTTGGTATAAAACCTTATAGTTTTTAGAGATTGGGGGGAGTCTCAAGGATCAGTCTCTGAGGAGTAATCTTCGAGCATTTGTCTCAGAGTTCAGTTTAAGAGATCATCGTACGTCGAGTAGTAACATAGTTGCTCATGTCACAGTAGTCACTTCTCTGTGATTCTACGTCCAGTATTAGATCAGGAGATCTAATAGTTCAGCAGACCATTATAGTGGATAATGGTACACAATAGTCAACCATTCTAGACTATTGGCAGCAATATAGAGATCGTCCAGAACATCGATAGTAGTTCCAGTCATCAGCTGTATAAAGGTACGTGTATCTCAGCTATGTTTGAGTTCATCGTGGTTAACTTCCTAGCTGCTTAAAGATATGTGATATTGCGATTATATTCAGTCGACGATCAATCACAACAATACACAAGCTTAATGAAAATACAAAGTTTTAGTTCAAAGTCAATTAATGTGGTTTCTTTCCGTCATCCTGTACCTACTCATTCTAGATGGTGAGTAGCAGCGATCTTCGACCGTCATTTTACATTTTATCCCCATGCTATATAGGCACGACGGTGGAAGGTTGTTAATATGTATGGACTAATTTCGAAATATAATTTTATATTTATTTGTTTTCCCATATTGGAAGATAATGCAGTAGTTTTGAAGATAAACTGCACACATGTTCAGTCTATGTTCAAAACTACTGACTCGGTAGTATCACTTATATTGTACATGACAAATTTTGCAGCCTCGTTCGATTAAATTTTAGAGATCACTCAAAAATAAAACACGTAGCTCTTCATTTACGTAATTCCCTCTGATTGATACGATAAATCTCTCTGATAGATTATACTTTGATGGATCTTGCAGTTATCTTTTAGTGTAACATTTTGACACAGGCAGACCTAAAAGGAAAAGAAAATTATCGATTAAGTGAAAGTACAGATAAGAGAAAGAGAGAGAGGAAAGAAAGAATATTAACTCCCCATATAAGAGTATATAACCTTGGTTCGTCGTCTCCCGGTGAAACCGGATCTTTCCGGGTCACGAATCATAGAGGGTCTTTCCGGATCACTGGGTCATCCCAAGCTACCGGATCTCAAATATGTCTGCTGGGTCACTGGGTCTGGTGCGTCCAAAGTCTTACTGCCTTCGGTCTTCCAGGTCACTGGTTCGTAGGTTCGTAACCTGTCCGATTACTGCAATGTCAATCAATTGTACTGTTTCTCTTTCCTCCTCTATTTTCCTCAAAACTCCTTTTATCATGTTAAGTTACAATACAATTTTTCTCAGATAATGTCGTAACTAATAGCAAACCTTCGTGTATGATATGGGTTTTAAATATAGTACTGGCAACATAGTACACACATGTTATTGAATGAACTTTGTCATTCACTTTGCAGATTTTCGATATAATCTTCTGCGTTGCCTTGCACTGTTCTTCAAATATGTAATAATCTCCTACGATGTTTGTTGAATTTTTGTTGAGTTCGGTTATGAATCGGCCCTGATGCACGCAACTTGCACCTATACCTGAAAACCTGATGTCTCGGAGGGGTTCTTTCAGCCGTGAAAACAAATAAATTCGCATGAGCTCACACATAGCAAGTATGGTGGGTGTTTCAAGAACTACCAATTGCACCTAGCCAACAATTGTATCTATTGTAGCATCTGCTTCAGGATGTACCACATAGCTCAATGACTGGAAGCAAATTCTACGAATATTGTCCTAAAAGTCTAGTGACGATTAATTTTAAGTACACCTCGCACTAATTCCACCTGGTCTTCCGTGAAAAACGGACAACCGCTACAGGTCGAATCTAGTAACTTCTCCCGAGTTGAACGAAACGAAACGGCTTGATCCATCGTAAAGTGTCAAATGTGGCAATACATCATTGCCATGTGTTTCCTCTAACCGTTCGTAACACTGGCATGCATTTTTGCTACGGATCAATTGGACGTTTATTCAGGAATTCTAATCAAATTTTGCAAACATTCTTCAAGACATCTCTCACAAAACTGCCCACTTCAACCAAGCACGACACAACAGCCACCTGAATTTACCGATTGCCATTGAGACTTTATATTGCGACAATGGTTCGAAATATCAATTTCCATATCTTTCTCGCTTAAAATCATGTGTATACTTGTCTGCTAAAAGAGCTAACGGTAATTTATTTGTAAAAGAAGCAAAAACAAGCTATCTTTAGAATTATTTTCCCAGAAAAATATCGTGACGGACCAGCACTAGATTAGTTGATTGGATTAGGAATTTAGCGCCTCTTTTATCAGCAAGACTGTATGATATGTGAACCTCTAGCTTAACATGGGATTCGAATCACATGAGCTTCCGCCGAGAATCGAATCCGGGTCTCTGACGTCAGGAGACCATATGGTAACCACATAACCATGGGGACAGTGTGTTGCTGCAACGGATGTCAACGAATGGATTGAAAACTTCAAAAATGGTCGCACAAGCATTACGCACGAGGAACATAGTCGTCCGCCTCTCTCCTCGTGAGTAACATTTGTGTGACCATTTTTGAAGTTTTCAATCCCTCGAATACATTCGTAGACACTCTATTGTGATAAGATACTGTTCCCGTACTGTGCCGAAAGTCTTCGATTGATTGCAGCCCTTGATACACCTTCTGACCACAAAAACAGATCACTGTTCATTGTTTATTTTTGATGCAAAATTCTAACGGAGCGGCCATGATCTGTCTGCAACAAAAGGAAGACAAATACAGGAATTAGTATCAAACTTTCATAGCATGACCAGAACAACATTAACAATAAAATAAACTAGGGCAGAGGTCAGCATGAACAACGTAAGAAAAGTTATGTGAAAATTGTTGATAAGTTTTGACTTACCCTCATAGATTGAGCAATTATTCTGGCTGAGTTTGTTTATGGAATCGGTCCATTAACACCTTAACCGATAACGCTGGCTATCTACAGTTTATCACATACATGTAAATCTCTCGTGATTCTCTTTAATGTCTTTATCAAACTTTATATTAAAAAAAAACATCTTTTGTGAATATGTTAACAGCAGTCTACTTATATTTTAAAAATAGAATTATTTAAAATTGTCTTGATTATATATTAAGTACCGTATTAATAGAAGAAAATACATACTAATTTCTTTTGATAACTGAAGACTATTTTTATCTAAAATAATAAAATATATATTTTAGCGTTATTTTGATACTACTTCTGGAATGGAGGAAAGGGGTTATTCTCTAGCATACCGATATCAGACTTGAATTTCTGCGAGATTTCCAGTTACAGCGAACTCTATAAAAAGGGGCAGAAGATAAAATGCAAAATATTGCATACAGTAACACACGTGGAGACATTTATTTCTCCATAAATATTTAACAAACCAGAAGCTGTTTGTTTAATGAAATTAATTTATTTTACTTTCCATTTTGTTTTTAAAATAATACCAACATTAAAAGTTGTTATAGTAATGAAAACGTAGTTACAGCTACAAAATTACTCAGGAATTTATTTCGGTGCGTCCAAACTTAGGGAGAGTTAGAAATCAATATGAGAATAAATTAAATTAAAAAATTTAAAATCGTCTCTAACATTATTCTAAATTCACAGAAAAAGTTTTGATTCTGTATGTGTGTGTGTTAGGGGAGGGGACCAGCAGTATACCTACCTCTTGCATACGTCCCTGTTGCAGCCAAGTATTTTCTGTGAGTCTCAGTTTTCAGCAATCTTAATTGCTGTAGTCATAGTGCTATTGATATAGAGTCCAATCTTGTCTGCGCATGTATAGACCACACTAGTACCAAATTCGGATTATAAGATTTGAAGTTTACAGGATATCCTGCGGAGTCTAGTGGTTACGTATAACGTAGAACTTTTCTTTCCCGGCTATTAATGGAACGAGGGAATTTCCTATCAACTGTCAATTTAACCCTTTTTCTTTATATACTGGAACACCAGACTTTAAGAGAAAAAATATCTCTTTATAAGAAAAAAATAGCCAACTCAGAAGTAGAAAGGAATTACAATATTTTACCAGTTTCGCTATTGAATATTTTGTAAATTGTAAATACTTTGTTTAAAATTTATTTAAAATTTCGAAATAAAAGGATTGAAAAGAATATCTCACTATACGGCAATTATAGAAATATGCTAATTCAATGGGAGTAATATTTCGTTGGCTCTGCTGCTTTCCAACAAAATGAAGAGAAATTTCGAGGTTTAAATTAAGAAGACGGATGATTAACGAATGTCAATGATTGTGAATTAATTGACAGAATAATGATAATGTGGGAGGTAACGGGAGAACCCCGAGAAAACCTGTGGACGCTATGTTGTCCACCACAAACTCTCCTGGCCTAGGATCGAACCAAAGATACTTCATATCAGAGCTTAGGATACTTCATATATCGTCTTATTTATGTACTCACTCTAACGGTTTCAAGTACGGCAAAAATTTAATTACACTCCAATCGAGTAGAGTAAAAAATCTCCCCATAAAGTAATAATGACTTAAACGGAATCCGAATGATTTACTGCTTTTTCAGGTGTAAGAAAAATATTTAGCTCAATTTCAAGGTGGGGAGAAGCAGGCACGTAGCCAAGGGGGGGGTCCGGGGGGTCCGGACCCCCCCCTTCGAGACCAGAAATGAAAAAATTAAGGAAGGATAAAACAAAATGAAATGACGAAAAGAAAGATCAGCGTTAAAAATTAAAAAGAAAACTACAGGAAGCTTCTGCTTCCTCTTTCTTATGAGGAGATTTGTATACTTGCAATATGGTAGCGAGGTAAGCGAGATATTCTGGAAGAGTCAGAGAATTTGAAATTTCTAGAAAAGTTATGGGATTCTCGGAATTCCTGCTACTAGTCAGGGAGATTTCAAGCTTTCGAAAGCATAATGGCGTTGTGTAACAGCGTGGACATTTTAAATCATAATTTTTCGTCATCGCATCCTTGCAGTATCAAAAATGTTATTTCAAGGACAATTTTCTATTGCTCCTTTAACCTGTCATTTGGAACCGACAATAGTTGATGAAATAATAAAAACAAAAATTTATGTTGAAAAAAAGTTCTGTTAGCATTTGATTCAATAGAGAAAGGAACGTATATATTGTAAAACTAGTTGATCATACACATGCTTCGCCACAGGGGCAGTATTTGGAAGTCAACGCCTGTGGGAGTATCACCATGGATCTCAGCGACTGCGAAAACTATGGATTTGATACTAATCTCGGTCATTTTGGGCTATTTTTTTTACATGTCTCGGTATCCACACCCCGCTGACTCCCAGCCCGCACACAATTGTAACTAAATTTGCAAGTCATCGGCAATGGAAATGTCACCATTGATTTCAACGACCGAGAAAATATGAATTCGACACTAATAGCTCAAGTGGTAGAGCGTTGGCTTCGCATTCGAGAGGTCGTGGCTTCGAATCCCGCTGCCGACCATCCTGACTGAGATTTTCCAGGGTTTCCCTCAGTCCTACCAGGCAAATGCCGGAATGGTACCTACTAAACAGCCCCTGGCCGATACCTTCCCAAATCCTTTCCATTGTTAATGTTGTTGGATATCCAGTGTAAAATGGCCTCTGAGCTGTATCTGGTGATTGTTAAATAAATAAATAAATATCGGTCATTTTCTACTACTTTTACATGTCCCGGTAAACGCCTCCCTGAGACCCCCCTGGTTCGAATTTCGACAAATCGTTCAACTCTAGTCTGAAGCCTGGACCAAGGTATTCGTGACTAAAATTTGGTAACTCTCGGTCAATATCTCTGGTTCCCAAGCCGGTTCCGGTAAACGCCCCCTGAGACACCCCTGTTTAGAAATTTAAAGAAAAGCTTCGTCTTGGTCTGGGGCCTGGGCCAAGGTACCCCTGACCAAAATTTGGTAACTCTCGGTCCACTCGACTGGTCCCCAGGCCGCACACAGACAGACAAACACACAAACAAACTCCTTATTTTATTTATATTAGAAGATAGTTTACAAGACAGTATTGAGTATGTACTTTTTATAATAATTGAGTCATAACGAAAGGAAAATTGTTATATTTGAATAAAGAGGGGAAGAACGTAAATATTGTAAAATCCTTTTCAATACTTTTTTTTTTTCATTATTTTGCTCGAAATTTCTTCATAGTTTGTTATTAAAATACTTGCCAACATATCCTCAATTTATTGTCCTAAGAACCCAATATATGTTGATAGTAAAGTAGTTTAGATTGATCGAGCTCCTGTGCCTTCAGAATTTCATGTCACTCTGCTCCCCCCCCCCCCCGTTATGAAATCCTGGCTAAATGAACCAATATATGTTCCAGTAAAATAGTTTAGAATGATTGAGCACCTTTTGGGGTGATCACAGTATTTCATGTCACGGACCCCCCCCCCCTTCACGAAATCCTGGCTACGTGCCTGGGAGAAGACTAAGAAAATTCATTTGACAGAGTATTGAGTAACAATTTCCATGAGATCGAACCGTCTGCTTTTAAAGTGCAAGATCCTGGGAACGGTGAAGAAGTGTTTTCTCTTGGATGCGATATACTATGATGGAGAATAACCTATATTGTTGAGTTAATCTTGCATGATGATGTATGCACCAAATTTAAGGTCAACTTGTGGTTCAGAGCCCATGTTAATAATGGGACCCATCTTTGATAACCTCGGAGCTGGATAAGACGCAAAACACACACACACGCACACATAATATAACTGTGAGAAGTGCGAGAAAACGATTTGACTAGGTCTGATCTTTCCGAATGATGGTTGAGGGAAGAAGATTTTTTTTATTAATAATTTCCATAGAATATGGGAAATCTTTTTTTAAAAAAATGTATGGCAGAAGGCATTGGAAGGAGACTTTCGAAAAATATAAAAGATATAAACTAAAAGATGATGCATAAAGATTTCAATCGAATGGGATGTTCAGTGTCCAAGAGAATTATTATGTATCCACTTTATAACCTTCCTTTAAGGGTGATGAGTCCAGAGGGAAATTATTACATTTCAGTCATTTAAACAGGGATAACGAAGACAACAGGACTTTTGAATAGTTCGGATCAGTATTAAAATCAGTGTTCCTTTCAGAAAAAATGTTCAAGGGGGCACACTTAATATTCGGATGGGCACATATTTTCACAACGTACTATTCTATTTATTATTGTATTATAGATGAATTATTTTGGTTTCCTCCAGGGAACAACACAGATTTTATTAAACGCTTGCAGAGACATGGGTTTAAAAGTAAATGCAGAGAAAACTAAATACATGGAAGTGCGTTACTTGTGCGAGGTTAAACTGAAACATTTAATTTTGCCAACTACAGTACCTACCACCGGGATTGGAACCCAACCGCCTGCAAAGGCAGCGAAGTTCTAACCACTTAGACACGAGGAATCGCATCAAAGTATGTTTGGTTTTGTCAATATTATATTAGATATTTCCCTCTTTTACTTCTTTTCTTAGCGGTTGAATAATAATAATAATAATAATAATAATAATAATAATAATAATAATAATAATAAATGCGGAAATGCTTCTTTTGGCAAATAGGGATGAATGGAAATCCTATATACATAGTATTATACAAAGAACAAAAGCATAATAGACGACTAGTTAGCTCTCACTAAGCTCTCAGGGTTCAACCTTGTGCGGTTGCAGCCACTGCAGTTGAACCGTACGAAAGCTTCCATTTAAGACAATGCTTCTTCACGAGTTGCGGACATTAAGAGTTGCTCGAGACGGTTCCATTATAGCAGATAGTGGCAGCAACTGTAGTTGCCCCGTTGGAAAGCAATGCTTCGCAAGCAGAGGTGCAACTCGGTGTCGCAACTCAGTTGCTGCATATGAAAGAGGGCTAAGTTCAAGTTACATACGAGAATATTGGAACTGGAAGTCATCTAGGATTTTAGAATTCTGCCTACCTACTAGTTAGTTCAAGTTATACCTAGTATAGGGCAGTGATGTAGAATTTCAACTCACTTGCAAAAAGATTGACTCCAACGGTGGTTATATGACCAAACCTGGAAGACGAGACAGATTAGTCAACCTAAAGCCGTGAAAAATGAATATAAACCAAATATTTATTCTACTTTAATCGAGAACTTGTATTTCTCTTAGTTACTTTGAGTAAAATGGACAAATTCAACGGCTGTTGTAGTTTCTTTAAGTCAATTGTAATTTTTATTATCAATTTTTTATAAGTTGAGTGTGAAATATATGCCTTCCGAACACGCAACTGCAAATGTGTTGAACATATTCAGAGTGTCATCTAGTAATAATTATCTGAGTTAATTGCTCGTGTCCAGTGTATCTAGAGTATTACAGTTACACATTTTCTGCTGTAGAGAGAAAAAATACCCAGAATTCTTGCGCGACGTGACGTCACATAGAAGAGAACGCGAAACAAATACATTGTAGTTAATACAGTGCGCGGTGTTGATGCGAGAAATTTATAAGGGATGGATAATTATTGAGACAAAAATGAATAAAAATAATAATAACTGTGCTGTTGCTCAAAGTCCGAACTGAGAAAGCAAGACTCCAGTTATATCATCACTTTCCAAAACAGTTGTTGGTACATCGACAGTTGATTTCATGGTATAAACGCATAGACAAAATTAATATAAAAAATACTTGTGTTTGTTCAATTCATTTCTTAAAAAAAAAGATTATGAGAAAAACTTAAAACAAGAACTTCTTTAGCTACCTATAACCACGAGTAAAAGTAGATCAGAAAATGTAGAGGAACGGTAGGTATCGGCATGACCTCATGCCGTTTCCCTGCCTATCTTTGCCCATTCTAATTTTTTAGGAACTATAGGGACGCCGTGCATATCTTCTGGAGGCTGGGGACGGCGTCCCTCCGAGTCCCCCCTAACTTTTATCCCTGCCTATAAGTAAAAAGCCCCGCCCTCATGCAATTCTTTCTTTGCATATATCAAATTGACATGGAGATCAGTATTATTAAGAACGAAGAAAAGTAAGAAGGCAAGAGAAAATAATTTATTTTTCAAAAATGCAAACTTGAAAAGCTTGAAATAAATTTAAATAACTAGAGCCATGGATGCCGATCCTGGGGAACAAGCAAATATGTTATAAAATAGAGGATTTGCCCATTTTTATAATTGTCTCCGTAACTAGGTGAAGCCGAAAAACAAGCGAGGGAAACCTGATTGGCTGCTCTCTTTTCAGCAGTAATGTTCACTCAAAACATTAGGTTCTCCATATGTGACATACAGGTAGTGTATAGTATTTATTGCGTTTATTCTTATTTAAATATTCGCTTTAACGTTCACAATTTTTCCATGTTTAGTTTACAATGTTCACAATTTTTCCACGTGTAGCTTACGGGTTCGTATTCATTACTTCTAATGGGGCTCGCGTTCTTATTCCCGTTGAGGCTCGTGCTTATTTCGACTCGGATTCACCTCCTCCAATGATGATCTCACTCACTAGCCTGCTGGGTGCTCGCGCTCACTAATTTCGTCGGGATACGTGTTTATTGGATTCGGGCTCAGTACACTCAGTGAGGCTCGGGCTCACTAATCTCAACTGGAGTCGGGATCACTACTATCAATGGGCTTGTGCTCAATGACGTCAGTGTGACTTGCACTGATTTGTGTTCGGGTTCATTACCTTCAGCGAGGCAAGCCCTCACTATTTTCTTTAAGACTCACCTGTACTCCAGCTTAGGCTCATATCCTTCAATGAGGCTCGCGTTTACTCGGTCTCGGTTTCGCATCCTTCAGTGATGCTCACTCTCACTAAGCTCCTTGAAGATTGCGCGCTCTAATCTCTTGCGAGCACGCGATTAGTTAAGGTCGGGGTCACTAACCTTAGTTAGACTTATGTGGTCGCTCGCGCGGGCTCACTTCCTTCAACTGGGCTCAAGCTCACTCATCAATGGGACTCATTCACTTACACCAGTGTGCATTAATGTGGGCTCGGGTTCATTACTTTTAGGGGGGCTTGCGCTATTTATTGTCGCTTAAGCTCATGCTTACTTGATCTCAAGCTCATCTTCTTTATTGAGGTTCGAACTCACTAGTGTTTCGTCTATTAATATATTGTATAGCTATAGCTTAATTTATGATATGAAATGAAAGGAAAGGAATGAAGATCTGTCAACAGATTTATTTGACAAAATGAACAATGTCACATTCTGCATCTTTGCTAATTACAGGCACGGTTATGGATAATACTTAATTCTGTTAGCTATATAAGTGCCATTAGCTTAAGCAGATATCTTTAAACAAACACAATGATAAATGGGAGCCTAAGGAGATTTACGATCACAAAACAAATGTACTAAGTTAACATGATAACTGCATAAATGATGAGTTTGAATGCTCAGTAGTATTAATGGTTAGTGAAGCCTGTCGTTGGAAAACCTTTCCAATAATCTGGCATAGCCAATGTCATCGTAACAATAAACAGTAAGGAAAGGAAGGACAACTTACTGATCAGGAGAGTGCGCTGCCATTCTTGTAAAATCCTGAAGAGACTCTTCAAGGTTTGATAGTTAAAACAACTCAAATCTTCAAATCATAATTTGTTGTTAAAAGTGAGTCCTTTTATATGATTGTGACAAAACACTTTCCCTTTCACCAGAAGTTGTTTACAATGATTTGTACGTCTGATGAAATACCTTGTTTCTAAAGATTGTTGCTATTGCCTTCTTTTTATATTTAAAATGAATTTTAAAATTTTAATTATCCTCAAATATCATTATTAAATTTATATTAAACAACACACTAGGCTCCTTGGAGCTTCCACTCTCCAATCTCCTATGGGCACGCGTTTGCTAGGGCTCACTAATCTGAATTGGACTCGTGCTCACTCGCGCTGGTTTACTTCCGACAACTGGACTCGATCTCGCTACCATCAATAGGGCTCGACACTAGTACTGTTTTCACTAATGTGGACTGGGGTTCATTACTAAAAAAATACCTTTATTCTCAATTATTACTTCGTTGAAGCTCGAGCTTATTCAGCCTCGGCCTCATATCCTTCAATGAGGCTCGAACTAACTAGGTTCCTTGTATTTCGCCCTCTCTAATCTCTTTTGGGCATGCACTTGCTTCGACTCAGAGCGAAGATGCTGCTCCTTCTAGTAATGTTCCTTTTCTAGAACTAGACTCGGAAGAGTGGCAACGAAGTAGTAGTGGAGGATCTAGAAGGTACAACCTGGGGGACAGCCAGAACCCAGACTATGATACCCCATGAATTTACTGTAAACTTTCAAAACTGTATAAATAATAGCTCAAATTATTATTGCCACTTAGAAATCTGGGAGGCCTAGGGCTACTTTTCACCTCTCTAGTATTTTGATGTGCAAAATTGTTATGAACAACTTATTGTGCAGAAATAAGTTCAAAATATCCCGAACTAAACTCAAAGTATAGTACAAACATATGTGAAAAAAGGACATTTATTTGTGTGAGCCATCTCAACCTAAAACATAAAGCCCAAACAATGAAAAAATACAATGCAAAGGAAAACAAACAATGCGTTCCCTTTTTCTGTGACTTCTTCTGGAGGCTGCTATTAGAACTACTACTTACATTTCCATCAACATCCAAGAAACAATAAAGATGAGTGGATTATAAACAGTAATATTTTATATTTATTATAATAGAGTAATTTACCTTGCGTATTTGTAGTGTTAGAATTAGTAATATTTCCCAGAGCCGTAGCTAAGGGGGGGCCAGCGGGGCGCCCGCCCCGGGCGCTGATGCAAGGGGGCGCCGAACGAGCAAGGAGAAAGAAAAAGTGGTGTTGGACATGAGTAAAAGCCGAGTCGCCCCCAGAGAGTATTGGCGCCCTATTCGATCAATATTGTTGTCGGTTATCAATGAAATACTTAGATTTCTTAAAAATTTTCTTGCTCGCTTCGCTCGCAATCCACTGCCGAGTGATGACTTATAGTGTGCGCAGGAGCATTTTCAAAATCAGAAACGAGCGAAGTCGTGTTCGGTGTTTTGACAGTAATGAGTTTGCTTAGTTCAAAACGTTTTTCTACCCAATCGGATTAATCTCAACGCACAGTGGGGCCAAAGCACTGAATTCTTGGCAAAAATAAGAATTCGCAATATGAAGCAGAAAATTGAAAGAAAACCAATTATTTCGGTATGTGCAGTGGCTACAATAATGTTATTTCGACATTATTTCATCAAAAACAGAGTTTTACATCATAAAAGGAAATATTCCTTATATTCACTCCTAAATTATATAACAGATTATATGATTGGCATAAACAAACGCATGGGTAATATGCTTTGATTTGGCAATTCACGATTGGCTTACATTCTTACGCATGAAAGGAAAAAGTGTACTTATTCATTTACAACTGAAGAGGAATAAAATTGAAGAGAAGTTCTTGCTTCTCAAAATTATTTCAAAGTTGTGGAGGATTCGTTACAACAATGAAGATGCAAGGGCGCTTCAATACATAAAAATTATCTCATCGCAAGTTCTC
Source organism: Thermobia domestica (assembly GCF_964235325.1). Taxonomy (NCBI): domain Eukaryota; kingdom Metazoa; phylum Arthropoda; class Insecta; order Zygentoma; family Lepismatidae; genus Thermobia; species Thermobia domestica. The sequence continues at coordinate 121,387,042 of NC_137456.1, read as the reverse complement.
GATATAAATATATTATCAGATATATTAAACATATGCCGCCTTATGCAGAGTCGTTTTCACGTATGATTAGCGTCATACTAAAAGCCTGACTACTGCAGGAAACATATGTTAGTCAAACTCTTGAGTATGGTACTAATCAAACGTCAGAACGACTCTGAATAAGGCCCATTATGATTTTCAAGTATCAGTAACCTGTTCAAGTTGTTTCATATATTGCATCGTGTATTACGTGAGCTCATTTCAGAGCTTGATCGGAACACTCTTAGCTGGAGCAAGCGGAAGTTCATTACAGTTGATTGCAATGTCACTTCTGTGCACGCATCACAAAAAACACAATAGTGAATTGATCAACACCATTTTTAATATGGTTCTACCTTATAGGCCATAGATGGTTTAGCATTGGTGTTTCAAAATGTCGCCACCATTAATCAAATACGTTTGACTAGAGTTTAGTTCTGTTAGTGAATGCCAGAGAAGTATGGCTAGATGTTAGAAACAAGATGGGTTCTGGGGGCGAAGCCCCCAACGAGATCTGGGTTCAAAATTCCAGAATCGACCTATATTCAACTTTGTCACTGCGTGCATGGGGATCACACGTCTAATAACCTAACACTTGCTCTCACATTCATTCCAGCTCAATTCAAAAGCAGCATTGCATCCAGAATGCGGTTTTCCTTAAACATTTTCATGCGCTATATTTCTCAAAAGTGCAAATATGTGCAGGTTTTCTCTTTGCATACAGTAAGAACAATGTTTCCGCTACGACAAATTAAAAAATTACAGACATATTATGCCATATTTTCTACTAAAATGCCATTCTATCGCTTGACCATAGTTATATGCTTTCAGTACCACAACATTTTCCAAATATGATATTAAGTAGGGGATTATCATAGGGATATGATAAATATTAGCATCATTTCAAATATGATTATTGAGTACACATCACATCTACATTCTAAATATACAAAATGATACATACATGTTGACCGTGCCACTATGTTTACCAGCCACTAGGGATGCGCACGAGACAAGATTTGTGGCTTTCTCGACTCGAAAAAGTGCCGTAAAAGCGATGTCTCGACTCGAAAAATGTATATTTCTCTATTGGAAGAGTCGTGTCTCGACTCGAATTTTGCCAGGAAAATCCTGTCTCGACTCGTCTCGTGCGCATCCCTACCAGCCACTGAATATCTACACGCAATGTAGGAATAGTTGCATTCAAAGTCAATTTCCTATCTTCTGTCACTAAGCAGCGCCTCTCCGGTTTCAGCGGATAACCAAATTTACACGTCCCATGAGTTTATTGTAAACTGCTATCACTTCTTTTCCTGCGCACTATCTTATGTGTACACTTTTAAGGTTTCATTGTAACAAATTATGTCGAGTCAACCTTTTACTTCATTTTTCGAGTTTTTGCTAAGAATTGCCTGAGAGATCTTAAGTTGACAAAACGAGAGCACCACACAATATGACGTCACGCCTGGCCCCATTGTGTGACGGTGAGAATGAAGGTATGAAAGTGAGAAGAGTGAAGAGAAAAATGAAATCTTTGAGTTTTACGTCCCACGGTTATGCCGGTTAGGCTAAAGGAGACGGTGATGATGAGCAATGAATGAAATGGTGGAATGAATAAAGTGGGAGGAAACGGGAGAACCCCGAGAAAACCCATGCACACGGTGTTTGTCCACCACAAAATTCATTTGGCAGGGGCTGGGATCGACCCCGGGACCCCAAGCACCAGAGGTGAACGCTCTACCACTGAGCCACCGCGGCCCCGTGTGAAATGAATCGAGTGCTTTTCTGGGTAAAAGTCAAATAATGCAAAGTCGGATTCGTCAGTTCAATGAATACAGCCCAATGACTCATTATGGGTAAGATATTTCACTAGAGTAATACTTATACGTATATTTGTCAATCCTAAGACCCAATGACTGTCTTCCTTCATAGCTAAATCTGTAAGTTCACCCGATGAGAGAACGCGTTAAACACAACACTGTAGTTTGTATTCCCCCTTAGAAGGTAAACTAAGGTTTTATATGAACTCGGTGCTGTAAAGGCATGCTGAACGTCAATAAATAAACAAAATCAGTAAAGTTAGACAACTCTTAATTATTTAAATTTGGAAAAATTACAATCGTCTCTAGGTGAGATTTAATTCACATTGTCTGCTACAAATTACAACACTCGCGCTCAGAATTTTAGATGCAAACATTTGGTTAAAAATTTTGATTTTAAATGTTGTAAATTTCAAATGTAAATATTTCAAAGATAGTATCAAACCTAATTACATCATATATAAGGACAGTAAAGACACAAAATTAACTTATGTGACGTCATTTTTTAAAGTAAGTTCCAGAACACAATATTAATAAAGTCCTAAAGCAAAAAAGAAACTGTTAAAAACATAATAACATTTAACTCCTCAATGTCTTTTTTATGATGCTGCACCTCGGTCTCTATTCTAAGTAAATATTTGTGTTTTGAAAAGCACTCAACAATTCCGATTGTGACAGCCGTGATTGATCAGTTTGATGATCCAACTTTCTTTCACTTCCTATTCAATAGCTTTCGTAATCGGACTGTCCTATAGAGGCCACGGTGGCTCAGTTGTAGACCGCTTACCTCTGGTGCATAGGGTCCATGGTTCGACCACTGGCCAAATAAGTTTGTGGTTAACAACATCTTGCCTGTGTGTTTTCTCGAGGTGCTACCGTTTCCTTTCACATTCTCATTCCACTAATTAGTCCATCATCATCATTCACTTGGTTTATCATGATCTCTCTCACTCTAACTGGCATAGTCATGGAACGTTAAACTGAAAAAAAAAAGATCATTTTCGGACTGCACAGAAGTGAAAGTGATGTGATCACGCATACGTTCGCTGTTCTTGTTTATTTATTATTGGAATAAAATGCACTTAAGGAGCCAAAATGTTTTTTAAAAGGTGATGACATTGAGAGAACGTGTAAAAGATGTAACCATACATAGGCGCCGACTTTGGGGGGCAGGGCACTTTTGCCCCCCCCCCCAATATTTAAAGGTGGGGTCCTCGACCCCCCAATATAATCCAGTTGAGGAAGAATTCCCAAAGAGGAGCAAGAATTTCCGTCGTAAATTACGTCGTGCCTTTAATTCAATATTAGGAACAGCCTTCTTATTCGATAAAAAGCACCGTTTTCAAATCGGCTTTTAACCTTTTTGGGATTTCCACTTTTTGGGTAATTTTTAGACTTTCGCTCAAACAGCTACTGCTCCCTTAATATTTATCGTAGGGGAGTGGTTCATACCTCGCTTTTCTCAGGATATATCATACTTTCCAACGGTATCACTCTCTTGTTCGTATTATACACCAGAAACAAGAAAATTGAAAAAAAAACATGTTTTTTTTTAAAAAAATTCGAAATGTTTGTGCCCCTCTGGCCCGGGTCTGGGTTCACGTAGGGATCTGAATCTTTTTTTAAAAATCTTGTTATATACATAATAGGTGCGCAAAATTTCGTTCTTGTATCTTAAACTAAGGTCGGGAGAAATTTTTGAAAGTCTGAAGGTGACCCATCTTTTCATATACACCGGTGTATGTATATAAATATAGGAAGTTCAGGTATTATGGAATAGTCGGATAATATGGAATACCTCATTAGCTCGCCTGTGATGTATTGCTTCCAAGCGGAGAGGAAAGAAACTACTACCTCACGTCCCCATGATGCTCTACAGCCAGTCTCCATGTGATTGTGACATTCGTTGTGCTGGTAGACGTGAAAATCTGATTTCTTATTCAGGAATACTTTTACAGGTAAGTGGTTTACAACCTGTATTTTCCTATTGAAATGTAATAGAACAACAATTCTTTATTTACTATGACGTTGGATCTACAGAGTGGTAGTTCGATAAGCGCCATTATCCTGTACGCCTTCGAATGCGATTAACACCTCTTTCGTTTCCAAGCTGGCGTGGAGGGCAATATGGAATACCTGCAAGAAAAGCATGGTATTCCGTATTCCGTATGGTATTCCGATTACAAAAATATCTATTGGTATTGGGCAATTAAACATACATTTATGATGACAACAATGCTAAGTGTATTTTTATTACAGCAAATTGTCTGATGATACAAGGGGTGAGCTTGGGTCCAGCGCTCATCATCTTTAATGTGAGCACACAATGACTGTGCCGATCCTGAAGCAGAGTATTATATTTATAACTTTTGCAAGTAATCACAATCAGTTATGGCTTGGCATTCAAAATTTTCATATATTGTCACTATATTCATTGTATGTTCAACAGAAAAAACTTTCTTCTTTTCTATATAGCATTTGTATTCCATATTACCCGACTATTTCATATTACCCTCCAAAGTTGTTTCTTTACAAATTATACATTTTACCCACCCCTGTAACGAAACTTCTTTATCAAGATATACATAAATAAAGCCAAATATGTAAGGCGTATACTTGTTTTCCTTTTTGTTTCAATGTGCATAACTGAATTACAAGCGAAACGAAAATTGTATTCTATAATACCCGAACTTACTCTATATATACCTAGGTATAAAATATTTAAAAAACGTACTGCGTCATTCCTATTTAGCCTAGAGTCATGGTTCAAACGCCATTTTCTTCAGTATAATAAGCCCTTTCCAACGGTATCACTCACATGTCCGTATCATACACCTAAACCAGATAATTAGGGAAAAACTCGGAAGTATTTTTGCAAATCCAACCAAAACATTTTGCCCCTATGGCCTAGGCCTGGGTTGACGTAGGAATCGGAATTTTTTTCTCTTAAAATACATTGTTATGTACATAATACGTGTGCACAATTCCAATCTTGTATCTTAAAAACAAAGGGAAGAAAAATTGTTGAAAGTCTGAATTTAAGCTCTCTTTTTATACACACACACATACTATATACTTATTATAAAAAAATTACACGTCATTACTATTTAGGCTAGAGTCATGGCTTAAACGTTATTTTCTTTAGTATAACAAGCCCTTTCCAACGGCGCCACACACATGTACGTATCTTATTCCTGAACTAGAAAAATCTGGAAAACTGATTTTTTTCTTTAAAAAAAAAAAAATAGAAACAGCCCCTCGGAACATTTGCGGCCCTCGTGCCCGGACTCGGCTTCACGTGGAAATCTCAGAAAAATTTGAGAAATATCCAAAGGTACATGCAATTTCAAACTGATATCGTGAAAACTACAGGCGTGAAAAATTTTTGAAATTTGCCTTAAGAAAAAGTAAAAATTCACGCCCTTCCGCCCCACTTGGCGCAGCCAAGTTGACCATCCGGTTCCAAAATGCATCTGGGGTGTTCGTTGGTCCATTCTTGACTTGACTAATAAAAGAACGGCTTAAGTACCTGTTATAGAACCTAAATAAGAGGTCAAAGACAATAGTGCGCCATGGTAACAAAAGTTACCAAAAATCTTAAAAGAGTTACAGCACTGAAGCTTCAATCAACAGTATGGAAGCACTGATATGAGAAGTGAAGATCAATGTGGTGCACTGAACTTCCCAGAATTTGAACTTGAATTTGTTTTAATGCGTTCACACAAATTAGACTTAGGTCATGAATTTAGCAGCGGAGCGGATGCAGCGTAGCGAGATCTGGAGGGGAAGGGGGCTTTTATCCAGAAGTGATAGAAAACGGCTGAATATGATTATATATTTATTCATTGTTTTGGCCCCCCCAATATTTTCTTCAAGTTGGCGCCCATGTAACCATAACACAGTTAAGAGTGTTTACGCAACGTTTTCTTTGTAATCCAAGCCAATAAGGCATTTTTATAGCCAAATAATAATAATAATAATAATAATAATAATAATAATAATAATAATAATAATAATAATAAAATAAATAAATAAGGTGCATCACCTAAGATTCGTAACTCTAAATGTACAGCTTGAGTCGCCTAACTCAAATTGAAAGAAGGTGAGTAAAGATAGGCCTTTTTCAGCAATGATAGTCATAAAAAATAAAACTTTTCATAAAAGCCAGTTATCACATGAATATGAAATTCAAGCATTAAACTTTACATATGTAGGACGCATAAGAAACATTTTGTATGAAGTCATATAAAGCATGGTTTTTGATATTCTCACAGTTCAGACAACTTTTCGAATTTGAAACAATTTCAGTATGAGCTGCTTCGATTGTAATACTATCTATGGCTTTGGATTGATTATTTTAACAAAAGAAACAGTGACCAAAGCTTCAAACCCACTTTATTTTAAATTATTTAAAATAAAGTGGGTTTTAAGCTTCAATAAGTATTCGTGTAGTGAAGTTCATGACACTCCTCATACTAAAATTATTGTTGTAAATTAGAAAAAAAAACACGGAAAAATCTACAAAAATCCTGCAATTATGCATGTTGTGTTGTCTGCATACTTTTTCATTGGATTCTTCACATTTTTGCGCTGTTTCAGTGTGACGGGGAAAATTTATTAATTCCAAAATCAGGCAGAGTTTCATTTTGCATAAAATATTTTCTGACTTCAAGTTTCTCATTGTTGGAGCGGATGATAACAACTTACATTTCATCCAGTGAATCACCTCAATGTATCCTTGGCATCAATATGTATTGAGGGAGGCATGAAATTCTAACAGATTCGTAGCTTTCAGAATTTTTCTGTGACCCAACTTTCGTAAGTGTTGTGTCACATCACCAACTCTCTCATCACCAACAAAATGTTTGCAGGATGACAAGAAACGTATTTCTCTTATTGGACTGATAAGTCCAGTCATTCTTGACGGTTCATTTCTATACCGAGTCTTACAATTGTTTACTTTTAAAACGAGTCTTACAAATGATCTGAAGACACTAGGTGCTTACATTGTGAAGATTATGCTGTTGTCTAGCTTGGTATAGTTCAGCATCGTGATTACCTCCCGCAATTTGCTTCATAATTCGCTAAAAACTACAGAACATTTTTAGAGCATTTTTATAAATCATTTAACAGTGCATCAATTTCAAAGAACATTTTATCATGAATGTACTTATATAGCAGAAGTAATTGTAAAATCATTAATTCATTTAATTTAACCAAATGTAAGAAATACTGAAGTAAAACAGCAACTAAAATATCTAAATCCATCACAATCACATCCATTTGTTCTACACGTCACATCTTCCCTGGAACAAACCTCTAAAAGTTAGTGTTTGACTATTTTACTATGTCTCAAAACAAAACCAATCAACCCAAGCACTAGGTGTGAATTGTGGTGTGAATTCTAATACTAGAACATCTCTGTGTCTATCCATTTGGAGACAATAGTTAGTCCTAGGACGAAGAACCATCCAAGTTTTTGGGTTTGGTTGGTTCGTTGTCTCAGACACAAATGATCATCATCTGACTCAAGATAAGGCCGAGGTTCTACTATTGAAGTTTGGAAAAGCACCGGTTACGTCGGCCCCAAAGACTTTGAAGAATACAAAGCTAGTCATTGTGAAGTATCATCTAGTTAGCTATAGCACGACATCACCAATCTCTATTATTATTATTATTATTATTATTATTATTATTATTATTATTATTATTATTATTATTATTATTATTATTATTATTATTATTAACCGTAAAATGCATTTTGATGCCAATTGGCATCATACTGAATCAATAACAGTAACAATAATAAAGATATTCTTAAAATGTGTACATTAGGGAATAGCAAACGCCGATGCCATGTACCACCAATGGAGTTAAGCTTTCTAGCACACAGTTTCCGTCTAGAGGCATAGATCGGACACAGTGTGTCAGAAAGCATATAGGAGGCATAAAACGTGCACGTTTGTTACTTGTAAATTTTTTCCACAAAACATTTTTTTTTGTTCCCTTAACATTTAAAAAATCATTGTTTCACAATCTTCCATACCACATGGCTTCTGCTGATATTGACACTACGCTCTGTTTTCACTAGTGTAATACAACCATGACATCTATTCTAAAACTTAATACGCCAGAAGTAAAAACAAAAAATCCTATTATTGATATTATTTACATTTATCTAAGTCATGCATATAAAGAAAGAAAGAAGAAAAATAATTTCAACACGACCAAAATGAATTCGTGCAATAAATGGTTAAGTATTCTACCTTGTAGCAGGTCCTTGGACTAATGAGGTGTTTCTTTCAATTTTAAGTTTAGCCCGGAAAATTTTTCTTCCAAATTTCTCGATGCTCAGCTTCCTCTTTCATATCCAAATATTTTTTTCTATTTTTCAAATCGTCGATCGTTTATTTATTTCTTCTTCCTACTCCTCGCTTTCCTTCCATCTTTCCTTCAATGGCGATATGAAGAAGACAATTTCTTCACAAGATTTGTCCAATCCAATGAGCTTTCCTTGACTACTTCTTCCTTAGTCCAATATTATGCCTGCTAGCTAAGATGTATTCTTTTCTTATTGAATGCTTCTTTGTCTATGAAAATTCTTGACCTTATCTATTTGGTGCAACAAGCGTCTCTCGTCAAAATAATTCCGAGATACTTGAAATTATCGACTTCTTCAAGTTCTTTTTGTTCTACTTTGACCTGTAAAGGCGCCTTTCCATGGGATATTCTAATGGCTTTCGATTTTTCAATGTTGATTTTCCATTCCATTCAGTTTCCCAGTATCAACTATTTTGCCAGTCATCTCCTGCATTCCTTTTCGGTTGTAGCTATAATAAGCATATCATCTGCATACATTCCCGGCGGGAACTCATGTGGTTCGGATTCCACGTTAATCAGTAGGTCCGAGTCTCATATAGTCTCGCTGCTGAAAGGGACGTTAAACTGAAATTCAACTCAACTTATCTGCATACATGATCTTGTTAATGACCTACCATCTAGTCTTGAAATCCCCACTTCCAATTAATGCTTCCTTCACTGTCAATGTTGAATAATTGGGGGAAGGGGGGCATTTGTATACAGTAGCTAAACTGTCACAGGATCCTTTTATGTGAAAGTTCTAAAACGTTTGCTGCGTAAAATCACATTGTGAACCACAGTATGGAAACGACAACTACAGGAATCTATTGCATTACAATGCTCCAGCACACAACGTAGTTATTTTTGATGAGATTTTGGTCCAATAAAGTGATTTTCTGTTACTATACCCCGCATATTTGTCACATTTCTCCCTCTGTAATGAACGTTTCAACAAATAATAAGCGCCCCCTGAAATATTGTGCGTCTGATGATGTTTCTACATACTAGAAAATCGTAACGAAGACCTTGGATATCATTACAATCCAGTGCTTCCAGAACTAATTCCATGACTTGTTGGGTCCTACAAAGCTGAGTGTAGAGAAAAGAGGATCTACTTTGTCTAAACCGAGATGATTTGATTCCACTTGTCATTCATTTATGTTTTACAGATAATTCCATTTCCTAATTACAGCGCTGCTTTCTTTCTGGGTATTGGAAATAATTGAAGCGGTTAGAGGATAAAGGTGCTATGTAACAAATTGTACATTTCTGGAAAATTGACTTTTACTACTTATGTCTGTTAATACACACCCTTCATTGTTTCTAAATCTCTTCAGCCCGACGAGGAGTTACTAAATGGCTACCATATAAGACGTGCACGAACCGCCAGAATGCAACGTTTCAAAAAATATAACACCTTTATCCTCTAAGCCCTTCATTTATTTCTTTTCACAATAATTTCCCTTCTGCAGAATTCGTATTACGCATTTCTTCTCCTTAGTCTTAAATTTCCAAAGTTATAATCTTAGTTTCTTTCACTGATAACTACATTCCATTTTTCCCGATCTTTTTCAGGTACCTTAAAGTAGGGAGAAAAATTTCTGATTGTCAGGTTGCCAGTGACGATATTTTTGTTTGGCGATAGGCATTTGATCTTTACTTTCAGTAGCTACTTGTTTTTGCTTGAATTCTTTAGATATCTTAATGAATTATATGACAATTAACCGTATGATATTTTTTTTTCTAAATCAGATCTGCAGGAGTAAAAACGATGACAAAACTCTCTGATATTTATATAATTGCTAGATTCAGACTTGAACTTTCGTGGCCTGCTTAAAATTATCCTCCTATGTTCACATATTTCTTCTATCTTTTCAACTTCATATTATGAAATTGACACCCATAATTAAAGTATTATTTATTTATTTATTATGTTATTACTATAATTTAAATGTTTAATCTTCACACACCTGATTGTTCTAATTTTTTCTATTAAGAACAATGTTTATTCCGACTGCTTCATCTTTCGATTCATTAGTATTTACATTCTTTGTGAGTTACGATGCTATGTAGAAAGAAAACAGTTTTAAGTGGAGTATGATTCATTTTAGCTCTTGCACTGGGAATTCGAACGCGATAACTCGGTGCCAAAGACACTGAGCGAGAAGGAATGATATAATATAACTCTCAGCTCCAAATCTGCTTTCCATTTCTACAAAATGTTAATATAAATTATACTAATTAGCGATCTAAAAAATTACAAACCCTAGTATGGGAAGCATATTATAGTTTATAAATATAGCTATATTTATAAATATATAAATATAGCAACAGAACAGGATACTGATTTAATCTTGTGATTTTGAATAAGGCTGTTTAAAATGCATATTTGTTCAGAAATAAACAGTGAACTTTATCGTTTAATGTATTTCGAATAAGAGTACATCATCAATACATCATATTTATTCTAAGTACAATAGTTTCAATTTTGAAGTTTTCAATAATTGACAAGCTATGTCATATTTTGAGTAATTCTAGCACACTTTCCTAGAAGTTTTGTTATATATGTGTTCCTTCTTAGTAATAAACACATTTCTATCTCTTAAAAAATAGTACTTACTTCTCCGTATTATTTCTGAACTTGTATTCATTTTAATTTAAATTATAAATACAATGACGAAGCATCAATACGGTTTTTCCTCCACATTATTGTTTCAAACTATGTTCATTTAAGGGGGCACGATGGCTCAGTAGTAGGGCTCATACTTTTGGTGCGTATGGTCCTTGGTTCGATCCTGGCCAAGTAAGTTTGTGGTGATCAGGCATAGTGTCCGTGGATTTTCTCGGGGACTTCGTTTTTCCTACATTCTCATTCCACCAATTGTCCCACCATCATTCACTTGCCCTAATCATTTGTCTCCCTAAGTATAAAAGGAATGATTGTGGAACGTTAATTGCATTTCATATGTTTAAAATGATAAGAAAATCCGACAGAAAGATTCACCAAAAATGGAAAGGACTTTTCTTGCCGTTGCGATCTATTACTCTCTAAAATTGTACGTTTGTTGTTGTTATCATTGTAAGCAGACTTCTAGTAGTCTTGTTAGAGGTTAGGAAACAGCAATCTCACAACAAACGATAAACATGCGACATAATAGTAGCTCAAAACCTGAATTGAGCGTGATATTGCTCTCAAACTCGCATAGCTAAACTCAACTCATGCTCACTTTGTTAAAAGTGAGGTAGTTCATGATCAATTCACAAAAAACGAGTACGCTCACGTGAGCTAAATGAAATGAGCGCGCTCATTTGCAATCCTGAATTTAATATATAGAATCACCAAATGGCATATATATATATATATATATATATATATATATATATATATATATATATATATATATATATATATATATATATATATATATATATATATGTAACAACTTTGTATATATGTTTAATACAAGAATACGTTTGTTTGCCCGTCTCCTTTAACCTAATCGGCATAACTGTGGGACGTAAAAACTCAAATATTTCATTTCATTTACGTTTGTTTGAAAAAATTTTAAAAAATCAATGTACCGTTGCAATTTTAAAAATATTTTTAAAATTAAAAAGCAGCTAAAATTAATTTCATGCTATTGGAAGTCAAAAAGATTTATCTTTCAATTTTTTACGTTAAAGCAATATATACGTAGTGCTTTTGGTCTTTTTTCTTTTCAATTTCAGGTTCTGTGAATTGAAGATGAAATACACGATTTTTCCGTTATATTTTCCCCTTTATTAACATATGAATACATAACTATTCCGCACTATTAGAGTTCGATATTCAAAAATTCGGATTTTTCTATCCACCCTACTAGTTATATCAAGAATTGATAAATGTATGTGTTGATCATACATATATATTTTGTTAGTCTTAGTAAGAAACGTTATTTGTTTTATTGCTCTCAAGAAGTAGCAGTGTCACGTGTACATTTCATGAAGGAGTTTGGTTTCAATGGCGTGATATTTTTCTCAATTAAAACCGGAAATGATTTTAGACTTTTGTCTCTTCCGGATTTACTAGAGAAATTTGAGGGAAGATTGTATGTATTTTTTGATGTGTTTAAATTGTGGTAGAAGACCTTTGTTCGCTATCTATTAGAGTTTTTGCACTATTACGATCAACGTTACAACCGGAGATCGTTACCACTTCCGTTGAATAGATCACCATCATTAACGACTCCGGTTCGTAACTTTTAATCCTCTGTATCCTGGCCAAAGCTGATGGTGATCCGTCAGGCAGTTCTTCAATAATTTTATCTTCGTAATGCCGCATTGCCACGTTACATGAATCTTGTAGCTCTCATTAAAAACAATCTTGAAACCCTAGCATATTTCACCATGTAAACATAGTCTTGAAAGGGACACACAACATTTTTTCCATCTTGCAAGGAATTGAACCACGTGCAACTTTCTGGGACGTCTTGCTTGCTACCTGCTATCGCCCTCCCGCTGACGTAAAGAAAAAAACAGTTTCGTCGCTTCCAAAACAACGGATTCTTTTGGACAGGGAGGGGGAAGTGCGCCAAAATACACGTTTTTAATGAGGAGGTTCACTATTTGTCCACTAGAGTGCAGTGCTGCATGGATGGAGATACCTTTCTTGCTTTCAGGAAGTTGTAACATGTAAACAGTAAATAGAAAGATTGGGTTGCATTTTTTTTTATGACAGCTACAAGATTCATCTAAAATGGAAACGTGGTGTAAGGGACAGACATGTTTTTGTTGACCGGAAGGACGACATACAGACACATGGTTTATCTTTTGGCACGAAAGATATATGAATAGAAAGAACAACCAATCTCATTTTTTTTTTAAAGAAAACCAGTCTCATTAAAAATATTCTAGGTCACGTCGTGAATTCAATCTTTTATCTTCTAATCCAGTGATTAGCAAACTACGGTTCCCGGACCAAATGCGGCCTCATGAATGATTGTATATTCAGCCTGTGACATGATTCCTAATCAGACGAATGAAAAGAATATAATTACTTCGAAAGAGTTGTATTAGAAAGGGATTGATAAATACATATTTAATTTCACTTTTGACGTTTTGAGAATCAGAGCATCCCAGTTCCAAACAGATTATGGGAAACTTCAATCAGTAATGAATTTAATATTGCAAGAATTTTGTAAAATATACCATGGCCAGTTTTAATAAGGTAGATTGGCCGGAAGTAGATTTTCTTTTTCTGGTTCTCTGTCAAAAAAGTTTGCCCACCATTGCTATAATATCTATATATATTAATCTATCTATCTATCCATCTAGATAGATAGATAAAAGAGGAGGTTCTGATTAAGTGATTCTAATCAACGCCCAAGTCAGATCGTTTAAGCTACAAAATTGATTTTTTTACGGTGCATAGAATTTGTGACGTAAGTTAACACTAAAGAAGGATATTTGAAAATTCGAAGGAATGGAAGGATGGAACAAATCTGGCAATTAATTTAGTAAAATGTCCGTATCACTGTATCTCTCAAGAATAGAGACATGGAATTTGATATTTAGATTTTCAATTTAAAATAATTACCTAGGTAGACAAATGATTCATTGTTTTTTGATATTTTTATATTTTTAGAAAGAAAAACAGCAAGAAAAGAAGATGAGCTTACAATTGTTATAACAGAATGATTTATATCTTGAAATCCTTTAGGGATAGAGACTTGAAATTTGGTATTTTGATTTGACATTAAAAAAGAAATTACAGAAGTGTTTTGGTGCTTATTAAAGGAAAAACGGAGAAGATAAGCGTGAAAGAAAAATAATGAGAGTTGCAGTTATTATAATAAGATGGCCATGTCTCGAAATCTCTTAAAATTAGACACATGTTGGGGATATGTGAATTTGAGTTTAACGCCCCTTTCAGTGGCGAGACTGCATGAGACGTGGACCTACTGATTAACGTGAAGTCCGAACTGCTTGAGCTTCTGCCTGGGATCGAACCCGGGTCTCCCACGCGAAAGGCGCGTACGCTAACTGCTTAGCATAAATTTCTTATTCGTAAGCATAAAGTGGGCATATGCTACAGCGTTTCCCGTAATTCTGTTTTTGACGAGGGAATAGGGACAATTCTTAATTATTTTTTTCTCAACACATAAAAATGACTATTTGTTTGTTAGTCTCACCATCAGGGGAAAACGACTGAACCAATTGAAATGAGTTTGAGAAAAGAGCACTTGAGGCAAGGTTTTTTTTTTACCACTTTACATTGATTGAAATGCATATTGCAAAGGGAAAAGAGGTTTAAAGTTTTAGCAAAAAATAATGCCATAACCGTATTCTTACCACGCTAAGAACGAAAGCAAAGACTGAAATATGAGATGCGAGGGCTTAAGCAAATAAAGTCGGGAGTCTGGGGGCGAAGACCTCAACTAACTGAAAGGTAGTGTTCTATATTTTATATACACGAGTAAACAATGACATTACTCGGGTTCTGAACACTTACTCCATTCCAGAACCATGTTCGAATTCCAAACAATTTTTCCTCTTAAAATAATAGAACCTTAATTAGTGCATTTCTGAGATACACAAACTTGAATTTTAAAAATTATTTTAGTAGTAAATATAATGGATTTTAAGGTAAAATATTAAAGATAAAATTACTTAAGATATCTAAGCGTGGACACAAAAGCATAATATTAGCACCGAAAATCACACGAGATGGCTTCACTACAGCTTCTGACAACGAACTGAACTACAAAGCGCATGGGTGGGCCGATCGATGGAAGAACATGCACACAAACACACAGGGATTCGAAAACAGTGTTCGTATTCCGAGTGCGAAATTCGCTCGAATTTTTTGTTTGGTTTCCAAGTTGTTAAAGTCCTGAGGCGTTCGCATTCCACAGGCAAAATGCTATACCTGATAAATCAACGTGTTACAGTCAGCGACAGAAAGGCAAAATCAATTGTGATTAGTACGAAAAGATACGTGTCACAATAGAAGTAAGAGGGTAAAAAATAGAACAGATGACTAAATTTCGGTACCAGGGTTAGTATTATTAGTAGAGACATGAAGTGGGAACGTAATGTAGGGTTAGGAATTATGACCATGGTAGCCAGTCCGGTACGAGAGATGGCGTCCCTCGGCGATCACACTATTCGAGTAAAGGGAAGCAAGAAAGGATTGGGAAAAGAAAGAAGCTGCCTGGGACCTGTATGCCAGGTACCATTCCGGCATTTGCCTGGTGTGAGTGAGGGAAACTCAGGAAAAATGTCACTCAAGATGGCTGGCCTGAAAAAGCTTTTCACACTTTTTCGACAAAGTGTTCCTGCCGGGAATCGAACCCGGGACAGCCCGCACCGAAGACGAGGTCGTTAGATCTACGCTACATGGGGCTACGGAAACGTGAAATAAAAGCAAATATAGTAATGACGAAAGAAGAGTAGTATATTTTGTGAATCCCTCTCATGTATTTATTTTATATGCTTTGTGTGGAGTTTCGTACTCTACAAGGGAGAAACTTGAACATTACCCATGAAAAATGAAAAAAAATATTAAAGGCATTTGAAATGTAGTGTGGAAAATTAGTAATAGTATGGGAGAAAAGAACAATTTTAGATGTAATTAAAAAGAGAACGAATAATTGGTTTGAAAATTGGCTGAGAGGGAACTGTATTATGAAAGCCATACTAGTATGTACGGTGGCAGGGAAAAGAGCAAGCTGCAAAACAGGCAACAGTTGATGAAAGAAAGTCAAACAAAAAATATTTGCATGAAGACAAACATGTTAATATGGAAGCAGTTTGCAGCAACTGATCTGCTAACTATGACAAACTTCTTTTGATGGCTTTGACAATGATATTCTAGAAAGTGTAGGTAAATAATTGTATACAATTTTTCACACTCTAAAACCAGAGATTGAGGGTACGATCCTGTAATCCAGCTTTGGTGGAAACGAGGTAGTGTGGTGGCAACAGCGGAAATTCTGACAACCGATCTTACATGATAGTCTGTGTACCCACCAACTACACATGATTTCAAGAATTGTGGTTCCTTACTTACATTAATAGTAGGTCACGTCCTTCATAGCTTTGACATTGAATAAGGATACAAAATATAGAAATCAAAATCTATCTCACTAAAAATAACCACTTTAAACTTGATCGATGTCTATTGTTTCTGAATGAAAGCTTCAGAGTAATAAATTACACGAATGACAAATGAACGTCGAATGACAAATGACAAATTACACGAATGGAGAATAGTTTATATTCTTATACTAACAACAGTTTTATAGATATCTCTTTATCGTATATAACATCTTAATTTTTCGTAAAAGCATCACGTATACCTGTTTGATTTCAACATGCTCAAACATAATACTTCATGAAATTTAGCTACTACACGAATCATTTCCAACATTCAAACACAGTATTCGTATTTTAAGTATTTTATTTCTTCTGGAAGCAAATTCATATTGAAAATTTTCAAAACTTTTCATATATTTATTTTACACTTTATTTTGCTACACTTTTCCAGTTGCGGATATTCATCTGAACAACTGCATACCTTATCAACAACACGCATATTACTTTAGCAGAAGCTCGTATATACAGATATTATATAAATAATGAATTAATGTGTTATATTGAAAGTAGCAGGAAAGCACACAGCATACAAGTGAAACAACTTCCAAAATCTCCTTCTACAGTTATGTAAAATCATTATTTTTTAAAAAATTTCTGTCACATTTCATGATTTTCAGAAAGAGTATATTAAAACACCCAAGGCGATAAATTCAAAGATAACAAAATCCAATTTTCAAGCATACTAGTGTGATAAAATTCAAAAAAAATGTGACAATTACGTACATAAGACAATTACGTATATGTATGTATTATGTATTATATATTATATTCTGAATACAATATGTTGTATCAGAAAATGCTTGGATTTTGTGAAGTAAATTTTCATGACACTCTCTCTTTTTTTTTAAAAAAAAAAAACATTAATACTACGATGTATTATTTAGAATGAATAAGGAAAGCAAAATTAAAAATGTTCTTAATTTAATATACATTATCTTTCTGTTCTATAAAGTTAATACAAACATATTTCTTATAGTTTTATTATTGTAAATGTCTTATTTTGAAAGTAGGTTGAATAACAGATTTTAAAACATACTACATGATATTGAATATTTGTAAATGTTTGAAATAAACCAAATAATTACATTACCTGCAACTAATAGAATTATACATTCAAGCACTAAGTCTATTCGTTGTCTGCTTTGGTTTAAGATTTTAAGAATATCCAATATGACATGTTTCATTGCTTTAAAATTTCCAGAACAGCCATTGTCACACTAGTTACATTTTACATTGATTTTTGTCATCCTTTATTTTGTCGCCTCTAATTTTCTTGTCTTTTAGTTAAGTAATCCTTAGTCATTTATATGATAACACTTCATACATATTAAAAGCGTATACATCGAGATCATACTGTGCACTTTATTTTCCAATCATCGGCTAACAAACATTTTACAATTTATCAATTTTGTTTCTAAAGTAATAAAATTGTCTTCAATGGTTTAATTGATTTACGTTACACTGCAAACATTGGCAAGTACTAATTTAAAAGTACCACACGTTTCGGGATTTCATTGTAAATAATTAATAAGTTATAATATTTTTTAAAACAATATTACAATCATAGTAACAGTAAACTTAATCTCCTTTCCGGACAGAATACTTCTAATCTATACAGTTTGAATCTCCTGCCACATTAAAATCACGTAATAGAGGAAATGCAAATCAGAAAAGTAATTTATTAAACAATGGATGTTCCTTTTCCCTCAACATTCAGGCAAACAATACAGAAACTATTTAAGATCACTTGATTACAAGTAGAACTTGAAAATGGCATAAGTAACATCTTCACATATCTTTGAATTTCTTTTCCTTAAGGAAACATTGCATGATAAAGCCTAATATTTCAGAGACAACACTTCAAATCTAACAGGTCTATAGTTCCTCTATGTAACAGAAACCATGAAACCTCTAATGTGGAAGCACGTTTTATCCGAGGAAATCGAGAGGTTAATGGAATAAATAAACTATTGATGTTATTACACAATTATTAAAAAAAATTAAATGCACAATTTATTCAATAAAATATTGCAAATAATGTAATAACAAAAATATCAATACTAAACTTTCTCTTACACAAGCTCAATAGAATTTTTTTCAGATCTAGCACGTAATGTGTATAAATTTTAGATGAATTAAAATATACGTAGAAACAGAAACAGAGCTTTCTAAAACAAAGGAAAGGGAAGCAAGTTAAATTCGTACAGAATACAAAAAGAGAGATTTTTTGAAAAAAAAAATGTACATAGTTTTCTTTCAATATAGATTTAAATTTTATGTCATTAGAAAATGTTATAATATGTCTATAAATCATACAAGACTATACAGTTTAGCTATGATCATTACATGTATTAATACAAAATTTTATTGAGATATTTTAGCAGTAACTAAGTTACGTGTTGACCACAAATGACACAGAATGTTTATAATTCTTTAAAAGTTAGTGACATCTTTAATTATGTCTGCTATTTGACAAGTTTGTTTGTACATAATATTTGCTAATTGCCAAATTTTTGTGATTTTTCAATATTGCTAATATAATAAAAATATAAAAATATATACATACTATAGTAAAATTTACTCTTTTACTTTAAAAAATCAATTTTTTAAAATCCTAGAAATGCTGTAGCCTTTATCATCTCAAAGAGTAATATAAAATTATGAAGAAATATGTTGGAACTAATACTACATTATGCAAATAACATTCAGAAAACATATTTATAATTTTCGTTCTTTATTAATAATTTTGTAGAAAATTAGTGATATATAAGCAAAGGTTTTTTGTGTAAAAAAGCTAAAAAAGTTAGCCTAATACAAACTATTTCCTGTTTTTACACTGTTTCTATGATATGCCAATATTTTTTAAATGCAGAAAAATAAACATCTTATTAGATTTGTATTTGAAAAAAAAAAAAACATTGTGCTTTATAATAAAGAAGCATTTCGCATTAAAACGCATTTTATTCATAATATTCTTAAAGACTCGTAGCAGAAGTAAACAAATTGTATGTCTTAAGAATAAATTCAAAGGATCATCGCAGAATTCAAGGATTATTAAGGGATTGTCACTGGATATTTTCCTGTGCCTTGTCAACACAATCAGGTTGAGTTACATACAATATGTTATGTACTAGTTTACCAAATGTATCACTTAACGTCTTTTTTGTACATATAGTGTATTAACATCCTACAAATACATCTTATTTTCTTTAGTCTTCTAACAGCATCTTGGTTGGTCCTACGTGTTATCTTCAAAGCTGAGAATTGCTATTTACCAACGATGACTGTACTGTCTGTGGTGCTTGGGTCAGTCTTCAAAAACAAATATTATCAACACATCTTTTTTTATCTAACAGTTTTTGCAGTAATACAATTGTTTTTGCAATCTAATAACTCTTTTGCTAAGTACGGCTTTAGCAGCGCTATATCTCTTTAAACTAATAAATCTTACATTATCATTAATATAGCCTCTTGAGCAAAAATAACGCAAACTATTCCTTCCAAAAATCTTAATTGTAACACTTTGAGCAAAGAAATTTAACTTGGCACCATTCAGAGAATACATACTTACAACATTAGAATCTGAGCATATTCTTTCTAAATTAATAATTGATATATTGTTTAAAATTGTATTTGTTTTTATAAATGTAATAAAGATCAACAAATCAATACGTAGAATGAACATACTTACACACTAATATTTGAAAGAAATTTAATTATATACCAACTGTGTATTCATGAAAATATTCAGCTTATGAAGTTAGAAGGCCACATCGTCCTTCTTATCTAGTTATTTCTTAAATGATTGTAATGCATATAACTAGAAAATATCTGATTTTGTTCATGTGCTGTTACAGCTCACAAAAGTGCTCTAGTTCAGTGGTTTTCAACCTTTTCGAATCTAGTGTTCTCGTGGATGAGTGCGATTGTGCTGAGCACCCTCTGTAATATCAATCCAATCCACCCATGCAAAAACCTGAGCGTAACATTTGGACGAAGCAATCTGAGAAGAAGAGAAGTTCTTCAATTCTTAAAATAAGCCTTCAACAATCTATATTATTATTTGTAAAAAAGGTCTAAATTTTTGATAATTTGTAAAATTTTTAATGACTTTCGTCGATTAATAAAAAGAGTCTAAGATGCCATGAAATCTCAAACACTCTCTAAATAGTCTATCGCACCCTCAATCGCCTCTTTTTCTTCCAGCACTCCCTTTGAAAACGAGAAAGGCCAGCTGAGAACTACTGCCCTAGATGACAAATTATTGATTAATTTCTGCTTCCATCATATGTAAATTGCATGCTACCTTCACGAAACACATGGAACGTAATGAATATTGATTTTAATGTATTCGCACTTAGTCCATCTGACCTAATGTAGAAATAGTTAATTTTCAGCCTATTTGCTACAAACTATCCATGTGTGAAAAGTCAAAATATGAGTGTAATAGTAAATTATTAATAGTTCAAATGCCCTATTGAAAGATGAACTGCGCACAAGATTCGCTGAAAGATTATTAGTTAAATTTGAACAAAACATTGAAAAGAGTGTCCACATCCCATAATTGTTGAGTTAGAATGAAATTTAATATGAACAAATAATATTGATAGTAACGTATAATGGTTCATACTGAAATAATATTTATTATTAATAATAAAGTTTTACCGTTCTATAAACTAATTTCTTATATTGCGCACAAATTGTAAATTAATGACGTTATAGCAGTACAATTATTAAAAATGTGTTGCAATTTTAGTGAAAATCTTAAAGTGCATATCTCTATTTCACTTGCTTATAATATGTGCTTGCAGCTTTATAGCTTACCGGGATCCTCATATAACTTTTAAAATAGCAATTTAGATCACATAATAGTAATCAAGTAGAATCTCTGTGCTGATAAGTCACAAAGTAAAATTTTAATAAAATCATAAACCAAACTTTCAAAGTTAAGACTACCAGTTATCATCAATACTAAACATTAGTAAATGTCAACAAATAGCTTAAGATGATTAATGACTATGTATTCAACTACGTATTTCTAGATGAGCGTACAGTTGTATTTTAAATTAGTAGACAGTTACCTTTAGATTACGTTAAAAAAGTAATTTATTCAAGAAATCATACGAGCAAAATTATGGATGATTTCCTTGTTGATATCAATTTTATGTATTATGCTAGAACCTCTTAACGCTATAAATACTGGTTTAGCTAAAAATGCAATGAAAAAGTATTACGTTTAGACATTTGTGTCGATGGATAGGTGCTTATTCTTTGTTAGCAAAACAGTTGAAAACAAAGAAGCATCGATATAAAGAAATATTATTATAAATCTTGAAAATTTAATAAATTATATTAAAACTAAATTAAATCAACATTTATAATGATAAGATATAACGAATCATTTAGTAGTGTAGAAAGCTATTCAAATGTTATTTGGTAAGTATAAATGTAATAAATTTATCAAAATGGTTTTAGTACCAAACAGGAATGTACGCACGGGGTGGGTTCTGGGAGTCCGGACACCCCAAAATACCACCTTTTCTGAAAATTTAGTCTATCTCTAGGAGTGATTTTACCTAGGTAGAAATGTTAATATAATTTATTCTAATATTGAATGTGGATACCCTTTAAAATCTTTAAACCGCTCTGAAATGAATTCCTGCGTTCATGCCTTATACCGAGGATTCATTTTATTTACGACCATAGAATTATTTATGTATATTTTAGTAATTTAAAAAACATTAATTTGGGTATGCAGTAATTTACGAAAAGAGCTCTTTAGATTATAAATTATTTGGTGGTCTCATTTGTTTAAAAATAATTTACAGAGGAAAACACACAATAATTTACAATGCAAACAATGGAATTTATGTAATTGTTTCGTCGTTTGAAAATTTAGAATATGTCTACATTTTGTACGCAATTTTGTTACTGTACACAACTGGTAAATAACACATTAACATTATATTTAAAAAACAGATCACAAAAAATTAGCAGTTTTCCTTATAATTTACAAATTGAAAGGGAACCGAATCATAACAATAAAAAGTATTGTGTTCTTGGTTTAGAATTTAAAAATTGTAATCAATCATACACAGTGATATCGATATATTTCTTATTAGGAAGCAATATGTTAACTAATTAATTCTGATGTCATGGCACAATAAGTAATATCTCATAGAGATGACATCTTTTTGCATGAACTAAACCTGTTGTTCTTGATACTTTTATCAGTAAAATAAGAACGCATCACTGATTAAAAAATTCTATGACATTGTTAATGAGTTAAATCAGTTTTTATGTTTTATCGTTATTATTATCAATCTTCATTTTAAAATCAATCACCATAAACATTACCTACATTGTTATGCTGGATCTTAATTTAGCAACAATGCTATCAGAAAACAAAGTTTTGTACGAAAAGTTCTTAGGTACCTACCCCTCTTTGAAGGAAAGGGCCTTTACCACTATCACAAGGTCACTACAGTATTTCAGATTCTAATGTAAATCTGTAACATCTAGAAAAAATATCCTTATATATTTATTTTCACTTTAATAAGAGTAGTGGGATTCTATATTAGAAGCTGATTGGTTAAATATTATGTAAAAGACTGTAAACTTGATATTAATTCTTTGTATGTTTTTGGAAAGAAATTCAGACTACTTTTAGGGTTAAGTTACGTTTTAAATTCTGACGTAATTCTTTTCAAATATTGATATGATCCCTTGTCACAACCACAACGTAATTTATAGAACGGACTCCTAAGAGTTGTACAAAGTAATACAGGAGCAATATAACTTCTTTTAAAGAATAATTATTGTAAAAACAATAGGCGCATTCAAATACGTATACAGATAATACTTAGCAGGTATTGATATTTAGCAAAGTAGTAGCAGCTACAGTTATTATCTTGGACGATTTTTGCACCTGAGAAATGAGTAATGTTTATAGTATGACTTCATAACATGATCTATATTTTCTTTAAGTATAAATGCTCTAATCAAAATATTTAGTTCTAAATCTGCTCATTTTTGTTTTAAACTAGCGTTTTAAAAAATAACAGTTACTGAAATTGTATTTAAAAACATTCAAGTGTCAAGTAAGTCTAAAATTAAAACAATAAATTTTCAGAAATGACCAACATAATATTTTTGTAACGTTTTTCCTGTTTCAAGATACACATTCTAAATTTAATATTATAGACTGTGAAATGAAATCTTCAAGTTTTACGTCCCACGGTTATGCTGGCTAGGTTAAAGGAGACGGCAATGATGAGAAATGAATGTAATGGTGGAATTAAGAAAATGGGAGGAAACGGTAGAACCCAGAGAAAACTCACGAATACGGTGTTTGTCCACTACAAAGCTCACTGGCGCTTGATGGAATCGAACCAGGGACCCCATGCACTAGAGATGAACGCTCTACTACTAAACTATTACAGATTGTGTGTGTGTATGTATATAGGGGATTGTTTTTTTCTTCTGAATTATTTATATATAACATAATAGTTTTAATTACTATTTATGTTGAGGATGAACATAACCTTCAGTTTCACTAATAACAACTATCTATGATACTTTTCAATCTTTTCACATTTACAAGCCATTAGCAGCAATAATATTAATAATAATAATAATAATAATAATAATAATAATAATAATAATAATAATAATAATAATAATAAATAGTCAATTTATGACCATGTAATTTTGTGAATAATCATTATACTACTATTTACCATATATAAGTTATGCATTCTTTCATCAGAAGATAAGATGGAATACTATAAGTGAAACAAACACTTAACCTTATTTATTGCTTAGATAGACTATCAACATAAAAATATAACTTATTTGTAAAGTTTTTGAGTATACCTGTGCCACCTCTGTATCAAAGTTCAGTGATTTTTCTTTATGGAAAATCTTTTTTAACCTCTTAAATCAATGGGAATTTGCCGGGTGTGATCTTACTTGTTTGTTCGTGAAACCTGTTTAAATGATCTTATATGGTGGAAAGTAATCAAGAATCTTAATTTTCCACAGTAAAATTCTCTTAAGTCCAAGGTACAATTGGAAATAATTATTATTTCGTTTAATACGTCATAAACTTGAAAATAAGATGAACAAATGTGAAGAAAAGTATAATTACATAATTCTATTATTACCCAGAAAATTACTTTAATTACCTTTATATTCTTCTACAGTTTAGGACTTAATAATTATTTCTACCTCGAGAAGTAGTAATCCGAAGTCAGATGCCAGAAATGATTGTCTTTTATTAACAGATGTTATAGGTGAAGGACTGGCCTTCATTGATTATTTGTTCCCGTAAAATATCTATGTTTGTATCATTCCACCTTAACATCAAATCATAAATTATGACACCGCTGATAATAAAAAAATACTGTATCTTCATCTACAGATGAATTGAGTCTAAGAAATATGGATTTTATTTATTCAATTCGGAAAATGCTTTTCAGGCCAATGAAGTATTATAAAATATCTTACATATGGCTACAAGAAATATTGTCTTTTGTTGGAAATAAGGGAGGTTGGAGGAAATTTTTAAAAACATTATTTACAATTTTCACAAATGAATATACCCACTATACACTCAATTTTCGTAAATAATTATAACTTCCATATAAATGGACAAATAGAAGCCTTAACGATAAACATAACTTAAAGGTCTATTTGACACTGTTCGGATATATTAATAAACAAACATTTAGTTACTATAAACATATATACTTGAAATGCCACACAAACTTTTGGATAGCCGCGTTATTATTATTATTCTTAATATTTAGTAGATCTTACAGTTTCGCTAATTACAATTATTTCCTTTTACTGTAAATAGGTATAATGTTAAAAATCTTTTGTAAAAAATTTTAAAAAATACTTTAAAAAAATGCTTCGCGATCATCATGCTTAATCAAACTTCAGCCTCGCAGAGGAAGCGGATATTCTGACAAATCCACCTTAAAAAGAAACTTAATTAGTGAAAAATGATTGTAACCTAATCCATAGTTTTTACACTCTAAACGGCATTCGTTAACACATGTTCTTTTCCGAACATGTACTTTCTTAATCATTTATTTTAAAATGAATTTAATTACTCTAGGTGCACAAATGGTGCCCATAAGGGAAAATCATGACGTAACAGGAAAAGGAGGTAAAAAAAATAAGCTATTTAAACTAGTTTAAAAATGTAGTAAAACTGAATAATTTACACAAGAAATACTCTTTATATCAAAATTGCATCATGATGGAAATTTATTGTAGGATGAAACCATTGAGATGTTTAAAAGCATGTTTCTCTTTTGTGGAAAAATATGTGAAAGGGGATGGAGAATTGCGTCATAGACCTTGGCTGGATGAGCATTCCTGAGCTACGCTGGTAAGCGTTAGTAATTCAATTAGCCATGATTTGAGCTGTTAGATTTCGATAAAATGGCTTACTTAACAAGAGAAAGAAGGATATTACTTAAGAAAATAGTGTATAATGCAATTTTTAACGCGAAGTTGAAAAACTATACATCATATATATGTAAGGAAACACCTTGTATATATTGTTGTAGCATAAAGCATTAAAAACAATACTTTAAAATCGCGTAGTTTACAATATTTTATATTGTATGTCAGTAATAAAATGCTAGTTAGAAAAAAAACTTTGGCCGGTTCGGTAAATGCATTATTTCAAATTTCAAAAAGTTTAGATAATATCAATTAAAAATATTATGCTATTTATGGCATATTTAACAAGTACGTTTGCCTAGCCCAATTTTAAAATTGAGACTGCAAAAAAAAAAAAAAAAAAAAAAAATGAAATATGAACAATCTAAAGTTCAGTTTCAGTGCATTCATTTTTATTCTCGCTTCCAATCGTCTGTGTCTCCGAACTGGCAAACTCTTTCGATGTAGTCTGTGTGTTTGAATCAGTTTGACCAACCAAAGTTCCATTCTGGTAACACTGTGGCTGAATCCATCCTGCTGTGTCTGTATAGTTATCAGTTTGACTTAGTTGGTCCCGTGATAATGTTTCGGGTGAGCTCTTAAACTCAGAGCTCTCTCTCTGGGACACATTATAATGGCTGGTAACCATGTTCAGATCATTCTGTTCCTCACTTTGTTTCTTAAGTCTTGATTTGCAGCAACATACACACGCTTCCAAGAAACTACGTTTGAAGTCATCGCTGACGTAAGCATACAAGAGAGGACAAAGTGCTGAGTTGGTATAAATCATGCATTCAGACACTATCCACATCGTGACCATCATGTGTGTAGGAGTAGACAATTTTATGGATTCAGATAAATATATCAAATGATAGACCCAGTGCGGCCACCAGCTGACTATATAAGCTACGAGAAACACTAACATGAGCTTTGTGTCATCCCAGTTGTATACACGAGCCTCTTCAGAATTCTTTTGTAGAAAGCGGATAGTGATGACATTAAAAACAATGCTAATAGGCACAGGAATAGCAAAACCAATCAAAAATCGATAAAGAACGGAAGCATTTTCCCCACCCAAAAGTCCAATATCAGGCCATTCCACTACACATCTTACAGAGTTATCCGAATTCACATGCATGTCCGTATACAGGAACAGAGGCAACATAAGGACTCCAGAAATACACCAAATAAGTACAGAGATGATATCGAAAGTACCTGATGCTTTTACTCGTTTAGCAGTCCGCGGTTTGCACACTTCCAAGAACTGATTCACACTGAGAACAGCCAAGAAGGCAGCTATGGTGAATGGAATAACATTGTACAGGCCGTTATCTAATCTACAAGCTACCATACTTGCAGGCCAAAATGAGTCAAACCGTAGACGAATCACAAATAGAGGAACGCCCAAAAGGAAACATAGATTAGCTATAGAAAAGTTTATCATGTAAGAACGATTTGATCGCTGCTTAGCTGTCGTTCGACTGAAAAATATGACAAATATAACAGAAGCATTGAGGAACACACCAATAAAAAATATTAAGTCTAAAGTAGTCTGAGCTACAAAATACACTATTTTGTTCTCGGTCATTTTGTAATTGTTAAAATGTTTCAGTAGCACACTATTCAGAAACACATATTAATGATATGTTGTATTTGAGTGTATATTTATCCAAAAACAAAGTAACAGTAAGATATCAAGAAATAATTTCACTGCAATAAAGCACTCTCCAAAGAAACAGTTGTGTGAATGGACCAGCAGCAGAAAAAGACGAAATAAAATATCACAGATTATTGAATCCACAAACGGAAGCTCATTCAATAATATTCATTAAAGCTTAAAAAGCTGTGGTCTATGAAACTAACGCTTATATCGATTGAATGGTCCAATATTTAAATACTTTCTTTTTTAAAAACAAAGCACAGCACTATAGATTTCAAACAGTTTATTTCTCTTCAGCGAATCAAGAAACGTTTAAAAATTAGGGATCACACACGCGGATCAATACCAAACATTCTCTCCTTTCCTTACGCAGAGAACTGAATTCATGTATTGACACAACCAGAACTCACTGCTGAAAACTGGACTTATTGACAATATCATGACTGCTACTACTGAAACAACAACTAGAGGAATAAAATGCCTTCTATTGGCCTTCTATGTAGCACACACTAACACAAACGTACATAAAGAAACATAATGTCTAGACACAGCCTAGCCAGGTAGTCTCGTGTTCTGCGTTTTGCGTGACTCCTAACTTGCAGTGTAACCAACTACATAATTTTAGCATGCAACACGCTTCGCGTAATCTCTGTACGAGGTTACGATACAATCGTAAAAAAAGAGAGCATGGAGAGTAAATTTACATTTTGACAATTACTGTTTAGAAATAGAATTAAGCAAGTACCTTTCTGTACATTTACTCTTCTTAATCTTTGGAACATGCTAAAATTCTTATTTCTATTAGTTAGTGATGTTCGCTATACAAAGATACACCGTTGAACTAAGTGAAATAAATACTGGAACATAGTTAGTACCTATTTAGAACTGTTACTTTGACTAAAATGCGCTTCCTAAGGGGGGTTTAAAATGTGTGTCAAAAATAAAGTATCCGAGGAACCTTTCCAGTTACGGAGATGAAACTCAGCAAACAAACTCCTTCTTAATAATAATAGGACGTGTCCCTGCATTTTCAAAACTTCTGCTTTTAAAAGGGGGAATTTCTATTACATGTATTTTAATATCTCACTTTGTATTTTAAAAGGGGGAATTTCTATTATATGTATTTTAATTTCTTGGTTTGCCTTTTAAAAGGGAGAATTCCTATTATATATATTTCAATATCTCACTTTGTATTTATAAAATGACAAAAATAAGGAAAAGCTAAATCGTTTGAAATTAACTTTTTAAAAAAATATTTTCTTATTTTAAAGTCCTACAATTATGCATCAAAATTAAAGGAGACGGTGATAATGAGATGGATAATAATAACGGAATGAAGAAAGTGGAAGGAAATGAGAAAACACAGATAAAAGCTATCCATATGGAGTTTCTCCACTACAAAGTCTACTTGGCGGGAGATAGGATCAAACCATAGGCACCAGAGTTAAACGCTGTATCACTGAGTAACCGCGTTACAAATTTTGAAACGTTAATACTTTAATTAACCTTGTTTTTTAATCATTATACTTTAATTGAAATGTGTATTCTAAGGCTAAGACGGGATTTTGATACGTTAATACTTTAATTAACCTTGTTTTTTTAATCATTATACTTTGATTGAAATGTGTATTCTAAGGCTAAGACGGGATTTTGATACGTTAATATTTTAATTAACCTTGTTTTTTTAAATCATTATATTGTGATTGAAATGTGTATTCTAAGGCTAAGACGGGATTTTGATACGTTAATACTTTAATTAACCGTGTATTTTTAATCATTATACTTTGATTGAAATGTGTATTCTAAGGCTAAGACGGGATTTTGATACGTTAATACTTTAATTAACCTTGTTTTTTTAATCATTATACTTTGATTGAAATGTGTATTCTAAGGCTAAGACGGGATTTTGATACGTTAATACTTTAATTAACCTTGTTTTTTTAAATCATTATATTGTGATTGAAATGTGTATTCTAAGGCTAAGACGGGATTTTGATACGTTAATACTTTAATTAACCGTGTATTTTTAATCATTATACTTTGATTGAAATGTGTATTCTAAGGTTAAGACGGGATTTTGATACGTTAATACTTTAATTAACCTTGTTTTTTTAATCATTATACTTTGATTGAAATGTGTATTCTAAGGCTAAGACAGGATTTTGATACGTTAATACTTTAATTAACCTTGTTTTTTTAATCATTATACTTTGATTGAAATGTGTATTCTAAGGCTAAGACGGGATTTTGATACGTTAATACTTTAATTAACCTTGTTTTCTTAATCATTATACTTTGATTGAAATGTGTATTCTAAGGCTAAGACGGGATTTTGATACGTTAATACTTTAATTAACCTTGTTTTTTTAATCATTATACTTTGATTGAAATGTGTATTCTAAGGCTAAGACGGGATTTTGATACGTTAATACTTTAATTAACCTTGTTTTTTTAATCATTATATTGTGATTGAAATGTGTATTCTAAGGCTAAGACGGGATTTTGATACGTTAATACTTTAATTAACCTTGTTTTTTTAATCATTATACTTTGATTGAAATGTGTATTCTAAGGCTAAGACGGGATTTTGATACGTTAATACTTTAATTAACCTTGTTTTTTTAATCATTATACTTTGATTGAAATGTGTATTCTAAGGCTAAGACGGGATTTTGATACGTTAATACTTTAATTAACCTTGTTTTTTTAATCATTATACTTTGATTGAAATGTGTATTCTAAGGCTAAGACGGGATTTTGATACGTTAATACTTTAATTAACCGTGTATTTTTAATCATTATACTTTGATTGAAATGTGTATTCTAAGGTTAAGACGGGATTTTGATACGTTAATACTTTAATTAACCTTGTTTTTTTAATCATTATACTTTGATTGAAATGTGTATTCTAAGGCTAAGACAGGATTTTGATACGTTAATACTTTAATTAACCTTGTTTTTTTAATCATTATACTTTGATTGAAATGTGTATTCTAAGGCTAAGACGGGATTTTGATACGTTAATACTTTAATTAACCTTGTTTTTTTAATCATTATACTTTGATTGAAATGTGTATTCTAAGGCTAAGACGGGATTTTGATACGTTAATACTTTAATTAACCTTGTTTTTTTAATCATTATACTTTGATTGAAATGTGTATTCTAAGGCTAAGACGGGATTTTGATACGTTAATACTTTAATTAACCTTGTTTTTTTAATCATTATATTGTGATTGAAATGTGTATTCTAAGGCTAAGACGGGATTTTGATACGTTAATACTTTAATTAACCTTGTTTTTTAATCATTATACTTTGATTGAAATGTGTATTCTAAGGCTAAGACGGGATTTTGATACGTTAATACTTTAATTAACCTTGTTTTTTTAATCATTATACTTTGATTGAAATGTGTATTCTAAGGCTAAGACGGGATTTTGATACGTTAATACTTTAATTAACCTTGTTTTTTTAAATCATTATATTGTGATTGAAATGTGTATTCTAAGGCTAAGACGGGATTTTGATACGTTAATACTTTAATTAACCTTGTTTTTTAATCATTATACTTTGATTGAAATGTGTATTCTAAGGCTAAGACGGGATTTTGATACGTTAATACTTTAATTAACCTTGTTTTTTTAATCATTATACTTTGATTGAAATGTGTATTTTAAGGCTAAGACGGGATTTTGATACGTTAATACTTTAATTAACCTTGTTTTTTTAATCATTATACTTTAATTGAAATGTGTATTCTAAGGCTAAGACGGGATTTTGATACGTTAATACTTTAATTAACCTTGTTTTCTTAATCATTATACTTTGATTGAAATGTGTATTCTAAGGCTAAGACGGGATTTTGATACGTTAATACTTTAATTAACCTTGTTTTTTTAAATCATTATATTGTGATTGAAATGTGTATTCTAAGGCTAAGACGGGATTTTGATACGTTAATACTTTAATTAACCTAGTTTTTTTAATCATTATACTTTGATTGAAATGTGTATTATAAGGCTAAGACGGGATTTTGATACGTTAATACTTTAATTAACCTTGTTTTTTTAAATCATTATATTGTGATTGAAATGTGTATTCTAAGGCTAAGACGGGATTTTGATACGTTAATACTTTAATTAAGCTTGTTTTTTAATCATTATACTTTGATTGAAATGTGTATTCTAAGGCTAAGACGGGATTTTGATACGTTAATACTTTAATTAACCTTGTTTTTTTAATCATTATACTTTGATTGAAATGTGTATTCTAAGGCTAAGACGGGATTTTGATACGTTAATACTTTAATTAACCTTGTTTTTTTAAATCATTATATTGTGATTGAAATGTGTATTCTAAGGCTAAGACGGGATTTTGATACGTTAATACTTCAATTAACCTTGTTTTTTTAATCATTATACTTTGATTGAAATGTGTATTCTAAGGCTAAGACGGGATTTTGATACGTTAATACTTTAATTAACCTTGTTTTTTTAATCATTATACTTTGATTGAAATGTGTATTCTAAGGCTAAGACGGGATTTTGATACGTTAATACTTTAATTAACCTTGTTTTTTTAATCATTATATTGTGATTGAAATGTGTATTCTAAGGCTAAGACGGGATTTTGATACGTTAATACTTTAATTAACCTTGTTTTTTTAATCATTATACTTTGATTGAAATGTGTATTCTAAGGCTAAGACGGGATTTTGATACGTTAATACTTTAATTAACCTTGTTTTTTTAATCATTATATTGTGATTGAAATGTGTATTCTAAGGCTAAGACGCGATTTTGATACGTTAATACTTCAATTAACCGTGTTTTTTAAATCATTATACTTTGATTGAAATGTGTATTCTAAGGCTAAGACGGGATTTTGATACGTTAATACTTTAATTAACCTTGTTTTTTTAATCATTATACTTTGATTGAAATGCGTATTCTAAGGCTAAGACGGGATTTTGATACGTTAATACTTTAATTAACCTTGTTTTTTAATCATTATATTGTGATTGAAATGTGTATTCTAAGGCTAAAACGGGATTTTGATACGTTAATACTTTAATTAACCTTGTTTTTTTAATCATTATATTGTGATTGAAATGTGTATTCTAAGGCTTAGACGGGATTTTGATACGTTAATACTTTAATTAACCTTGTTTTTTTAATCATTATACTTTGATTGAAATGTGTATTCTAAGGCTAAGACGGGATTTTGATACGTTAATACTTTAATTAACCTTGTTTTTTTAATCATTATACTTTGATTGAAATGTGTATTCTAAGGCTAAGACGGGATTTTGATACGTTAATACTTT
Source organism: Thermobia domestica (assembly GCF_964235325.1). Taxonomy (NCBI): domain Eukaryota; kingdom Metazoa; phylum Arthropoda; class Insecta; order Zygentoma; family Lepismatidae; genus Thermobia; species Thermobia domestica. The sequence continues at coordinate 121,354,267 of NC_137456.1, read as the reverse complement.
AATTAACCTTGTTTTTTAATCATTATACTTTGATTGAAATGTGTATTCTAAGGCTAAGACGGGGGTTATTATGGAACGGATGGATGGATAGGTGGACAGATAGACTGACGGACAGACGCACAAATGCCAATCGAGTCTAATAATAGAAACTTTGCTAACGGTTGTTTCAATTAGAAGTAAATTGATAGTGAGAGTGTAGGAGGAAATGGAAGAACCACAAGAAAATTGGCTGACGATTAATTTGACGCCGAACACACCGCTGCCCATCAGAAACTCATATGGCCGGAGTGAAACCAGATAAGACTCTCACTAAAGATGAACGTTGTACCATTCAGATTCCGTGCTTAAATTTGGAGTTAATATAACCATAACTAAGCCAACACTCGACTTGAATTATACAATGTTTGCTTCTCTGTATTGCTATTTATACATTCTATTTTATTATTTTTTTTAAAAAAGTGAATTGGTTATTTCTAAATTCACAAATATGTGTAATGATGATATACTGTGTTAGAGCAAAATCGCGTCGTGCAATGTATTCCTATAAATGAAACAAATAGCAGTGTTATGTCTACACCACCTGAAGAAGTTTGGTTTGTATGGCGTCATATTTTCTCAATTGGTATTGAAACCGAAAGTGGTATAGGTTTCTATTACTCCGGTATTACTAGTAAAGAGATTAGAGTGGAGGTGGAACATATTCTCCGGATGCTTAATTAATAACAGAAAACTGTTTCTTGCTCCCTATTACGGTTTTTATTCTATGGCAACCAACCTTAAAATCAGAAGTGGTTGATTTCTGCCACTTCCGTTTTGAAAAATGAAATCAAATTTTTGAGTTTTACGTCCTACGGTTTTGCCAGATAGGCTAAAGGAGACAGTGATTATGAGAAACGAATGAAATGGTGGAATGAAGAAAGTGGGAGGAAACGAAAGAACCCCGAGTAAACCTAAGCACACTTCCGTTTTGAATAGAGGGTTAAGAAAGAAGATGGCATCTATTCTTAGAACTCTAAATCAATTCCAAAATTCCGTTTCTCGCTATCTCCTTATCATGTTTGCTCGATGTAGATTATTGGAACCGGAAGTTGTAGTAAATTCCAATCACTTCCGGTTTTAGTAAAAAGTTAAGAATACGTATAAATGTATTGTTGGTATGTTTAATTGATTGCATAAACCGCTTATCGCTATCTGTTACTGTTTTTGCTCTACAGTGTTGAAAGTTGAAAAACCGAAAATGGTTGATTTTTGGCACTTCGAGTTTGAATACAGGCCCCGAAATCGAACTCAATGCGTAACTTTTGACTCTCTATATTCTGACAAAATTAGGTGGCGATTCAGCCAATAGTTCTTGAAATTTATATCTTTCGGGCTGACGAAAGAATATATGGAAAAGGAAAATATATAAAAGATACACGAACGAGCGAAAGGAAAGGATACACAGATGGACGAAACGATACACAGACAGAGAGAAAGATAAAGGCTAAACGAAAGGATACACGGATAGAGAAAATATATAAAGGAGTCTTGGTAAACTTAACTCCTTAAAAATGCTAGTGTACTAAGTTAACGTTGCCTATGATTTATGACACAAACTTACACCAGAAATAGGGTTGGAACGTAAGTACATACTATGACTTTTTTCTAAATAGTAGATGGAGATTTAGAGAGGTATCGCTGGACTACCCTTCAAAGTTTTTGTTTGCTAATGCTTAATATATGTATAGGCAGGCCCGCATTTATGCACGGGCCACAGGACAGCAAATTTCCAGGGATGGCAAGAGAGAAAGTTAAGGAAGACGTATACGTAGGCTTGCCAGACGTCCCTGTTTGACCGGGATAGTCCCAGGTTTAAGGAGTCGTCCCAGCGTCCCGGTCAGAAGCAGAATTTGTTTCTAGTTGCAAAGTTATTTAACAACTTCTAGCGCTTTTTCCATAAAGAATATTAATGGAAGAGTCAATAGCCAGAGGACTGGAAAATGCACTTGGGAAAGGCTTGCAGTGAATTCTTTGATAAAATAATAATAATAATAAAAAATAATAAGTGCTTTTTGAGAAAGATTCGTTCAAGTGAAAAGTATAAGCCTGTGTAGTAGATATTCCTTTACTCCTTGTTTTCGCGAATGTTAGACTAGATAGTTGTTGAATTATGTCTTGCTAAAAAAAAGTGTTATAAGTCTTGAAAGAAATTGTACTGCTTGAAAAATTAGAACACTAAATTTGACTGCAGAACAGCAAATTTTGAAACTCAGACTGATTTCTGTATTATTTATTTATTTATTTATTTATTTATTTATTATTATTATTATTATTATTATTATTATTATTATTATTATTATTATTAAATTTGGTGGTACAAATCAAAATATTGTCTTTGTGCATATTAATAGGTAATCAGTATATATTTGTTTGAATTCTGAGTAGTGTGTAAGAATAAATCTTAAATTAGAATTTTGAAAAACGTCCACTATGAATTTTCATTGTGCGTATATCCTGTTGAGTTGAGAATTTATCACGAGATTTTTTAAAATGAAATACTGGCATTCACAATGTCCTGGTTTGAAGCTTCAGAAATCCGATAAGTTTGCTTATACGGAAAATAATGTTGGTACAGTCCGGAGCAAAAAACTGCAACATGAGTATGGAAGTCTATTGTGAAACGACGGAGTCTTTTGCTCCAAAATAAGAGTGCAGGGGAAGACGCCGAGGTTTCTCCTGGCGTTATTCGTCCCACTTAGACGTTATGTTGATTCCCTGGGCTGTTAGGCGTACTTTCACAATAAACTTATATGCTCATGTTGTAGGTTTTTTTTTCCTGTACTAGAGCGCGACCGAGTATTCTTGTTACGAAATTACTAGCGCTAAAAGAAGCTCAGACTGTTGCTGATTGGCGTTCCGACATTATCCGTCCATTTGGTTCTGTACGCCCTGCCCTGTTGAGGTGGCTTAGTGTAAACAGATGCGGCCATATGTAGGCCCATACTGAATACGATCAAATTCTTAAAGTATTATTACGCGCGCCTGATCTTAAATATCACTGTGTAAAGGCAAGTGAGAGTAATAGACAGCTACTATTAATGAAACTGAACCGTAATTGAAAATAGTAAAATCTGTTTTTGATTTCGTAGGTTTAGCGTGAACAAGAACAAGAAGAAAACATTTTCGTGGACAATCACTCGCGTCACCTTCTACCTAAATTCGAATTAAATACAAATCTACGTGAAAAAACATCAAAAATAGGTATTTAATGTAAGCAGACTTCTCTAATAATTAATTACGAGGACCATTTAGTATTCGGTGCGGGAGACCCTTATGTGATTCCTGGCCGGAGCTCATGTGGTTCGGATACTACGTTAAGCTGTAGGTCCTTATCATACCAACTAACGAGGGTTATTTGATAAATTCTTTCTATGACGTACACTCATGTCCAAAATTATTGTCGCATATTTATAATTGTCTTCTTGTAAGAATATAATTTGATAATGATTTTGCAGGGTAATTTTAATACTGATACTATGTGTATGGTCGGGAAATGTATATTTGTGGTAAATTTCATAGGAGAAGAATTATAAATACGAAAATTAGAATGAGTAAAACAAAATGTTGCTAAATGGACAAGAAAGTTTTATTTTCGTTTTATTGTTCTCATTTACTGCTCATTTGACATGAAATTTTCCACATATATGTCTTTGCCAATTATACACATACTAAGATTATAAGAAATACCTGGCAAATTCGTTATCAAATTATATTACTACAACAACATATTTATAGACATACGATAATAATTTTGGACATGAGTGTACAAAATGCAAGTACCTCTTAAAAATTATATTGACTTTCAACATAGTATACTTTGATACTTGATCCAACAACATTCTAAACCATTGATGACATCGCAGATACTAGGCTCGTCCGGACCTCTATGCAAGCTCCTCTACTGTTTCTTCAAGCTCTTTGTCTCAAGAGAATGGAAATCTAACAAAGGCATTTTTTTCAACTTCGGGTAGAGGTTGACTTCTCCAGTAGCGAAATCAAGTGAATATGACGGCGTAGTAGAAAATGAGAGCTACTATTCACTAGACCAGCATGAAGGACGCAAGTATTGGCATGGAAAGAGGGCAAAGTTTTTTCATAACCTGATTTCGTTTGTATTTACAGCATTCATCAGTAGCAATGTTACACGTATATAGGATGCTACCTACAGTTTAAAGTGGCATCTGAACATTGTAGTACGTCTCTTCCATCAAAGGCACGTTCGCTAGTTACTCCACCAGCGAGGAGAGTTTGATAAACTTAACTTTTCTCGTCATTTTCTCTTTAGTTAATCTAAAAGCTTTGTATTGTATTTCACAGTTTTACCAGGTAGAACATATTCAAAAACAGGGATACATTTTGCATCATGAGAACTGGAGTATGATTTTCCCGGCAAACTCAGAACGCATGGTCTTCTTTAGAGGCGGAGAATTAGAATATTTCCATTGTTTTAATTACGGTTTCTTTTCTGGAATATAGCATTGAACCATTATTTTATCGATCACTAATGACGTATACATTTTCGAAAAATGCTTCCCAATTTTAAAATGGGGTTTTCGATAATTGAAAAAAATAGATAGATCCTTGATATATGTAAATTATTCCGAATTTAAAGCCAATGGGCAAGGTTATTCTCAATATCTTCATAAAAGTAACAGTTTTCTTTTGACCAGAAGACAGCTTTTTCTCCTCGGAAGCTTCAGTACATGCCACATTCACGTCTCCACATTTCGCAATAGTGTCAAATACCTGCAGATGCACGCCACATACCTTCTTCCTTCGGTTTAAATCATTGTCAGGTAATTCTACAACAAATGTCGCCCGATATAGATATAATTTGGAGTCATGTTTCATGTGTTTAACGAGGGTATACCAAGTTCTGCGGACTGTTTGCGAGTTGACATCATTGATGATCTTTCTACTACGTCGCGACTTCTCTGCGTTGTTCTTCTGTTTTTGATGAACTACCAATTTCTAGTTTATCCTTAACACTGCCTTTAGAAATGAATTTCTGTTTCCAATGCAAAGGTGTTCTCTTTGGAGGGAGGCTCTCGTTCGAATCGTAGCTGGAAATCCATACACACCAGTTCCAACTTTTCCATGTTCTGGGCCTCTCATGACTCCAAGTGCTTGTGACGATTCGTTCTTCAATGGCATAATCACGTGTATGAATCATACCCGAAATAAGAGAGAAATACATTGTAATTGTGTCATATATATTTACAGTTTACATACATTTAAAATTTATATAATTACATCTTACATAGTTTGATTGTTTTACAATTAAGAGAGTGACGGGACTTTCTGTCCACTTTGTATATACCGCAGAGGCTATCCAAAAGCATTATTATTAATGCTGCAAGAAATGCGGTGTTACATGCTTGATGTTTAATGTTTAATTTCTGTAAAATGGTACACAAAAATATGTATGTTTAATACGTAACAGTGCTGCAAACTTTAAGAGCTATTTCAGGAGATTTATTACTATAGTTTTGATGTATAGTTTGTAAAATCATGGTTTCTGAGGGTAGTACTTCTAAGAGGGTTATACTAACCTCAAGTGGGAAAATGTATATACTGAGTCAACAGTTTTGCCAGAATATAACGTTAGCATGCAATAATTTTGTCAAGAATTTTCCGAACGGAATAGTTTCCAAACCAATACAATGAATTTCTCATACTAAAATATATCAAGCATACAATCATAGAATATTACTGTAATATGCCATTACAGTCTAATGTGATGATGTTTTTAATAGGAGGGTGCCCGAAATTTTTTGCACCGACTGTACTTGACATTTAACAAAAAATTTCTGGCTGTTCATATAATTCGTAATTTTGTTTGTTATTCTATTTCAAATTAACATGGAAAGATGTAAAATATTCATTAGGAATCAATATCTTTATTTATATATTAAATTAGCTATAAGTCTTGTATATGGATATGTAAATGGATTATTACAATTCTTACGGTGTCAGTGCGATCTGAAAATATGGGTCCACCATTGGAAGGAACTTTTCGAATAAATAACCAATCTAAAATTCGACAGAATTTTCAGGACCACCCTTCACCTCTCTTTTAGATACCTAGGTCCTTCTGAAATCTAGTTTAATCCAGATTTTACCAAATTTTATTCGTTTCAAAGCCCCACCGCCAAAAATGCTTTGTTTTGATTGGAGGATTCACCCACGCTATGATGTTAGAGCGCGATTATTCCCATTCCCTGCAAAAATTTCGCTGAAGACAGAGGACTAAGATCTTCCCAGCTCGGAAAATTAGAAATGGGCTGGAAGAGCTGCATTAACAAGGTAATTTTAGTTTGATAATCGAATAAACACCATCCAGGAGGCTGCGGAGCCGTAATTTGTTAAATGTCACAGTAAAAAACCGGACTGAGGAGCTAAAATAGGAAGTGTAATTCAGTGACGCCATGTTTTGCCGATATCATTAGTGATGGACAGGTTCTACGAAGTGCATCAGTTCGTTAGTTGTTCATAAATATTCACAGACAGTTTCGGAAGAGTAGTGTTTTTTCCCTTTAAATACTTTTATCCGTAAAATTATTCCTGTAAGAGTTACGTAAGGCCTGCCCCACTGCCGTTTGTGTTCGTGTATGTAGTAAATGTGATTTCTTTTTGTACTTATCTAATAATTAACATGGCGGTATTTAATTTCTTTGTAGTTAGGATAGTGATAATAATGCATGTGTAAAGTTTCAAGAGGGCTCCTGTCTACTCCCAACTTGGGAGTACGGCTTCCAGCAGGGATGGGTTAAAGTATAGTTGTCATAAGGTTCTTTTCCCTTCAGGAAAGGGGCCTATATTTTTTCCAATAAATAGTTTGGGTATTAACTAAACAGTTTAAGAATGTGATTTAGTGAATACAAGGGCCAATTGGCCCTGTTCCTTTCTTTCCCTTTCCTTTCGAGCCGATTTAAAATGGTAAAATCAGAATGTTGTTTGTGTATATTTATTAGTATAACATGTATTAATGTAGTGTGTAGTATGGATGTGGCATGTATGTGTTCGTAATGTATTATCAGTAGTAGTGATTGTAGTTCAGTGATGAAAGAGTGTGTGAGATAATTAAATATGGACAGTGTATCATTCGTATTCGATCAATATTTAAACGCAACATATCGATCTATAGTAATATCAGAAAATGAGAGTGTCATAGTATCAAAATTTCCGTGTACAAGGTCACATTCAGTGGTTCAAGGGTTGATCATATCGTCGCTAGCCCTCTAGTGTCAAACGTCAGTACTAACCGTCATTCTTATGTCGATGCTCTTAGTGATTTAGTTTCCATGGAATTGACCCTTCTTTTCGAAATAAAACCTAGTAAATATAATTCCCAGCCCAAATGCATATACAGTTAGGTTAAGTGACCCAAAATTAATGTTTTCTGAAAATTACAGCATTCTACTTAGTCTAGAAATCAAAATATTTAAGTAAATAAACAATACATAATTTCTTAACAGAAGTCGGGCGATATGATGCTAGTTCTTCGCTTTCAAATTATATTAAATGTTCATTTCTTTTTGTGTGTGTGTGGCTGCAGAATAATTTCATTGTTGTCAGAATTTCATAAACATTAAATAATATCGTGGAGAACTCTACTTTCTGTGAACATACATATATTTTTGTTTTGACGTGAAGCTACTAAGTATAACATAGTATTGTTTGTGTGGTGAAAGAGTCTTGAGTTCAAGTGAGGTTGTCGTGCAGTGATCGGAATGGGAAATGTTTGTAGTGACTATAGATTTTAAAGTATTATGATGAAATGTGTATGTAGGCTGGGAGTAGATAGAGGAGACAGGGTGTTTGTAAAATATAGCGTCGTAGTAGATGGAAAAAGATGATGAATATGAATTATATGAATATTGTAGTAGATGAATATAGATGATAGGACACCCATATAGATATATATATAGTAGCTCAGTGCATACTTCGCCACGTGTTGATATATATTCGTATACGTATTGAGTAGATACGTGTAGCTACAAACATCTCAGGTTCTGACCCCTGCACCGGAATATCACGCGGACAGGAGGGCGATATATAGTCGGACTATGGCAATACTTTGTAGTTTAATGTGATAGTAATGATCAACTATAATATCATCTGATGGCATGGGTAGCATCGTACAATCGCTGACTAGACATATTGAATAATCAATTATGCAAAAGACAATAGTAGCTGTAGAACTTGGGGCTATAGTGAATTATATTTTCTGGTCGGTTTTAAAATAGAATATCCTGCTCCGTGAGATTTTTTTTCTTTCTTCACGTTACCTACTCGAGCTAACTTGCAATATTCATGGAGGCGACAGCTCTGACGCGGTTGCAGAATCAAAACAATTAGTTATTGAAATTTATTTTACCGTACCCGGGCATCGACCCCTCCCCCCTTGAATATTTTCGTTTTTCTTTCTTAGTTTCCAAACTAGATAGTGATGGAAATTAATCGATGCCTCAGAGTTTAGCGCATTCTGCGAAGGGGAGCTATCGGTGAAGTTTGGCAATAGAAATCACCGATCCAAAATTCAGTTTATTTAATTTTTTGTTTTTTTTATTTTGGCAAATCACTAATTAGGGATATCTTAGCTATTACTTTTACTCTAGTTTCTTTACTGTCCTTGAACCTTCTTAGTTCTTCTGAGGGGTCGAATGTTTTTTTTTTCTTACTTAGAGATTTCAAAATTGGGGACGCAGTTACCTGGTCCCTTCCCCCTCTCCTTTTATCCTGCTGGTCTGGGCCGGATACGGGGATCGGATTTCAATCTTACAAGCAAATTCTTGTGGGATTGGGATCTGATGGACACAGAACTTGCATCCTTGGCAGCAGGACCTCCCTCCTAGTTTACGTATTTAAGTAAACCACCCTCTTTCGGCATATGTGAATATTTTTGACTATGAGTTGTTATATATTTAAATTCGATCACTCTTCTGTGTAGTGAGTAGTACTTTAATCTTTCTTCTTTCGTTGGCGCCGCTTTCTCTCTCTTGTCTCTTCCTTCTTACTTCGAGATTTTTTTTTAATTTCAACCTTCCCCCCCCAGATTTTGAACTTGTCGTTTACAATTTATTTAACGTACAACTCTGAACTGAAATTACCAGTTGAGACGTTGCAAGACACAATTCATGGATAGAGTAGATAGTGATTGGGTCCTCCATCACATTTTGACCTATTGCCAAAATGAATAACGACTTTATATTTGACGACACTTCAATTACGTTTTTTCACCGTCGTCCCGCTAAGTTTTTTTTTCATAGGTCACTTTCCTTCCGTTTTGGTTTTCGTTTATCTTGTAGTTAACCTGGGCCCAGAAATTGTATTTTGGTTTATCTATTTATATCTTTAGGAATGTTCTGTGTTACGTGCCTGCCTCACAAAGTTTTTTTTTACGATTCATGCACGAATTGACAATATGAAAGTTAACCCTTAATTAGTCGCATGCGGAATTTTGTTCCGCACTTTTACATTTTTCTTTTTGTTTTCCTTCCTTTGGATCGTATGCTTTTGAACTTTTGTCTAGCTGTCTTTTAAAGTTTCATGATTAAACAACAATACATATTTGAATTGTTGCCCAAGCCACTAGTGAATATTTTGTTATTTATTTTGGAGTTATGCATTTTGCGGAGCGAAGTTCCGCGCGCGACTAAATAAGTTACACTTTTTTTCTCCTACAAATTTTACGCTTTCTTACAGTTTATTGTTTTAGCCGACAACAATTAAGCGATTCGGTGACTACAAAACATATCACAAGCAAGCGCCACCATCACTATTTTTTAAATTTATTTTACAAAAATATATTTTCAGGCGCAGTTCATTTGTAAGCAACTGAACTTATAAGCGGTTCATATGTGCATTGTGCGCTCTGAAAACAAATACATAGAGAAGAGACTCAGTCTTTTCTTTCAAAATGGATCATCATGAACGTGATGTGCAGAGAATTAGAAATATGTTGCTGGAAGTTCTTTATTCTTGTTATTTGAGAAAAAGCAGAATAGTTTTTTCATTGCTAAGTATTTATGCCTAACGTATTTTTATATTAGTTTAGGTCTTCAATAGCATAAAATAAATTAAGACGTCTATTAAAACAAATATTTTAACCTAAAATTAAATAAAAATTAAAAAAACAAATATTACACGAATTTTACTATGTAGTTATTATGCGGAACAAAATTCCGCACGCGACTAATTAAGTAACTTTTTTCACGCGACTAGTTAAGGGTTAAAATTTATAGACGCGCGGTATCAGGTAAAAAGATCAATTTTTTTAAATGTAATGTCGGAAGTCATTTTTCTTGTACAATGTTTGCAACCTTTTCAGAAATTATAGTTGGGGTTATTACTTTAAATGTGTGCGCATTTATTAAATATAAATATATATATATATATATATATATATATACAGAGATAAATGAATACGTCGAAATGTACGTGTGCTTAGTATGTGAATATGATGTTAAAGTAAAGTATGATATTGAATGTATTATATAGATATATGTAAGAGCGCTCGTGTCTGTCCCCCAAATGTGTATTGGTTGCTATAGTTTACCAGTAAGTTTTCCGACGAATATAAGAATATAGATTTTTGTCAAGAATACCGCCGTGCACTCAAATAATTTTCCTTTCTTCTGAATAGATGTAAATCATAACCCATGTAATTATTTAATGGCATGTATTAAGAAGTAACGGCAGGTCTAAATGTAACCCACGTCATAATGAATATTATTCCTGAGCTACCAACCTAAAACCATTGTGGAAAGTGTACCTTTAATCCCTCTCACCTGCATATGTATCCTATGACTTGACCAGTGTTTTTCCTTAATTTAAATCATTATACTCCTTACACCTGTGGAAGATCATCTCAAATCCGAACTATATATATATACACACAAAAGTGATCCTGGACAAATGAAAGGTCTCATGACGTGTCCCAGAGATGAACAAGTAACTTAAAATTACCTGATTAATAAATTGTGAATGGACTGACTAAGAGGAGAAGCATCCTCTGGCGGAAAGTGATTTTTCAAAATCCCTAGATGGGTATAAACGTTGTAGTATGCGAGTGCAGCTATAAACTGCTGATAGTCACAAACTAAATATAGTTGATGAATGGTTTTATAAACCAATAGTTATATATATATATATATATAGATATATAAACACAAACTAAGTTAAATGGAGCGAAATATTTTGGACGCTACGAGTAGTGCGCGATTTGTGATTTGAACGCTCGGAATTATTAATATTTCATTGTTCAATGTGAAGTAGAGACTCATAAGTGCTATTACAGCCAAAAGCTTTATTTCTTTTCTTTTCTTTGTCTATTTTTTTTAGTAAAATAAGTGTCTTCTGTGCGTATGTCGCAAATCATAATTTTGCTTTAGCATGCCTAAGATATAATACATGTAATTATTTTTTTTTCTTTCCATTTGTCAATATGATCAAATATATAAAGACTTACTAAAGTATAATTCTATGTATTCTATTAATATATAACCAAGAACTTGTGCTTTTAATAATTTTTTATAATTATCTCTTTTTTTCCCTTTTCACTATGAATGTAATAAATTATTTGTACCTTTGTAGCTAGTTGGTTTCCTTTAAACATATATACACTGTCCTGAGTGAGTGAGCGAGTGAATGCATGATAGATTTAATTTAAGTAATTTTAGTAATATCATTTGTCATATTAACATCTATAATATATGTGTCATGTTTTAATATATGTGTTAAGGTAAATAACCTAGGTCATGAAAGACCGCTACTAACAAATTTAAAGTCGGCTCTAGGAGTGAGACGAAAATAACAGAATGAGCCTAAATACGACATCTTTCTTCCAGGAAGTTGAAACTCTTATTGATACGATACATAAATTCATATTGAGTTATAAGTTTGATTTTTTTTTCTTTCTTAGCTAATTCATATGTGTGGTCGATCCTAAAGAACAGAGTTCAGATGCTGGATGGTTATCAATCACCGGTTGGAATAACATTACAGAGAATGATTTCGATTTTCTCATTTCCTGGTCTAGGTCTGGGCAACCCCACGAACGTGGTGCCTGGAGCTAGGTCTGGGTGGTATGAGGGAACATGTGTATTCCGAAGCATTCCAAAATTGATTAGTCGTTAATAACGCTTAAAATGATTCATCTTTCAACGACCTTCCAACTTCTTACTATATTTCCGGAATTATCCAGTAATCTTTTTCTTATTAAAATACCCTATTTGTTTGCTTTCTTCTTTTTCTTCCTTTTTCTACCTCCTTCTTTTACCCTTCTACTTTCTTCTCTTTCTTTTCTATTTCTGAATGAAAGAAAACGTAGTAATGACTGAGAGTAGTCGCTATTGGCACGGTCAATAAGTTGTTTCGATGAGTTTTCTTCGGGAGTCCGATATGGGATAATTAACCATGAGATGAGTATGCATGAAGGGACGAACAATAACAAGAAAGTTTATTGAATTTTACTTTATTGGAAAATAATCATGATTTCAATTAGTAGGTGATGTTTCGTAATCGCCCTCGTTACAAGTTAATTTTAGCGACTCCTCTACTCTACATTAGGGTGGAGCGAAAAAAACTTTTTTTCACCAAGCAAAACGCCTGGGGTCCAAAAAGTTGCGTAGTGGCCTGGTGTCAACGGGTGTAAAATATTTCCTTGATCGGTTGATATCTTCAGGTTGCGCATGCGCACTGAAGTTTGGCGAAAATGAGGAAAATTTGAAAAAATAGGATATTTTAATTTATTTTATTTTCTTTTTTTTTTCACCAAGCAAAACACCTGGGGTCCAAAAGGTTGCGTAGTGGCCTGGTGACAACCGGTGTAAAATATTTCCTTGATAGGTTGATATCTTCAGGTTGCGCATGCGCACTGAAGTTTGGCGAAAATTTGGAAAATTTGAAAAAATAGGATATTTTAATTTATTTTTAATTTTTTTTGTCACCAAGCAAAACGCCTGGGGTCCAAAAAGTTGACAACGGGTGTAAAATATTTCCTTGATCGGTTGATATTTTCAGGTTGCGCATGCGCACTGAAGTTACATCCTTTTTTGATTTACCAATAAATGCTATTATTCCATTAAGCCCAATTCGTGCACTGAAGTTCTGTTAACAACATTCATGTATTGTTTGTAAGAGTAAGTTAAGAAGCAATTAGTTGATTATTCATTAATTAATTAATGATTAACAGGGGCGAAAGTCTTTCTTAGTTTCAAACTTCGGCATCACGAGCCGATTCAGAAGACGTGCCCGGATGAAACCATCACGCCTCTCCTGTCCACAGACTTGAGTTGCAGCTTCTGTCACCACACGAATGCATCGTTCGACTGCTTGCGTATGGCACGGTAGATCCTTCCACCACAGATTTTGGAGTTGATCTTGATCCAGGCTATCTTCTGGCAGTCCAATAACGTGTGGCGGTTCGGTGACAGCGAGGTCTTGCCAAAAGATGATGTCTGTGTAATCCTTGGCGCTGAAGTTCAACGGCGGAACTTCGAAGGTTCGAATCGAGCCGCCAGGACCAGGAGGAATCTCTCTTGCCTTCAGGATTCGTTTCTTGGCCAAAGTACGAATATGAGGTCTCTCGTCATGCAGCATCGCCAGTAGGAGGTTTTCGGGATGTGCGGCGAATGCGTTTCTCTGCATGGTGTCGTAAACGACCTTCTTCAGTTCCGGATCGAGGTACTGCGACAACTGCATGGAATGCAATAGATTCTTTGGTGCATCTGTGATCTTCCAATGGCGCTTGATATTGAACCACATTGGAGCGTACACGCGGACCACGAACGTGGACAGGATAACTAGGTTTTCAGATGGGATTTCACTCGCCACATACAGCCGCAAGATTCGATTTGCAGTAGTCAACCATCGTGAATGGGACAACATGCCAGGACTTCTTCCTCCCAGCCCTTGCGGGAATTGCCCGGTTGCGACAGCCCGACAGATGTCGAGTAGATACTGCTGGTCGGTGCTGAGGTCTAGGACGACGTCGGGAAAACTACCTTGGATAGGCTGGAACTCCAGGACAGGAAGGTTCTCGCAAATATGAAGGCTCTTTGCGAGTGGTCCCGCATACCCTCGTGGGCTACTCGTAGGTCCCTCTAGATACTCGATTAGATGACGTAGGGTAAGCTCATTGAAGTGGAGTTGACAGACTATCCACTGCAATGGCTTGCCCAGCTGAACTTCCAGGCAATGGATAACCCCATTTCGCTTTCCTGTGTTGACAGCAGTACCGTCGCTGCCGATCGCCTGCAGTCCCGACAACTCCATGTTCACGACGGTTGCGTATTCCAGGATTGCATTCGTAATTGCTATAGCAGATCCGGATTTTGGTGTCACGTGTCCAAAGTATGTAGACCCTGGCTCACTGATTAGGGACACGTGTTCCTCCACAATCTCCCTGCGATGTAATTTTCCATCAGCCATCATTTCAACAGACATCGTTTTGTCCTTTCTCCCGTCGAAGTAGAGTGCCCGCAGTGGTTGGAGCTGGACAGGCGGATCTTTTAAACCCTTCCTCATCTTCTCTCGCTCTCGCCTGACTTTGCTTCTGTCGATGACCGTACTCTCAGCTGACGGATGGGCTGTGTCGTGCAGAATAGCAGAAGCAATCGCTGCGGCAGGCCTGTCAGCAATCCCATATCTGTCTAAGACCTGGGCAAACGTGGGGAGTTTGAGACTGGTACTGGGCGACTGCTTTGTGGATTTCCGGGTATCGAAGGTTACTGATTGGTCAGTTGTCTCAGCACTAGCAGACTCCGCGCAATCGACGCCATCGTTGGAATCCGAATAGTCAGCTTCCGTGTCAAATTGGGAACTTGGACCGGGGTCTTCCTTCCGCTTTTTGAAAGATCTTGCTCTGGCTGCTTCGGACTCCTTCCTACTTAATCGTTTCTGAATGGCCCTGATGGCTTTGACGTCCAGTCTCCCAATGAACATCTGTCGAGCTGTTCTCTGGTCGACAATGAATTCTTGCTCCTGTCTGGGGACCTTCTTCCCTTTCTCGCACTGGCAGAGGGAAAAATTCTGACATTTGCAAGCTGCGATGTCGAACAACTTGCCATTTTCATTTAGAAATGAGTCCAGCGATTTCTTGAAAGCGTCGACGTTCCTTCGACTTAAGGAACACTTCTTCAGCTTCTGTACTTTCTCCACATCCTTCTTAATTAGTTCCACGACTCTCTGGTGACTCACTGTCGGAATCGATGCCTTAGTCCATACCTCTTCTACCTGACAGGCCACTTCGTCTGCGATGAAAGACAGAGGCGGGTCTTTCTTGCTCAGCTGCTTCTTTTCTTCACGCTTAAATTCCACGTACTTCAGGACATCTAGATGTGTGGGAAGAACTGCATCCGGTAGGCGGGAGGCACTCCCTACAACCGGGCAGTCAACCTGACGTCTTGTTTTCCAAAGATTATAAGTTTTCTCAGTCATTTTTTTTACTGTGTAATTGTCCGTTTACCCTTCTACCTGTCTCGGAACATAACTGCGACTGTTGCGCGTGGACTCTTTGTTCATTTCACTTCCTCAGCTAACTATACGGCAACAATCGCTCTCTGCAACAAAGAAAAAAATGCGCATTAGGTTAAATATTTAAATAAGAAATAAATTAAAAATAGTAAATACACATATTTCGATAATAAGAAAGGACAAAAATATGGTGTAACAGTTTTATTTCATTTCACATTTGGTGACAAAAAAAAATAAATTAAAATATCCCATTTTTTCAAATTTTCCTCATTTTCGACAAACTTCAGTGCGCATGCGCAACCTGAAGATATCAACCGTTCAAGGAAATATTTTACACCCGTTGTCACCAGGCCGCTGCGCATATTTTTATACCCCAGGCGTTTTGCTTGGTGAGAAAAAAATTTTTAAAAAATAAATTAAAATATCCCATTTTTTTCAAATTTTCCTCATTTTCGCCAAACATCAGTGCGCATGCGCAACTTGAAGATATCAACCAATCAAGGAAATATTTTACACCCGTTGTCACCAGGCCACTACGCAACTTTTTGGACCCCAGGCGTTTTGCTTGGTGAAAAAAACGTTTTTTCACTCCACCCTACTCTACATGCAGTTCCACTTCTTCTTCGTTTACTACTTTTTTTCCTACGTTTTGTTTCTTTCATTACTGTGAACTAAACAAACTAATCATCAAAGAATAAGATTAGGAAGAAACAGTGAGGGAAAATCACTAAACGAAGCTTCGTTTAGCTAACAACTCTTAGAGTGATGCGGTGGTTAACGTACTGAATTCCACGCAGCAAATTAGCGTTCGGATCTTACACTCTGTAATTATTTTATATGTTCAATTTCACTGGCTCAAATCCCGGGGGAATAAGGGGGACATGTCCCCTCCAATCTTGGAACTGAGAGAGACTGTCCCCAAAATAATCCGGTTTGAAATGTGCTTTTTGGGGAAAAAATGTGATGATTTGGTTCCGATTACTACAAAGGAAAGTCAGATGAAATTGATGTGCCCCCGGAGTAAGCCTCAAATCTGTCCGCATCCCAATGTTGAAGACAACTTTGCTCCCTGATCCTATACAGGATTGTTTCTCAAATTCACAATTATTTTCAGCATCGCTTAAAAAAAAGAAAGAAAACGGTCTTACTTCCCCCCCCCCCCATGTTGAAGACAGATTTCCGCCGTTGTTCAATTTTGATATTTGGAGAAAAAAAGAAGAGTAGAAAACGTCATAAAGTGTATAGTGTAAAAAGCTTTAAGAGTAACTTGAAGTGACACATTACTACGACCTTGATCATTAAATGGAATGAATCGAATCGGAATCATTTTTAAAATTTATTCAAATATAACTTCATACTCTGATCTGAAGATATGAATTCTCTACAGAACTACTAGAATCAGAAACTGTCAATTTTCTAGTATATAGATCAATTCTGTACCAATGAGTCATGAAGTAAAACCATTACTTATATAACAAGATAGTAAAGCCATTATTTTGATACTATTTGTTTTATATTACGATTTTGATGATGCTTCGCATGCGTATGAAGGTTTCAAACGTTTTCCAATAATTTTGCTGAATGGGAAAACTAAACGTGAAAGAAAGAGAAGAAAACAGTTCCGAAGAAGTGGGTAAAATCTGAATTCTTATCTGCCGCGTGGGAATTTGGTATACTAACCGTCAGATCATTCCAAGACCTAAAAGTCAGTTTCACTTTAGCAATTTTCATCTCAGTCTCTCATTCTGGTATTATTATTACTATTATTATTATTATTATTATTATTATTATTATTATTATTATTATTATTATTATTATTATTTAATTCACTGAGATATTCTATAATTTGTATGTCTGAAAATATTAATATGAGAATTGGAGTTTGGAAACTACTCAATTTGGAATATTCTTGACAAAGTTATTGAAAGATAGTTAGACCTAGGTATTCTCACAATACTATTGAGTCTGTGTACATGTTTTTTTTTTGTACTTGGAACTTAGTATATTCTTCTTAGAAACTACTTCCCCAGAAATCATTATTTTTTCTCCTGTATTTTGCAAATTATGTATCAAAATTATAGTTATAAATCTCAAATAACTACTTCGATTATTTATGGCCATTGATACCTATAACTTTGGAATAATTTACACTTTTGGAGTTTCTATGTAAATTTGATTTCAGATTATTCAAAACTCATTTGCCAATTGGGAAGCATTCCCGGTTAGTAAGATTTCTTGTTCTTTTTTCACTGAACCGAGTGAATTGTCCTTAGAGATTTTTAGCATGATTTGTTTCTAGTCGAGTATCAATAGTCCTGCTACCCGTCTTGCATAAGTTGTTTTCTCATACACAATTTTCTGGTCCAAATATGTAACAATCTATCTTCAAATATCTACTTTTAATAGATAATTCTGGAGTATCATACAATATATTTTTTTTCAATAATGTTAGGTGTTGTGACAACTTTTAGTCATTCAGCTCGGGAGTAGTTTTCCAGGCTATCATGGTCGCACTTCAAACTCTAATGTTCAATTGGCAATACTTAAAAACAACAGATTCCAGGGTATTTTTTATAATAATGTACATTAGTTGTTTGTTCATGACTTTGGGTCTCTGTGCATTATAAATTAAAATTGTTCCTAGTTAAAAGCTTTGGTTCTTTACTGGTCTTAATAATAGACAGCAAAACACATTCACTTCAGTATAGTCATTATCCAGTTTTAAATAATTAAATTGGAACAGTAGAGTTTCTAAGTTGCAATTAAGTTGTCAGAATATTTTTGAATCTGCAAATTTGCTTTGTACTAGTGGCATCCATTGATTTAAGACAAACAGGTAGCTGCGTAGAACAGGTAACGATACATTATACCTTGATTATGTGCGTACAATTAAGCATTAGGCTACTATTACTCACAGACTGGCACGTTTTTGGATTATAAATAGGATTTCTCTTAGTTTCATACTGTTCTTCACCAAATATTTAATGTCCACTAGGTATTAAAAATTTGTCATTAAAAATAACAAAGAAGTATGCACTTTTTCAATGGTCTACGTCCCTCTGTCTTGGCTGACGTCTTATACACATATTGATGCCAGTTGCAACTAGCCTTTACCGTTTTCTCTCTCTCTCTTCTTTTATTTGCTTTTCTCCTTGGGCTTACCATTCTCAGTAAATTGAGGTGAAGTTACTTTTTTTATTGACACGGTAAAAAATAAAACCCTAAAAAACACCCTAAAAAGTAAAACCATGCCCTATTATTTATCATTTAATTTATTAATTTATCCATTTATTGTTTATTAAATTACTTTGTTTCATACAAAAATACACATGCAGACTGCCAACATATGGCGTGATCTGAAACGAAACAAGCTGAAAAGAGAAATGAAATGCAATTGATTAGTTAGAATACTAAAAGTATTAAATTTTTTTAAATTCCTTATATATGTATCATTTAAATTAGTCTTATCTTTTGTTTGCATTTCATTTTAGTAAAACGATACTCCAGATTTTCTACTTGCTTTTTTTCTTTCCTAGTTTTATGTTTCACTTATTTTTCTTTTCTATCTGTTCCTCTTGTCAGCATTTATTGCAAACTTACCTTTAATCTTAAAAAAAAAAAAAAAAAACAGCAAAGAGGTTTGCTTCTTAGGAAATCGGATCTCCAGATTCCCTATTCTAATTTTGTATAATTTGTCGTGGTTTGTATAAAAAACTAAAATGAGCTTTTTCCCCTGGTTTACTTTCTCTTGACAGCATTTAACACTATAAAAAACACGGTGTTAACATTAACACTAAAATAGTGTAATTCTAAGCTCTCTCGGTGGTTCGTTAGAGCTTAATTATTTTGTCATCAGACTCTTAGTTGTTTATTCCGAGTGTTAAAACATTACTATCTGTTTCTTCTTCTATTATCTTGTTTCTCTCTCTTTCCACAATCTTTCTGAAATATGTTTTGCTATAATATTGAATTTCTCGAGGTTTTGTTTATCTTCTAGTATAGTTTTAATTTCATCTATTCTCAGTTCATCTCTAATTCTTTTTATTGTATTATCTGTTACATATACGTTACAATAGCAGAAAATGTGTTCCGGGATGTGTTGTTCTTCATAGTAACATATATGATTCTCTATTATGTTCAATTTCTTCAGTTGGTTTTCGAAAGATTCATGTCAGATACGTATTTCATAATTTTACCCATCTTTTCTCTCATTTTTAAATTTAAAATAATGTTTCTTGAACTGTTGTGTTCTTTTGAATTTACCCATGCTTTATTCCACACAAAATTAAATATTTGTTTGATGTCCTCATCTGTTCTTGGAATTTGTACTGTAATTTCTAATATTTGATTAATTCGTTATCTTTAATCTAAGTCTGTAAGCTTTTTCTAAGTATTTGGAGATGGAATGGTTCTTCACCGCTAAGTATTTGCAATGTTCCGGCAGGGATTGTATTAATTATGCTGTTCTTCCTTATTTGGATGAATTTTTGTATCCTTGTTATGATTTCTTTTAACTTGATATTTCTAAAAAATTGATGTTTTCACATAGCCCCGTGCATTTATGTTTTACCCCGGAATTTTGTAATAGGAAGCTGAAGATTGGTGGAAATATTAAATTTTATAGTGTTGTCCTAAACAACATACCAAAGGTCCCAAAAATGTCCACTTGGGAAAACCGAAATGTAGCGTCATTAGAATGGCCGTAGACAGAATTTATCCCTTCAGTTTTAAAACGTCGTTTCTTTTCGAAATTTCTAGATAAAAACTTCATTGTGGCTTCATTTGAGGGAGAATGTTTTAGATATTAATATTTATATCATAAGTTAGAACCATCTTCACGTATATTGCCTTAAAGTGAAACAAATGTGTATTTTCAATTTGTGTTATAAGGTTTAACTGCGCATAACTTTGAAATGAGTTAATATGCAGTAAAAGGTATTGCAATAATCGTTATTTGCCGCTTCAAGAACTTTCTAACGAGCCCAAAACTAATGGAAGTAGTCAATTTTAAGTAGAGCTATGCGTAATCGAGTTCTCTCAAAATTGAGCATGTCACAACCACTTATGACCATATAAATGGTTGTAAACACTAGCTGTATTGCTAGCAATAGCCACAACATTAGGTATAATTTCTACTGTATTTCTCACACAATTAAATGTGAAACACAGTTCAGATTAGAAAACATATATCCTTAAAAGTCACTTGTATGGTATCATCTCTCGGAAACTTAAGCTTTCAATTCTGGAAATACTTCCCTATTTAATGGTTCTCAACATTTTAGGCCAAGTAGAAAAGTATACACTGTAAAAAATGAGGTGTTGAAACAACACAAAATGACAACCACTTTAGAGTGTTACTTGTGTGATAATTCAGCACCAAGACATCGTCTTCTGAGCATATCAGAAATAACTAGTTACTACATGGGAGAATTTGCATTGGTATTTATCGTTTAATACGAGCAAAGCTTTGCGAAATATCTTTGGCACTTATGCCAAGTAACGAATAATGTTCTATGTCTTCTGTAATCTGTCACAATAATATTGTTGTAAACCTGTGAATCGTCTGACAACAGCTACATAGGCAACAGTTCTGCCGTCTTATATGCTAAGACACAAGAATAACAGATAAAGAAAACAGATGGAAGCACAGCTATCTGTATAACTGTTGTCAGATGATTCACAGGTTTACAACAATATTATTGTGACCGATTACAGAAAACATAGAATGTTATTAGTTACTTGCCATAAATGCGAAATATGTTTCGCAAAGCTTTGCTTATACCAAACAATAAAAACAATGCAAATACAGCCAGTAACGAGGTATTTCTGATATGCTCTGAAGGCGATGTGGATGGTGTTGAATTGACATTCTTAGATCGATACTGAAATCGATCTCATCAGCTATTGACGTACCATACGTCTGAAAGCTGTCTTTTGTGTATACCTTCCTATTCCTCATCCCGGGTACTCTGTCGTTTCTTCTCAAGAGAACTTTGACGTCAAACTGATCCAGCCAAGGGCGTCTGGTTCTACTGTAAAGGCAACGGGAGCTACTCAACCTAGACTACTATCCAAACGGGTAGTCTAACCTTGTTCATATTATCATCTCATCATCATACAGTTAGGTTCACACTGCTTTGGGTACGGCCTTCGGGCCAGAGATCAGTATCATGTCCCACGATACTTCACGAGACTTAGGGCATCATCAAGGTCTACCTATGGTTCTAGCTGCCCCTTCTGCTACTGCTTCAGGAGCAAAACGAAAAGGTGCCAACAATCCGAGTACGAGTCGTGACACCAGTCCTGCTAGGTCGTAAATCGGGAAACCCTATACTGACCATCAAAAGTCACCGCCATCAAAGAAAATCCACCAAGGCGACTTGTCAGATACAGCTAGTGAATCAGGTCTTGTAATGGACCACGACAATTTTCCCGAATTAACAGAGACCACTCGTCCACAAACCTATCAGTTTCTACTTACCAACTTTGATCCAAAGTACTCGCAGGCACACCATCTGTACAAGCAGCTAGTTAAATAATGCCACGCGCCAACATCACTCAAATCATACCCACACGTAACGGGACTATCTTACGGACTCCCGATGCAAACTTTCGAACTACCCTGCTCAATAAACATGGATTCGAAATCTTTGGGAAAGGCACTACACCTACTAGACTCGCAGAAAAACCGCTAAAACAACGGCCCCCACCACGTAAAGAGCCTTTGCTGTCAGTGGTTATCCGAGGCGTAGATACTGATATTACTGACCAAGAAGTCACTGACGAACTTACACTCGAAGGCTATACCATAACCAAATGCATTCGCATTCGTAACAACAACGGTTTCACATATATGGTGAGAGTGCTTACACACTCTCAAGAGACCATCGACGATCTTCTGTCAAATGGGGCATACATATATCGTAAACGCCATAGAATCGAGCCTTCTAGATCTCAGCCACCACTATCCTTACGCTGTGAAAGATGTCAAAAATATAATGCTCACTCTACTGACAAATGTCCGAACCAGCCAATCTGTGGGTACTGCTCCGGACCACACAATACGAGACAATGTCAAAACCTTGCTCAACCTCCGACCTGTTCAACCTGTCATGAGCAACATCCAGCATTCAGTTACAAGTGCAAGCAGCGACCTCCTCCGGAACCGACCAAACCTGAAATGACTGTTCCTTTGCAGCATCACACCAAGTCCATTCCGTCTTCTTCTATACCTACTGACAAACACCAGGCCGTCACTATTGAACAACTCCTTGCTTTCATCACACTCACACTTCAAAATATTCATCCTTTTCACCGCCCTCACATCCTACAACAACTGCAATACTCAACACGTGCAATCTTTCATATGAACTTCCATGCTACTTACAGCGGACATAAAGTATACTTTCATGCCAGTCCACTTGAAACCGAAGTCTAATTCCATCTTCCTTCTCTTACGAATCATCATGGCATTATCCTTTATATTTGTTAATATCAGTTCTCTCATCCAGCACAAACCACTCTTCGCACTTCTACTGCAAGAACACCGCACTTCAGGATTTCTTCTCAATGAGACTCGCCTTACACCTCGAAGCTCCTGCAAAATATCTGGATATTCCGTCACAAGAAAAGACAGTAATATGCCAGCTAGACGTGCTAACGGCGGAGTTGCAATAGGTTTTCCCCCTTCTATACCGTGTCGTCATTACGAACTTCCACAGCACAATCTTCCAGAGTACCTAATAACAACCCTCTACTTCAAAAACTTATATATCACGCCTGCTACAATTTACGTTCGACCTGGTCATATTATTCCGTTAGATTTCTTCCAGTATATTTCAAATAACTTCCCATATTATATCATAATGGCCGACATCAATATCCATAGCAGAACACCTCAACAGCGACAGACTTTTCTCAACTTCCTTACAACTCACACCACTGGTACTTTTCATCAGCTACCTAAGCACACCCGGCCATCATCTCAAACCGAACCTGATGTTGTAATTACTTCTACAAACTTATTATCTTCCTGTACCGTTGAAGTGCTGGATCCAATAGGAAGTGATCACCTGCCAATCAAGCTTACCATCAACCGCTCGCATCCTAATACCTCTAACCACAAAAGTTTAACACGCAAATGTCTCAACTATAACAAAGCAGACTGGATCGGATATCGAAATTTCCTAACTGCAAAACTCTCTAACATTCCCGAACCAACATCAGAAGACGACATGTATAACTCTATTAATCTCCTAACCAGTACAATCAATCAGGCCTCCAATAACTTCATTCATACATCCAATTCAAATCCATACAGTCCCAAATTATCTCCGCACTACCTTCCGCTCATACGTAGATCTCGTCAGTTCTACCGAGACTACGAGCGTACGGGAAACCGAGAATCATTAGTTCACCACCGATACATGCAACGCGTCGTCACCAATTACATCACAACATATAAACATCGGCAGTGGGTTAAAACTTGTAATACGCTAGCTGATACTTCTCATCCAACGCAGTACTGGAAAAGGTTCAATCAACTCAGCGGCAAACGTAGTATCACCACATATCCTATTCTTCTTCATAATCAACCGCTTCAAACTGATACTGACAAGGCAAATGCTTTCGCTACTTATCTGCAGGATATATTCACACCGCCTTTAACACATCCTAATCCCGTCGATCGAATTGATTTTCAATCTCCACACCTCCAGCCCGCACTCAGCCACACATTGGGTCATACCCAAGAACTTACAACACCTATCACAGTCGATAACATTCTAACTGTCACCAAACGAAAACGCAACAGTGCACCTGGCATGGGCAATATCTCTTACCGGCATATTAAAGAGGCCCCTTACTGTGTCCTTCATTTCCTGGCTATACTCTTCACATTCATACTCCGCACAGGTTTCTTTCCTATCACATGGAAAATGTCCAAAACTTTAATGTTTCCGAAACCTAACAAACCTACCAATCTTGTTTCTTCCTACCGCCCCATTTAGTTAACCAGTACACTCAGCAAAATCTTCGAACGAATTCTAGTTACTCGCCTTCACACTTACTGCACAGATCATCGCCTGTTACCTCTTTACCAAGCCGGATTCCGCCCTCAATTCAGCATAAATGATCAGCTACTTCGCCTTGTCAACCATATTTACAATCAATTTCTCTCCACGAAACCTTCTTGTCTGGTTCTCTTTGACTTAGAGAAAGCCTTTGACACTGTTTGGCACCACGGCCTGGTCTACAAACTTACTAAATATAATCTGCCTCTCACCTACATACGATTTATATTCAATTTTATCACTGGACGCATAGCCTACATCTCCATTAACAATTCATTATCTCATCCAGTATTTTTACATTCAGGCGTTCCACAGGGATCTGCTTTGTCTCCGCTTCTTTATCTTCTCTTTGTGGCAGATATTCCACCTCTTCCAGCAACTGTCAGCACTTTTCAATACGCGGATGACACTGCATTTCTGGCACTTGGCAAAACCATACAGCACATCAAAAAACATCTTCAGGAAGCTATCTATCTATTCACCTCCTGGTGTTCCAAATGGCGACTTAAAATCAACGCCGACAAAACTCAAGCAATTGTTTTTGTGCCTCCTGGCAAACGCACTAGGGTTCACCGCAACCCAACTTTGCTGAATGTTTCCGTTCAAGGAACACGAATCCACACTTCAAACACAGCCAAATATCTAGGACTTCTCTTGGACAAACATCTCACCTGGAGACCTCACTTAAAATCTATTTTGACCAAAGCCTATAATCGAATTAATCTACTCCGTCGATTGACTGGCACCAACTGGGGTCTCAACGCCTCTACAGTTCTCACTATATATAAAGTCTTTCTCCGACCAGTACTGACTTACGGATTCACAGCCTGGATACCTGCAGCACCCTTCTTTTATAAAAAGCTACAAATCTTAGAACGTCATGCCTTCAGAATCGCTTACCGAATATCCTTACCTAGCCCCACTGCCGATCTCTATAGTCGCATTACTTTTCCCACACTTCTTTCCCACATAGAACATCTTCGGTTAAAATATATCACTCATCGACTGACAATGAACCACCCTCTACTCATGGACACAGTATATACTGCAGCCGACTTCGTTACTCTCACACCATTACGCCCCACCTCTCTATCTCTGCTTTTTACCCTTTATCGATACACTGTCCCTTCGAATCATCCCGACATTCCTCTTCTCGATGCATTTCATCTCGATATTCATTCACATTTCATCTTTCCATCACATCATCCACAGTAATCCTACTGTACTAACAGGGCACCAACTGTCTTACATTAATGCCCCGCGTAGCCCCGGGGCGAGAAGATAACCTCACTTGTTCTTCTAACCTCACCTATGTGTTGTGATGTGTATTGCACGTACTCATTACTTTCATACCACATAATTATTTCATATCTACCTTATGCTAATGTTTATGATCACAAGATCATAAAATCCAATGACCATTAAATGTTAATAAATAAATAAATAAATAAATAAATAAATAAATGGATAAATATCACTTATCCCAACAACAGTAGTCCATATTCCATTCTCCTTATTACCTCTTCCCGAGTCGAGGGCGTAACCCTTGGGTGGGGCTAGCTTCAGGCTAGCAAAAAAAATGTTGAATTGACACACAAGTAACACGCTAAAGTGGTAGTCATTTTGTGTTATTTCAACACCTCATTTTGGTACTGTGTAGATTTACCAAATCTTCGTCTGTCTCTGTCATATCACTGTCTATAGTTGAAGCTCCACCATGTCATCGTCCTCGACTAGAATGAGAGATTAGTTCTCATAACCATGACACAATCTGACAATAACACAATAACCTTACATCATCGAGTAGTTTAAGCCATTTCTTCGGCACTTGCAATTTCTTTCGCAACCGACACACTATCACAAAAAATGATTTTTTAAGGTGTGAAATCATCCTTCAGAATAGGTTTCTAATGCCCTTTTATCAGCATCCATCCGCAATCCGTTGGTGAAAATAAATATCGTTCTACTCCTGACCAGGATGAAAGTTTCTTTCCTGTGGACGTTAGCTAATTTCATGTGCTGATAGTGAATTGCTTTGTTTAGGTTACCTTTGATTTCAAAGCTATATAAAGGGAGAAAAAAGGAAGCTTGAACACTTGCAATACTTTCGTGAATTGCAGCTGGTTTGTTAAACACACTTACATATTTCCTTAAAAGATATTTTTCCTCCTTAGTCTCGGAGCATATATGTGGGACGTAAAAGTAAACAAACAGAAACATTCCTCAAAATTTTTAGAAAGCTACTTTTTTCTTTCTAAACGACGAAGTATCGCACCCAGTTGCGGCAATGAAGATACAAATGTTGGAAATAACTTCCTCGAGGTCAGCTTGAAGTTCTTACTGGTGTAAATTTTGTGATTATTGCCGTTTTTTATTTAGGTATTCCGATATTCTGTCAATGGCTTTCCAATCTTCTTCAGTTTGATCGGTTCTACGGACTTGCAACGCAAATACTACTGAAAGTTTCGACTACGTATATAACATGTGCTGATGCAGGCGTTGTACAGTGGGTCACATAAATTCTTGAGGTACAAAATTCGTGAGATAGGCAACCCAACTAACGCCTCCTCCAAGTTTAATTCTGCCTGGTAGTGTAGCTAGAACAACAGCAAGAAGTTGCCCCAACCTGTTAAAAGAGCAAATCGTAAAGTGTGTTTTCGTGCAGGAGTGAGGAGAAACGCTGGCTGACGAAATGACAAAAGGGAGTCTTTGGATACTAGTACTCACAGTAAAAAAACACAATACCTGAAAACATATACGGACACCAGAGGCGCCGGTGAGAAGATAACAGTCAGGGGACTTAAATCATCTTATAATTAACTCAAATGAGGGATTATAAACAGGTTAACTTACTTCAAATGACTATACAATTTAAACGTAACTTAACTTCAAATGACTTAACAACAATTTAAAAATGCACAAAATTAACGGATAATATCAAATATAGAATCATTAACAGAATTAACTCTGAAATTCGTTTTCCCCATTTATTTTCCTTCCTGTAATTTCAGGATTACATCATCACTGAATTTCTCCACTGGATTTTATCTTTGTTTAGCAACATTTAACTGGATCTCAGCCTTGTAAGTGAAACATTTTAAAAAGTGTAAAGGCGTAAGGCGAGAATCGAACTCGGATTGGGAAATTCGAAAAACCACAACCCTAACCATTCACCCAAAGCGTTACTTACTCTGGCTCGCCTAAATAAAGAGCCCTTTCTGTTCGCTTAAAACAATAGCTTGTTTATAGTCAAATTGATTGGCAAAACACAGGAATATGTAATTGAGGACGCGGAAGGCATTATATCATTGTATTGCAGATTTTTAAAAAACAAAATACAAAACTCCTTTATTTTGAATCAAATACGGCGCGTATATTATATACGTAAACAAACTAAAGACGGATCAATTGACGTGTAGTAATCGTGTTTCAGTGGTCAAGACTCTCGACTACTATTATGAAGGACCGGAAAGGTTTTTTTTTCAATATATGGAAACATTTCTTTAAATATAAATTTCTGTTTTGAAGTGCTTGAAAAAACAAAATCAACTCGTTTCGCTAAATTTCAAAGCTCACAAGAAGAAAGCAGACTTTGGTAAATGAATTTCGGGGCCATTTTTACAAGATGAAAATTGCACATTATAAAGTGTTGATATTACAAACTGGGAGAGCGCAATAACCTAATTAAGCGGAGAAAAAGCGTCTTAAAGTTTTCGAACCGCCGCACATATCGCAAGTTCTTTAAGTGACGGCGTGGTAGAATCAGTATCATCTGTGACTTACGTGCAAAGGGTCCCGGGTTCGATTCCCGCTGAAGTCAACTTTTGTTTTGCTTGAACCAATGAAGTAGCCACTTGCAACTACAAGTAAAATGTTAATTCAATTATGTTTATAATGAATTAAAACAGTAGAAATATTCAAATCAGTTGCAAAATCTTTCAGTGTTTCATGTTAGCTTGCACTAAATGTGATTTATTTCGTAAATATATTGGTATCACGAGTTATATTATGGTTAAAACAGTTGTAGTGTAGAAAATGTTCTTATGTTTCGTGTCTACATCTGTTGACAGTGTGTGCATTACAAGCACTGGCGCAAATGACACGGGGCTTGAGGGGGGACATTTCCTCTTCAATCTTGGAACTGAGAGACTGTCCCTCAATAATCAGATTTGAAATGTGCTTTTTTGGGGGAGAAATGGGATGATTTGTGTCCGACTACCACAAATGAAAATGAGATGAAATTGATATCCCCCCAGAATAAGCCTCAAATCTGCCTGCTTCTCAATGTTGAAGATAACTTTGCTCCCCTGATCCTCCACAGTAGTAGTTTCAACTTCATAAATATATGGGAGGCCTTACCCGTCTTCCTCTAATGTTGGAGACAGATTTTCGCCGATTATTATAAGGGAAGTAAGTGGGAAAACTCCTTTGGTTATAGTAACATGTTATATTACCAAAGAGGATTTCTTTTTCACCCACTGTCAACAGATGTAGACACGAAGCGTCAAGAACATTTTTTACACAACGACTGTGGTAACAATAATATACTAATGATTCCAATATATTTTCGAAATAGATTATATTTCGTTGCTGGTTAACATGGAACACTGAAAGATTTCACAACTGATTTGAATATTTCTATGGTTTTAATTCATTATAAACATACGGGGAATTAACATTTTACTTGCTTAACATATTACTTTGGGGAAGCTGCAAATGGCAACTTTATTGATTGAAGCAAAAAAGGTTTACTCTAGCGGGAATCGAAGCCGGGACCCTTTGCAGGTGAATCGCAAATGCTACTGATTCAGCCACGCTGTCATTTCATAACTTTGCACGACGTACGAAATATGCGACGAGGCAAAAACTTTAAGATGCTTTTTCTCTGCTATATTAGACAAATGCGCTCTCCCAGTTTGCAATATGAATACTTTAAATGTGCACTATCACCTTGCAAAAAGTGGACCTGAAGTTCATTTACCAAAGTCTTCTATTTTCTTGTCAGTCACATTTATTCACAATGCCCAGCGTTTATATATGAAGACGCTAAAATGAGGAACGTTAACATTGTTATAATGAGAACAGATTTCTGATTTGAAAGTCAACCTTAAACCACACGTCCAAAATGAAAATTATTTATGTTCCTGATATCTATTGCAATATATAGGTGTATATGTAGTAGAAGTCTGCATGGGCGGAAATCCTAGCCCGAGACCGGCCCTGCCCTTGAATTTATGGTGTGAGGTCCGATCCGAATACAAAATAGGCTTTTGCATTTACGCCCGAGAACGGCCCGAGATCGTGTTATAATCAAGTGAGCCGGAAATAAGCCCGAATTACAGAAACTTAATAATTAACGCATAATTGTATTTTTATTTACAGCAATTAGAGGTTTAATTTTGCAGTTGTGCTTTAAAAGTTCTCCAGAAAGAACAGTGCAATAAATATCGTACATAGTATATTTACATAGCTAAGCCCGATAAATATGGTTGTATATTTAAAAGTTTACGGCCCCAGCCCGACCCGGGCCCGAAGTGATATGTGCTTTGTAGGCCCGAGTCCGGCCCGAGGGCCGGGTCTGGCTTAAGCCTGCTGGCACGGCCCGAACTCGTGTACACCTTTAATATGTAGAGAAAGTGAGAGATTGTGAGAGAGAGGGTACGTGGGAGAGATAAAAAAAAAAAAAACATTTGCTTGTACTTTTACTTACAACGTAAAAAGTTATTGTAATTCATAATCTGGGTTTTCATAAAGCGATTTGAACGCTTGAAGCGACTTAACGTTCATAAAGCTTCTTTTTCTTAAAGCTTTTGTAATTAATGTCGCAAATATTCCGATGCTTTGCAATATGTGCCAAAGAAATAAATGCATGTTTTTAGCAGGATAGTATCGTCTACTCCTTGCTTCTATTGATGGTATAAAAATAAAGTTGAGTTGATGTTGAGTTTAAGTAACTTTCAGCAGCTAGGCTATATGATGCGTTTACCTACTGATTAGCGTGGAATTCGAACCACATGAGCTCAAACATTGTATCGAACAGGGTCTCTTACGTTAAAGGTGCGTACGCTAACCGTTTAACAACGAAGGAACTCGTTATAAAAATAGAATCCTATACATTATCCCATATTACTTCACCGAAAAATTTCTGTTTTATGATCAGTTAGAGTAGAGGGGGGCAAGAGTACGTGGGGGTAAGGATACGATTCCCTAAAATCAGGTGAATATATTCGCATATGGCAATAATGCGTCACGTGGAGTTTGATGTCAATGGCGTCTAGAACCTAAACAAGTTTGAGTGTGCTGCTGCAAACTACAAGCTATCTAGGTAATTATTTATGTTTTTCTAATAGTTTGATATAATATTGGGACATAAGTAGTTAATGAATAACTTACACGATTTTTTAACGATTTCAAAGTACTATAAAACGTTAGTTTCTAACATATCCATTGTTTTACAGGATGGAGTAAATTGCCTCTCTTCCAACAGTTGGCTGTACAACATCACGGAAAAGTCAATTGTGTAGTGAGGGGGCAAGGGTACGCGTGCGTACTCTTGCCCCTTCTGTTCTATGAAAAAGAATCCAATTTGATTTAGATCTAACAATCAAAAAAGAATGTGGATTCCGTTGTAATAGAAGGTGGCGGCAAACTTTACGAATACTGGTTCCCATATGTTAAGAATTCTGAAGAATCCTGATATTTTCTTATGTACGAGGGATAAATTGTTGTTCTAAATACCACTCCTTACATAAAATATCTAAGGTGGTGTTTGAGTTTTCGAAACAGATAAACGTGTGAGATAGTTAAATATGCAGTTATTGAATAACATTACGCTTGCTTATTTTATTCAGGTTTCAGAAATGCTACGCTTTGTCCTCTTTTATCTTAAATGTCAGTAGTTTTCAGTAATAAATTTCAATGGGCCTTATGCAGAGTCGTTCTGACGCGTGATTAGTGCCATACTAAAATGTTCCTGTAGTAGTCAGTCCTTTAGTAATCGTACGTTAAAACGACTCTGCATAAGGCGGTATCAGTCCAATGATTGGTATGGGATCCTATAAAGATATATGAAGCTAACCTAACCTAACATTTGACAATATGTAGCTTCATCAAGGATAGGTCGAGAAGTTTTCAAGTTACCGTCGTAGGTGACAAGCATTCTGTAACTGATGGAATAAGATGAATTTGGAAATATATTTTTATAAAGGGTCTAAATATTATCTGATTATTTGTGTCCTATGCATTCAAATTACTGATATAAGGAGAATTAAGGATTTTTTTTCTTTTTTAAATGAGAATCTGCAACGTCTTTAGGTACAATAAAGCCAGTAGGCCTATTTACCGAAGAAATGGAGAACTAATTAGTGGAATATATCACATTACTGGATAATTTCTTCTATGACTTAACTTTAAAAGATCTAAGAAGAATGGCATATAATTTTGCTGAACGTAACTATTTGCCCCATATCCTTTAGCCATGTGAATCGAATGGCAGGAAGAGATTAGACAGAGTCTTTCCCTCGTAGACATTTAACAATTGCTTTGCGACAGCCTTCAAATACTGATCTGGGGAGAGCTCGTGGTTTTAGCAAGCCACAAGTTGAATGTTTTTTTTAATTGTCTAAAAGATCTTGTAAGACAAAACGGCTTTTATCCACGGGATATCTACAACATGTACGAAACTCTCATAAATACGGTTCCTCATAAAGTTCCAAAAGTCGACTAAAAATCAGTTGTGAATAAAACTGTATCTAGTAATTTTGGAGTTAACATAACAGCTGTTTCCTGGTGAGTGCATCTGGTTCCTTTATTCCCCAGATATTTCCCACAAAACAAATGAAACAAGAATTATTCGATGGCTCGCCGCCGGGTTCTGTGGGAATATCTAATTCTGGTTCATCAACTCACAACTTTTCGTAGAATGGTTATATTATTTACACCAACATGTGCGATCAAATTCGGTTACGAAAAAGGTATTGTTACTTGTTGACAATCAGACCTCTCACATTTCAATCGAAGCGATTGATTTCTGCAGGCAAAATGGGATAGTGATGTTGAGTTTACCACCAAATCCCAGTCATAATTTGAAACCATTAGATCGCTCCTTTTTTGACCCGCTGAAATCCTGGTATTCAACAGTGATAAATGGATGAGGAATCATCCATTCCGCCTAATTCCAAGTTGCGAGTTTGTTTACTGAGGCTTACTACAAATCTGCAACCATTGGTATCCAGCCTTCAGGAATCTGGAGTTGCCCTACTGAATCCAGATGTGTTCACTGAAGAAGATTTTCTTCCTTCTGTTGTGAATGTGGTAGACTTAAATGTAGAAGCCAGGTCTGAAGACGAAAACATTCCTGAAGCAACAAATCAAGCATCAGACCTGAATAGAGCCCAAAATCGTTCATCGGATGATTCACTGGAAGTAAAAAGGGACCCATGGGGTGCATCCAGATCAAACACTCCTTTGCCAGTTGCTCGTCCTCCTCCATCTGTTACCAAACCTTCAACCAGTAACGCTAGATCCTCACTAGAAACAAGCAAGAGCTCATGCGGACTGTCCACTTAAAATACTCTTCTGCCGGTTGCTCGTTCTCATTCATCTGTTACCTAAACTTCAACAGTAACGCTGGATTGTCACTAGAAGCAAGCAGGAGCTCATGCAGCTCATGCACTTCTCTGCCGGCTGCTCGTTCATCGGTTACCAAACCTCCAACCAGTAAAGCTGGATCTTCACTGGAGGTAAGCAGGGGCCCATGTGGACCGTCCACATCATGAACTCCTTTGGTGGTTGTCAGTTCTCCTCCGACTCAACCAAAAAAATCTTGATCTTCTCGAGGTCAATCAAAGATTCTGACATCCTCTCCTTTCAAGCAGAACTTACTTCCAAAGCGGCGCCCTCCAAAGAGCAAAGGCAAACATAGTCTTTCACCAAGAAAGCTACAATCGAAGTTGTAGCTACAACTCAGGTCAGTGAGGAAGTAGTATACGAGTGTCCATTATCCAATATCATCTACAGTGATCCACCAATAGAAGACTGGATCAAGTGAGCAAGATGCCATGAATGGTGGCATGAACAATGCACATCATATAAAGGAGTAGGCACCTTCATCTGTGATAATTGTTAATGCTCTTTTGGGTGCGTACTCTTACCCCTTTGATTTCGTACTCTTGCCCCTATATGTGGGGCAAGAGTACGAATTTGAATGTTTTCATTTTAGGAATTATAGTTCTTCGAAGGACAGAGGTTTATAAAAGTTGAGTTCACATTTCGTAAAGGAGAGTTCAAGTTTTGTGTTCCATGTAAAAGTTTTCAGTTGTAACTATTTTTTACCAAAATATATAAGTTTAATTAAAATTTGCGTACTCTTGCCCCCCTTTCCTATATATATATGAAACAATATATGATCAGTTATATATGAAACCATACTACATACCTATACTATGTTTATGTAGACTATGGCGCTGGTCTTCTTTATATGTATTTTTCAGCTCCTGACATTGTAAATACTCGTAGTTATGAAATGAAATAGAAGAAACATTACTTCTACTGCATTAATTTGCATAATTTCTGGTTAAAGCGAACAATACAAACGATAATCGATATTGGTCAATAAAACATACACAGAAAGTTGATTAGCAAAATAAAAAGAGGAAAATGATGTAATACTGTAAAAGGAAAAAAGCATTAATCAATACTTCTGTTAGAACAAAAAGACCTCTGGCTAATAACAATGATTCGTTCATTCACTGGTTAGTACTGGGCTAACCGTTTTTTCATTGAGCATGGTGTGTACTTTCTAAAATAGAATCGTAACAAAACATTTGAAACAATACGAAAAATATAATCACTTGTAAAGTTTACACAATGGCTCTCTCCCTCTGGGCACGGTCTTCGTTGAAACGTGTTTTAGTATATAGATCATACACTTTTTAAATAGAAATTTCTAATTGCACTAGTTTAAATATTTTAAATATTCTTCTCCCTTTGTAAAATTTCAGTGATTCACTTGTATCATTACCTGTACTGGATGTTCCATAATTACAACCTAAACCTAACACAGAGCACAATATACACTCTACAGGGAGTCACTGAAAACATGTAATCTTAAATGTCTTTACGTATTCAGTAACTTTGGAAAAGATCCAATTAGATGCACCTTTATTTGGCAAATCATTTTTAGAAGTCGTATTAGGAAATACACATTTTTAATAGAAAGTAGGGGAAATTGACACAATTTGACTGGAATTCTTGGAATATATATATATCCAATATATTATCAAACGTATCTGGACATTATTCTCGATGAGAGTGCCCAATAAATCGCTGTCGAAGGCTTCTCCCTCAGTGTCGTCTTGACAGTATTAGAGGTCTGTGAGCAAATCAATAAACTGTTACATCTACGACTAAATTTTACACGTAATATATGTAATTCCGTTTGTGGTGCCCCCATGCTCGTGAAGTCCCTGAGCACGTTACTGTTGGGCATATATGTTAAAACGCATTGTTTAGTATTTTCAAACATAGAAAGGTCAGTTCCTGAAGTCATAGTGAAATGGAAACGTAAAGGGACGTCGAAAACTCAAAAACGACTATATCAACTTAATATTTTGTCCCTCGATCGATCAAGGAATTCCATAGTGTATCAGGATCTGCTTCTAGTACCATGGTTGTTGAATGAGATGTGTTTACTAGATTTCCATGGCGCATGTGTTGTCCGTAAACCACATACCACATCAAGAATAGGCGCCGCCTAATGTGGTTAATGAAGCGACGCCAAAGTACTACGAATAATTTAAAAGGTGTTCTTTCGGGTGATAAATCATGGTATAGCTTATTGTGTTTCGTGAGATAGTGCAGGTTAATTCTCGGTGAATGCATCAAAGATTAGTTTGGGCATATGCATTGAGCAGAGAGATTCCATTACATGGTCCGTGAGGGACAATTTCACGGCGAAATACTACTAATAACTGTTTGATCAATGTCTTGCGCTAACTTACAAAGACCCACATCAATACCTGCTCTTGTTGTAGCTTTCCGAGGAGAATGAGGTGCCATTTCTTAAAAAAAAAAAAAAAAAAAAAACTTTCACCATCTGAGCAAAAGGATATCTGCGAGCATGTCATAAAAGCATGTCATTGAAGCATGTCATAAAAGTAAAAACTAGGGCCAACTTCCTAATAGACGCCATTACATGGAATGGATCAATGAACAAATTTCTACTGACATTTTGAATGGATATAGACCCTACATCGATTTTGATCACCTAATATACTGTATAAAAAATATTGTTCAATTATTCATTTTCCAGACCTTTTTCTGTTCTAAAGCATATTAGAAAGTTAGGGATTATCAGTAATAAACTACTGGCGCTCACTGGCGCTCTCTGCAAGACTAAGGTTATTGTTCCGTTTCAGAAATTCATAGTAGCATTCTCTCGCCTATCCCCTCCCTCCGTCAAGCTCCTTCCTCCATTAAACAACTTGTTTAAGTGAGGATTAGCTTAGAACTTTTGATTTGCTAATTTCTTTACATTAGCTTGTGTTGGTTCGTACAAACAAAATTCAAGACGAAAGATCATGTACAATATTTTTTGCTCAGCATCTGTGAGTAAAACCGTCTGTCTTTCAGTAAGCGATACATCTCACCGCTCCGACCAACTTCATCGCGGAAATAACGTATAAAAGCATTTTTGAAAATTCCGTATTTCCAACAACACACAAGTAAATGGATATCCTTTATTAACATTTAAAGCAAATTTCATATCCTCAAGGTTCATTAGCCATACGCTTTTGTACGTTTTTTTCTTTTTGTCTATATGACCGTTCTACATTCTTATTGACACTAAAACAAATGGAGAAAATATATTAATTATCAGAGTACCCCAAATCGCACAGATATTGTGATTTATGTTCTTCTGACACGAAAACCAAACCCCTTTGTCTAACATTCTAAGCAGAAATTCCCGGTAGTAAGTATACTTCTACTCTGTAAAACAGGGAAGTATAGCAAGTGATTCAAGTAAAGTAAGGCTTTCTACTCTGTAAAGCAAGGCTTTCTACTTCCTTAATTAACTGTCGAGCACTGAAAAGGACAAGACCGAAAAAAGAAAAGGAAGCACACACACACACACACACTTATTTTTTGCAAATACATACGTAGCTCGTCTGACTTCACTGTATACTTCCGAGTAAACGGATGGTACTTTGGATTGTCGTAGGTTTCGGAAATTGATGGTAAATGGCATCTACGGCCAATAGTTTTGTTGAAATGTTAGTAGTGCGCTTAAGGTCTAATAACAACTAATAACATTTAGACAAGTCTTATCCAGGAGGGTGTTTGTTTAAATAATTTTTTCCCCTCCACTATTACTTTAATTTAGGATAACCTTAAGTCGCAAGAGGTTGCATCAAGTACCAAACTGATTTTGTGCTTAATATCGTGCTCAAGAAAATTCTTTAATTATTAGGTTATCAATAGTGTTAGGAATTTTAAGTGTGTATATTTTTATAGCAAGAAAAGATTTTTATAAACTACTCATTGTACATTTTTGATCACAAAATGTTTGACTGGCTTCCAGAGTCCAAAAATCGAACCTAGATCCGTACGTACCTCAGGTTTGTGTTTACAGAAAACTTTTTTAAAAACTTTTTCTTTATCCTAATGATAAATAATTTATTTTCTATTCCTCGGTGGCCTGAGGCAGAATTTGTTGGATAACTCTCAATTTCCTTAAGAAATATGCATCAATTGGTTCTTTTTCGCACTGTTGAACCTGAAAAATTTCAAACTCAGCCCTATAGGCAGGTAATCTTGGTCTACTCAAGTCGATTAATTTAGCTTTTAATTGTTAATAATTAAGTGAATCCAATCGGTTCTGAGCTTTTAACTGTAACACTAAATCTAGGGCGATGTCCTGTAGGTACATAGGTAATAGCTCTTTCTTTATCTCTGCATTCCAAGAATGCAATAATGCAAGATGATCAAATAGCATTAAAAAAATCTGTCCAGGTCCTCCGTAACATGTCCCGAATATTTAGTGAGGTGTGGTATATTGAAAGAAGGGCGAGAATTCAGATCCATAGTTGCACCGTTCTCCAGAAAAGTGTTTTTCCTGATCTAGAATGAGGCATGCACTAATATAAAGTCATGTCCGAGTCACTAATTTCACAAATAAGAAAATCACATACCTATGAAAAAAGAATTCACTTCCAGTTTAATAAAAATTATGCTCGGTAGGGGAGTATTCAGATAAAAACTGAGCCGGTCAAAGCCTCGACCATGTAAAACTTTGTCCCATATAGGTTATTTATAGGTAGTCTGTGACCGTAACGTCGCAGACAGGATCTCTGCGAAGTCCCGAAGCAGGTGCCCAAAGCTCCGATGCAAGCAGTGGGTTGGTTAGGTGACCACAGACCCCTGAAGCAGGCTAAGCGGCTGAGGTTGGGATTCCCGACAAAGCCGCGAAGCAGACTAGGGCCTAGGGTTAGGTTACTCCTAATGTTACGAAGCCAACAATAGGAGGGGCACCAGTGAACTGGTACAGAATTGCCGTCGTCCAGCCAATTTATAGTGGTCCTTGGGCGGCGGTAGCGCTGCTGCTCCGTTGTTATCGTCTGCTCCATGGGAAAGGCCAGAAGCCCATCGTCTGCAGGTGATTATAGATCCATCTGGTGTGCGGAATCCTCGTGCTAAACCACGTGGTAGTATTTGTAAACACTGGCGTGTAGAATTATTTATACACAACATCATGTGGTACATTACAATATTTATTTGAAACGTTGTAGAGACTAACATAAGTTTCAGAAATCCGCTTTATCATTCCATATTTCCTCATGTTTCTTTCTACAGACAAATGTATTTTCACTCTATTTTATGAATTACAATAATACCCATATTATATGTATCAAAAATATAACTACGATGTAGAGACTAGACATAAGGTAATGTACAAAAACAAGGTAAAAATTAAAAGCTTGCATATTGCGCAGATATTCCAAGCATTTAGAGATTATCATTAATGAATTATGTAATGAATCAGAATTTACAGTGAATGTTTAATGAAGGAAGTATTAATGGGAATTGGGGATTTCAAGATTGGAGAGCAGATCATCAGCAAGACCAGAAAGCAAATGATACGTTTATTATAGCTACAATCCAAGAAGGACTACAGGAGATGATTGACAAAACAGTTGACACTGGAAAAGTATATGGAATGGAAATGAACATAGAAAAAAATTGAAAGTCATGAGAATATCCCGAGGAAACGCACCCTTACAAAAAGATCTTGTAGAGGTCGAGAATTTCAAGTATCTGGGAAGTATTTTGACGAAGGACGCTTACTGCACCAAAGAGATCAAGTCAAGAAAAGCCATAGACAAGGAAGCATTGAACAAGAAAAGATCAATCGTAACTAGCAGGCTCAATATTGGACTTAAGGAAAAAGTTTGTCAAGTGCTATATCTGGAACATTGGACTGTGTGGTTTAGAGACTTGGACATTACGGAAGTTAGAGAAGAAATATTTAAAGAGTTTCGAAATTTGGTGTTGGAGGAAAATGGAGAAGATAAAATGGACAGAGAGAGCTACAAAGGAAGATGTTTTGAAACGGATAGGAGAGAAGAGGACACTTCTAGCCAGCATCCTTCGTAAGAAGGCCAATTGGATTGGACACATCTTGCGAAGAAATTCTCTTCTTCATACCGCCATAGAAGGAAAGATGGAAGGAAAGCGAGGAATAGGAAGAAAAAGAACACAACTGGCAGATGATCTGAGAAACAGAAGAAAATATTAGGAGTTAAAAGAGGAAGCTGAAGATCGAAAAACGTGGCAGAAACATTTCCAGGCCTAAAAAAGAAAACTTTATTTAAAAAAAAGAAAACTTCATTAGTCCCAGGACCTACCGAAAGGCAGAATACTTAATAATAATAATAATAATAATAATAATAATAATAATAATAATAATAATAATAATAATAATAATAATAATAATAATAATAATAATATCATTGAAATAGAAAACAAGCACGGTTGGTGTGATAGGGAGCGTGTCAGATCTAAACCCAAACATTCCTTTTCTAGCATGGGTTCGAATCCCATCTGCGATATTTTGTAAAGATTTTGTATTTTCTCCACAAAGGAAACGTATTAATGAACGTAGAAAATATAGAACAAGACCTGGTTTCGACATAGCATGTTAAAACTGCATATTACTTAAGCATATAAGTTCTTGTTCTAAGTGATTTTGAAACTTACAAGCAAGGTTTTCCAAGTGTCACACTCTGATTTGCTTGAAACTCCTGGAGTAAATAAAGGAATCAAAAGTAGGACATACGTGTTTTTCTTATATCGGCCAACGTGGGGGATGAAGGAAGAAACACGCCCCATTAAAGTACGAACATAGGGCAATATGACACATTTTACCAGGGCCAAAATTAGCAACGCAGAATGCAGATTTGATTGAAACTCCAGTAGTGAATAAAGAAATCAAAAGTAGAACGTACGTTTTTTTTCTTGTATCGGCCAACGTGGGCGATGAAGAGGATATTTCCCCTACAAACTGCGATGATCGGGCAATATGACACCATGTAGAAATTCCATAACGAACAACGTACTCTGTTGATTCGTTAGGCGCTATTAGAATTTGTAGAGGAAAAGAACAATAAGGGGAAAACATCGCAATAGTAGTCGATACGTCTGGTAAATAGCGAATCAATTACGAATATTGTGTCATCATCTGCATTCAATGTGAGAAGTGCTTTGAATTCCTATTGCTTTGGAGAGATTTAAGGAAAGCAATAGGTGGATCTCCTGTAAATATTGATCATCGTGAGGGATAAGATTTGAATTCATTTCCACAGTTTGAATTGTTATTTGTACCTGTTTTATAAAGCAATATCTTGAGTGTTTAGAGCATGGTTACATCACACGATACTAGAAATTAAATTAAAATTACGAAGAATTCATAACACAATTCGAAACTGGATTTAATTAATTTTATCCTTGATAAGTGTGCTACAAGTGAAATGTTATCTCGTATTAATAAAACGACAATCACGCCAGAGTAAAGCGTCTATCAGACCAACATGTTCTAGTACAATATATATATATGCGCACAATAAGACATGCTTATCATTATGTTTATTGGGTCGTAATAGATCACAGCTATAGGGCTTTATTCAAAATGGGTGTAAACCCATTAAATATCATTCGCCTACTTGCAGCCTATTTTGCTGTTGTAGACATTCCAGAACCACCTTCACACAGAGTAGAGACACACCTTGCAAACTGCCTCCAATGACGCTGTAGATAGAGCCATGCGAATATTCAACGAAGACGTTACTGTACAGTTTGATTTGGATGAGGATGTCATGAAACCAAATGCCATCACCGACTCTGAAGAAGTAGATGAAACTTACGGAGAATATGTGCGAAGGAAAGCATCGGGGACCTGTGGTAGTATGAGTGGCGAGTCTGTGGACTTGCCAGAACAGTTCAGAACACAAGAGGAAAGAATAGAAGAACAGAACAGAACACAAGAGAAAAGCAGTTGAATTATGTAAGTGTGGAAAACAAAAGAGACTGTCGTTAAAATTACTTGTGCTACACTACAAGAGAGTAATATCCTGAAAACAGTCACACAGTCGGGAAAAGCAAACCTCTTCAGGTGGAACACGTAAAGACAAATTGCGCAAGGTGTCATTTACCATGCTTCAGAACTTTCAAATCACTGTCGGTGCACATTTTCCGCTGCATAACGTAGACCTGCAGAGGTGGCCTCTCCAGGCAAGTCAGGAGCATAGCCTCGCTTCATTTACGGATTGAAAGAGGTGGTTATGGGCATTTAAGCTGGAGTATAATATTGTTTCACGCAAAGGTGAACGAACTTATAGCTAATTTCCACCATTAGCTAACGTGTATCTCTAACGGCGTAACTATTTATGGTCTTCTTAACAGGTGTAGTATTGCGTATTTCACAGATTAGGCGGATGTCTACCCCATCATTCCCCACGTTGGCCGATATAAAAGACACGTATATCCCACTATTGATTCCTTTATTCACTTCAGGAGTTTCACCCAAATCCACATTGTGTATTGCTAGTTATATCCTTGATAGAAGGTGTCATATTGCCCTATGTTCGCACTTTACGAGATATTTAACCCCTTCATACCCCCTTGGCCGAAATATATATATATATATATATATATATATATATATATATATATATATATATATATATATATATATATATATATATATATAAAAACAGTATGTCCTACTTTTGATTTCTATATTCACTGCTGGAGCTTCAAGCAAATTCACATTCTCAGTTGCTAGTTATGGCCTTGATGAAAGGTGTCATATTGTCGTATGTTCACATTTTAGGAGGATGTTTACTCCTTCATCTCCCACGTTGGCCGATATAAAAAAACACGTATATCCTACTAATGATTACTTTATTCACTCCAGAGCTCCTTCGATGACAAAGCGGTTAGCGTACGCGCTTTTTGCGTGGGAGACCCGGGTTCAATTCCCAGCGGGAGCTCATGTGGTTCGGATTCCACGTTAATCAGTAGGTCCCGTCTCATATAGCCTCGCCGCTGAAAGGGACGTTAAACTGAAAATCAATTCAACTCTACTTTATTTACTCCAGGAATTTGAACCAAATCCACATTCTGCGTTGCTAGTTATTTCCTTGCTAAAAGTTGTCACATTGCCCTATGTTCGCATTTTAGGGGGTATTTACCCCTTTATCCCCCAAGTTGGTCAATATAAAAAAACACGTATGTCCTACTTTTGATTCACTGCAGGAGTTTCAACCAAATCCGGATTGTTGCGTTGCTTGTTTTGGGCTTGCTAAAATGTGTCATATTGCCCTATGTTTGCACCTTAGGGGTGTTTACCTCCTTCATCCCACACGTTGACCGATATAAAAAACACGTGTGTCCTACTTTGGTTCCTTTATTCACTCATTCCTATTGTATTATAGGGAGCTAGCTTTAATGCGAGGCTGAGGAATTCAGAGTTGATTGGCAGGTTCCCCACCCCGTCGTCAAGAAACGGCCACTCGACGCTCCTGGGCAGGGTTGCCAGAACGTTGTCAAAAAATTCAGCTAATACTCACTTAATTCAAAGAGTTTATGCAATTATGCAATCCCTATCGAAGATCGCTGTATACGTGGACACACGCAAATTAGGCTGTGATAACAAATGCTTCAGGTTTTTTTCTCCCTCGCTGCTTCGTCGCACTGCACTATGACCTTCATTATTACTTCTCTAGCTTCGTTGTGTATAGTTTGCCCTCTCTTACGCTGTGAAGCCATTGTCAAATGGATAATAAGCAACAAAACCGCAACCACAACAGTACAGAACAAATAACCAACTCACACTAACTCTTCAGAATGACATTCATGTGACAAATTTTTAACCCTGGCAACGCTGACATATAGAAGGAGGGTAAGGGA
Source organism: Thermobia domestica (assembly GCF_964235325.1). Classification (NCBI taxonomy): domain Eukaryota; kingdom Metazoa; phylum Arthropoda; class Insecta; order Zygentoma; family Lepismatidae; genus Thermobia; species Thermobia domestica. Next base: position 121,311,212 of record NC_137456.1, on the reverse strand, counting down.
GTATTGCAAGAGTCAGGCAGAAAGATTGTTGAATTTCTTCCCCCTTTACCTCAGCCCCCGCTGGTAAACAAGCTAGCTCCCTATAATACGTTGTTAGTTACTGCCTTGATAATATGTGTTATATTACCTTATGTTCGCAATTTAGGAGGGTATTTACCCCTTCATTTATTTATTTATTTATTTATTTATTTAGAAAACAACACAACAGGCTTAATGCCTAATTATATTGTCGTATAATACATACATATACATATATACCTTTACCCGTACAATTAATCAATACACTTCGAGTGTCAGGTACTCGGTAATCTTGTTTCTAAATACATATTCTGACATACTGAATATATCTAATACATCAGTTTTATGACTTAATTCATTGTAGGAGTCACACATTCTCCACAGCGGAGATTTACTGAGAATATTTGTTCGTGCCCTTTCACAGAAAAATATACCAGTATTCCCTGGTCTTGTTCTGCCTGTTGGAACGCTCAGATATATTTTCGTGAGTAGCTCTGGACAGTCAATTTTATTATTTAATACTTTATATAAAAATAGTAAATCAAACATCTTTCGTCGATTCGTCAACGTTGGGAAATTCAAACTCCTTACTAAGTCCACGTAGGGAATCTGGGATAGAAAGCTGTTTTCTTGTACGTAAGCATTTTTAGAAATTTAAATTGTATGTTTTCTATCGCTTGCAAGTATTTATTTACATTCGGTGTCCAAATAACGCACGCATATTCTAATCGGGACCTTACGTACAAATTATAAAGTTTAATGAATGTTGACTCGTTTCTAAACTCTTTACCCATTCTATAGATAAAACCGAGGTTTCTGAATGCAGCGTTAGAGATTGCATCAATGTGATGAAAGAAGGTCAATTTTGAATCAAAAATTACTCCTAAATCTTTAACTGAATTTGGTTCACACAGAGATATGCCATTAATTATATACAGATGATTGATGGAATTTTCTTTCCTTGAGAACGATAAAGACTTGCATTTAGAGATATTCAATGAAAGTTTGTTTTTGGCACACCATTGCCCAACACCCTGTAAATCCAGCTCGAGTTGTGTGCAGTCATCTATTGTGCTTATTTTAGAATATAATTTGAGATCATCGGCAAACAACAGAAAGTGAGAGTTTTTAACATAGGTTGAAATATTAATTACAAGAAGAAATAATAGCGGACCTAAATGGGATCCTTGAGGAACACCTGATAATGTGGTAAATTTCATGGTAATATATCCCTTGTAAGAGACAGCTTGCTCTCGATTGCACAAGTAGGAAGCGAAGTACTCTATTGCTCGTTTAGAAAAATTGAAAGATACCAATTTCTGTAGTAGCACGTCATGGTCAACTCTGTCGAAAGCCTTACTGAAATCCGTATAAATGACGTCCACTTGACCTCGTTTGTCTAACTCTCTTGCGTGTAATCCGTTATTATTGCTAGATTGGTTCATCCCCCACGTTAGCCGATATATAAAAAAAACACGTATGTTCTGCTTTTGATTCCTTTATTCACTCCAGGAGTTTCAAGCAAATCAGAGTGTGACACTTGGAAAACCTTGCTTGTTAGTATAGCTTGAGTATCACAACTGACTACGAAATGTATCTAGCCAAGATTTCTTTTTCGCCAAAAATTTAGAAGTTACAGCTCACTTAATACGAAAATTTTAAAGTTGTATCATTGTAAAAGTTATTTTCTTGAAAATAAAATCGAAGAACAAAGCAATTACATTTTTATCACAGGTAATCCAACACAACTAAAGGCCGGCACAAGCTACGGCAAATTTCACTACACCAGTGAATTTCCAAGAAACTTTTACATGAATTTGATGTATCATTTGCATCTATTCCCATTTGAAAAACTTATGGCGGATCCAAGATGATGGCCGGATGAGTAACGTGTGTCAGAGAAACAGTACTTGATCTTATGTGTTTTGCATATACCCATATTTTTATGTCCAGTTATATCTAAAGAAACTAAAAGCAATGTTGTGTCCGAGCGTTATAGTAGAATATGATTGAATTTCCGGATATATGAAGGCCCACAAATATGCAAATTGCCTCTATGGGCAGCTAAAATTAGTACAATACAGAGAACATTGAATTTAAATCAATTTTACAAGAATCGCGAGGGGACACTTCGCGAATGTAACTTGTAAGTTCAACCCAAACTTCTCCAAGTTGTAATGAATTGTATTTGTAAACTGAACTTACAAGTATTATCCTCTCAAGCTCTCTCAAAACAAATTGAAGAACCGAAAATTAAGAAACCAGTTCCATCTACGCACGGCAAACAAAGAAAGTAATGAGACAATTGCACCTTGACCATAAACGCTGCTAATCAATTACATTATTATTATTATTATTATTATTATTATTATTATTATTATTATTATTATTATTATTATTATTATTATTATTATTATTATTATTATTATTATTATGAAAACGAATGATAAGTTAATAAATCAAAATCAATTTTGGAGGCACATGAGGAGGAGTACCAATGTACTCCTAGGCTGCTCTAACGACGTCACTGCACAAACGCAGATGAATCTCCAATAGTTAAACAACTGTATGGAGCTCTTCGACAATACTGCGCTCCAAATATAGTAGTTAAGTATCCTAATCGAAATTGGCAGCGAATCTAGCATGCTTTTTCATGCCTCATTGAGCAATATTAATGTGTTTATTGCAGTGCATTCAATAATTGACACCTTGTACCCTCGTCAATTACTTGAGTATGGTGATTCTGATAGCCGTACTTCTTGTAATTTACAGAACACTTGTTCAGTATTGCCTCACTGAATGTGATACAGACTCTGTGGTGCGGTCCCAGTTCTGTCGCTATATGGCCCATATATTTGCTGTACGGCTCCTACAGCTGCTGCTTTTAACTTATTTTACGAGTTCTAAACACCATGTTGTGATTTGGCTAATCGCCAACACTATTTTCGATTTGTTTTGTGAATTGGGAAATTTGTGATTACTGCAGACAAGTACCGTATATGATTTTTTTAAAATCTAAAAAGTGAACAGAGATTACCTTTACGCAAAATAGCCTTTTCGCATTTTTCTGTTTATTACATAAATAATGCACTTATTTAAGTATATACTCAATATTGTGAACCTCATTAATGCCTTTGAAACTGAGTTAGAATTGACTCATTTAGAGATAATAACAAAATATCTAAAGCTCTTATCTCTGCGCTCTCTGCGCGTGCTTCCGGTTTTAATTGCTGGTGTGAGTACTTGTATTGAGTACAAACTACCCAAATAGTTCTTCGGATCCCACGTTTACATTAAGGTTCTGTCTCACATAGTCTCGATACTACGAACCAACCAATCAATACTCCACCTTACAGACCTATTTCTTAAGTACCCTGGAAATTACGGCAGAAGCGAGTAGAACATATGCAATAATTATTGCTGACAACAGCTCTCTACGGATTCCCGGCAGGAGTTCATGTGGTTCGGATCCCACGTTAAATTGTACGTTCTCGTCTCATATAGCCTTGCAGCTGAACGGGACGCTAAACTCAAAATCAAATCAAATGAAACAGCGCTCTGCGGAAGACCCGGGTTCGATTTTCCTTTAGAGTTCATGCCATTCAGATCCCACTGTGAGCTGTAAGTCCATGTCTCATACAGTCTCGGTGCTTAAAGGGACCGTAAACTCCAATCCAACCACGTAACCTACCACTCAGATCTATTTTTCTTCAGTATGTAGCTTCATATTGACCAGAAAACAGATCAGCCAATTGGAGGCATAGTACAGCCAGGAAACTATAAGCAATGGAATAAAGCCTTGTACCTGACACTAACAAGAGCACATTTTAGACAAAGAACTCTCCAGTGATCAAGATACATGGTCAATGCACTCAGAACTCTTTCTCCGCATCTTCTCTGCTTTCCTTTATTGATCCACACATACAACTTTCTCGTTTATAGTAGTGTTGCTATGTTAACTACTTGCATATGCTACAATTAGAGATCGGATGCTTAGGCATTAAAAACCTGGAAAATAGACAAGCAAATAGGTACTTAAAATGTAAAAAATAGGCGGTAAAATAGGTACTAAAATGTAACTCGAAATAATGAAGGTAAATACTCAATGCAATTAAAAAAATAAATTCAAGTCATAGATAATGTTCATCAAAGAATATAGGAACATACCTGTTTGTTAATATTTTTTAATGTATATGTATATTATTTATCAGCACACATAGCAGTCCAAAGTTTTACGGCATCCTATCACTACAAACAGCACTTACATTTCTCGGAAGAGGCAGAAGCCTTTCTTGAAATAATTATATAACTATTTTCCCAATAAATTTTCATTTTGAAGATAATGCATTGAGTAGCCAACATTAAACACAAAAACAATTATTTAGCCATGGAGGGGCGAAATATTGAAAATAGGCAAAATAAAATTGGCTTAAATTGAAACTATAACCCCCATATAATCATTAAAACTTTATTTTTAATATAACCATTAAAACATCCTTTCTCTAGCTATAATTAATCTAATATCCTTACCAAAATATTCATCCATTTTGAATAAATTGTTATTTTTCTAACGAAGCTCCTTGTAGTATGAATAATTTTGAACAGTGGAGTAATTTTGAAAGATATGCGGAAAACAAAGAATATAATCATGATATTTAAGTACTGTTAGCTGTAGTTGAAACCACTTATCCAGAGTGTAACCACCAGTGCACCCTCCATAAATCCGGCCATGTTTACAACTAATTAAAAGCTTACTTAGAATAAAATTTAAGCTTGTACAAATCTCTTAAGTAATGTTCTTCAAAGGATGATTGAAATCATTTCTCTTCAAATTAATAGTATTCTACGGAAAGAAAAAATATGAGGGCCAATCACTTCCTTCAATCACTTCATACAACTGCTTAAATTATGCTTAAAGGGAAAAAAGAGGATGTAGAAGGAAAAGGAACTGACCACGAAATAAAAGGGAAAAAAACATTCCCTATGTCCTCTCAGCTCCTACATCGTAAAAGGATCCAAGACGTTCGCACAGCGAATGTTTATGTTATACAGAAGAATGCAGGCAGTGTTGCTATTTTATAGCTACATCATGCCATCTTTACATGTTGATCAGCCACTAATACAAATTAGTTGAGCTCTTAGTAATAATTATGGTCAATTTTGTATTTATATAACAATTGCCATTTTCAAACTATTTGTTCTTAACGATAATTGAATATATTTTCAAACCAACATTTCGTTAGAAGTATGATCCAAAACAAAACGCGTGTCTTATTTTGTGAATTATTTTCCTTGTGGTAGTACTTATATTGCCGTATCGGAATGTATCGTATTTTCACCACTCTGGTGTATCTGTCGTGATCTCACGGCAATAAGGAATTTTCTAATTTTTATTTTTCTGTAGACAATTTCAACGTGTAGTGAATTTGTGTTTCTAGTGCATCTTCGGCTAAAGCTGTAAACTTCTAAGGGTAATTCATACATAGGGATAATTCCCATGCCATTCTGCTGCCAGGCCACCATTGCCATAGTCACGACTGTCCCCATGCTATGCCGCTGCTACTTTCTAAACCATTTCCAAAGATGAATTTGCAAGGAGGAAGGCATTCTTATTGGTTTTGGGCAATTTGGTGTCACTTCGAGTACTCCGAAAAAAGCCGAAGGAAACCACCGAGCAGCGAGCAGGGTAGTTTCTCTTTAAGAAGTCACTATCGGGGTATGGCAGGGGAACGGCAATTTTAAAATTTTAATTTTTTTTAAAAAAAATCACAAACCAATATCACAATCTGAAAAAAAAAACTTCGTGGTCCACGGCACGGTACCCTACTTGTGAAACAGCCTTTAGCATTATCCTAGATCAATAAGTCCATAAATGTATAGGGATGAACTGGCAGTACAGATATTGTGAGAGCTCCATCCAATTTGTCGGAGAATAGGAGGACTATGAAATTACATATATCTGCTGGAATTGACACGATATGTTATTTCTATGAGTATAACCAGAATTCTTATTCAGATGATCATGTCTGTCGTCCATCTTATGAATACTCTCCTGAGTTTATAATGCTGAGAAGGTCCACCTTTCTTGGTCTTGGAATTAGATGTTTCATGACGTCATTTACATTGTTACGTTGAAGTCACATTTTTCTTCCATGATTTATCAGAGAGCGTTATTAGTAGTCACAAAATATACAGTCTACCATAGACTTCTGACCTTCTTCATCTAGAGGATTTGGAATCATTTAGTAGGGGCATCATGAGCAATATATACATATCACTCGATTCTATTGGTTGCGTCAGCTTCGGTAGGGGTCTACTTCTCAAAATTATTAGTCTTGTAATACTAGTATAAAGATTTCCAAAATCAAATATTGTTCAATTGTATATACCATGAAATCATGACAATTTAGAGCTATCAGTATTAGTATTTGGAAATGGCTTTTGCTATTATTCTAGAATTTCTACTACCTTATGTCATATGAATTGTAAAAAAAAAAAAAAAAAAAAAAAAAAAAAAAAGTTACTTTGAGAAACAGGCACTATTTGTCGACTCCTGTTTCTTCTGGACTGGAGGCGCGACAATACTAAATCTACAAAAGTTTTGCCAGTTTTATTGACAAGTTATAGGTAGTTGTGACATTTAGTTACTTTCTGTAGGAACTTGATGGCAACATTGATTGCAAGGGGAATCTGGGAGGTATTATTTTGTGCAACTGAGGATCTTAGTTTTTATTTAAAAGTATATTAGCAACTTTATGCCTTTTATCATTGTCTGATACAAAGTTAGTATTACAAAAGAGTATTGTATATCATGATGGAACTTTCCGTCCTCAAAAGCAGCATCACTGGCGTAAAAAGCAGCATCAGTGATAATCTTGGAACTGGGGGGATCATGGCCCCAATAATCCGATTTGAAATGTGTTTTATGGGAAGAAATTTGATGATTTGTGTCCGATTGTCGCAAAGAAAAGTGAGATGAAATTGATGCCACCCCAAGAATAAGCCTGAAATCTGCCCGCCTCCCAATGTTAAAGACAACAGGATCCTTGATCCTCTACAGGATAACTTTTCAACTCCATAAATATTTTGAATAGCACAGCACTATATATACAGCGTGATTCAAAATGATGTGAACGATTACAACTCCTTATAAATTTTTTATTAATCATCCAAAAAGCTTCAAATCTTACAGTTAAATGCTAAAACTCTCCAAGTTTTTGTGATAAAAAAACGAAAATTGTACACTACAAATATTCAATGTGGGCTCCCTTTGTTACCCTGCATACATCTATTCGGTATTCCAATTCCGTCCAGACCTGTTTCAACATGTTTGCATCAACAGTTTGCACTGCAGCAGTGATGCGCTCTTTCAGTTCATTCACATCTTGGAGTAGAGGGGGTTTGTAGACAATGTCTTTTAGATGACCCCACAGAAAAAAATCGCAGGGAGTTAAGTCCGGTGATCTTGGTGGCCAACGTAGAAAATGATGTTCATTTTTACCTGACCGCCCAATCCAGCGGTGTGGCAGTCTGTTGTTAAAGAAATTTCTGACATTGTAATGAAAGTGACGTGGAGCTCCATCCAATTGCTAGATGAAGTTTGCATTGTCATGTTCGAGCTGTGGCATAAGCCACGTAGTAAGTATTTGTAGAAATGTTTGTCCAGTCACAGTTCCTTCGTCAAAGAAGTACGGACCATAAAGTTTTGAAGATGAAATTGCACAAAACACTTTCGTCTTCGGTGAATCACGCACAATTTCACAACTTTGGTGAGGCTTCACAGTTCCCCAAATGCGAACATTTTGTTTATCCATTCTTCCAGTCACATGGAACGTAGCCTCATCAGTGAAACAAAGTTTGCCCAAAAAATCATCATCAACACTGCACAACTCTTGAAATGACTCACAAAATGTCTTGCGACACGTGTGACAATTAGGTGTTAAGTGTTTTAACAACAGCACTCGATACGGATACATCTTTAAATATTTACGAACTACACGCCAAACAGTTGTTTGAGGCATTTGAAGCTCTTTGCTAACTCTCCTTGTTGACTTTTGTGGGCTGCGTTGAAAACTGGTTCGAACCCTTTCGACATGTGCCTCTGAAGTGGACGGCCTACCGGGCGATTTTTCTTTACAAATGCATCCCGTTCTGTTGAATTTCTCATACCACTTACGTGTGGAGTTCTTTGATGGTGGATCTTTATGAAATTTTGTGCGGAACTCGCGCTGAACACTAACAACAGACCGACAAACGTGAAACTGTAAAATGCAAAATGCTCTCTCTGCACCACAGGCAGCCATCTTGGAACTAATCACTCTGTCACCTAGCGGATAAATTTTAAACTACTATGTACAACGGTATATTTTATATTTTTACTTGTAACAATTATTAACTTGTAATTTTGGGCTATAATGTGTTTTAAATATTTTAAATATATACTAGGCAGGTTCTGCTAATAGAAGAAGAGAAAGAAAAAAGAAATAATATAGTTATGATGTTAATATATAAAAAGATTATTCAAATGTTTTTATGTAATCTAAATCTCGATGTCATCGTCATGACAACTAAAATAAATAGAATTATTGAGTGAGTTAAGCAGACATATTAGAAATTTGTGTGGTAGTAAAATGTACACTTCTCCATTATATTTATTAAATCAAGTGAATAAAAGGTAATTGGTGTATTTTAATGGCTCAATATTAATGTCATTAAGAACCAGTATCGTTATAAATTGGTGCCGAAACGCCGAGAGAGAAAAAGTTGTATCGTTTAGAAGAAGAGTAAAGCAATCAACATCGAGCCTAACATCAATCTCACTATTTTGAAAAGTGGCAAGATAATATATAGGAATATCATGAGTGCCACGAATAATCAAATTATACATAGTGACATGAATTCTCCAGAGAATATGATTGACGCATTAAGGGAAATATCACAACAAATTAAGGACCAAGCTCAACGAAGTGTTGAACAGTTTAAAAAATTAGACCAAAAGAATGAATCAACAATTTGAAAGGTTAGACCAACAGATTAGGGAGCAAGCACAACATTTTGACGAAAGGTTAGAGCGATTGCAGCAATGTAACGATGGCAAATGGGACCAAGTACAACAGCAATTAAGTCAAGTGAATCAGCAAATTGCAGTTAAGTTCGAGCATTATGATGAAGAAATGGGCAAGATAGTACAGAGGTTCAACGAAGTTGAAGACTCGGTAGATACTATAGACAGCTGTAAATGAACACGCCAACCAAATTAAGCAGTTACAAGATGAAGTGAATTTCATTAAAGAAAAGTGTATTCACGAAAATGCAGAGCAAGATGGTGGGCACATGAATGCTGTACACCCCACATCCATTGGTTGGGAATCTACACGTCATCCCAGAGCAACTCTTGAAGATAATCAATCCTCGAGCTGTAATGACGATAGTACAGAAGGAGAAACAAGAGTGAGGCAGTCATCCCATCAGAAACGTAACCACTACAGGTATTTGAAGGCCAATACAGGTAAACCGTTACGGTTCAATGATGTAAAATCTTTTACTAAATTTAGTGGTGTACCGGAAGACATACCAGCGAGGGGGTTCCTGGAAAAATTTGAGGGCGAATGCGAACTAATGGGTGTAGACAAGTCTCAATTTTTAAAGTTACTACCCCATATATTATTGCCACCATGTCTAACTTGGTTCAAGGCCATTAGGAATAGTGTCCGTACGTATTCCGACTTTAAGAACGCCTTACTTTCCAATTAAGAAAATGACTATATTATAGCGAATAGGGATGCTTTACTGAGAACGAAACAATTCAATCCCAAGGTACATAGAAGCGTTACTGAATTTGTGGTTTCTACATATAACGAGTTAAGATCGTTAAATCCGAGTCATCCAGAATCTCGAATCATTACGTCCATTCGAATTCTATTACCTTTCAGGTTACAACAGTTATTAATGTCTGCACAGAGTATCAATTTCAATCATTTGGCTATGCTTGTTCAAAATTATGAAAGTCAATCTGCAATGCAAAATGGTAATAGACGGCAGGATAGAGGTCAAGGTAATTCTGGTCGTAACCATGTACAATATGCGCCTGTTCGCAACTTAAATATACAACCTGAAAATACTTCTAGCTCGTATTGTTATAATAGTAGAATAAATGGCCACAATGTTACCGGTAATCAGACGCAACCTAATCGCAGAAATGGAAACTGGAATTTTAGAAATAGTAATCGGAGTTTCAATAGGAACAATAATCATCGCCTGTTTACACAAAATCGATTTACAGGTGACAGTAATTACACTAATAGAAATCCGAATGCTGTAACTGTGCATAACCACCAAGAAAGTGCTCAAGATTGTGGGATACAAACAGAGGGAACTTAGTCTTCAAAGGAGAAAAATGAAGTATTTTATGGGTATGTAATTTGGTTTAAGGTATTTTACTTTATGTTATTTAATCTTTGAGTTTATATCTATAATAGTAAGTACTCAATTTATGTCAACAAATGCCTTAATGTTATGTGTATTGTTCGATATTGTATGTTATACTATTCATGTGTTTTCCTATGATTGCAAAACGCAATATTAATCGCATTATTCGTGTTTCATGTTATAGAGTATATTTGAAAGCATTTTTGTAATGCGAGAATATATATTGAAGTTAATAATTCATGTTTTCTATAAGGACTTCGTATTTAAATAATTCTTGCTTTTATGTTCTCGTTCTATTCGAATTTTATGCCAATAATATAAATGTTAAAGAATAATAGATATTTTTTATGTAAACATGTGAAAGTAATGACAGTTATATAAAATTGATGTCAAGCATTTTATGAAAGAATTACGAGTAATGAAAATCAAATTTATGTTTTCCAAAGAACTTTGACTCTAAATGTCATCACGGATTCAGTCTTAATTTCTACTTTCATTCATATATTCATGCTGTAATTACTTTTTGTTTAAAATAATGAAATTGTGTGCATTTCATTTTTTTTTAATTACAAATGCCTAAAATACATGTATATTAACACCTTCATTTATCATGCCCAAAGTTAATGATTTAACCTCTTTATGGCCTATAATGGACTTGAATTAGGATATTGACCGTATTTTTTAAATGTGCCATGTAATCGTAGACTATGGAATTAATTATAAAGGAATGTAATTATTAATAATATTTTTTGTGTATAAATAAGGAAATATTTGTGAATTATGATATGAAATATCTATTATACATACAAGGGGCACTTAAAAAGTATGTTAAGGGTAACGGTCCAGAGTTCTTTTCCTTTTATTGAATGAAATAAATAAAAGAAAAGTCCGAGCGCCATAATATACAAGGGTATGTTGTATATTTTTATTTGTAACAATTATTAACTTGTAATGTTGCGCTATAATGTGTTTTAAATATTTTAAACTAGCAGCGTTCACCCCGCTTCGCTGCGGTCACCCCGGAACGCAATAAACGTTGTTACTTAGATAATTTTTACTTTTTCGCTTTCAAGTGATATGATAAAAACCATAGAAGATTGCAGTAAATGTTAACATTATATCGCCTGTCATTTATGTTAACCCGCCCCGCTTCGCTGCGGTCACCCCGGAACGCAATAAACTTTGTTACTTAGATAATTTTTACTTTTTCGCTTTCAAATTGCAGTAAATGTTAACATTATAGCGCCTGTCATTTATGTTAACCCGCCGAGTGACACGGTCATGCGGGTTGCATATAAATACGTTTATTTTTACCTATGATGAACTAATAACAAAGGATTTGTACGTTATGGACACTTGAATGGTCAATTATCTCAAGACACTGGTAATTAAAAATTAAAGTGATATGATAAAAACCATCTAGGGTCCAAATCCTAATAACCCCCCAAAAATAAAAGAAATTGGTTCAGCCGTATTAGCGTGATGAGGGAACAAAGGATTTGTACGTTCTCTTTTATAATATAGATATATACTAGGCAGGTTCTGCTAATAGAAGAAGAGAAAGAAAAAAGAAATAATATAGTTATGATGTTAATATATAAAAAGATTATTCAAATGTTTTTGTGTAATCTAAATCTCGATGTCATCGTCATGACAACTAAAATAAATAGAATTATTGAGTGAGTTAAGCAGACATATTAGAAATTTGTGTGGTAGTAAAATGTACTCTTCTCCATTATATTTAATAAATCAAGTGAATAAAAGGTAATTGGTGTATTTTAATGGCTCAATATTAATGTCATTAAGAACCAGTATCGTTATATATGCTCGTTCCAAACAAAACTTGAGGATAATATTGAAAGTATTTCTATAGAGATTTAATTGTTCATAGAGTATTATCACTTATAGAATGTTTCCTTATGGTGCACATCATTTTTAATCACGCTGTATATATATATATATATATATATATATATATATATATATATATATATATATATATATATATATATATATATATATATATAGGGCCGGATTTAAGGGGGTGCATCGGATTAGTGCACCCAACTTCGTTGTGAATATACACTATCTAAAGTGAGAAGCTAGCAATGAAAATAACAATACTTTCGGAAAATTTAATGTCATGTTTCCGTTTCGGGCTTAAAAGAAATCGGAGCTTTGCAAAAATAATAGTAATTCTTAAGTTTATAATAGTTTAAGTCTATTCCTCATACACACCACAGATGTGTATAGGCATTTACAACATTTAAATTTGATTCAAATGTACTGGTATTTATTGGTCCACCTCTCGTCAGAAAACCTTGGATCCGGCCCTGTATATATATATATATATATATATATATATATATATATATATATATATATGAACGGTCTTACCCGTCACCCCAATGTTGAAGACAGATTTGCGCCGCTGAACAGCATAAAATCTTTCTCTTGTCAGTTTTCTTTGTTCACATTTTCATGGAACGAGAAAGAAATGATCAAAAGAACGTTTAGCAGTCTTAACACAAACTGAAATGTATCAAGGTAGAAGTGTTAGAATTCCGCATTTGTATTAGTCTCTTCCTTCACAAGCAGACAGTATTGTCTGCGTTTCAGGGTGAGCTATTCATAGAAGAGTTTAAGTAACTGAACACTATTTTTAAAAGTCGTAAATTTTACAAGACAGGAACATAGTTTAAGAAACATTTGTGGAAATATTTCTTTTTTTAAAAAATCTGACAATATATGAGGTTTGGTCAAAATGTTCCGGCCCTAGCAATTGCATTTATGTGTTAGTTATGTTAAGAATGCATACAGAAATATATATATATATATATATATATATATATATATATATATATATATATATATATATATATATATATATATATATATATATTAAAAAATACAGTCCTGCCCAAAAATTCTGTGATTTTGTCTGGTTTTTGTGGAAAGTCCTCTTTTCTTATCTGTAGGTAAAATTAAAATTATGGGCACGGTACCTCAGTGGTAGGGTGTTCACACCTAGTGCAAGAACCCTTGGTTCAATCCCAGGACATGTAACTTTGTATAGAACAACAATGAGTCTGTGGGTTATCTTGGAGATTTACCGTTTCCTGCCACATTTTAATTCCACCAATTATTTCATTATCATTCACTTTCATTAATTATTCATCTCATTTACCCTAAACTGCATAATGTGGTTTAAGGTAACAATCAACGATTTCATTTTAATTTTATTTCATAAAATTAAATCAAATAATTGTGAAACTCCTTTGCGACAATATGATATTTTATTTTATGCTAAAGCGCCTAAATTTCCTGATTGCAGGCGTATAAGAATTCCTTTTTAAAAAGTAAGAGACTGGGTCTTTTTCAACAAAACTGTATAATGAATACAATTTCAGAATTTCAATAGATTATGTACACTTATTATCACCCAAATGAGATGGAAATACAGTTGTGAAGTTGAGATAGGGAGAAATATATGGTTTTTAAAACAATGGCAGCATGGCGTATTTACATAAAAGTCAACTTATGTAACAATAGAAGAAAATTCAATAAAAATAACCGTAAATGAATAGTAGTAAAAACATGCGTCAGAGTGATAGCACCTCTTTTAGCTTAAGAGGCACAATTGTGGGACCTGAAGTTCAAATAAATATAAGATCAACTAGAAGGCTACCTAGCAACATATTGACTAGAGAACATTTTCTGTGTACTCAATTTCAGATATTTTTCCTGTTAATTTACCTTTCTATCAGTTAAAAGTTTCCTGTATATTCAGTTTGAGATCTTTTCCCATTAATTTACCTTTCTTTCATTTCTCGGAAGGTTGAATGAGTGGGCAGTCAATCTGAAATTTACTTCTCGTTGTATAAGCGGTTACATCAATACCTAACGGTACTTAAATATCGCAAATATATTCTTTGTAAATATAGAAAAATTACATTTAAGTTGTTAGAAAATGGATAAATATTTTGATAAGGATAAGGATATTAGATTTGTCATAGTATATACAAGTAATTACAACAGCAACACTACTACAAACGAGAAAGTTGCACACATGGATCAAAAAGAGAAAATTAAAGGAGTAAATGACAGAGAAATATAATTGAAAGAGGAATTTGATGGGGATGTTGCCTCTAATTAGAACTACATCATGTCAATTGGAAAGAAATAGTGAAAACGATCTTATACAACTTCGAGATTATGAAGGTCAGGTTATACTATTAAAGTGGGCTACAAAAGAGAAACAGAGCTTGAATCCAGTGAACCCAGTGGTTGGTAAATAAACCATTACACAAGATCGATACTTAAAGTGCATAAGTCATTCCCCACCCATTGCCGCAACTAGGATATTTGGCTACGAAACCACGGTCTCTCACTTCTGACGTGAGAACAACAACGCAACTATGCTAGTTGTCGTCCGGGTCAACAACTCGTCTTAGCACCCCCTGAAGAACCAGACAAAAATGCTCCATCAAATATTTGCCCAATTTCGCGCCCTCCCAATCCGGCGCCCGGGGCGCAAACCCCGTTTGCTCCCCCTAGTTACGCCATCCTCTCAGAATTGAAAGAATCTTACCTGTGGTTAAACGGTATTCTAGAGGAACAACAGTGTTCTTGGGGGCCTGACCCTCCTATAGTTATGCCTATGTTCCTAATAAAGTATCTTGTCTCCAAGAGAACTGGATAATAGAATCAATATTTCGATAAAAGACGTAGTAAGACGATAAATCCGTGTCAACATTAAATCACTCTTGTTGTACATGCTATTCCTGGTAAATCATGAGGATCGGATCTAACGTTAAATTGTAGAAACACACAGATAGTCTCGGTGAAAAAAAAAAAAAAAAAAAAGAGTCCAAACCAATGATAACGTAGTGAAGGATATGGCGTAAAAGTTCTACAAGAAATGAAAATGAAATAAAATCTTTCCGTTTAACGTCGCACGCTTATGCCCTTTATGATAAAGAAGACGGATGAATAAGACTAGTGAATGATGATGGAATAATTGGTGGACTGAGAATGTGGGAGGAAACGGGAGTGCCCTGAGAAAGCCCAATAACACCATGTTGTCCACTACACACTTACTTGGGCGGTTATCAAACCAGGGACACCATACACTTCAGGTAAGAGCTCTACCACTGAGCCACCCTGCCCCTCAAATTCTACAAGAGTATTAGTGTATAATGAAAGAAAAATGTTCAAGAATTAAACATTAATCACGGGAGCCGATTCTGACGGGAACCGGGCCACCAAAACGATTGTTTAGACCTCCAGTGTCTTTGATTGGCTCTTCGCTTGAATATATGGTAAATAAACACACATATATCTGAATGGTCCCCTCAAATTTACACGAAACGGCACCAGTGGTATCCATTAACAGTTCTTATTATGCTGAACAAAATGGCATACTTCATTGTAAATCCTCACGCGTAGTCCTGAAAAATTTTACAAATATAAGGGAATCGTTTTTTGTTAAAAGGGCGTATGTGCAATAAAACAAAGTTGTCGGAAAATGACAAAAATTGTTTTATTACAAGACGGTTTGGTTTATGATGAAAGAAAAAAATGCCTTGTATTTTTAACACGTTTCAAGAAATACACGTCCTTTTAACACAAATTGTTACATCTATCTCTAAAGTATTCATTTCTTTTAAAAAAAAGTTCAAATTGTGAAAAATGTACATACGCCCTTTTAACAGAAAGCAATTCAATTATTATGTTGTCAAAATGTATGTAATTTGTGCCCAACAAAACCAGGTTCAAAAACACGCCATTTATTAGGGTGAAACTGACACAAAAAAAAATCCACAGTTTTCATTGTGACAAATGATAGAATACACTTTGAATGAGATATAATAGTCTGAAATTATGATTCCTAACTTTGAAACTTTAATTTGAAATATCTTTACATTACTGTCTTCAGAATCGATTTTTTTAACGTAGAAACGATAAAAAAAAACTGTAATTGAAACAAAATTATATAAATCCTTTGTTAATTGATTGACTTGTAATTTGGTGTTTCATCCAGAACCTAAACTGTATGAGATGTGGACCTTTAGCTTATAGTGTGGGATCCAAACCACTTGAGCATTAGTCGACAGTCGAACCCAAGTCTCCCATACAAAAGGCTCGTACGCTAACTATATAGCCACGAACGGGTTCGTGATATAGAGCTAAATTAAAATAGAGACAGAGCATGTGCAGTTCTTAGTATGTAGGAAATGCAATTACTCGATAAGATCCTGGGAGAAGGAATGGATCTCTATTTGATTATTAATTCATATACCCTCTTTCCTTTCCGGCCACTGATATGAAGTACAAAGGTGCAATTGCCAGAATAGAAACTACTAGAGAAGTCTTTTGGAAGAAGAGAAACGTATTTTAGAAGTCTCTGAATGCGAAAATTCCCATTCGTATGTAGAATTGTACTTCATACCACAGGAACATGGATGCTGCGCAAATACTATGAAAAATAAATGTAAATGGTTCGAGAGTTGTTATAAAAGAAAATAGAAGAAAATTAGTTGTACGAAACTTCGAAAAAATAAAGAATTATAGCAATATTATTATTATTGTAAAGAGAAATGAGAAATGGTAAATATTTCATACTGTTTTAGAGGAAGTTCTATTCTGAATAATGTATAGGGAACAAAAAGGAAAGAAGGTATTATAGAAGAGGCAATAAAGAGAAAATAAAGGAGAAAATGATCGCAATTGAAGGATTACATTAAAGATGGGTATACTGCTACGTAAGTAAAGATTAACAGAATGTATTCTATACAGCTAATTTTATAGAATTAACTAATCTGCGTATTATTTGGCAACTTTTATACATTGCGTAACTTAACAATTAGAGGCTTTGTTCTTTGTGCTCACATGAGTGAGTAACAGAATCCCACTTGCCATTTGCCATTAGTCACAAGCAGTGATGAATTTCACCCTGGTACTCAATATTTTGGCTGTACTTTTCACCCTGGTAACATCTTGCTCCGAGAATATCTTCTGAAGTCATCTCTGGTTACAAGAGATACAAATACAAAAGATTTTCCGTTATCAACCTGTTCAATAGCGTTTTAGCTACTTGTATTATTATTATTATTATTATTATTATTATTATTATTATTATTATTATTATTATTATTATTATTATTATTAAGTAGTAGTAGTAGTAGAAGTAGTAGTAGTAATGGCATATCGACGCCATCAGACCCTCCTTTATAGGGTTCACCCAATGTCAGTAATATGGATATCTGTAGAAACTGGATGCTAAGGCGGCAGAAGCAGGATGTTATCGAATCCTGTATGAGCTAAACTTACCAATTAAATCTTTATATCTTTATCTCTTTACAGTGCGTGGGCTTTCATAGGCCGTTCAAAATAATTGACTATGGTTATCTCTATCTTTAGCAGAAGTGCCTCAGACAGATGTTAAGCCACAGAATATTTCCATAAAAATATTAAGGTTGAACATAATTTTTCATTGAAAATCATACAACCAAACCCGAGAATGGTAAATATAGGGGAAGGGAAGTACGTATTGGGGTACAATCGTAATTTTGGGGGCAGAATACTTTTTAGGGAGAAAATTATAAATTATAAGGAAGAATGATAAATTTGGGTTTAATTTAGGATGAAGACTGGTAACTTTGGTAAGAGAATGGTCGATTCGAGGTGGTTGTGTCGAAGCGCTTGGAGAGATAGATACTTCTGAACTTTGGTAAATGGCCATGAGCATCATATGTGGTGCTCACCTTATTTCTCTCTGGGGCCATGAGCACCATAGATGATGCTCATGTTTGATATCACAAATTACTAATCTATTCAGGTTCTTGAGCATCATATATGATGCTCATTGTCACAAATTACTGTGAGACCATGAGCATAACATATGGTGCTCGGTTCCGCTTGGTACATTTTCGGGAGAAACAAAATATCTGGACAAAAAACGAGATATAACTATCCATAATCGAACCAGAGGTAAGAAAAAATTGCATGGCCTCCTGGGACCAGTACCCTCAAATCACCTTGGCAGTCAACCTGTTAAGAAATCATGAGCAATATTATGATAAATAATTTAATTACTGCGTTTAATATCTTCAAAGTAATAGAGCGAGACATATTAAGTAACTGTCTTAATATTGATTATGATGTAATCATAAATCAAATTAAATTCTTAACGTCTTATATTTGTGACCCAGAATAAAATAGAGTAATTAATGAATTAAAATAGTTGATAATGGAAGAATTAATGGAATTAAAAAATGAGAGAACATCTAGAAAACCCATGGACATGTTTTTAGTCATAAACTCAAATTGTCTAACTGGTATAAATTAGGTGAGGTAACTCCAAGAAGAAGAATTCCTCCCAACTGATAACTCACAATGTTGTATTCTTCCAGTATTCTGTTCAGTATTCTGACCACTGTTCAGTATTCTTCCATTGAGGTATTATATTATATATATTAGACAAAGATTGTGAAAAGTCATTTTCGAACTATAACTAAGTAGTACAGTTTGGTTCTAATCAATCATGTTGGACAGAGTCCATGTAGTATATAGTATCAAAAACTCATGATTAGAACAATTTTCAACAAAAAATGAGAATTCTCAAACATATGCTGTACGGATTGATACCGTAGGGTTATACTTCTCACAATAATTCTGTTGATTTACTAGCACTGCTACATCACAGAGTATCTAAAACGCTGAAACTAATAACGCCGTCATATATTGGTTAATTGTATCGGAACGAGATATAAACCACGTTCCACTGGGGTTTAAAAAATGAAATGAAATCGTGAAGGTTTACGTCCCAGGGTTATGCCGGCTGGGCTAAAGGAGATGGTGATGATGAGAAAGGAATAAAATGGTGAAATGAAGAAAGTGGAAGGAAACGGGAGAACCCCGAGAAAATCCACGCACACGGTCTTTGTCCACTAGGATTGAATCTGTGTCGCCTGGACCGGGTAGAATGTATACTGACCACTCCAGCGCTTTTCTGAAGATGTCAAATGATAGAGGGTGCAGAAAGGGTGAATCTGGATTAATTGAGTAACTCATTTTTGAGTTTCTCTTCTGTTTTGATGTGAACTTACCTGTACTTTGAATGCTTATTAATCGTATTAGAGTAAATATTTCCATATGATATCACCTTCCAGTAAAAATAACAAGATACACGGTATAAAAATAAAACTAAGAGTTAGCAATGGAAAGTGTGGTAGACAGAAATATACCATGATTAACAGTTAAAATGGTGAGTGCTAGGAGGCATCGGTAGGTTGAGAGAACAGAAGGTCAATATCATAGAAATCGTTATGAACAATACCAATCCAGAGAGAGAAAAAGGCGATACCTGTTAGAATTGGTTCTGGTTCTCTCCCATATATGGGGAGTTCAACTAATATGGACCCAGATATGTTCAATAGGTGAGAGATCAGAGGGATGCGCAGCCCAAGGGAGCAGTGGAACATCGAGTCTACTCAATAATTGACGAAAATCTCTCATTGCTCTTCTGGAAAACGGTCTCTTCAGGATATTTAAGGTACAAAGGAGAAGAGCATAATAGTATTTTGGCAACGTAGCGATGGCTAATGATCGACTGCTTAATTTATATGATCAAGAAAATGATCCAAGAGTATCCGATATCATGACGTCTTGTAGAAAATTTGTGAGACAGTGCAGAATGTATGACAAACCTAGTCCTTCGCCACGGCACAGCAGACATCAATGAGTTTATCACGATGTTACAGCCATAAGCAGGATTTGCGAAAATAAGTTCATTCAGCTTGCTGTACGTGATCCGTAATTGCAAATACTGAGCAGCATTCCCACGCGAGTACGAAAAATTGTTTCAGACTTATGGTGACAATGCGAGTTGCACGCGTAAACATGCTTAAGAAGTTATTGTGGATAGTTCGAAAGTGTTGTGTAGTGATTCTAAGGGAGGAACAGTATATAAGTGGTTATACGGCATTTTGGGAGAGCTATATTTATGTCCTTTCCGATATTTATTATAGTTACATCCAAAAAGTATATAATATATGACAAAAGGTTTCCATGTCTCAAAGAAAGGGATTAATACTGTGTTGAATAGCAACAGAGCGAACACCACTGCTCTTGGTGGATCCTCCAACATTGGTGAACGTAGGCCTAATTATCGGAGAACGTAGACTCTACCTTCGATGCGATGCAAAAATGCGTTTCTTGGTGTGACGTGAAAATCCACCGTCTCAAACAATAGCAAGAGCAGTATAGCGTTCCGTCGCCACTGCAAGTTGTTTAATGACGCAATATTTACATTTGGTAAGAAGTAGTGTATATATATATCGAATTTATGTGCTACGTCCTTCACATATCATGGAGACGAAGGTAAAAAATCAAAAACTATACGAAAACCACCTGCGAGGGTACAGGTAGTGATCGTAGATGAGGCATAGAGTATATTTTCGATGGAGTATTAAAAGTATGTCAAGGCATTGCACCTCACCTGTGTTTATGATCCCCACAGGTCGTTTTGTCTGTGAGTACCTTATTAACGTATGATCTCACTACCAACCATTGGTTACACCCAGTGGTGCTATTCAGCCAGTTCGCGAGAACCGATTGTTAAAATATTTTGAGTTCGCAGAACCGGTTGTTATACACACACACACACACACACTTGAGATATCAAGAATGATGCTCAGATATCAATAATGAGAACTGGAATCATATGAGTGAAATGGTGAGGATTATTTGTATCTGAAACACTATTATCAACAGCTGTCAATCCATTGCTTTATGAAGGTCTTTCCAATATTTTTTGACAACAATCTATCTTGGATAACTCGTTTCCAAGATATTCGCAGTGTTACATAAATTCGTCCAGCACCTTGTATGAGGATACTGTTTAAGTCGCTACTTATCTTATATATATCGTAGAGAGAGAGAACCGGTTGTTAAAAATTAGAGTAGTACCACTGGTTACACCTCCGTTTGAGGTGAGAAATTTCATCAGCTCTAGGAGATGAAATGGTCGATAAGCCTTTTTTGTTCTATTCAGATGTTGATTTTAAGTTTATACTGTATTTAGTGGTTACAAATATTCATTTTTGTGATGTTTATACTAGGAGTGGCCAAAATTTTCCAGAATCCGGATTTTCCCGTAAATTTCACTTTCTGGATTTCGGAAAAAATCGGGAATTCTAAAAAATTCCGGAATTCGAAAAAATCCAGAATATTTCCGAAATCAGGAATTTTTCCGAATGCCGGATTTTTTCGAAATCCGGAATTTTAGGAATTCAGGGAATTTTTCCGATTTCGGAATCCGGAATGTAAAAATTTTGGAATTGACCATCCCTAGTTTATACCTTTTAACCGCCATTTCTTAATCTACTCAGTACTTTGATTTCATCATTTTCTGCATGTTCAATGTATGTTATGTTTTTATCCTGTCTTTCAAGTTAATGTATTTATGATTTACTGACCTACTTTTAGTGTGGAAGGAATAGTGCCCCCGTCATTTAACCTTGATTACCTATTGTCTTTATTTTATGCATTGCTCAACGTTCCTGATCTACAATGTTGATTACTGCAATGCTTTATGATAACATAATTTTCTCTTTGGAAAAGGTAAAAACCCTAGGAAACAGAAGTCCGAGATCACTATAGTTTTCATTAGATTTCACAGCCATTTGCAAGTTCGATTTTGTAGTATTTCTCTAGGAGTTTACTCTTACAATTAAGGTACAGTGTACATGAAGAAAGAAGAGAAAAATAATTAATACGTGAACATTGTTGAGGAAGCGAAATGTTTTTAATAAAGCAACTCTTGGAAGACTTAAATTGATTGACTATTGTGGCAGCCGTTTACCAGGAATTCATTTATCAATCTGAAATGTTCACGATGGTTGTGCTTGTTGATGTGAACGATGTAAATACATGCAAGTTTACCGTGTTTATCGTCTCTTTCCTTCATTGTAACAGTAAATTATTTAATGATTGACATACCATTCGTTATTTGACATGTGTAACAAATAGCTTTTACTAAGAATTAAACGTTTAACAATGAAGGTTGAATAGAGAAATCAAATGAAATCATTCCGTTTAGGTATAATTATATGTTAGAAGATAATAATAAGCACTTAGAGGAAACCGCCACGAGATTGAGCACATACCGCTCCTAATTAGTTGCTGAAATAAATTTCATGTGAAAAAATTTATCAAAGTAAATATTATATCAAAGTGAAACTTTGTTGGAGTTGAGCGGTGAATGTAATAGTGTTAGCAACCCCTAGTGTGGTGTTTAAAAGAAGAAGGGGATTTTATGGAAATACTACATTTTACACTGTCCACTGCTGTCAGATTTAAAATACACATACATTCATGCACAAATACACATGCATAACTTACACAATCTTTATTCTTTTAAATTTCCACTGTTCCAAATTTTTCACCCAATCATCTGGGTATCTGACTTTCTTAATCCCGCTGGAACTCCTTCCCAAATTTGACCATTATTTTCACCCAATTTTGATTATCCATTTATTTATTCGATCTTGACAAATTAACATACCTGATTATCACTTTGAATACTTACAATCTTACTTTACTACATATTATATAATATATAATACAGGCAATTCGACTAGAAAGTCGACCAAAAATGTAAATGGCGTCATCCGCCATTTGTAAACCTCTATACATTCCCTTATACAAGTAATTAATTTTACATTTAAGTAATTCAAGACAACGCATTTGAAGCATATTATACCTGAAGGCTGATGTACCTCAGTTTATAGTGAAGAAGACAAGACAAAAAAAACTTTGTAAACTGCGCGTAGTATGGAAAATACAGGAGTTGCCATCTAGTGACTGAAATTGGATTACCGTGTTTTTGTTACGTAACTCCAACAAATAAACTCGTTGGAAGTTGGAAGAACAAATTTGATTGGCTCATTTTTATGATATCCTTTTCGTACTTGGTATTTATTTTATTCACGACATATAAAATTTACTTTGATTTTATGTATTAAAATATATTTCATATAAAAGAGACGATAATACATATTCTAGATGAAAATAAAATGCTTTTATGTTCTCGTTTGAGCTAATTATTGGTATACAGAAGTTGTAAATGTGCTATTTCAAATATTCATAATCGAAACATGCGTACGTTGCTATAATTACTAAACAAATTAAACTTCCAAACTATTGTAAGTATAAGTGTCAGGAGTCTTATAGAATGGCTACGTCAGTTCTGCTGTCAACTGGTATCAGAGCAAAAATGCTGAGACATAGATATCGAGTAGGGTTTCTTGCAATCAATTCAACGCCAAGGATAGATACAACATCTTCTGTTAATCTTCTATTCAAAACGGAAGTAGTTCAAATTAGCCATTTTCCTGTTTCAACGTTTGCCGTTATAGAAAAAGAAAATGGTAGTGAGAAACAATAGTTTGCAAAAGATTCAGCGTCTCAACGTAACATTTCATGGCTATCAGCAACATTTTACTAAGACCAGAAGTAGTTGAAATTTACCACTATTTTCGATATCAATACTGATTTTCACAGAGCGAAAACAGTAAATAATAATAATAATAATAATAATAATAATAATAATAATAATAATAATAATAATAAAAATAAGAAGCGCTTCTTTACAATGGATTTAGTGTCCCAAAAGTAGGAACCACTTCCTCCGTTAACCCTTTAATCAAACGGGAAGTGGTTCAAATTAACCATTTATAAGACTCCTATCTATTTGGTACGTTTAAAAGTAAAGGAAAATTATTATTGATGAAAATATCCTACTGTAAATACTTGAAATGTTACACTATTATTACTGTTTCAGGAAGGAAAAATGACCAAAGCTGAAACATGTTGTCCCTCTCGAGACAAAGGGGCGTATCTAATTTTTTTCGAACTTTTCTAGGAGACAAGTTTAAAGATGTTATAAGTTTATTTTAACGCTTTCTGTCAAAATTTAATTTGATCTCGTAATTTACACACCTGACACGAAGGATATCAAAATAAATTTTACAAGTAGATGATA
Organism: Thermobia domestica; assembly: GCF_964235325.1. Taxonomy (NCBI): domain Eukaryota; kingdom Metazoa; phylum Arthropoda; class Insecta; order Zygentoma; family Lepismatidae; genus Thermobia; species Thermobia domestica. The sequence goes on along the minus strand of NC_137456.1, from coordinate 121,286,719 downwards.
GAATAAATAATGAGAAAAGGTTTAAAATTGTCTCCTGGAAAAGTTAAGAAAATGAGATACGCATTTTTGTCCTGAGAGGGACGATATAAAATTTATAAATCTTATTCAATCAACATGGATGAATGTAAATATTCAGGGGTATTTCTTGAGAAAATCGAAAAGAAACAAGTTTCTTTGTAACCAACTTCATTGTAAACTTAAATGCGCAAGCTATACGGCAATCATGCCACTATTCAAATGAAACCGAAAATGAAGTGTACTGTACATTAATCAAGCTTTTTCATTATTCCCAGACGAAAGGCGAAAGTCAATACAGGGCATGATAAATTAAATGGATTTTTTCGGGAGTTTAACATTCCACGGTTATGCCTTTTAGGCTAAAGAAAACGGATGATTAACGAAACTGAATGATTCTGAAATTATTATTATTATTATTATTATTATTATTGTTCTCTCACCGGAAATCGAACTTTCCACCACGAGCACGAAAGACATGCGCTAGCCAATAGACCTGCATAAGCGGTTGTATGGGTAATAAAGTATATCCCAAAATTATCAGAAACATATCAATCGTTATGTAAAACCGAGATAAACAAAGTGACACAGTTTAAAGTGTATTATTATGCATTGATTTCGAGAAAATAGGGAGAAACGAATTCTTATGGCATTAAAATGTATATCATTTGTTGTCAATCTGATACACTTAATAATTTGTATTCTGCCGAAATAGTTTTTGTTGTTATTAATTTATGTAATAACTAATTGTATGGCTTATGGAACACGGAGGTTCAATGTTGCGTTCACAAAAATCCTCCATTGAATTCTACCCTTAGCCAACTGGTTCCAGTTCCTACTTTGTGTTCCTATTTTTACGAGATTTACCTTAATATTGTTCTCACATCTGTGCCTAGGTCTTCCTAATGATCGTTTTCCGATTGGACTTCCAGTTAAGACTTCGAAAGCTTTCCTACTTTCTTCCATTCTGGCTTCATGACCTGCATACCTGAGACTCCTACAATTAATGATTCTAACAATGTTTGGTAAGCGATATAAACTATGCTGTCCCTAGTTACGAGGTTTCCGCCAATCTTCATTCCAGTTCCTCTTGGTCCGAATATTTGTTTCAGGATTTTATTCTCAAGTACTTATGTATTGTGTAAGAAAAACATGATCATTTAAATGACATATTGTATATCTATTATTTTTAATGTCTGCTAACAGTGGCGTTTATACTACTTGCAAACAATGTGATCGCTGCATATAGTAGATCATGGATAGTCATTACTGTGTATTTGTCATGCAGCAAATACATCAATCAAATACTTTTATGCTAGTTAATTTTTATTCAGTAGATATTGTGTTTAATCGACTTGAATTATATATCCATAACAAAGAGTTTCGTCACTTTGTGCGGTGATGATGTACGGCATTTAAGGATTTAAGATGTTTCAAAATTCCTGAATAGAAGTTATATAGAGGAATAAGATTAAGAGAAAATAAAACAAATAATTGTAATGTAAGTAAAGAAAAGATTATACAGAGGTTGTTCAGTCTACAGTTGGCCAATTTAGACTTACCTAAAAATTTAGAAGAATCCATGGCGCCAGGTCCGTAAGTGCTTGATGTGTTTCCCTTGGTTCCTAACAATAGCCCGACAGCGTAATTTCCATTGTAATAGGCTTCGCTGAAGAACTGGGAGGGGAATCATGTCCCATTCCCTTTGCGCAGCTTTCCAAAGCCCTTCCACAGTTGTCACACATCGTTTTTCCAAAGCCCGCTTCAGCAATCCAAATCCACAATAGTCAATAGGACTTGAATCTGGAGATTTAACAGGTACCTCATTGAAAGGTATGAAATGTATACCACTTGCCTCATCCATCTCCCTGTAGAATGCGAGGGACGATCGTGAGGTATGTGATGAGGCCTTGTCCATGTGAATGTGCACCAGATTGGCGTCTATCCCGTACATTGTTGGAATCTCATGCTCGTAGATCGGACGCATGATCTACTCCTGAAAATACTGCGAATTTATTTTGCAGTTCTTCGCCACCCTACAATTCTTCAGTTTACCTCGGTAACAGTAGCCAGTAACGACCACGAACCCTATTGGGAAGGATTCTTTACAGACACGGACCCACTTTCTGAAGTTCTTGGCGCCTTTCTCTCGGTACATGATGGTTCTCGGTTTGCCGCAGTCGGAAAGGTAAACCCATGCTTCATCGAGCGTTATGACCTAATCCATCTTTGTTTTGCCAGATGCCGTTCGTACGGCTTCCGGGCGTTACACTTTCGTTCCTTTCGGTGGGCACCCGTGAGAAGATGGTCACGAGCTTTCATGACTTTTTCCAGCTTGAGAGTCCGGCTCACAGTCCCCAAAGACACATCAAGACGATTAGCCATACACCTTTGTGTTGGCGGGTTTTCTTGCATTGATATTTTGTGAAGTTTCCTCTGCATGGTGGAGGTGGACTTTGTTCATTCCCGCTTCCTAGGCAACTTCGTTGGTGGTCCAAATGGTGGAGCTTCGTTGTCCTTGTACTTTTTAATAACATTTTTAATCCACTTAAGCTGATGTGCAACCATTCTTCTTGCACTGTTTTCTAATGACAGAAACGCTAAAGTGGGCGTCACAAAGAGCCACAATATAGCCTTCCCAAAACCGGCTTAGTTTGGGCGGCATTTTGGTCACAGAGCGAAAACCCACACACTTGGAAACAAATTTAACACAACACTCACAACAATGGTCCTGTTTTGTGCGTTATTGTCGTCCGCGCGGAAAAGCAACTCCGTTCCCAGGAAGCCACTGTGCAACACTGCAGGAGCCAGGTCGGGCGAGTCGGGAGGGGGAAGGAACGAAATCGGCCAAACATAGACTGAACAATCTCTGTAGAAATCATAAAAGCATAATTCCACTAAGGAATATAAGAGTGTTTATAGAATAGTACTTAGAAAGTATCGTATAACTTTAACAGTATATGACATCATTTGCTACTAACATAAAATATGAACTAACAACACCTCTTTTTTATCCACAAATTATTTTTCAGATTGAACTATATAGACCCCTGTTGAATTATGTTACCTATAACACAGCTCTAGAAAACAAAATATGAAGATTTCGATAAATGTTAGTTTAATACATATGTATGCATTTATACTGTAAAAACTTATTGTTAGTTCAAGGCGTGTGACGCACAATTTTTGTTTACGCACTCTGGTTAGTTTACATAAACACATACATGGTTAATTTACATAATGCACACATACAATAGGAATCGATTGGTCGCAAACTGAATAGTTCTTTTATTCTAGCTTACATAAATAAAATCTACTTTTCAATCAGAATTGATTACTTTTCGAACAACACATTGTCAGTCACTAACTGGAATAATAATAAAATACAATATAATCTTTGCTTAACTTAATAGACCACTATGTTAAAACAGAAGTTATGAAGATGTTTCAGTGACAAAGGATATATATTTAACCCTTTTAGGATTTCTACTTTTTGAGGTAAATTTCAGACTTTCATTCAAACAGCCACTGCTTCCTTACTATTTATCGTAGGATTATGGTTCATACCTGTTTTTTTTTTTTTTTTCACGATAGAAATTATTTTTCAACGGCTTGTCTGTATTATACACCAGAAACGGGAAGATCGAGAAAAAACCGGAATTTTTTTCAAAAAATTCGAAATTTTTGAGCCTGTCTGCCACGGTCTTGGGTTCACATAGGGATTTGAATTAAAATGAAAAACATTGTTGTGTAAATAATACCTGTGTGTAAAATTTCAATCTTGTATTTTGAAAACTAAGGTCGGGTCATGTATTTTTGAATAGGACACATACTAGTTCCTAAGTGAAGTTTTAACCCGACTGCGGTAGATCCCATAGTTTTGGAGCTATGGACCTTTAAAGTTCATTTTTTCATGTTTTCGATAGCCTATAACTCCGAAAGGAAGCATTTGTGTACCCAGGTTGGTCTATAATTTTTGTCTTATCTTGGTGTCAGGAATCACCTCCCCAACGTTTTCGGTGTTGTTTTGAAACATCCTGTATATATAGACCACAGGCTATAGGCCAACTCGATAACTGTTGAAGATATGAAAAAAAAATATAAGAGAGAATTTTGATTGCCGAGTGTGGGCTGTCAATCGAAAATGGTGGAATTTTCGTAATTGGTCCAGCCGTTTAAGCTCAACATCGGTATAGCAGCCAATAATAAAGAAAAATGCAACGTTGCCACGTCAGTGGAGGACAAGATGGAACGAAATATTCTGGAGCGTGAAATACCCTGGGCCAAAGAGAATAGAAAGGGGAGCAAATTAAAGAACAAAGGAGCAGACCTATTTGCAGGGTCCACGATAGTGACGTCAGCACCACAAGGATGTGGGGGCAGGAGAGAGGAGGTATACGAGGAAGACAAAGAAAAAAATGCGTCGTGTCGTTTTCTGACAGGTTTACGGTCGGTTCTGTACATGTTAGTGAGAAGAAATGTACATACCTCACGCACGCACTGCACTTGCTTCCAGACGCAACAGTCCTGGGCACTATGCCAATAGGTGCTCAAATTTGTGTCCTTCCTGCTGAAGGCACAAACGGATACGGTGGCATACACTACCATGCACACGCCTTAGTGTTTGGGGTGTTATTGCTTTACACACGTTTCGAATATTCTCCTGTAGCTGTTCCACGGTTCTGGGTCTATTCTGATACACAACGGACTTTAGATATTCCCACAAGTATAAGTCCAATCGCGTGAGGTCAGGTGATGTGGGCGACCATTCCACGGGACACGTTCGACCAATCCATCGGCCAGGAAGCTCCTCATTGAGCCATTGTCGCACTGTGCGGCCGTAATGTGGCGGTGCTCCATCGTCCTGGAAATAAAATACACGCCGCGATTCCAAAGGCATTTCATCCAGATGCGGCTGTAATGTGGTGTGCAGATGATGTAGATACTGGTCTGATTTTAACCTATTGGGCAAAAACACGAGACCTAATATGACGTTGCCGTGTATTTCATACCACACATTTACTCGCGGATCGGCTTGATTGTGCGCTTCAAAGACTATGTGGGGGTTCTCACGAGACCAAAACACAGCGTTGTGTCTGTTGACTGTGCCGTTGAGGTGGAATGTAGCTTCATCACTGAATAGAATGTCAGCTTCTAGCATAGGATGTTGTGATCGTGTCCGGTGAAACCACTCACAGAACTCTCTTCGTCTGTCTGTGTCATCCACATGTAACACTTGTACCAAATGAATCTTTTAAGGATGATAATGTTCACTTGAAAAAATTCTGGAGACCGACGTCTGAGATCTGGATGCCTCTTGTGCAATCTACCGTGTTGGTCTTTCAGGACTAACTGCCATCTTTGCAAGCACATCAATAGTCATGTCACAGTATGTTGCAGTCCGTGGTCGTCCACTATGAAGCCTGTCACCACGCTACATGTGGCTTAAAAGCATGTCATGAGTATCGAAATGAGTTGGTGGGTCGATGCTACCTGATTTGGATGACACCTGTGATACTCTGCTGCTGCTTCCCGTTGACTCATTCCAGTTGCATGAAGGAACACCATTTCAGCTTTTTGTTGCATTGAATACATTTCACGTCCTCAAAACACACGTGTCACAGGTGAAATCGATAACACACAACTACTCTCAATTCGTCCAGAGCGGTAGCATTAGACATCTCGTGAACAAATAGCCGCGTGGCACATAGCCGCGTACTACTACTACTACTACTACTACTACTACTACTACTACTACTACTACTACTACTACTACTACTACTACTACTACTACTACTACTAATAATAATAATAATAATAATAATAATAATAGTAATAGTAACCATATAGAAAAGAAATATACACAAGCAAACACCAATGACAGACAATTACATGGACACAAGGAGTGACACGATCCAGTCATCCCGACTTCGTTTTTCCATGGTTTTCCGCAGCCCCGCCAGGCGAATGCCGAGATGCTACCGTCTCTACACTGCCCAGGGTTGCTGCTTTCCCCACTCCTCATCTTACCTAACAGGGCCGCTATGACCTCGGCGTTGGCTGCTCGAACTATTCCCTTAGTCCTTTCTTTCCACACAAAACTATATAAAAAAATCAAGGATAGGACTCCGCCATAGAAACAGGCAACTTCAGTTGGGATATTGGCTTCCACACGCTTACCTCTCAGAGTAAACATGTCAGAAAACGACACGACTTATTTTCAGTTGTTTGTTTTCCTCTTACATCTCCTCTCTTCTACCCTACCCCCCTTGTGGTGATGACGGCACTGTCGAGGACTCTGCAAATAGGTCTGCTCCTTTGTTCTTTAATTTTCTCCCCTTTCTATTCTCCTTAACCTAGGGTATTTCACGCTCCAGATTATTTAATTCCATCTTGTCCTTCACTGACGTGGCAACGTTGCATTTTTCTTTATTATTGGGTGCTATACCAAAGTCGAGCTTAAACAGTTTGTCGGATTATGAAAATTCCACCATTTTCGATTCACAACCCACCCACTCGGCAAACAAAATTCTCTCTTATCATTTTTTCATATCTTCAATAGTTACTGAGTTGGCCTATGGTAAGGGACTTTTGACTTGCTCGGTGTATATATATATATATATATATACACTGCATCATTATTGTTTGACCTAGAGTCATGTTACAAAAACCATTTTCTTCAGTGCAACGAACCCTTTCCAACAGTAAAACCCACATGTCCGTATCATACGCCTGAACAGGGAAATTCGGGGAAAACCCGGATTTATTTCAAATTTCCCGCCAAAACACTTTGTTTCTGTTGCCCGGCTCTGAGTTCACATAGGGATCTAATTGTTTTAAAAAAATACGTTGTCATGTACACAACACGTGTGCAAAATTTCAATCTCGTATCTTGAAAAGAAAGGGCGGGAAAATGTTGAAAGTCTGAATTTAGGCCATATATATATAGTGTGTGACTCTTTATAGGGTTTACAGCTTCAATCAGTTATAATTCTGTATTGGAACCACATACAGACATTGTTTATACGTCATTATACCAGAGATGTTCACCCTCGCGAGGGTGGCCCTCTCGAGGGCATCTCACTCTCAAATGCCCTCGCCTACAATGATGCGAGGGCGAGGACAAGCTTCGACAACGAGGACATGGTGCGCGAAGGCGAAGAGAAATTACCAACACAATTGCGAGGGCGATGGACAACTCCCTTCGCGAGGACGAGGGTGAACGAGGACGAGGACAAATCTTCAGCACGAGGGCGAGGGCGATGGACAACTCCCTTCGCGAGGGCGGGGATGAACGAGGGCGAGGGTCAAGTGTCACTGTGAGGGCGATGACAAGTTTCGACAGCGTTGGCGAAGGTGCGCGAGGACGAGGAAAAATTACCAACATGGCGGAGAGGGCGAGCGAGGGCGATATACAACTTCCTTCGTGAGGGTGAGGACAAATCTTCAGCACGAGGGCGAGAGCAATGGATAACTCCCATCGCAAGGACGAGGGTGAACGAGGATGAGGACAAATTTTCAGCACGAGGGCGAGGGCGATGGACAACTCCCTTCGCGAGGACGAGGGTGAACGACGGCAAGGACCAACTGTCACTATGAGTGCGAGTATACGCGAGGGCAAGAGTGAACAAGGACGAGGATCAACTTCCATTGGATGGCGAGGGTGCTCGAGAGCGAGAAACAATTTCTCTTCGCGAGAACGAGGGCACGCGAGGGGAAGGACAAGCTTCCTTAACAACACTATTTTGAATTTGCTGTTTGACCATTTTTGGAGGAATATAATATTTAAAATAACATCTGTCATGTTCCCCTGATGAAAAGTTGATGTCATAGCAAGATTATAGATTGGTCATATTCTTCCTTTCATTTAATTGCAGTAGACAATTTCTCTTGTGTACTTCTACATAATTATTAAAAATAATAATGTAAATTAATATAATATTTGCATGTTTTTTTTATATACAAAAGTTTCCGAGTAGAAATAGCGCTACGTTTAGAAGCAAGTGTGCTCATTGTTGCCCTGCCTGTGCTAGTGATTTTTAAATAAAAAGTGTCTACACTGTTATGTTTAAAGAGTACAGGTAGACAGACAGTCACTCACGTCATTCAGCAGTAAATGACATAATCTTAAGAGCGTTGATATCTGAACAAACACAATCAGTGAGAGAACCAACAGAATGCAGTAGATCAGATAGATCAGATGGAAAAAGACTTGATGGAATGATTTTTGTTCATACATGTCCAGTTTGCACTGGGCTCGTGCGAGCTCGCGCTCACTTCTCTCAACTGGGCTCGCGTACACTCTGGCTCTGGCTCATTTCTTTCAACTGGGCTTTGCGCTCGGGCTCAGTTCCCTCAGTTCAGCTCGCGCTCATTTATTTCATTGAGGCTCGCGCTTAATTATTAAATGAATAGTTTTATTAAGTTTTTGGAAACAAGCAATATGTTCTGAAGTTGATTGAGCAGTAATTTATTTCTTTACGTTCCAACGTCTGTTGTAAAAATAGATATTAGGTGATATAATACGTTCATGAACACCCAAATGGTATAGTTTCAATGCGATTTCTTTGTTTTTTTTTTTTTTTCTCTTATCCCACACAAAATTAAGTTTTATACGCTCAAAGACACACACACAAGTTAGTTGGAAACCTGGGATCCCACCTTGGGCGCCGATCCTGGGAAGGCCGTGGGGTCTGCCCCCCCCCCCCAAAGCTCATATGGGACCCCTGAATTGTATTTATGAATATACAATATTTGGCGTAATTTGAATGCAATTTGTCTTAACATTCTCATATATGCCTTTTGCATCTGAATGCAAATTCAAATTTACAGAAAAATCGGTGCCTTTGGGTCCCATAATAGTGTTCCCAATCAGGCCCTCCACCTTCTAAGTCCATTAGATTACTTTTTTCCCCCTTACATTGAAGCAAGAAAACTTAAATTTTTAACCATATGACTTCCCTCAGGAACAGCCTCTACTTTTAATTGTGTGTTTGAAGACATATTGTCCTGCTAAAATACGAGTACATTAAATGTGATAATTTCATAATTAGTTCTTATGCAGTAGTAATAAAGTTCGGTTGGTCACATGTTCTTAACTTTATTATTATTATTATTATTATTATTATTATTATTATTATTATTATTATTATTATTATTATTATTATTATTATTATTATTATTATTATTATTATTATACAATAGACAATATTACCTACTCACCAATCAATACGCATTTCTTTGCAAAGTCGTGTCAGAATGAACCTTCAATTTACGGTACCCGAAGAAAAGTTTTTATCTGCAACTATAACGCCTATAGGCATATAATCTAGGACTGGAATCCAGGGCTGGATTCACAAGGGCTCCTGGGGGGACAATGAATGGTTTCTCCGATGATCTGAAGCTACCGCAATATGATGTCGCTAGGGGGAGGGACAAACGACACTTCGTTCTGTACTGACGCATAGATTTCTTTGAATTTAGTGGAGGTATCTTCATCACCTTAGTAAAAATAGAAACTAACTTCTATACACAAAAGTAACATTAAAAAATGGGTCAACGATTTTTGCACATTAGAAATATATACCACATATTACAAAGGATGTTATTGCTGGAATTGTGAACGAAATTCACGAAACTAATTTCGGGCAAATAACTAAATCTTTACGTAAATCTTACGTATATATATTCTTATATGTTAATAATTATAAGAAACAATATGCTGAAAACCACATCAGCGTTGTCACTCTTAGAATTTGCATTACGAGACAAGAAGAGAATTTTTTGAAGTCTCGTGAGGAACACTAATTCGCCCAAGTCGGAGGTCTCAAACACTATTTTAGTGCTAAATGATCCGTAGGGAAAACCTATAAATTGATAAAAGTGATTGTGCGATCACAAAGAAGAGCATTTATGAACGTTTAAAGATACTCAAATCATTAGACAATATATTCTAATAATACGAGTAAATATGGATTAAATGTTGTTAGATTAAAACCTTCTTACACCTCTCGTGACGCAGAAGGATTCTGATAACTTCTAGATAAGGGAATACATTTTGTACGTAAATTTACAGAACGAGACGAGAAGTGAGTACTCGAGAATCGAGACAATAAAGAAGTTTTCGAGAATTAAGACGAGACTAGACTTCTATAAAATTTACGAGACAAGATGATAAACCTTATTTCTCATCTCGTCTCGTCTCATAAGCAGCACTAGTTTGCACCGGAAGATGTAAAGGAAACTCTATTCAAATTTTATCTGAACATATTCATGGTAGTATTAAGCGTGGGGAGAGGTCAATGATTTGTTCCATTTTAGGTGATCCGGAGTAAGTTATACGATGGTATGTTTAGTTTTCTTTGTTTAGGGCGTATGTTAAGGAAATAATTCAGCAAATAGGCTGGAAAACTGAGGATCTGATCCTCGCGAGGGAGGCCTAGCGAGGGCTTCCTCACCCTCAAATAACATCGCCCTCAATGATATGAGGGCGAAGGCGATGGACAAATCCATTCGCGAGGGCGAGGGTGAACGAGGGAGAAGGCCAACTGCCACTGATAGGACGAGGGTGCGCGAGGGCGAGAAGTTTCCAAGACGAGAGCAAGAGTGAGCGAGGGCAATGGACAACCATCCTTGCGAGGACGAGGGCAAACTTTCACTGCGAGCGCGCACGAGGGTGATGGACAACTCCCTTCGCGAGGGCGATGGACAATTCTCTTCGCGAGGGCGAGGATGAGTGAAGTCGGAGTAAAATGAACATCTATGCATTATATTGCAAAACACTTTAAATTTGATCCACGTAGTGAGTAATTGAGTTGACCAAACGCAGCGCCACCGGTCAGTCGTTGAAAATGGAAACTCACTGGTGCGGGAGGAACTATACTGTGGGAGTTCGTCAGTGGCCGTTACGACGAGTGCATCGCGATTTGTGTGCTCTGTGAGGACGAGAGTTGAGTGGGCCTTTCTATACATATACATTACACTTACATTCTTTTTTCCATTTACACGTTCATACATTCCCTTCTTTCTTCAACACTTTTTTCCCTTCATTTTACACTCCCACTTTACTCTACCTTTTGCCCTGTCCATCTTGGCCTTCAGCCCTCTTTAATTGTTCGAACTTCTCTCCCGATTTTGACCTTTACCCTATTGTGTCGTACTTCTCTCCCGATTTGACTTTTTCCCGATTGTGACATTACTTTTTTCACGTCTTTTTTACTTTATCATACTTATTACTTTGTATATGTCCTATACCTTTGTACTCATCTTATTACTTTTATCATTTGTCTACTAATCAAATCATTACATTTTACACGTTAAATTACCTTTGTAAATTGCCGATAAGTCTTTTCAAAGACAGTGGCAACGTTCTTTTGCGCCACTTTTGTGACGCTTCTACAAACAAACAAACTATACTGTGGCCGCTATGTCTCTGGCTCTGACAGTTCTGTATGTGGGCAAAACAATGTTTCCAATTTGTCGTGGGTTTAACCACACACGATAAAGATAAAACAGAAAATGCAAGCAAATACAATCGTAATGAATTGCTTAATAAATGCTGAATGTTCATGATTTTTTTTTAAAACTTTCCGTGTAAAGATACAAAATATAAATAGCCAGAATTAAACATACCAAAGTAATCGAGTAAACTGACTTACCTTCGCTGCCTACATGTATTCGTCACTATCGATCGGTTGAACTCTACAATCTTGAAATAATTCATCAGAGTTGACTGCCTCAATTTCTTCTTCATCGTCACTATCGTCGCTGCTATCGTCACCATCATCCAATGTTATGATTAAATCTTCTACAGTTTCTTCGAAGACACCTTCAGCTTCGCAAGCTTGCTGCATAATTTTCCACTTATGCTCAACGGTGTTTTTCCAATTATTCGGGAGCTCCTTCGCGGCTAAGCGGTTAGCGTACGCGCCTTTGGCGTGGGAGTCCCGGGTTCGATTCCCGGCGGGAGCTCATGTGGTTCGGATTCCACTTTAATCAGTAGGTCCACGTCTCATATAGCCTCGCTGCTGAACGGTACGTTAAACTCAAATAATCAATCCATCAATTATTCGGGGGCACTTTCTTGATCGCCTCTATTACTAAATTTTTCACTTTACCTACACGAAATGTTTTATTATGTTCAACAACATAACCTTTAACTTGAGCCCAAATTAACTCAATTGGGTTACAATGGCAATGATATGGTGGAAGTCGAGTAACTGTATGCCCGTAGGCCTCAGCAATTCCATCGATTTCATATGATGGCTGTCTTGGCTTATAGAGTTTTATTAATGCCATTAATTCGGTTTTTTTTCATATCTCGTGGTACTCCAGGAACATTATTTCTTTCAAGCCACCTTATCATGTTCTCGTTTTTGCTGTTCGCATTTGGAGGTTTATTCGTTTGAACGGAATGATAAGTCGCGTTATCAAGCCCGGATACGGAATAACAAACCAGTCTTTGAAAGTTGTGGAATTCATTTTCTCGTGATAATCACGAGTGCCCTTTGATTTAAAAAGCAATATTGCCTCAGGTACAAATCCTCCAACAGTCCCGGCATGAAGCAAAATAAGCCGACTTCCCTTGCCAATAGGTGTCTTCATTGTCTCTTCGGATGTATCGTCTGTCCACGCACTCCTTCTCGTGTGTCCTGCATTCACCCATGTTTCGTCCAGCCATACTAAGTTTTCCGGTTTGATTTTCATCATCACTCTTAAAAATTTGCAACGAGCCACAACAATATCGCTTTTTTCTATAAGAACTTTTCTTCCAGAGAATTTCTTCCGCCTAAAACCAATTTGCCTTAACACAACACTCAAGCTTGTTTTCCCTCCCTCGAAAGGTCCTGCTTCTTTAAAGGACTTGAGAAGCTTACGGTGAGTCGGGAATTCTTTCCTTATATAATATTGATAGATGTGTTGGCTTATTGCGTCATCCTGGAAACGTTAGACACGTTTTAACATTTTGTCGGTTTCTTTTTTTGCCTGGAGTAACCAAAACCGCCGAAGGAGAATTCAATTCTTCGGGACATTTTACAATTTGCTATGTTCTTAACAGTGGTCTTTCCCACACCATGGCGTCAGCCACTCTGCTCACCACCCTCGTCACAGGAAGAAGATGGCTACTATTATCGCAGGCTTTCTCGAAATATCACGAAGTTTGTATATCAATTCTCGGCTTTGTCCTTTATACACTTCTGTTTTCTTTCACTTTGGTTGTGAAGAACTAGCCATTGTTAACAATTAATTACAACAATATTATTACCAGCGCACCCAAGTACACAAAAAGAAAAGAAAAAGACACGAAGTTGTAATAACCGAACACAATCTCAAACCATTTTTCACTCAACTATGTACAAACAAAAGGAAGAACACGAAGCAGCAGCAACGTCTGGTTTCCATGCCATGCAGTGACAGCTCGGTCACTCACTGGGCCTTATGGGCAGATGTCAGTGTAGTATCAATCTTAGCTTTCTTTTTCGCATAGCTCTCAGAGCCAGAGATACAGCGGACCTAGTATAAGTGCGTGTTTTGGTTCTAGAAACGAAGTCATCAACGAGTGGACAGTGTCGCACACAATACGGCAAGGAACCACCCAGCAGACGAACAGTGTACAAATGGCACCAGACATTTATTGAAAAGGTTATTCTATGCGACACACAAAGGTTCCAGGGCGCACACCCGTGACTGATGATGTGATGGATGCAGTTAGGGAGAGCTTTGTCCGCAGACTTCGAAAATCTACACGACGTGTATCACATGAAACTGATATCTCTCAGACCACTGTTTGGCGTGTATATCGTAGACGTTTGTCCATGAAGCCATATAGACTGCTCTTGGTTCAAGCACTGAGTGAAGCAGATAAACATACCCGACATGAATTCTGTGTTAACATGTTACATCGCATTAGTGGTGATGAGTCATTCTTGAACAATTTGGTATTCAGTCACGAATCAACTTTTCACCTTTCCGGCCGAGTCAACACTCACAATTGTCGTATTTGGGCACGGAAAATTCACACGTACACGTGGAGCTGGTTCGTGGCAGCCCGAAAGTGAACGTGTTTTACGCTGCTTCCAGAGCAAAGGTATGTGGACCATAATTCTTTGCTGAGAGCACCATCATCGTCATCGCCTATCTTGATATGCTACAGAACTTCCTTGTTCCACAGTTAGATGAAGATGGTCATGATGGCCGCTTATGGTGGCAACAAGATGGCGCCTCGCTGCACTACCTGATAGACGTCACGGAATTTCTTGATCAGCGTTTCCCAGATAAGTGGATAGGTCGTGGTGGACCAATTGCCTGGCGGCCACGGTCTCCAGATTGCACGTCACTTGACTTCTTTCTGTGAGAGTTTGTGAAAGATAAGGTGTACAGGCCTCCCCTACCTGATAATGTTAATGAACTGAAACATCTCATCACAAGAGCCATCGCGGACGTTAACTGCTTACTGTTTGGCAGGAAATCGACTTTCGTCGAGATATGTCCAGCATGACCGCAGGTGCTCACATTGCACCATAATGGATTTGTCACAAAAAATTGAAGTGTTTTGTAGTATGATGACGCATAAGCCAAGTCCTGTATGTAGTTCCAATAAAGAATTATAACTAATTGAAGTTGAAAATCCTATAAAGAATCACCCTATAATATATATATATACTGTATCATTACTATTTGGCCTAGAGGCATGGTTCAAACGTCATTAACTTCAGTATAACGAGCCCTTTCCAACGGTACCACTCATATGTCTGTATCATATACCTAAACCGGAAATATCGAGGAAAAAAAAGGAATTTTTTTCTGAAAAAATTACCCCCTCTGAGAACTGGCTCCCCTCTGGCCCGGTCCCGGTTTCACCTAGAGACCTCAAAAAGAAAATTGATAAATACCCGAAGGTACACGCAATCCGTATGCAAAGTTTCAATATGATATCTTAAAAACTAAAGGCGGAAAAATTTTTGAAATTTGCTTTAAGATAAAAAGAAAAGTCACCCCTCTTGCCACCACTTGTCGCCCCAAAGTTGACTATTCGGTTCCAAAATGCATCTCAGGTGTTCTTTGGTCCCTCGTTGACTTGACCAATAAAAAGAACCCAGTTTAAATACCTGTTATAAAACCTAAATAAGCGGTCAAAAACGATACTACACCATGGTATATAAATATTTCATAAATCCTAAAAGGGATAAAGGATATTCTTTGTTTGTGGTTTCAGTAATGTACACTCATGTCCAAAATTATTGTCGCATGCCTATAACTTTGTTGTTGTAGGAATATAATTTGATAAGGAATCACCGGTATTTCTTATAATGTTAGTAGTATAATTGGCAAAGAAATGTGGCAAATTTCGTGTCAAAAGATCAGTAAATAAGAACAATAAAATGAAAATAAAACTTTTTGTCTATTTAGCAACATTTTGTTTTACTCATTCTAATTTTCGTATTTATAATTCTTTTATTATGAAATTTACCACAAATATACATTTCCAGATTATACACAAAGTATCAGTATTAAAAGTACTCTGCAAAACCATTATCATATTATATTCTTACAAGAAGACAGTTATAGATATGCGACAATCATTTTGGACGTGAGTGTACATATGAGCAAAAACAATTCTTAATATAAACACATTGTAATATACGTAACAGTTTCAAATCAAACACTTAGTAGCTATAAACTAACCCAGTGGTTTTGTAACTACGAATGATTATTATCTACTAGGCAACACACGTTCAGCTGGAAGATGGATAGTGAACCACCATCGTGATAATTGAGAAACTCAGCAAGTTCCTCAATTATGTCACGACGGTAAGAACACCGAATATTTCGTGAATTTACAGGGAGTTAAATCCGAGACCACGCGCATTAACCATCTGGGTGTATGAGAATACTCTGCATGACAACTACAGAGTAAGTGAAAGAAAATGAACATGATTATATGATTTATGCTGAAGGCGATAAACCATCCGAGATAAGTTGAGAATGACCACAGAATACTGATTTCAGATTGTATGTCTAAAGTCGGCTGATTTCTGAGTTACCTTAATTGTCAGTTTTAGTAAAGGAAACATCACAGAATATATGATTTCGTATTGCACTATTAATAATAATAGTATATATAAATAATAGTATATATAATATAATGACGTATTGCCAAGATGGATTAGCTATCATCACTCACCTCTGATGCAAGAAGTCCCTAGTTTGATCCCCGGCCATGCGAATTTGTGGTAGACAACATCAACATCATATCCGTATGTTCTCTTGAGGATTTCTCTTTTCCTCTTACATTCTCATACCACTGACTAGAATTACTACGGATACTATTACTATCACGATATCCCTTCTCGCCATATGGTTCGCGATCTCGCCTTTAGAATGGGACATTGGGTTTGATTCCAGGTGATCGTTTGATGTCGATCGTTTAGTTGGGTGGTTGAGTAGAGTTTGGTGCCACTTTTAACAGTGGTGTTATATGAGACGTGGACCTATAGCTTTACGTGGAGTCTGAACATAAGCTCTTACCCGGAATCAAATCCGGGTCTCCCGCATCAAAAACGTGCACGATAACAATATAGCCAAGAGAAAGATAACCTCAAATGGTTCGGATTTCATGTAACCTGCAAGTCAAACGTTTCATGAAACTTCGATGCGAATGTGACGTTATGATCCAAACCTATTAACCATCGTTAATCTACTAGGTAGTTCCTGCTACTACTACTACTACTACAATTACCAGTGATGATTTCCGCCGATTTCCCCCTGGGGAATTTCAATACACATGGGGGTTAATGTAGTACTGCGAAACTACTGGTAAACATTGTTGAGCTCGATTGGAGACTTGTGGGGCAATTTTAACTAAACTTGCTACACATACTACGTACTTGCAGTTTGGAAAAGAGTACTGTCGAAGTGAGACTCCCCTAGTGCACCTAGAGGGAGTGAGAAAGGGAGATATATATAAAAATGACCGAAAACAACCGATATTAGTGTCAAATCCATAGTTTTCCTTATCTATTTGCTGATTGGCGACAATTTTGGTGCCCTTTAAGTACAAAGTCAATTGGGGCAAGACTATGGGAAGGGAGGGGGAAGACATATAAAATGATAAAAAATGACCGATATTAGTGTCGATTCCATACTTTTCAGAAGTACTCAGATAAATAGTGACACTCATGATGCCCTGTAAGTCCGAATAAATCTCCCAGTGGCACTGGGTTGTGTGAAATGGTGACACATGTAAAAATATTGAAAACAATCGATATTAGTGTCGACTTTCGAATCATTAATTTTTTTAGTGTCGCTAAGTTCATTGATGGCAGTTGTGATGTCGTTTAAGTCCAAGTTTATCTTCCAGCACTCATAGGGAGAGAGGGAGGGGCAAACCTAAAATGATAAGAAACGATCGATATTAGTGTCGAATCAATAATTCTCGAGATCGCTTTAATAAAGAATGGCACTACAGATGTAATTTAGGTTCAAGTTCATCCCCCATTGGCATCCTGGGGTGAAATTGTGAAATGCAAAAATAATTGAAAATAGCCGATATTAGTGTTGAATTCATTTTAGGGGTTGCTGAAATGAACAGTGACAGGCCTAATACCGTTTAAGACCAAACTCATCCCCATTTGCAGAGGGTGGGATGAGGAATGTGAAAAATAAAATGTAAAAAAAAAAAAAAAAAAGGAAAGAAAATACTGAGATTTGTGTCGAATTCGTAGTTTTCCGGGTCGATAAAACGTCTGACCAGTTTGAAATGACCTTTGGAAGATAGTTAGTACCCACATCAAGCTGAAGTTTTAATCATTAATTTGATTTAAGACGTATTCTATAGGGGTCGGTTGTCTTAATATTTATAATAAAAGTAGAGCATTTTCTGTATTTTTATCATTACGCCTTCATTAAAATGACTGTTGTAAGGAGGAAGAGAATTCAATTATTTGTTATAAATATTTTCCTTCCCGTGCGAAGAACGGACATTTCAGATATTATTATTATTATTATTATTATTATTATTATTATTATTATTATTATTATTATTAATAATAATAATAATAATAATAATAATAATAATAATAATAATAATAATAATAATAATAATAATAGACAAGCAACGGTTTAGGCTCAGATTCGATGTTTCAGAAAATAAAATATAGGAACACGAGACAAAAGTGAATTGCTATTAATGATAATTTCGGCATAGCAGTTGGTATCACTGTTGAGGAAAATGCCGCGAGAATTCGCTCAATAAACTGAACATGGCCGAGTCGGGCGTGCTTATCACATGTAGCGTGCGTATTGTGCAGAAGCATATTTGTCCCTATTCGGTTTGTATTCAATGCACGAAGCCGAGAGATACGTTTATTGATTGTGTCATATTGGTTGAATAGCATTGTGTCTCCTGCAGTTACAACGGAAAGGCGCCGCGGAAGTTTCTGAGCACTAAATCGCAAACAATATACTCATTTCAAAGCTTGTATTATTTATTTCATTCTTTTCGTGTTGTTTTTGTTTGTGAGTTATTTTTGTTTGCTTATTGTGTAATCAAGTTTGGAATAGTAAGGACAATAAGTGTGTTAATAAATAATAATAATAATAGGAAGCCAGGACTTCTGAATGCATAGAAGCATTGATTTTTTATTACATCTTTTACGTTTTCTTAGAAAGATTTCGTATTTTACTTTGAACTCTTTTAGTATATGACCTTGTACTTGTTTCTATCAGTTTCATTTAAGGCAACACGCATTCACATTCTGTATGGTTACTATTGCACGAAGTAGCTTACTAATAATCAGAAATTAATTATTTTCACAGTCTATGTTGTAGATAAACTATGTATTTTGCTCTCACGATGATGGTTTTATCATGTTTCCAGCACGTGACCATAGAGAAAGGGTGTCAACGTGAAAGCTACTACTAATTAGATCGTACATAATGCTCTTGACTAGAGCATTGTCCTTCGTGTGACAAATTAATCTACACTTCATTATTAATCAGTAGTGGATCAAGAATGGTCGTTTAGAGCGGGCAGATCGCCTCCTGGACGAATAATGTTTGAAATGCAGAGTTTACATCAAATCAGAATAAAGCAATACAATATTTTATATATAGGCCTATAAAAAAAAGTGGCCTTTGCGTAGGGAAGGGGTTGTAGAGCGGTACTCACCACTGTCATTAATCGATCACGCTACTCCGGTATTTGGGTGACCTCTTTCGTGCATTCAGTAAATAATGAGCCTTGAATTTAACTACATGAGATAAAATTACCTGCTCTGTAACGCATGCTAAAAGAACTCAAGCTTCTACCTTTAAATATTAACTAACAACGATAATTTTTAACCCTCAAAGGAAACTGATGTCATCGTACACGAAAATTATTTTTCTCTTGCAAAATCCGTCTAAAACTTTTCATAAGCATACGAGAGAATCACACCCTTTTTTGATAGATTCCAATCTCAAATGCTGTCACTGGCAAGGCACTTGCTAAAGACTTTAACTTTCATGCAATATTGCCTCCCTATAATCCCTTGGCTCTGAAGAAATTACACTATACTCTTGCTAACTCGGCTATTTCTTGCACGGAGGGAAGGATACCGAATTCACATCGGGATAAGAAAGTGCTAGATTACTTAAAATTCTTTAATGTTTTTGTACGCAGGATTAATGGCTTTCCGGAAAGATCATAATTTTATTTTATCTAAGACCTCCAGTGCCACATTTCCCATTAGGCCAACTAAGCCCGTCCCTAGAATGCAAAATTTTTGAAGGGTGCAAAATTTAAAAATTAAATAGCTAATATTTATTTTTTTTCGTATGAAAAATTTATAAAATCAAGAGCAAATAGAAGATTTTTACATTTGATAGAAGCACCATGCATTCGAATCTATCAGTAATAAATGCAAAAGCAAGAAACTCTCATCTACATTAACATATAAGTGCTCCGAATCTACCACTAATGATACAGTACGCTTATCTTCCTCTGCCAGCGTGGTCTCCTAGACCCTTCAATATACCGATATGGACCCGCCCCCGAAATCCCATGGGAGATTAAATATCCTGGCTATTCTGGCAATCGAAAGTGACCTGACATCTATACTTAACTTTCAAGCAATATTAGATAAATTTTCTAAACCCAAGCAACGTCGTAAAGTGTAAACTACCTGAAAGTGAAATAATAATAATAATAATAATAAGGACTTCTATGATTTATGCACAATATTTATACTATTTCATGAATAATTCTTTTTTACTATTCCAATGTGTTTAATGATAGCGTAAGAAATCTAAAAACAATTCAGAACGTACTTCCCATTTGTTATTCCAATTCAGAGCAAACCCCAGAAGCCAGATTATGATAAATATATCATAAATTTTCTATAAAGTTTCAAAAATTTATAAATAATAGTTTAGATTATTTTCGTCGCTATGAAAACTGGGGAGCCTAGTTTGCTTCAGTGCCCCAGGTTAGATCTGACACTGGTTTGGAAACATAATTATTGGGAATGCCGACAGGAAAAAAGCTTAAGGGCGCTGAGCTCCTAAATGCGGCACTGAAGATCTAATTATTATTATTATTATTATTATTATTATTATTATTATTTTTGATAGATCAAGTGGTACATGATTCCTTTTAGAAGAATCATTTTTTTTATGCTTCAAAATCTCAAATACAAATCTAAAAATCTCATACATTGTTAATGTGGTACCAGAACACGATCTTACTTGTTAGTCATAACGACAATGTAAACTCAAAAGAAAAAGCGACAACCATTTTAACGACCGGATTAGCAACAGTATACGGTATTAACGATCTTAAATGCTAGTCATAAAACGTATCTTCTTTCTCCCCTTCATTTTACATATAAAACTACAAAATTACCCAAATTACCCATTATCCCGTGGAGTAATTCAAATAATTTTGGTATAATCCTGTTTGTCTCGTCACATACTAGTATACAAAAATCAATCGAAAAAAGATGGGGCTAAGATTTGGTCCCTCCACTTCATTTTAAATATAAAACTACAAAATTACCCAAATTACCCATATTCCCGTGGAGTAATTCAAATACTTTTGGTATAATCGTGTTTGTCTCGTCACATACTACCAGAATCAAGCCAAAAATCATGGGGCCCAGTTTGCTCTTTCCACTTCATTTTATATAAAAACAATAAAATTACCCATGATCCCCTTGTGCAATTTCGATAATTTTGGTATTATCGTGTTTGTCTCGTCACATACTACAAAAATCAATCGAAAAAAGATGGGGCTAAGATTTGGTGTCTCCCCTTCATTTTAAATATAAAACTACAAAATTACCCAAATTACCCATATTCCCGTGGAGTAATTCAAATAATTTTGGTATTATCGTCTTTGTCCCGTCACTACCAGAATCAAGCCAAAAATGATGAGGCCCAGTTTGCTCTTTCCATTTCATTTTATATAAAAAATATATAAAAGTACCCATGATCCCCTTGTGCAATTTCGATAATTTTGGTATTATCGTGTTTGTCTCGTCACATACTGGTACACAAAAATCAATCGAAAAAAGATGGGGCTAAGATTTGGTGTCTCCCCTTCATTTTAAATATAAAACTACAAAATTACCCAAATTACCCATATTCCCGTGGAGTAATTCAAATACTTTTGGTATAATCGTGTTTGTCTCGTCACATACTACCAGAATCAAGCCAAAAATCATGGGGCCCAGTTTGCTCTTTCCACTTCATTTTATATAAAAACAATAAAATTACCCATGATCCCCTTGTGCAATTTCTAATTTTGGTATTATCGTGTTTGTCTCGTCACATACTACAAAAATCAATCGAAAAAAGATGGGGCTAAGATTTGGTGTCTCCCCTTCATTTTAAATAAAACACTATAAAATTACCCAAATTACCCATGTTCCTGTGGAGCAATTCCAATAATTTTGGTATTATCGTCTTTGTCCCGTCACTACCAGAATCAAGCCAAAAATGATGAGGCCCAGTTTGCTCTTTCCATTTCATTTTATATAAAAAAATATATAAAAGTACCCATGATCCCCTTGTGCAATTTCGATAATTTTGGTATTAATGTGTTTGTCTCGTCACATACTAGTATACAAAAATCAATCGAAAAAAGATGGGGCTAAGATTTGGTCCCTCCCCTTCATTTTAAATATAAAACTACAAAATTACCCAAATTACCCATGTTCCCATGGAGCATTTCAAATAATTTTGGTATCATCGTGTTTGTCTCGTCACATACTACAAAAATCAATCGAAAAAAGATGGGGCTAAGATTTGGTGTCTCCCCTTCATTTTAAATAAAACACTATAAAATTACCCAAATTACCCATGTTCCTGTGGAGCAATTCCAATAATTTTGGTATTATCGTCTTTGTCCCGTCACTACCAGAATCAAGCCAAAAATGATGAGGCCCAGTTTGCTCTTTCCATTTCATTTTATATAAAAAATATATAAAAGTACCCATGATCCCCTCGTGCAATTTCGATAATTTTGGTATTATCATGTTTATCTCGTCACATACTAGTATACAAAAATCAATCAAAAAAAGATGGGGATAAGATTTGGTCCCTCCCCTTCATTTTAAATATAAAACTACAAAATTACCCAAATTACCCACGTTCCTGTGGAGCAATTCCAATAATTTTGGTATTATCATGTTTGTCTCGTCACATACTACCAGAATCAAGCCAGAAATGATGGGGCACAGTTTGCTCTTTCCACTTCATTTTACATAGAAACAATAAAATTACCCATGATCCCCTTGTGCAATTTTGATAATTTTGGTATTATCGTGTTTGTCTCGTCACATACTACAAAAATTAATCGAAAAAAGATGAGGCTAAGATTTGGTCCCTCCCCTTCATTTTACGTATAAAACTACAAAATTACCCAAATTACCCATGTTCCTGTGGAGCAATTCCAATAATTTTGGTATCATCGTGTTTGTCTCGTCACGTACTACCAGAATCAAGCCAAAAATGATGGAGGCCAGTTTGCTCTTTCCACTTCATTTTACATAGAAACAATAAAATTACCCATGATCCCCTGGTGCAATTTAGATAATTTTGGTACCATCGTGTCTGTTTCGTCACATACTATAAGAATCAAGCGAAGAAAGATGGGACCCTAACTAAATTTGTCATTGGTACGATAGGGCTCCGTGCATCTCGCATGGACGACAAGTAGCAGTAATTTACCTCCCCTTCTCTCTTTTCTACCTCGCGTGGTTTTGTCTGATAACAATGCTTCCAGAAAGTGCTTTTCTTATTTTTCTTTACAGTTTTTGTGAAGGAGTGTGTTTTGACTTTTTTTTTCTAATTTCGGACGTAGGATGAAGCAGTGCTTCGTAGAATAGAACAGTGGTTGTATTCAGTGGAACCATTCTTTACTTTTTTTAAATCTTTCCTCAAGTTACAGTTGATACAGGAAACCTTTGTTGCTTTATGAAACTTTATACCATCTCAAAAGACCTAGCCTAGTTGTTATGGCTATAGGATTGAAAAGTATAACAGTCAAATATTCGAGACAAGGGATTAAAGTTTCCGTCCCATGCAGTGTTGAATTCAGACATTTTCACCCGGGGGGGAATGTGAACTCCTCGGGGGAAAGGGTTGTTTTTCTGTATTTTTGCAAGGAAGCAGCATATTTAACAATTCCATTCACATGCACATCTTACCTAATATTGAGATTAATTGCTGATAAATATTCAATGAGAGATTATAATTAAAAAAACAATCGTTTAATTTTATCTACAACATTAAATAGACTGGCAAAAATATTTTAGACTAAACTTTAACTGCTATTTGCAGTAGCAATTTTTGTTATTATTTCCTATATTCAGTAGTTACTGTTTGTTACTAATGTAGAAGTTTTTAAAAAGATTTCAATTAGCTCAAATATTTTTTGAGCTGAAACAAACATACATAGGAATATCTTAACAAAAAGTTATCATTCTTTCTCACACTTCTGATTCTAAATCAAACATATTAGCCTTGGTTTCTTCACTGCATACACATCAGTTTAGTTTACGAAATCTTCAGTAGATTAGTGCCGTGTCGTGGAAGATCAGCGCTTGGGGCGAGAATATACGACGGCACCCCCGTACATATGAGTGAGGTCGACAGATCAGCCGCGAAAGGTGATAAATTTTAAAAAGTAAACCCTGCTCTTCCTTGATTTTGAGCACTTTTTATTACTTTTTTTCTTTCATTTTATATATGTGCACATGTGAACATTCCTCTTTTTTCTTTCCTTCTTTTCTTTTCCCTCCCGAATTTAGCGCCCCTTACTTCGGCTCCCGGGGCCATCGCCCCGCTTGCCCCTCACCCCCCCCCCCCCCATGGCACGGCAGTGAGCAGGATCTTCGTAACCTTCAATAGCAATCTTTCACTTATATACTACTATTATATTGATAAATTCTATATAAATCTCTAACCCAGTAGGGATAACTGTTCTTCCCCGATCCATCTAAATGACACCCTCTGAATCTCACCCTTTAACTGACTTATTTTTAGTTAAAGAAAGGTGTGTTTACATTAACAATCGTCAAACACATTTACGTCTGTTACTTCCGATGCGAGAAATGGGATTTAGGCGCCCTATTTCAAATAATGCAAGAACTGTACATTTTCAAGAATTGAAGTCTACTGACATCAGAGATCATATGGAAAGATCGAAAAATCTTCCCTATCTTTCCTTTCCTATCTCAATCTGTGCTAGTGCTACCTATTAATATACAATATAGGGCAAGAGTATAGTACCTACTAAAATACAAACCTTTCTTCAACACTTGACAATTTCATGTTCTGCCAAACTCGATCATAGCGTTAAGAAATACAGGTTTTATTGACTATTTGGTATTCTATCTTAGAGGTTACATGTTTAATATTTACATAGAATGGATCCGCGTCATTTAGTTGTACATTGAGAGATCGGATTTCGTCTGCATGTGCACGGAAAGAAAAGCAAATAATTGGGTAAAGTAATTTCTACATTTTGTGACTGAAATTTTGGAATTTTCTCCGGGGGGGAATAAATATTCTTCGGGGGGAGATTCCCCCCGGACTACCCCCTGAATTCATCCCTGGTCCCATGTAATCAGTGGCTCCACACATTACAGAGTACGTTTGTTTTGTTTCTTGGCACGCTTCCTGCCTGAAGGATAGATCTGTCTGCAACGGGTCGTTGCCACGCCACGATTAAGTTGACAGTTGCACTTACAATACTTTAGGAAGTACAGCAAAACGCCACACTACGCACAAATCACTGAAACACACTTGTTTGCGTGTGGCAACTAAGCGCTTCAAATACCCGCAAAATAGCAATGACCTCAGTTCGTAAGCTGGCTGACAACTAACGTCACCTAGACGACAAAACCAATAAGACGTCTATTGGATTAAAGCGTTCACGTAAGTGCTAGTAAAAAATACTTTAAAAGCCAACATTTTTCCGCTTGAGTAAACTGAAAAACGCTGAAACAGACTCTTATTTCTGAGTGTCCATGTTGCACTAAAATAGCAATTCTGTTCAGGGTAAAACCGTGGGCTAGACATGGTTTAGCTAAATGTTCAGCAATCTTTTCATGCACGATACAACATAACTGGGCTTTAAGTAATTTGTTTGAACTCTAAAGCTTTCCATTCTTACCCATAGATAGAATTAAAACAAATGAATTCTTTTAATTTTTGGATAATTGAGATTTGTCTTCAAGTCGAAGCATCCTTATGCAAAAATGTGGTCTTCGAAAAAGAAATGGGAATCCATATTTTAATTAACAAGACTCAACGTGCATCTTTACGTTTGATCAACAATGGGAATAAAGAGAAGTTTGAAATTAAAAAAAAATGAAACAAAATCATTGTTTTGTATCCCATAGAAATGTTCTGTAATCTAAAGGAGACATGATAAATGAAAGTGGATTATTGTGAATGAATTTGGTGGAATGAGAATGTGAGAGGGAAAGGTAGAACACGAAAAAATTCACGGACTCAGTGTAATTCACTACAAACTTACAAGGTGTGTGGAGATCGAACCAGAGACCCCAGGCTGAGTGCTTTACCACTAAGCCACCGTGATCCCTAAAATGGAAAATTATTTCGTCAGAATACACGTTTCATAGCACATAATTTATAAAAAGTTCTCGTGGATAGGCGTCTATGTGTATGTAAATCGGCTTAGAAACTACAGTATCAATGTACCAAAATCAAATTTTATTTATTCATTTCTTTTTGAGACTATCCGTTTTTTCCTTTTTTCTCCTTATTTTAATTTTTTCCCTGTACTCACCCCAAAAAAAATTACAGTGAAGCAATTGGGTTGGGTTGATTTTAGTTTAGCGTCCCTTTCAGCAGCGAGGCTATATGAGACGTGGACCTACTGATTAACGTGGAATCCGAACCACATGAGCTCCCGCCGGGAATCGAACCCGGGACTCCCGCGCCAAACGCGCGTACGCTAACCGCTTACCCACGGAGGAGCTCAGTGAAGCAATTGGAAATTACGTCTTTGATTGTACTTCATAAAGTAATATATAGTCTAAGAAAAACGTACACTATAGAAGATAACATTTACCTTTGAACGAGTTGGTAGTGTTGTATTAGTGAGGATTATTTCTTCTCAGACAATAGTCTTAAAACAGAAACGTCTCACATGATTTTGCTTATATTTAATAAATATATATTTCACTAACGATACTACAGGACAATGACAAGGGACAGCTTGTTTATGACGGAGTTCATTTTGCTGTTTATTTTGAGGTACAATGAGGGTGATCTTCTGGTCGTGAAAATTAAGTCCAAATTAGAAATTTCAACGAATTTTTCATGGACTGTACACGTTGAAAACGTTATATATATATATATATATATATATATATATATATATATATATATATATATATATATATATATATATATATATATATATCGATGTTTTGTGGTACCCGAAAGGTAGAGCAGAGTATATACGAAATATTTGTTTTCTAACCGTCACCTTTTATTATGACAGATATGATAGTTTCCAAGTTCAACTCAAAGTTTAATGAAAAGATGTTTCTGAGACGCGGCTGGGTATCTACTCCTGTTTTCTGTAACTTCGTGTAGTTCAGGTGAGATTTTTCGTGAGGACGCTCTACGGCTCAACGCAGCCGAATAGAGTGAGTCGCCGTAAAGGAGCACTCCACGGCCCAGAGCAGTCGAACAGAGTAGAATAGGTGGTAAGTAAGCAATTTCGTGATAGACTGACCAAGAGGTTGAATCTCCTTCTATATGGTAGATTTGTAGACTCTCATAGATCCTTGGCTGTAGAATGCCACACTGGTGCTTCATTGATATACGTATGACACAAGAGAAAGTGTAGGCTGCATGTGTTGATAGGTAGGACGTAGCTTCCAGACGTCACATTCTGGGCACATTACAATATTTGTTCACCTGATCATCTGCTCATTCGTTGTTATACACGAAGGTATAGCGTACAGTTCAGCGTATCGAGATCAAAATTTAAACATATTTTCAATGAGAATCTCCAAGAAAAGATTTCGAATTTTCCATCTACAATAAATTTAGTTTACTGGAGAGCGAGAATCGAAAATAGAGATTTAAAAAAAAATATATATATATATATATAATGACTTTGATTTATTAGACGTCAACATTTAAATATTAGCCCCACAATTCGTAGAGGCGTAGGGGGTCCAAAAGTGTGGAAACGCTCGCCTAATTAAAAGCTGATGTATGCAATGTAACGTAACCAACACTGAAGGTAGGAGAAAATAACCTATTGCAAACTACAGAGAACTTATCACAATGACGGTCGCTACCATGACGTTCATTTTAAAATGATTATACTGAATTCATAGTTTGAGATATCCTACTTGGATAGAAAATTTTCTCCCAGATGAATGGTTTTCTTTTTTCTTTTTTTCTTTCTTTTTCTTTTTTTGCTTTATCATCAATCATAGTGCAGATATGACTTCATTATTGGTATCGGTACCACAAAACCTGCTTGATACTCATGAACAATGAAGAAAATTTTTCGTTCACGTTTACATTAGGTTCATCTTCAAATGTTATGTCCATGAAATGTTTATTCATTCCGGTTAGACTTTAACGTCAATCTCTGCTATTTGTGCAAAACCCTATTACAGTAGTATTGGCACATACATTGATAATCCGTTGCGTAAAGCTGGGTCGAGATGCGTAACAAATGCCCGCAACTAAACATCGGACAACACATATTTTATTACTGATATATGTGCGGCCAATTTATTGGCGCAACGTACGTACATAATACTATAAGAAATCTTGTTACGATGTTTCGTGCGGCTATGATCCGGGTGGAGTTGTTCTTTCCGCGTCACGCGAAGGAAATATTACCTGTTACGGTATATTCTAGTCTGGATGCTTTCCACACACACGCTAGTGACATTAACCCGCACACATAGTCGTTGTGGTGACCAGCCATGGAATAGTAGTGAGAAGAGGATATTATTATCAACAGAAAAGTATTTTTTTTTTTTAAGAATAGCAGAGATCTGATTATTACAATCAACAATTCTTATAGTATTATTTCACGTTCGCATTTCATGCCCTCATTAACAATAATACCCATGTGTCGAAAACTAATTACTTATACTTGTTTTATAGAGTACTTCTCTGTCTCCTACTTCTATATTTAATAAACACAATTTAATTTTAATAACTATTGCTTTTGTCTTTCGGTGGAACACAGTATTTTTTGTTCCATACAATTCAAACACAAAGTAGTGCATTTACGCTTTCTCGAATTTTCACAAAACATGACTTTTTTTTTTTATTTTCGCTCAGACTTCCCAATCTGGCCTCTTATGACCAACTGATCGATTAGAGTTGATTTCAGCCAGGGCCAAGTGTAACTATTTAACCAAGGTACAGACGACAACTACCTTAAAACTACCCGAGTTTCACGAAACGCATTGCGTTTTTTTTTTTTTTGTTTTTTTTTTTAAGATTTGATGTTAAAGTCAGTCAAGAATATCTCAGAGTACATTTCGTAAAATTGTTGCAATTATCATGAAACATGATGGTTCTTAAAAGGAATTAGGCCAATTAATTTATATATATTGAGCCCTATTAGAATTCAATACTCGAAAATTTGATTTTTTTCGCTCCACCTTAATATATATATATATATATATATATATATATATATATATATATATATATATATATATATATATATATATATATATATAAACGATAATATATATAGCAAGAAGTGGTTTTCTGCGATCAATTAAACGTCCGAAGAATGTATTCCATCTCAACTCTAATCTCTCTACTGAGATCGTAGTTATAGAAACTATCCTACTTCTGGTTTCAATAATAATTGAGAAAACATCACGTCATTCAAACCAAAATCTTTTACGTGATGTACAAGTGATACTGATACTTGTTTCACTTTGTAAATCTTTGATACGTTTTGGTATAGCAGATAAATTAAGATAACTTTATTGTATAGTATTGTAAGTTTATTAACCGTGACCTTATATTAACCTTGAGTCCTTTTGTTCATTCGTATTACCCAAAACAAACTAAGAAAAAAAATATAAAAATCATTCATAAAAATTAGTTTGATTACTCACAATAAGTGTAGCATCAAGTGCGACACGTATGTCACTTTCAACGTCGTCTATATTGTCAGAGCTTAGTACGAACCTGTTGCTTTTTAACAAAGATTGAACTAATGTGTTTCATATACCTTTTTTTAATATAATATTTTGTTGTATATAGACATGCAACAGATACCTGTTTGTTGAATGAAACTGATAAGCATGGGCCGAGTGGAGAGAAAATATAATGTTAACCCTCCTTGCATTAAGCTTATCTTCCCTGTGAGCAAAAGGCTTTATAAACAAACAAAATGTGTAGTAAAATAAAGTTTTTTTTTTTAATAAATAAAATAATTCCACTTCGTGTAATTTGAACTAGTTAGACCAGAGTTTTTGAAGCAAGTGAAGCTAATGATAAATATATCCTGAGAATAAACAATGCTGTTGTAAAATTTAGATGAATTGAACGATGCTAGAATAGGTGTACTAAATTAATTTTCATCATAATATTATTGGATGCAAATCACAATAGCAAAGTAATATATTCATATGATTCATTGGATTTCTATGTTTGTTGGCGACATATGTGGTTGGAACATATAATGCATAGACGTATGTAAACATTTTATTGTCTGATAAACAATAATGCAACTGCAGATCGATATTGAAGTTTCTTATTTCCCGATAGTCAGATCGCGTTTCAAAATTTCCGTTGACAATTCATTTTTGTTACAAGTAGTAATATGTGTGACACTGTTAAGAGATATCAAACAACACATTCAATTTGCTTTTTAACGATTAATATTTCTGGTACACAGTACATAACTTTAATAATAATAATAATAATAATAATAATAATAATAATAATAATAATAATAATAATAATAATAATAATAATAATAATAATAATAATAATAATAATAATAATAACTTTCAAGCAGAATGAAGACTATCAACTCCATCAGATTGGCACTAAACGACGTACATTTCAACGCCTTAAAATTTACTTTCTCTCGATTTTTCTGAACTACGTTTGTTAATCCACCTTCAAACTTGTCATTTTATTAATCTCGATCTAATCCAGTGGTAGTCAAGCATATGAAGTTTATGAGCTACCGTACCATTTTTAAATTCTACTGTGAGCCACCAATCAGAAGAACTACCAAGTTTTAAAATAATCTTATATTTGTTTATTGCTTATAAACTTAGGCAATCAAGGTTATGCAGCCAGTGCGTTAACGTGATCTACCGAAAATGTCCCCCGCGAGCTACTAGTAGATCGCGATCTACGGTTTGGCGACCACTGATCTAATCTATCGATTGAGACACGTCTTATTTTGGGACGATGTCATAGTAAAACAAAAATTAAAATTTAAGAGTTAATCGCCATTTTGAGTTATATCGTATGTCATTAAAGATACTGTGTAATGTAATCTTGATAGTGCCATAATGAGAGGTTTGATTAATGTACGATATACTTCAACATCAGTTTCAGCTTATTAGGTGTTTTGATTATCGTACAACATATATTTTTAGGTTACAAGGAACTTGTTATCGATTTTCTCGAAAACTACGCATCAGGATTTACAAGACCCATATCATTTTGTTTACCGTAATGAAGTCTATTTATTGTCGTATGTTTCAATTTTGGACATTTTTGTTTTTCGTTACACGGTAATAATCCAGTACGTACTGTGTGATAGTTTTCATGAATACGGGATTTCCCTTTTGCGCTTAAACGTACCAAACAGGACTGGAAGTCTTAAGCTAAATTTTATTCTTTTTCACAAAATATATTTGCTTCTTGGAAGTCAAACTTCATCATTTAACTTATGCCGTTAATTAGAATCTAAAAATAAATTCCCATCTATATAGTAGAACACAAATTAGAGTAATTGGAGAAAAATAAAGATACTGTAAAGCATCTAACTTCTTACTCTTACGCAAATTGATGAATAACTCTTTCTGATCAGTTACCACTTGAAATAAAATTTGAATATTCCACGTGTATTACATTTCAGAAGATTTCTCTCTGAGATGCCACCTCCTAAGTGGTATGTTACTCTTTGGCATTTTTGGTGGATAACTTTAAAAAGGAGACGTTTCTCGACCTGTGTTTATTAGGACTTTTATCTTTCATTATTTTAAATGAGGAACCACTTCAAGGAGTTTGGTCACTCAATTTCTAAATATATTGTAGTACAAGCCACAATATAATTATCATACTGTTTTCGATTATATTCCAGATATGTTGCAAAATATAACTGTCATACGAGGTCTGTCCGGAAAGTAGTGTAACTAAGCCTACAACAAATATGAGAAAAAATATGTACATAATAATAAGAACGATTATACCTGTACAATAAAATTCTTCATTATGTTGACCTCCTACGTCGATACATCCTCGCTAGCGGAATTTCCAATCTGCGAAAGCATCCTGGAAAACCTGTTCAGGAAATGCGTTTCAAGCCACTTCATAAGCTGCTTTCGCATCGTCACTTGTTCTGTAACGGTATCCTTTCATAGGGGATTTCAAACAGGGATACAAAAAGAAGTCTGCAGGAGCTAAGTCTGGACCGTAGGATGGATGGGCAGCGTTGTCAAGTTAGATTTGAGCACGTAGCTGTTTTGCGACTTCTACAAGAGATGAAGCAATTGTTAACTAAATCGTCCGTCCTTCACCTCCGTGAGCTCGGAGGCAAGCGGAAAGAGCGCAGTGCAACATACAGTCATATATATATATATATATATATATATATATATATAGAGAGAGAGAGAGAGAGAGAGAAAGAGAGTTGTTCTTACAATTGGACGCACAACTTATTTATTAACATAAAAAGGAACAAAAGATAACGATATAATTACATTACATATTTGAATCTTAAAAAATTACTTTCTCAACAGATGTGAAACAAATTGTGATACACTTTCTTTGTAAAAAATGTTTAAATAATGAGAGCAAAATGTAAATAGAAATAGTGTTCATATTAGAAATCACAAAATTCAGCACACATCCTTAAATAATGAACAGTTAAAAAAAAGTCAGTAGCCGATGGCATCTCCTTCGGATTGCATCGCAGCAGCTTATGTTTTAGACAAGGAGTGCACATATTTGTAGGTCGCTGAAGGAATTTTCCGCCAGTGTTTTTTGTAGAATTATTGTTAACTCTGTTGTGTTACTCTCTGCTTCTGCACTTTTTTTTAAATAACCATTAGAAATTCACTGGTTGAGTTTACAATCTTTTTTTTTATGGGTTATACAATAACCACATTTTCTCAATATGGACGATATGTTTTTGATGGTTGTAATGTTGAAAATAATAACTTTGTCCCACACCCAACTTATTGGTAACATTTCTCGATATTATTCCCTAAGATTGGCAGATACCTATATTTGTCCACAATACGTATCAATAAACTGCAGGTTAAGGCACACCCACCTACAATGTAATAAATACAGCTCTGTATTTGACAGTACAGTAAGTCCTAGATTTTCCTCTTGTATAGGGCTTTGTTTGATTTCTGCCACACATACTGAAGTCCATGTTATCCGAACACATTAAACTTGATACCAGAATCCAGTAGAGAGTTAATATGCTATTTCATATTAAAAAAAAATTGGTGGTCACTAATGTAATTTCAAGCATATACCAAGAAATATATTATGTAGAATTACAGTGAATTCTTTCTATCATGTCATGAACAAAACTGACGACTCTGACTGTGGTGATACTAATTTTCCATTCTCATGCCACTCTTTCCTTTCGGACCTCCCTGGTACATGATCCAGCTCCAGCTAACATGATCCCTGGTTTAACATTTATATGTAATAGTTATGGCATTAATGTTTCTATGATGTAAATAATTTAAATAATTTATTTCTCTTTACAAGCATCGAAAAATCTAGATTAAAATGTGTTATGTTTACGCCTCTGTGTCGATTATCATCCAACACAACCAATTACTTTTGAGTGACAAGCAGCGAATATCAGGTTCTCTTGTTAAGAGGTCGGTAATGGTCAAGGAAGAAAATATTTTCTCCTTTCTTTAGTCCTTTCATTATTAAGAAAACATATCGCTTCTTCTCAACCTTCTACATACACCTTATAAATTACAATATGAAAATAAAGTAGTTTTTCCTTCAGGGCAATTTAGCACACTTACAAATTAATGGGAGATGAATCAACCAAAGTGATATTCAGTTAATAGTGCTCTCAAATTGATTGTTCTATATATTTGCACTCCGACTACTGATTAATACTACTGTAAATATAAGTGGCCAATTTCGCTTTTGAGCAACTATGGGAGAAAAAATATTGTCATTAAGAAAATCGAAATCGAGATTTCAACAGACTTAATGTCTCCTACAGGTCTTAAACGTTATTTTACTATATCCATTCGTCTATATGTCTCTTCTTCTTGATGTGTATATACAAACTCGTGGAGTACATATTGTTTAATGTATTCAGGCCAAATCTTAAATTCAAGGATTTTATAAGGTTTTCCGAGTATTTTACGCGTTTTACTTCAACACCTAAAAGAAGGATAGCTTACTAGTGGGCAAAAATAAGAAATTACGAATTTCTTAAAAGCAGCTCTTATAGTTTATCTGTATTATAAAATTGAAAGTGACTATGTTTGTGACTTAGTCTCTTGAACCACCCGACCGATCACGATGAAATTTTCAACATAGATGAGGTTCGGGCCTGGGATGGTTTTTATTTAGTCATTTTGACGGTACAACTTAGGGGAGGGGTAGGAAATATAAAAAATCAATAAAATCTAATAACTCTTGAACCAAACGACCAATCTCTATCAAATTCTCAACATAGATGAGGTTCGGGTCTGAAATGATTTTCATCATTTCACTTTGACGGAGCAGAATTAATTACTCTTGTATTTCATAAACAAACTGTTATGTTTGTTTGTTGCAAACACCATGTTGTTAACACCATGCAAACTGAAAAAAAACCTCTTTAAAAATTACTTCATTAACTGGTAAGCTAGAAAATCCGAAGAAGGAAATAGGGTGAACGTGGATATAGTGGGGTTCGAAGTATATTGGAAAGAATAATATGATTTCTAATCAGGTGAATAAAGAATTATTACTTCTGTATTAACTATTAATTCTATATGAATAAGATGGGGCGATGAGAAAAAGTTACAACATAGTAAACAACTGGGCCATTGACAAAGCAATTAACTTAGCTACCAAACCAAAGGATACAACTTTTATTCAGATATATACGCCAATGACGTCCAGCAATGACGTCCCGCAATGATGAACAAGTAAAGCAAGTTTATGAAGCTATCGTAAACGCCCTGAAAGATGTAAAAGGAGAAGAAAATCTTATTCTTGTAGGAGAGTGGAATAAGCTCATAGGAGAAGGCGCAGAAGGAAAAACAGCAGAGAAATGCTGACTAGGAAAGTACAACGAAATATTAATTGAGTTTTTCATTAAGAACAAGTTTGTAGTAACAAATACTTTGTTCAGAAACCATAAGCGCAGGATTTATACGTGGAAAATGCCAGGAGATTTACAGACATACCAAATAGATCATATGCTCGTTAAGGAGGGGTTCATAAACTAAGTTAAAAATTATGGAAGTTACCCAGGAGCGAATGTGCACAGTGACCACAACTTTAGTCATGATGAAGAGTGAGTTGAAATTTAGGAAGTTAGGAAAAGAGAAGAAAAATGGTAGATTTGATGCAGGAAAGCTAAAGAACAAAGAAATTCAAGAAAGTTAGGCGACAAAAAACCTGGGATAAGAACCAACGAAAGAAGAAATTAACCAGAAATGGTCATTCATAAATACTAGCTTGATTACTACGGCAAAAGAAGTATTAGCTCAGGAAAAAAAAAGTAGCAAAATAGAATGTATCACCAAGGAAATTCTGAATTTCCTGGGCGAGACAAGGAAGTTGAAGAATATCAACAACAATGAAGCAAAGTCACAGCACAAAAGAATAAGAAATCAAGTTATTCGTAAACGTAGTCTTGCAAGGAAGGAAGGATAAGACAATAATGTGAAGAAGTAGAAAAGAACTTGAATATAGGAAGGGAAGATGCGACCTATAAGAAGGTTAAGACGAACTACAAACCACGGAGACCAAAAACGAATGTACAAAAGGATAAAGAAGGAAGATCCATAACTGGAACTGAAGATAAATATGGAATAAATATATAGAAATGTTCTAATGCCATAACCAATTAGAACAACCAGAAAACATAAAACAAGTAGATGAAGAGGTAATAAGAGACTTCATACTCAGACCCAAGGATGGCAAAGTATTACAAGTCATACAATATGAATAAACTACAGGTGTAGATGAGATCCCAGCAGAAATTATATAAAATTACAGGAAGTTCAGAATAGATTGTACAAGTTAATTAACAACATTTATGAGAAAGGGCAGGTGCCTCTAGGCTTCCAGATGTTGTTATGAGAAGATGATGAGGGGTAACTTACTCTTGGAGTAGAACTATTTTCTTGGTCAGTTTTTTAAAACCTACTCATATGATTTTGTTTATATTTCACTAACGATGTTTATGATTTCTCTGAAAATAATGTACACTCATGTCCAAAATGATTGTCGCATATCTATAACAGTCTTCCTGTAAGAATATTATATGATAATGATTTTGCAGGGTACTTTTAATACTGATTCTCTAACTAACTAACTCTATGGCCTATGGAACCCGGAGGTTCAATGCCGACACAAAAGCTCTCCACTGACTCCTTAGCAAACTGCATCCAGTTTCTACTTTGTATTCCTATCTCTGCGAGATCCATCTTAATATTGTCCTTCCATCTGCGCCTAGGTCTTCCTAATGGTCATTTTCCGATTGGTCTTCCAGTCAAGGCATTCTAGCTATATGACCTGCCCACCTAAGCCTCCTAGACTTGACGATCCTAACAATGTTTGGTAAGCCGTATAATTTATGTAGTTCCTCGTTATGAAGTTTCCGCTATTCCCGTTCCTCTTGGGTCCGAATATTCGTCTGAGCATCTTGTTCTCAAATACTTTCAGTCTATGTTCTTCTCTCAGAGTAAGCGACCATGTTTCGAAACCATACAGAACAACAGGTATGATTATCGTTTTATTTATTTTAAGCTTCAAATTCCTCGACAGAATTCGCGACAAGAGATTTTGAATTGAATAATAACACGAATTACCTGTTCTTAGTCGACATTTAATTTCTTCGTGAATATGATTTTCGTCTGTTAATATTGATCCTAGATATTTGAACCTATCCACTTTATCAAAAGTATTATTTAATATTTTAACGCATTCTTTGCCGTATTACGGTCCCGACGGACTTTTATGTATTTAGTTTTCTCTGCATTTACTTCTAAACTATTGTCCCTGCAAGCGTTTAATAAAACCTGCATTTCTTTCTATTTTCCTCCTATCATTCCCTATTAAATTTACATCATTAGCGTTACCTGGTGAACACCGTTCAGCTGTAGGCCCTGGTTGCTATCTTTGACTTTCCTTATAGCGTATTCCAGGAAAAAGTTGAATAATAATGGCGACAACGCATCTCCTTGTTTCAGGCCATTCCTGACTGGAAAGCTCGTGGCCAAACATTTTCCTACCCAGACATTACTTTGGGATTCATTCAAACATATCTTAATTAATCTAATTAGCTTTCTCGGTATTCCAAGTTCTGTAAGAACGTTGTATAATGTTTCTCTTCTAACCGAGTCGTAAGCCTTTCTAAAATAAATAAATAGTTGATGTACCGGGCTACTGTATTCCCAATTTTTTTCGAGTATTTGGCGAATGGTAAATATTTGGTCGTTAGTTGATCGATTTCGTCTAAATCCACACTGATAATCTCTAATAATTTCATCTGCGTATGTTGTTAATCTTGCTAATAGAATGTTTGGAAGGATTTTTATAGGATGTTGACAGAAGAGAGATGCCTCGATATTACAGCCAGTTTTATCGCCTTTCTTGTGGGTTGGAACAATGATTGATTCTTTCCACTCTCGTGGCAATTCTTCCTTGTTGTAGATGAGGATAATGAGTTTATGTATTTTGTTCCACAATTTTTGGCCTCCAGCAAAAATTAACTCAGCCGGAATTTTGTTTATACCCGGATATTTGTGTTTCTTTAATTTCTTTATAGCAATTTGTACTTCTATTCGGTTGGGTACTTCTATTGGAATATACTGTTCTGCGGTATCTCTCTTTCTCCACGCACATTAGTTTTTGGCTGCGTGTTAAGCAAATTATCAAAGAATACTTTCCATCTATCTAAAATGCTATCTGTATTAGTGAGAACTGTTTCATCAGCTTTCTTTAATATATACACGAGATTGATAGCCTCTCCTAAATTCGTTGATCCCTTTATACATGTCCCGAATATTTCTATTTTTACTTTTATCTTCAAGTTCCTAAAGTTTAGCTTTCAAAAAATCGCGTTTCTTTGTTCTAAAGGTTTTGGAAGTTTCCCGCCTTATGTCTACGAAATTTTGTGTAGTTATTTCATTCGGATTTTGTAGCCAACGTAATTTTGCCTGTTTTCTCTTCTGTGCTAGTTCGAACCATGGTTTGTTTCTACGTATTTCCGCTTGTCTCAATTTTTCTTTTGAGAGAGGATGCTTCGTAAGCAAAGAAAATAATTCAATTGCTGGAATATTTTTCTCCATAATCTTAAGGTTACATCTGTTAACTAAAGAGTATATGACATGCGTCAGATTTCTGTAACGATTCCTGTAATGTTATTGAGATTATCATCATTTTGCTCAAAGAGTATTGTTGCGTGCCTCATACATAATTGATATTCTTTCTTCATAGTTTTGGGGAAGTCATTATTTATATTATTATATGATTATAAAACAATTTTAGCGTGGATCTTTGTAGATGCCTAATTAGAAACATACCAATTATAAACATGCATGTATTCAGATTTCAGAATGTGTTCACGGCAGTGATTTGTAATACTGATATGTACTACTACTTCATCTACATCGCCTAATATAATATAATATACTTTACAAGAGTTGATCAGATTGATCTATCTTAATATGAGTTTCATCTCCCTTCTCTAGAATAAGATTCAAATCTGCCCACCTCCCAATGTTGAGGACAACCAATGGCGTATTTAGGATTTTGTTTCGAGCAATTGCCCACCTGAGTTTGAGAATTAAATATATTTTAATTTATGCATAAATTGAAGTTATAATGGCAAGAATTGCAGACCGATAAATCCTATATGATGTGATACAAAAATTTAGGAGTAAATCTAACCCTTTATTCTATGCATACAAGAGAAAGGAAAGATCCTCTTGGCCTTCCTAATTTCCCGGGCTGATTATTCCCCCGTTTTAATTTTCTTTAATTCAAACATTTCCTTCTTTTAAAAATAACTAAACGATATAATTTTTCCTTTGTTATAATAACTAAAGTCCTGTCATGTTGATATCCGCGCAAGTTGGTGTGGAACACTAGTTTCGCTTATCAACTCCTCTTAGTTTTGGTGTTACTGATGACGGCCGACTTGAATCACAACTGACAACGGTCGATAAAGTACGATAGGCGAAATGAAAGAAAGTAACATCAAGAAAAAGAAACAGAGAAGTAGAGAGGACGAAAGAAAGAACAAAAGGACGCAGTTCTTACATGGAATGAAATTTGAAAAATACAGTATTATTTCTGAACAAAGAGCATAAGAAAATGGAAAGCCAATGACATTCTTAGAGATGCTAAGAAGGATTATCGTTGTACGTGGAATGCGAAAAACTAACAAATTTATTTCGGGAGGACCTTGAGCCCGATAGCCTCCTAAATAGGCAACTGAAGACAATTCTGCTCTCTGATCCTTCACAGCATTGTTTTTCGACTTCATAAATATTTTGAACGTCGTTTATATATATATATAAAATATGGGAACGGTCTTACCCATTCTCCCCAATGTTGAAGACAGATTTGCGCCGATGATTACATTATAACCACATCAAACAAAAGGAATAAACACTTCATTTGGAACTAATATTGGCTCTTTTCCATTGTTACAGATGTGACAATGGAAGTTACGCTAAATTAATTCTAATCTCAAATTCTAACAGCAATCATGCTGAAGTAATGATCAAGACGCTCTCTTGTTCTAGCATTTATGTTTACCATTATTACTTCCTTTTATCGGGCCTAAACTAGAGGAACGAGAAAAATAAGCTAGAAATTGATTGAGATGAAATAATTTTAAATGAGTTAGAGGAAAAGGTTTAAATATGGGCTACCACTTTTATTTTCGTTCTCACTTTCAAATAATTTACATAGCTGAAAGTTTCAATGTTCAATAATATACAGCTGTATTTCAAAGATTACTCTTTACTACAAATATTATAAAGTAAATAAAATGTACATATTTCTTCGCAAAAAAGCTATTTTTTAGGAGCTCCAAAATTTAAGTTTTTAAAAACTGGTCTAAATATGGGCCCGTTTAAAAAATCGAAAATAA
Organism: Thermobia domestica; assembly: GCF_964235325.1. NCBI lineage: Eukaryota > Metazoa > Arthropoda > Insecta > Zygentoma > Lepismatidae > Thermobia > Thermobia domestica. The sequence goes on along the minus strand of NC_137456.1, from coordinate 121,246,632 downwards.
ATACGTAGACCTTAAATGAATACAAACCAAATAGTAAGATTAATCCAAATGCAAATGAACGTCCTACTTGCAAAAATCACATATGTATATGTCAGCATCTCCACCCGCACATTCAGTGTGTGCCCACATCAAACACATTTGGCACATTACCCACAATTCGTTAGGACTGCCCTCTGAAAATTTCATATTACAAAACATGCAGTTTGCATCGTTCTCTTCTGGAATTCTCTATCCTATTGGGAGTTCAATATCACTTCTCCCGCTGCCAATTAATTTAACACCAAAACAATCTTCATCTTCCGAATAACCACACTTTTGGTTTTTACCTTTCTTCTTTACCACTTCTGATTTTTTTCTACTCTTCAATATTTTGATTTCATTCCCCCCACTGCTTTCGTGGAACAACCTTGTTTCTTCAAATCTTCACTGCCTTCTTCTATGTTTTCCTTAGAGTTTTCAAAATCCAAATGAATTTTTTCCTGTTCTCCTTTCGTTGTCGACTTTACTATTGAGGAAGACAAAGCACCTTTATATGGATAACCTTATGCAGGAGGCACCTGCAGCCTTCGGACCTCGATTACTTTCTTCGAAATTGCAGAAAGTGGTGAAATGTCGAAAGGTGTCACAAGACCTAAGGGCGACATCGCAGAGCGTTTTGTCACTTACGGTGCGATAAGGTAGCTGTGTCTTCGATCCAGAAGTACGTTTCTTCGATTCAGACGAAGAATCCAAAGATGATGGTTCAACTTGCTGGTTACTTGGCCCAGGTAATTCGGCAGATCCTATTTCAGTTGGAATTTCTGCAATTGTCTCAGTCTGTGGCATTCATTGACATTCTTTGGGTGCAATGAAATCAACGTCTGTGAAGATATTTTTGTTTAGAGGGTAGCCCCAGTTATCTTAAAGCCGTTCACTGCTATCTCGCCTGATTGTACCTTCAAATACGCTCTACCAAAAGGTTTCATCATGCCATACTGAGTCATTGGCCTTTGATGCTGACGGATCCGCATTCTAAGCTCCTCACTAGAGTAGGTCTTCAGACGTCCCATGAAAGTTTCGTCCAGGGGTTGAAGCTTATCAGTGGAGTGAGGAGGTAGCAAAATTATGGTCACGTTATTATCTCTTGCTATATCAATCACCTCCATGTTCCGAACATTGCTGCAATGTCCATCCAAAATAAGTAGAACTGGTGAGCTTGTTGTTGGGACAACCTTCTCTACGAAATGGAGGAGCCACGTTGTGAAGATATTGGCTTGAACCCATCCAGAAGGACAAACAAAACCAATAGATCCTGGAGGACAACCTCGCATTAGCTATTCAGACATATTCTTCCTTGGAAATATCATAACTGGTGGCACGAAATATCCGCTGGTACTCATGCATGCAATAATGGTCATTGTAGATCCCCTTTCCGCGGACGTCAAAGCAGCAATTTGTCTATTTCTTTTTCTTGCTAAGACGTACGGAATTTTACTTTGCACAATGGTGAGTCCCGTTTCATCTACGTTGAATAACCTGTCGGGTGGGTAAGTGTTCCTCTCAAACGCTTTTTCAAGAAGTTGTATAAATCTTCTAGCACTTTCTTTGTTGAATCCTAGTGCACGGGAAAATGACGTACCGCACGGCTTGCGTAAGGATAATACATCCTTATGACTTGGAGAAAGGAGTCTGCCCAAGTTCTGCCGCCTTCAGTGCTTACAAATTGGTGTGATAAGTTATTCTTTACAGCCAACTGATAGGCCATTGTTCTAAAATTAGCAATTGTGAAACCAAAAATCTTTCCTCTGTAAAAAGTAAGTAAGAAATTAGCATCTTCTTAAGTTCGTCTTTCAGAATAGTTTTGCGTCCTAATTTAGTTTCTGCTGTTTGCAAAGGTGTTCTTGAATCTTGCTTAGAAAGCCTCTGAAGCGCTGTTCCAGGAACATTGAATATCATTGATGCTTTCTTGGTTCCCATTCTCTTTGCTCTACCTATTATTACTTTGCTCTCTTCATATCATCTTTGTTCCAGTTCTTGCGACTTCCTGATGCTTGATAGCTTGGTTTTGATCGTGACATCCTGAAAATGTACCTAAACTTATATTAGCCCCCAGTACCAGACATAGAAACATGTTTAAAAATGAGCTACTAGCCCATATTTAAACGAGTCATTGTAGCCCATATTTAAAAATGACGCCACTTTGTTTTGAAATGTTTTGATGGCGTATCCTTATAAATACCTACGATTTAAACATGGAAATTATAAACGCTATGTAGTAGAAACACAGTTCATATGAGACAATTGGTTTAAAGCATGTGTGGAAACAAGAAACGTAAAGTATATACATACCTACAAAACTTTTAGCACGACAAAATTGTCTTCTGCGCACTGAACTGCCAACAAACATAAGTACACATGCTCCAATCTCCCCACCAACTGATGCCTCGTCTTTTGTATGTACAAGTAACGAGTTCTTACAGTTTCCTCATGAGTGCAGCACTGTGGAATGCTAGTAGAATGCTAGTAGCAAAAATGCTAGTAGCCCATTTTGAAACCTTTTCCTCTAATAGAAAGCACGATGGAAGGAAAACGAGGAGAAGAGGGAATGGTTGTAGTTACAGAGAGAAGTTTTAGAACGGAGAGGGATGTCCCAAGACCATTGAAACATCTTAATTTAGATCAAGTGTCTACCAGTGATTGAAGAACACTTGTGATGATGGTGGTTATGATAATGAAATTAATGGTGGCGTTTTAGTAGTGTTGGCCAGAAGACAATTCTCATCTTGTCTAGTAAATTTTATAGAAGTTTTGTCTCGTCTCGAAAAAAAATCATTTTTGTCTCTTTTCTCGTAAAGCTTGCCTTGTCTTGTTCGGTAAATGAATGTAGAAAAAAATCCTAAATTTTTTCTTAATTTAATTTAGAAATTATGATAATTCTTCCGCGTCACGAGAGATCCATGGGTAACGTTGTCTTTAACAGTAGTTATCCATATTCCATTCATTTGTAAGTGTATGAAGGCCGTCCAGAAAGTAAAGAAGGATTACGCATCGCGCACTGCGCCGATCCCCCGCCACTGCGATCGCGTGCGCAGCAGTTAGCTCCTTCCTTGACTTCAGTGTGAGCCGAATCTGAAAGCTGTGTGGTCACGCTATTTGTTTTTCAAAATGGCGGCATCAATCGAAAATCCCGCCCGTACGGAGTGTCATTCGTTTTCTGAACGGGCAAAATGTTAAGCCTCTGGAAATTTATAAGCAAATAAAGAATGTTTATGGTGATAGTGCAATGAACGAGCCATCAGTGAGAAAATGGTACATTATGTTTAATCAAGAAATTATCAGCGTGCATGATGAAGATCGGAGTTTGAGGCCATCATTTGTTACGGAAAACTTAAGGAAAAAGCCTAAGAAAAAATTCAGGAAAACCGACGTGTCACTTTGAGCACGTTATATGAATCTTTTCCATAAATTTTTGGGTGAAAAACAGTTTGCAAACGATATTAAACTCAAGCAAGTAGTGACAGCCTAGCTCAAATATTTGGCTCCCGCCAAGTGAACTTTGTGGTGGACAAACACCGTGTGCGTGGGTTTTCTCGGGGTTCTCCCGTTTCCTCCCACTTTCTTCATTCCACCATTTCATTCATTACTCATCATCACCGTCTCCTTTAGCCTAACCGGCATAACCGTGGGACGTAAAACTCAAAATTTCATTTCATTTTTTTCAAATATTTGGCGGCAAATGAGTATAACATCGGCATTCAAAACTGGTCCCACGTTATAACAAGTGTCTTGGCAAGTATGAAGGTTACATAGAAAAGTAAACTAAGGTCCTGCGGTTTTGTAAATAAAGTTTTGTGCTGATATTTTTTTTTTTCGTTTTTATTTAACCATGCCAAAACGTTCCTTACTTTCTGGACGACCATCGTACGTTTTGCGTGATCATCTTTACTGTCGTTAGAAAAATTTATGTTTTTGTTAGTTATTACCAAGGGTTTTTTTCTTAACAACATTGGATTGTTTCAACTCTATTTACTGGTATGGGAGGATCTTAGCTTACTCCCAGACCTAAACCCTTTTTTTCTCACAAAAACATCATAAATTTGAATAACATGTTCAAACTGAAGCAGCATGTACAAAACATATTGAGCTTGAACAAGAGATAAAAATAATCTCTTTTAAAAGAATTGAAGAATTAACTATAGATTAATAAATTTGTCTTCTGTAAAAGTACAAACATCAATACTTTCTTACACTTAGTTATAGAGAAGGAAACAAAACATTCTAAACAACATAGTTCAGTTGTTTCTGCTCTCTTGAACTCTTCATTTAATTTTCAAGTTACTTTAAAGTTTCTTCTTTCTTCTCAAACTTTGAAAGAAGAATATAAGTTTCCATCCTATGACGTCGTTTCCTGTCATTAAACTAACAGAGTTCATAAATATTTCTTAAAGTCTCAACTCAACGAAGAAGACATTTCTTATTCCCTTCTTACTAACATTCGTAAAGTGCAAAGAAGTTGGATGTCACTCCATCCTGCTGCTAGCTGTAATTAATCTGTACTTACATTAGATCGTTAAGCGTTGTCCTCACACACTTCTCGGCATTACCAAAGCGTTCTATGCGAAGGAACTGAATTATAGAGTACTGTGACTATGGCAGATGATGTATTGATCGGGTGACGGAATACAGTAAAATGTCACTATTTCGAACATAACTTCACACTGTGTTAAACTGATCTATTTCCTATATGATTTGATTCTATTTATTTGTAATGAGAACAATACTATTAATTAATTCATTTATTATTGTTATCAATAAATCTTAGATTTACTTATAGAGGTTACTGACAAACCTACTTTTTTTCTTTTTTTAAGAAAATATCGTTAACTACAACACATTTATTCTCTTGTCAATCATGTAAGTAACAATGGACCAATTTGTCACAACATGAAGTACTTGTAGCGAAACATACTTTCTCTACGTGTAAGAAAACTGCACTCAATTCTGCTCGTTTGTTTGTTTCTTTGAGTTAATGTTTAGCGTCAAACAAACAATTGAGTTGTTGTCAAAAGAAGAGTTTAGAGAAGCTATCTCAAACTTACCTAAATAGGTTTGATTTGTTTTAACAGAAAATGCCCAGGACAAAGATGTATGTATAATACAATTCCTAATTTCTATTCTCCGAGAGGGACGCATAGCCGGTTTAGGCTACTTTGTCCACAGAATATTGTTTTAGTGTTAGTATTGTGGAACCTTAAAGGTTAGATTGGTATTGTTTTGTGTGTTCTGTGATTCTTTGTCTTTATTTTTCTTGTGTTTAACTTCCAGAATTATGTATATGCCGTGTATATCTCACCAAGCCCGCATACTCTGGATGTACTTTAAAGAAGAACAAGAAAAATCGTCTGGATTGAGGTTTCTACTTAGGAAAAGAAAGATCTATGGTTTAGATTCTTTTTTCAAATTATTAACGTATGTTGGTTAGCACGAGAGTAAGTGAAGAATCATCTTACATTGTTCATATTGACCCCTGTCCTCGTTTATTTTATTGTTATGCTGTTTTTCGCTTCGCTTGTTCTTGGCGGTTTTGTTGTGTTAGAAGTTTCGGGCTGTTGCCCTTGCTTTCTATGTGTGGTGTTGCTTGTCTTTGGTGTTGCTAGCGTATTTGAGCTGAGGGATCGCAACTGTCGCAGATCCCTTGTTCTTAATCTTGGTGATGGTTTCACTGTTGACTTCTGGGCATCCTGTACAGGTGCCGTGGTGGTTCTCTCGTCCCTAAGTTGTTGACTGACGGGTTTTGTGCATCTCTGACGTTCCTCCAGAATTTGGCGGAGTGCTTTGGTCATGCTATGAAAGTTTTATCCTCATTCCTCCATTTGACTTGTTTTTGTTGCAGATAGATCAAGGCCGCTCCATTAGAAGTTTGCACCAAAGAAGAACAACCAGCAGTGATCCGTTTTTTCTTTTTTTCTTTTTCTTTCTTTCTTTCTTTTTTCTTTCTTTTTTTTTTTTTTTTTTGATTAGAAGGTGTATCAGGGGCCGAAATCCCTTACATACATTCGGCACAATACGGGAACAATGTCTTGCCGCAAAGGAGTGTCTACGAATGGATTGAAAAATTCAAAAATGGTCTCATCTTGACTTACACTCCTCATTTGTGCTCGTAGATGGTCGTCTGGCTCCTTCCTCGTGCATAACACTTGTGCAACCATTTTTGAAGTTTTCAATCCATTCGTAGACACTCCGTTGCGGCAAGACATTGTTCCTGTATGTTAATGAACAATGTTTTAAAAAGTTCTAACTACATTGTGGACAATTTGTGACTTATTCTCGTATAAAGTTTGGATTGGTGTTTTAGAATGTTAATTATAATAGTTGAATGTCATTTTGATAACAATGTTCATTCCACATTGTTGATTCTAAAGTATTCCTTTATAGTGATCAGTTGGCTTTTGTCACATGTTTTATATTGTATTTCCTGAGTTCGTAAGTCTGATATATATAGCCTTTCGGTTTTTCGGTAAAACCTATAGCCTTTAGGTTTTTCTAGATCTTTTTTTTAAACTACACCCTGTTAGTTTAGAACTAGGGCTGAATATGGCCCTAATCTCTCAATCCACAAATCATATTACTTCGTCTTGATTAACGCTGATATAAAATCAATGTCTCGACTCATTGTTGGGAGTGAGTGCGTAAGTAGAGGAAAAGAAGGGAAGGATAGCTTTAGCTTATACGTGACGGAGTAGAAATGAACCTTGAACTGTTAATTTTAAATTAATAAAGATATAGACAATTACCAGGATTAGAAATTTCTAGACATTATTTTAATATGAAAAAGGGAGGAGGAAAATCCTTATATATGAAAAAAAAGAACAAGCAAAATACTTGTAAACAACTTAATATAAGCTATACACCTCTCTCTGTTCCTCGTATAATCGTTCTCACAATTGACCATACACTTGTGATTATTATGTTAAAACTGATTAGCTTCGACGTACGTAGGAATTTATTCGACAAATTAGTGTGGGTCTATATTAATATACGTAGTTTGGTAGTTCTTTAGGCAATGTAAGAATGTGTTGTGATTGCAGAGGGTAAACGCAATGTAAGTTTACTGAAGTTCCGCAGGACATGAAAAACAAACACAATTGTGGTTACTCCTTACCAATTGTATTCATTGCATGTGTATATGTAGAGGATAAACGGCATTCAATAGCCATTTTTCAGTAATTGCTTTGCTTCACCTGCAGCTAACTTGACAGGTTAAAATGTTTGTTAACAAGATGAAAATGAATCAAAGAAAAAAGGTAACTATGGAGATCAGAAACTTAATATTCAATACCTAAATACAAAGCAAATTATTACAATCCCATAAATACAAAATGGAAGGAATTAAGTTACGTAATAAAATTCTAGGTTTTCTAGAGGAGCTATACTCATTTACATATGTGTTACAAAAAGCAAAACGTGAAACGAGAAAAACTATTTACAACCCTAAAAAGTGATCAAGGTTCTCTGTAAGCAACTGAGGCAAATATTAGCAAGACCTTCTATGACAACTACTACTACCTATTTGGGATACCTAATGACACCAGTTGCGACAGTAAGTTGTTTGACAATATGACAAAGGTAATGAATTACGAAAACAATCAAACATTAGATGCTTCATTTACGAAAGACAAACTCAAATGAGCTATAAATACAGTGAAAAAAGGCAAATCGCCTGGCAATGACTCTATCTCTGGCCGTATCCATATTGAGCTTCGGACATAATAGGAGATATACTAACATTGATTGTCAATGAATGGCACTTTGCTTCAGAAAATCCAAAATGCCCTAATATCGCAATTACAGTGTTTATTCCAAATATAACTCAACTTTCAGAAGTCAGCCATTATAAAAACCGATTTCACTTTTAATACAGATAACAAAATTCATAGATGAACAAGAGATTGACTCATATGGATAAGCTATTAGGATTTTGCAATATGTTACCGTTAAACAAGAAATCACATATCACCTACTGGTGACTGTCATGGATTGTATTACTATTTGTAATGATTACGCTCCAAATGATACCTTGATTAATTCAGATTTTAAAGTGCCTTTGGTAATATTGAACACTCCTAGTAATGATCTATTTTGCAAAGTTTTCGTTTTAGTGGTCATTTTGTAACATGGATGCAATAACTTTATAAATGTGCCTAGACAAAATTAGAAATTAGTGGCCCCCTTTCAAAATACATACCCATCAATCAATCAATAAGACAAGGCGATCCACTTTCGATGCTGAGCTTTGTTGTTAGTATTGCCTCCTCTTATATATTGTAAATAACAAGATGACTGCTCTAAATATTATATAACCTGCTCTAACAGTGGTTGGTTATGTAGATGATGTAAAAGTGTTTATGATCTCTACAGTAGATTATTCTTTAATGATGGAAAGTGTTCACTATTACGAGAAATCGCGTGGAGCTAGATTAAATGTATATAAATCAAAAGCGTTGGCCTTACACAATAGTATTGATTTTGCATCTTTGAATACTGTTCCTCGGATTAAGAGTGTCTAAAATCTAGGAACTTCATTTTATTCTAACATAACAAACACAATTACTCACAATTCTAAGACTGTTGTCAACACTACGTCATTCAAGCTATATTAACCAACACAAACTCTCTGTTTGTATTTCAGAAGAACAAACTTTGTGAATGTTTACATTTTAAGTAAACTGGTATTTGGTAAATATACTACCTATGAATCAAATGATAGGAAAACAAATGCAAAGTTTATATGTTTGGTTCCTATAGAAACATCTGTTTTTTAGGATAATTATGGAAACATCGGGTTTTTAGTGTTTTGTTTGCTCTCGAGAGGTGTAGTAATAAAGTTGATCAATGTAGCCACAAGGTAGCCAGCTCATATGATGACCTTTTGCACAGACCCAATTGTTAGATTAACGAAACCAACAGACTGCGTTACGTAATCGAACAGGCTGATAAGAGTCTTCTGTTGTCACTTCTTGACCCACCTCATAAATGTACTTGGTACTGTGATTATAGATATACTTCTCAGTTTTTTTTATTTGCAAAGTACATGCCTTAAAATTGAGTAACTTGCATGTAACACCTAAAATTAAGTTCAATGACAGTTGATATAAAGGGTGTTCCATAAAGGACACCGAATTTGAATTGAGTGTGTTATGTTGTTTTGCAGTTGGCAACTTTTTTTTTTTTTTACCATAGTTGTTATGTGTTGTCATTTCGATTAATGTAGCTTCAATTGTTTTGAGAGGTTTTTCTTTCTTTTTGTTACAGAGATGGAAAAGTTTACGATGCAGCAACGTGTATTGATTGTGAAGACATTTTACCAAACTGGTGAAAGTGCAACGAAGACAGTGCGAGAATTTCTTATGATTTTTTGGAAGGAATGGAGCATCTAATGAGTCTACAGTTCGCAGACTAATGTTGAAGTTCCAAACAGCTGGTTCAGTGTCTACGTTGAAAATCATCTGCGCGGATACGTTCTCGTTGGACAGAGCTAAACGTCGCTTTCGTGCAGGGCAGTGTTCTGTAAAATAGGTTCGCCGACGTTTGCAGAAGTTATACATTCCACCAACTTCATTACAAGGAATCCTGTTAAAAAAAAAAAAAAAAAAAAAAAAAAAAAAAAAAAAAAAAAAACTTCATAAGCATGTGTACACAATTTGACTTATGGATCATGAGTTGAGTTGAGTTTGAGTTTAACGTCCCTTTCCAGCAGCGAGGCTATATGAGACGTGATTTATGGATCACGTGAGTCTGCAGGTAAGCAAAATAGATTTGCTGACTGGGTTATGAACAGGCTGGCTGCAAATGAGCATTTCGTAAAAATATAATTTTCAGTGAAGAGGGTCACTTTCACTTAAATTGATTTATGAATAAACGCATTCCCAAGACATAGAAGACTAATCCAAGCACGTGAAACGCATCCTCTAAGAAGCATGGATTGTGAGAGCATGGACTGTGTAGTGTGTAATTTGGTTTCAGATGGACGGAAGAACCTTCCACACAATCAGAGAGACAATTGTCTTACTCCAGTAAAGATTCCTGCAAAGAGAGATCTCTTTGCACCGTAACCGGAAATGACCCGCAAGTAGTGTTGTAAAAAAACGTTTTTTTTTGTGAAGTTTTTTTAAAATAAAAAACATCGTTCTTTTTCATGTTTTTTTTCAAAAGTCTGTTTTTTTTTCTGGCAACTATTATTTATTGATTTATGTTGCAGATTATTGAAATAATCAATAGAACTTGAGTCGAAGCCCTCGTAACTTACAAATCGTTTGTTTCTTTGTATGATCTGTCAGGAAAGTAAATGTACACCTATTTTTCGAGTCTGGCATTCCTGCGCTCCATCCGTGGAGAGTATGAGAATTAAATCAATCAAATGTTTACTGAGGGGCAAAAAGAAAAGCTTAATCTGAACAAGACATTGCAGAGGGGCACAAGCTGTGAATACGAATAGTGCATTGTGTAAATAAAGGACGACACCGAAAGAGAAAGACAGAAACAGCTGTTAAACTTACAAAAAAAGAGTAAAAATTGTCGAAGTGGGAACATAAAACACAAATACAACAAATACGCCGACAACTAAACGATCACCATGCCATGATCTTGGTGTAGTGGTTAAGGTGCTGGCTTACAAATTCAAAGGACGCAAGTTCGGATCCTCGGCAAGGACATTTTTAAAAATTTTTGTTAATAATACATACAACTCATGAGAGATGGTAAAAGAGGTCGTATTTAGTTTTTCGTAGCAATTATTATTGGTAATGTTTAGTACTGATAATACTTTTTGTCTTTGCGTATTGCTTTTGTTCTTATCTTCATTTCGAAGAGAAGAATATCCGAACAAATGCCACCAAAATTCCTCATATTTTGAATGTAAACGCCATTTGCAATTAGTAAAGAATAAAAATTGAACGTTCCGAAGTAGCTGCAAAAAGTAAAAGGAAAAACATGGAAGTCGACCATACTCATGGTTACTAAAAATACAATTTCTACATGCCTTACACCTCCCGACCACGTTTCTACGTTAGCAAGTAAGAGGTTTGTGTTTAGGTTAGGCTCGTCAATACGTTTTGCAAAGGGGCCCAGTTTAGCTCTGACGCACCACAGGTGCGAGAAGGGAGAAAAACACTTTTTCTCTCTCCCTCTGTGTGTCTATTTATCTATCTATTTGTATATATATAACGCTATTTGTGAATGCCACAACCACCCTAATTTTCAGCGGATTGAGACGAAACTTGGCACAAACATTAATTGTTGAAATATCTTGATGAGTTCGTTAACCAGAATAATCAGATGAAAATGTTCAAAATGGTGGCCCTTCAAACTCTTAAAAAGTTCCAAGGGAACCAAATTTCGCCCATAAATAGGTATTCAGAAAGTTTGAATAAATTTTCCTCTTTTACTGAAATATTTGTGTGCAGAAACTTATTGAAATATTGGACCCGATTAATCGCCTAAAGAAGGTTCACGCCCTTTCGCTACGGTCAGTTTTTTTTTTTTTTTTTTTTTGCAGGAGGGGGTTATCTTTCTATTGGAACAAGATGATTGTTACTGATGATATGAAATTACACATTGAAAGTGAAGTAACTTGTGTAACGTGTTATTTGAAAGAATAATATAATAAATGTGCATTCCTCTAACAGAGAGAACTCATGTATTTCGAGTTCGGGAGCCTGAATGGCGAGGAGTGTTATTTGATTTGCTTTTTAGTAACACATTGCATTGCAAATAAAGGTAGGCAACGTTAGTGGTAAGTAAAACAATAATAATAATAATAATAATAATAATAATAATAATAATAATAATAATAATAGTTGTTGTTTGTGGCAAGGCAATATCTTCCTCAGTTCTTCTTCAAACGTAATGATTGTAACGCCATATCTCCCTTACAAACAAAATATTAGCAATTTATATCGAGAGAACGAGAAACTGTAGAGCGATGGGACCAACGTTGGACAGTATGCACTCATAGTACTCAGAAAAGTAAGCGATTTCAATGCAAAATGAACGAAGAGTCATTGTCATGGGTACTCATGGGGCCACGGCAGAGCCCTCTTTAGGCAAAATGTCGATAGCTTATATCGAGAAAACAGGAGGTGATATTGGGATGGGACCAACGTTGGACACCGTGGACCCATAAGGCGCATCGAAAAAATTAGGGAGGCGGGCGCCAGCCAGCCTTACTTATTTCCACATAATAATATAAAATTATATTGTCGAAATATACACACGAGTTAGCTACTAATATTTCATATTATTATTATTATTATTATTATTATTATTATTATTATTATTATTATTATTATTATTATCATCTACAGCGTCTTTTCATTACGTGAGCATGTTTGACATGAAACCAAAGAGAAAATCCATCCTGTAGCGAAAAGAAACAATACTTTCTCTCAAATGGATAAAATATCAAGCCGAGATTGATTCGAACTCGCATGGACGGCGCGAAAAGCCAGTGCTTTGTCCACTATTTTTTTAACTGACTCACCGAACGCGTTTCAGTAACTTACTTATTGCTAATTTTACTTGCTTTACTCGTTTAACTTGCTTTTTCCAATAACTTATAACGACAGGGACACGAACACAGAAACATCGAGAACAGTTAAAAATGATAGATGCTCTCCCGCCAAGAATCGAACCCGAGACTCCATACACCCAAGGCTCACGTGCTAGCCTCTAGACCAGCGGCGATGGCAACGCTCACTTCCTGTGTCGTTAGGGATTACGACCACTGTATTGCCAGCTATCATTTCTGTGGGTTGTATACTATGATCACATGTTTCTTCTTTGCTGGAAGAGTAAAACCTACATTATATGTAATACATGAGGTATTTAGACCTACATGCTCTTCATATAATGTAATAAAAGGGTCATGGTGTCGGATTTTAATACATGACGTATTGCAGTATACATCATGCTTTGCATTACTTGTTTGTTTGTAGACAGCTACTAGCTTAGTGTTCTGAAAGGTTGTGTATAAACTAGGGATAGCCCGTTCCGGAATTATTAGTTTTCGGACTCCCGAAAGTAAAGCCGGACAAATTCCGGAATTCGGAAAATTCCAATTTTGTAATAATTTCGGAATTCGGAAAAATCCGGAATTTAGAAATTTCTGATTTCATTAACATTCCGGAATTCGGAAAATCCGAATTTTTTCGAAAGTCGGAGTTTTTCTCAATTCCGGAATTTTCTAAATTCCGGATTCTTTCCGAGTTCCGAAATTCTTCTGAATTCCGGAGTATAACTGAATTCCATAATTTTGCGAAATCCGGAAAGTGAAAGTTCCTCTTCCGAAAAATGAATTTATTTTGGTTAATATGAATCATGGCGGAAATAAGTCTTTGACCAGGTAATGGCGACTGCTTTGAAAGAAAGGGGAGTATGAGAATTCAATCTGTCATATTTGTAGTTTCGTGTGGAGAAAGAACAAACTTGTGAACCAGTGGTTTAAGAAAAACTCAAGTTATTAATATAAACTTTGCCGACTTCATAAAAGAAATACGAAAGACATTTTGAATCGAAAAATATAACATACAAGTTTGCAAGCGGAGACAAAGAAACCTAACGTAACCAGACTAAAGACGGATCGTTTACCGCGTAGCGATCGCGGTTCAGTGGTCAAGGTGCTTCTGCGAATGGACGTTGCAATTTTTTTTTCTTACTTTAGAATTTTTGATGGCAATTGATCAGCGATAACATACGTTTTATTATATTCAGATATTTGAATACTCGGATGTTTCAAATCAAATCTTGAACTATCAAATCTTCAGGAATAATAATAGTAATAATAATAATTATTATTATCTCGTAGAAGATTAAAAGCTAGAAGCTAAATTATCGCTCAGGTCATACCATTACAAGGAGAAACGTGACATTTGGAAAGAATATTTCGGTTTGGTTTAATGTTGCTCACGAGAAGAGGAGTTTCTCATCTCGTTTCTAAAACAAATAAAATAACATGAGAATTAACATTTTACATTCGAGACGGGTCAGGGCTAAATCAAAATTTTCGTCTCTCTTTGGAGATGAGAATCGAGACGAGACGAAAAGTATCGTAAACATTTCCCGTCTTGTCTCGATTCTCGAAATAGTGTATGTCCATTCTTTAAGTAACAATTGCTCTGTAGACTGAATCTCATAGGCTATTTCGTTACATTGTATTTCAGAGCTCATTGAATTATGCTCTGTGTAGGTATTTTTGTAGCAAAGCTTTTATATTTACCTCTGCATATTCTAAAAATTAGTTTATTATATGCCTTACTGTCGCGTGATATTCAGTTATATTTATTACAGTTATTTTCCTCAAAACATACTTTCTACATGAAACTTCAAAAAAGGGTCTAGTTTAAAATGTTGGTGGTTGCAGAAGCGTGTCTTGAAGGTACGGAACCCTTTCCCCGAAATCTACTTTTAAGTAAGTTTTGCCAAATTTCAGGGCAAGTTTAAAACTATTATTATTATTATTATTATTATTATTATTATTATTATTATTATTATTATTATTATTATTATTATTATTATTATTATTATTATTATTATTATTATTATTTTACTTACCACTAATGTTACCTACCTTTATTTGCAATGCAATGTGTTACTAAAAAGCAAATCAAATAACACTCCTCGCCATTTAGGCTCCCGAACTCGAAATACATGATTTACAGTTCTCTGTGTTAGAGGAATGCACATTTATTATATTATTCTTTCAAATAACACGTTACACAAGTTACTTCACTTTCAATGTGTAATTTCATATCATCAGTAACAATCATCTTGTTCCAATAGAAAGATAACCCCCTCCTGCAAAAAAAAAAAAAAAAAAAAAAAAAACTGACCGTAGCGAAAGGGCGTGAACCTTCTTTAGGCGATTAATCGGGTCCAATATTTCAATAAGTTTCTGCACACAAATATTTCAGTAAAAGAGGAAAATTTATTCAAACTTTCTGAATACCTATTTATGGGCGAAATTTGGTTCCCTTGGAACTTTTTAAGAGTTTGAAGGGCCACCATTTTGAACATTTTCATCTGATTATTCTGGTTAACGAACTCATCAAGATATTTCAACAATTAATGTTTGTGCCAAGTTTCGTCTCAATCCGCTGAAAATTAGGGTGGTTATGGCATTCACAAATAGCGTTATATATATACAAATAGATAGATAAATAGACACACAGAGGGAGAGAGAAAAAGTGTTTTTCTCCCTTCTCGCACCTGTGGTGCGTCAGAGCTAAACCGGGCCCCTTTGCAAAACGTATTGACCAACCTAACCTAAACACAAACCTCTTACTTGCTAACGTAGAAACGTGGTCGGGAGGTGTAAGGCATGTAGAAATTGTATTTTTAATAACCATGACTATGGTCCACTTCCATGTTTTTCTTTTTACTTTTTGCAGCTACATCGGAACGTTCAAATTTTATTCTTCACTAATTGCAAATGGCGTTTACATTCAAAATATGAGGAATTTTGGTGGCATTTGTTCGGATATTCTTCTCTTTGGAAATGAAGAAAAGAATAAAAGCAATACGCAAAGACAAAAAGTATTATCAGTACGAAAAACTAAATACGACCTCTTTTACCATCTCTCATGAGTTGTATGTATTATTAACAAAAATTTTTAAAATGTCCTCGCTTAAGATTCGAACTTGCGTCCTTTGCATTTGTAAGCCAGCACCTTAACCACTACACCAAGATCATGGCATGGTGATCGTTTAGTTGTCGGCGTATTTGTTGTATTTGTGTTTTATGTTCCCACTTCGACAATTTTTACTCTTTTTTTGTAAGTTTAACAGCTGTTTCTGTCTTTCTCTTTCGGTGTCGTCCTTTATTTACACAATGCACTATTCGTATTCACAGCTTGTGCCCCTCTGCAATGTCTTGTTCAGATTAAGCTTTTCTTTTTGCCCCTCAGTAAACATTTGATTGATTTAATTCTCATACTCTCCACGGATGGAGCGCAGGAATGCCAGACTCGAAAAATAGGTGTACATTTACTTTCCTGACAGATCATACCTATACGAGCAAAATTGTGTGATTATTCCTTTCGACCCCAGGTCATTTTTGGCGTTTTCCTACATTTCCAGTTAGTGACTTATTGCTCAAAAACTATTCATCCGATTGATATGGTTAAGGCCTTGTTTTTAAGAAAATGAATGTGGCTACTTTTGGTGTAAGTTGTATTGCAGTGTTTCCAACGGGTGGGAAATTATTGAGGGAAATGTAGGGGTGAAAATTTACAAAAAATTCCCTAAACGAAATTCAATTTTTTTTCTAGCACCACTGCTCCTATATGGGTTCAAGTCACCAAAAAACATCTTTGGTGTGTTGACAAGGTACAGTGAAATCCTGAAGTCGCTGGCTTCCATTCAAAGAGGGAAAGAAAAAATTGTCATACCCATGAAATTTTGACACTTTTTACGCCTCAGAAGCAAAAATCAAATATGCCGGGGTACAGCTTCTCTAATTATCCTATTGAAACTTTTTATGGTGCGTTCTGTAGGGCAAAGAGAAAGCTTTCAGGTAGTGGTAAGTTTGTTTCAATGTAGCCAGTAAGAGGGTAATAATAGAGGGGAAAAGGAAATTTTCCGAATTTTTCACCTAATAGCGGGAATTAATTGTTTTGGCTGGAAACGCTGCCATCAGATAGACGAAAACTATCTGAAAATAAAGCGTAGTGCTTCAAGAATATACAAGAATATATCCTACTAGCATCATGGCGATATAGAACAAAGTAAGCATGAAATTAAAAAAAAATCTCATTCTATCTCAGAAATTCACCATTTTCTTACCATTTCCAGAACATGGTTTATTATAAACCTCAACTGTACTTCCCCTAATTATTCTAGTAAAACTTTTTATGGTGCGCTGTGTAGGCTAAGGATGAGGCTGTTAGACACTGGTACATTTGTTCGAATGTAGCCAACAAGAAGGAAATAATAGGAATAAAAACGAGAATTTTTTTCCAAAATTTGCCCCTAAAATCTGGAATTAAATTTTTTTGTAGCTAGCAACACTACTATCAGACCCACACAAAATATCTTGAAATAAGCTTTGGTATCCCTTTAATATATCCTACAAATATTGTGACGATATCTAATAAAGTAAGCATGTCAATAAAATATATCTCATTCTACCTTTAAAAAATCACAGTTATCTTTCCAATTAGAGAACAAGGTCCACTGTAAACCTCAACTGTACTTCCCCTAATTATCCTATTGAAACTTTCTATAGTGGGTTGTGTAGAGCAAAGATGAGACTTCCAGATACTGGTACGTTTGTTCCGATATAGCCAAGAAGAGGGAAATAATAGAAACAAAACATATTTTTTCCAAAATTTCCCCCTAAAATCTGAAATTAAAATATTCTGTAGCTGGGAACACTGCTACCAAACAGACGCAAACTATCTTAAATTAAACATTGGTACTCCACTAATATATACTACAAGTATTATGGCGATATTTAAGGAACAAAGCTTCTAATTACCAAAAATATATTACGGTAAACAGAAAAGTAAGGGAAAATTAGAAAAATCAAGGGCTAGAACCTAAATACGAATTTTACGTGCGCCCCCTAATTACCCCATTGTAACGATCTGTACTTTCGTTTGTTAAGTGAGAACAAATGTTCGATTGGCGTAAGTTGACTTGCACTCGGACGTATAGGTACGGATTTATAAACAAAAATTCCTAATTTTTTGCCCAAATATAGGAGAATTTTAATTTCCCTAATTGGCAACACTGCGCGCAGGCCCGCCCATTTGATGTCAACAGTTAGGTATCCATCGGAGGTATCTACCTGGCAAGTCTTAAGGATATCTTTCTACAACGGAGGAAGCTACAGGGGGGAAAATGTAAAGGAAATTCGAAATTAGAAAATTCTCGAATTTTTGACTGGGGTGAAATTTGAGAAGGAAATTCGACACCAGAAGAAAAAGAAATTAATATGTTAAACTATAGTCCAACCACATTTTGCAAGAATAATATCCCGATATCTTAGTGTCCACATTGGAGCGGATTAAACAAGTGATACACCTGTGTGTGCCACTTTGGCCACCTGGGCCACCGAGTATACATTTGATTACATTTTTTTGACTACTAACTCGTGTTGTTGTTGTAGTTATAGTCTCGACTAACAATAATATCGTTGTAAACATTAACTTTATAAGGAAAATTTTCTCTCCTTTTTACATCTTAGTTCCAACACTGTTGGTGAGAAATGTAGGGTGTTTCAAAATAAATTTTGGGGTTTTAAGTCTTCGTAGTACTTATTACATTTTACGTCCAATTATAAGCAATGCATCAAGTAAAAGAGCACCTCAAACAGTCTTTGCTACAAGTGTTTAATGTGAGATTCATTCGTCACAAGGCACACATCTGGTCGATAGGCGTGAAAGGCCCATAAACTTTCCGCCACATGGCACAAAACACACACAATTTAGGGGAGTTTCGTCTCAATTGTACCATCTCCTGAGGATTTGCTGACGGTCAGATGCAAACATTATGAGTGTTCACATTAGCTCTTAGGTGAAAAGTCGATTTATCACTGAAGACGACACGATCCAGAAAATCTTCATTGTTATGCAGGAATATTTCACTTGCGAAATTGGCACGTAAACCGTAGTCTGTAGGCTTTAGACCTGTAGCAACTGCAAACAATAAAGACGTAGTTAAAGCGTGTCCTTAATATTCTTCACACAGACGGTTGCACTGTACAGGTTCAGTCTTTATTAAAACACAAAAAGCTTTCTGCTCTCTAGTCTCCATCTTTGCTACTTGCTCTTTCTAACGGCAGACAGAAGAAACAATGCATGTACATGCGTGCGTACAAAACTGTTTGAGTTGCTCTTTCATTTGATATAATATTTATAATTGTAAGTTAATTGTAATAGATACTATGAAGTTTCAAAACCCTAATATTAATTTTGAAACACCCTGCATTACTTCAAATTGAGTCATCCTATATTCAGGTCCTAGTCAATTTGTCGCCTCGTGCAATGGCATAATTTGCCGCCTCCCTCTTTTTCCAGAAAGAACAAATCTTAGAAGTCATGATTTTAAGTATGTTACTCCAGCATGAACAACAAAGGTGAGGGTAAGTGCAGTCGCACTCAGAAAGGCTTGAATACTTACTAAAAATGCAATTCCGTTGTGTCTGTTTTTTTGTTTAAATGTTAATCTATTATGATAGTGAAAGATAAAGTAAACACACCTGCAGAGGAAAGATGGTAATCCTTTTTATAGAATTCACTATCGAGCTTCAATCTCAATGTATCAGTTTGCAATTTCAGTGCAACTAGCTCTTTTATCTTTATTTCTTGATTTTTCTTCTACATTTTCTATTTAAAAAAAATGTTTCTATCTTCAATGATAAGGAACTTGCTTCTGACAAAAACAAGACTACTTTCATATCAAAACTGTGATAACTTAATAAATGGAACAGATATTCACTACTATTCGAGAATTGAATTCTTGCATTTGACAACAATCAAGCAATTTGTGCTCGGATTTATTCGACCATTTGCTTTAGGATTGTCCATGTGGCCTTAAACTAATGCAACCTAAACATAATTTATGAATGTAGTATTCTAATAGGTCAGCTTAGTAAATGTAACTACCATCATCATAAAGTCTGTTTTAAACAAGAAATATTTAATTTAAATAATATACTTATGACAGATTTTGCCGGACCATCCAATCTTGCCGTTCCACGCAAATGCACGTGTTGCATATATACCAGTGGTGTCCAATTATAATGAGCCTGAGGGCCATAACCGTCTTTGCTAGCAAGGTGGAGGGCCGCAGCTAATAATAATAATAATAATAATAATAATAATAATAATAATAATAATAATAATAATAATATATTATTATTATTATTATTATTATTATTATTATTATTATTATTATTATTATTATTATTATACTACAAAAGAAAAATATAAAAATGTATTTGAAATATTACATTCAATGGGATAAATGATGGTAACTAGGAGAGTTTACGAGGGCTTGGATATCTACATCCAATCCTGTTATTGCGAGGCCGCAGATGTAAAAGAGAAGAATCTCCAAGGCAGCTTCCGAAGAGATTCTTCACAATTTTCATAGTGAATTGGTATGGTTGGTTTGATTTGGTTAATAGAAGTAATCGTTCCTTTTAGCCTATAGCTACATTACCGACTCCAGTGTTGCCTTGGATGTCCGGGTCTTTTTGTTGTACAGAAGCACTAAATGGATGCCTTATTTCGAAAGAAGAGTGGAAACATTAAAAGAATGAACATAAATGTAATCAGTAATAACAATCGTATGTCGTGAGAGCTTTGTGGGCCGCAGAAAATGGTCTGGCGGGCCGCCATTTGGACAGCTCTGATATATACAGTGGCGTATTTAGGGGAGCTTCCGGGCTTAAGCCCTCCCCCCGACATCTTACTTACTATAGTAAAGTATATGAAATATCTTGCAGAATTTTCACATTTTCAGGCAAATCGCCCCGAAAGTTAGCAAAGCCCCTCCCGAAACAAAATCGTAAATACGCCACGGCATATATGGTAGAACCGGCTCTGCATATCATATATATCTAGTCGACAAATTATTTATGTATGACATTTAGAAAATACTATTAGGCAAATTAGTATTAGTTTTTACCTTTAGACAAGTTATTGGAATTTTATACTGCTCGTGACATTATTTTCGTACTTATTAAAGGCCTGCATTAGCGAAAAAACAAAATTTCATTTCTACTTTTATTTCTTAGTTGATATTGATGAAAACTGCTGAAGCCCGAATTGTTAATAGGTATGGTATTCATGTAAATTGTAAAATATTTGTAGCGTATCAGTATCTAGGGTTAATTTATGTTGCATTTTACGGTGATTACACCTACATAAAAATATTTCATACTTAAATAGACGTAAGATGCATTACAAATGACTGTTTGAAAAAAAACGAAATTTAGAAAAAAACGAGAGCCAATGTTTTTTTTCTAAAAAAACGTACATTTCTGAAAAAATACGAACCGTTTTTTTTCTATTTACAACACTACCCGCAGGGTCGTGATATCACACTTTATGACTTCTTCTTATGAGGGTTCCTGAAATGGCACGTGTATACTAACAAACCACTCACTCTTTTGGAACTGAAAGCGAAAATCACACGCGTGATCGAATGCATCTGAAGAGATCTTTGTGAGAAAGTTATCACAAATTTTATAAAGCGCATAAACTTATGCAAACCCAGTACTCATAGACTCTAGAATTTGTGTGTTAATATCAAATTATTTTGGTTTGTGATTGTACATAACATTATTGATATTAAAAAATAACAAATATGGTTTTAGTGATTGTTCTCAATGTTATAAATGTAATAGGGGAGAATGGGGAATGGCGGTAACCTAAGCAAAAATCGTTATAACCTAGCTCGTAAGGCACGAAACGTTTCTGCGATAAGTCTATCCTGTAGGTAATTCTATCTAGTTTATTGTTACCAATTTCAAAATACATGTCTCATTTCATTTCAAAACTAGAAACGAAAATATTAACATAATCAATTGACCGTTATTTCCCACACGGGTGGGTAATGTCAGTCAGGGATTTCCCCATGCTTTACATATGGAAAAAAATTCAATACCATTAAGATTTCAAATTTATTCATTAACTTCAGAATAGTTGGGTATCAACAAGAACAGATAATAAACCACACTTTCGTGTAAAGAAAATTTTTAAAAAAAAGTATTCATTAATTGAAGTTACTTATATTTGTAGTCAACACGTTTTAAATATAAACCTTAATATGTTTTAAATATAAACCTACTAATATTTTAAGGCATGCTATATCAATTAATATGTTGCCTGGAATTAAACTTGCGCTACAAACATGAAAGTACAAATTAAGTTTAGGCTACTTTTCTACAAATTCAAACATATTTCTTCACGGTTAAAAATTTTAAACTAAAAGAAATAATTCTACCTCTCTTATCCATCTTGAGAACAAAATACCTACAAAAGAAAACAGTTGAGTTTCCTATCAAGCATTACTTTTTACAAAAAAAAAAAAAAAAAAAAAAAAAAGAATAAGGAAATCGTTTATGTAAAATAGGAAGTTAAAACTGGAATAGGGAATGAAAGCTATTAGACCTAGGTTACACACTATAAGATAAAGTTAATAAAACAATATTAACTTATTTGTGTTTGAAAGGTACTTCTACAGAACTCTACATAGATTGACATTATGTTTGCATCTACTTTTTTGTATGGGTCTTAACTTTAAACATTTCTGCATCTATCACAAACATAGTTTTCAGGCATATCTTCACCACTGCAAAGAGAATGCATCCACATTCCACAGGATGTGCATCTATATCACTCTTCATTATCCCGACCAAATTCACCACACATGATGGAACTGTCTCCCAATTCAGTTCCTGGCAAATCATCCGTCATCATCATCACAGAGATCACGTTCATCCACATCGGAAACACCATCTTCAGAGTCAGTCTCCATTTTCAACTTCCTTTTGCATTGTCGTTTCCGTTGGATTTTTCGAGGATTCTTCTTGTTGTTTTCATCGTATTTGGTCGGTCTTTTCAAAGTTTCTTCATTAGTTCTCTCTTTGCTGTTTTTTGTTTGGAATTTTCTTTCTTCAGTTCCTTTTCTTTCTTTATTGCTGCTGCTAATTGTACGATTTTTTTCACGGAGTCGATGTCAGCACAACTGAGTATTAATCCAATGTTCTCGGGATTGCTGCCAGAGTAGGTGTTGCTGTGCTGAGCTTTCGTTACCATAGAGCGGCAACATCTTCAGAGCTATGTGTTGAAGTGTCTGGTCGTACAGATTATATAGTGGTCTTTAAGAATCGCTGTGTTCCTATTGGTTGTTTATGTTGGCCAATGGCGTGCTCTGATTTTGCTGGTGGAAACTGCTCTCTGATTGGCTGATGGTTCTTTTCGTACTGAGGAGCTGGAACCAGATGTCAGGTAGATGATAACCTTCGTCTCTGTTGATGGATGGCTTGTATGTACGGATGAATAAAGATTCATGTATTTTCCTGT
Source organism: Thermobia domestica (assembly GCF_964235325.1). Classification (NCBI taxonomy): domain Eukaryota; kingdom Metazoa; phylum Arthropoda; class Insecta; order Zygentoma; family Lepismatidae; genus Thermobia; species Thermobia domestica. The sequence continues at coordinate 121,223,563 of NC_137456.1, read as the reverse complement.
CCCAGAACTGTTTACTTTTCTTTAGTACTTCAATTTGGTCCCACATGGCCGTATGATTGTATTGTATGCAGTGTTCGGCTATTGCAGATTTTTCGGGTTGTTTAAGTCTGGTGTGTCGCTGGTGTTCTTTGATTCTGTCTTCAATGTTCCTTCCTGTTTCACCTATGTAAGTGGCGTTACATTCACAGGTGATCCTATAGATGCCTGGTGTCTTTAATCCCAATGAGTCTTTTGCACTTGGTAGTAAACTCCTGATTTTCGGTGGAGGGCAGTGTACAGTCTTGATGTTGAATTTCTTCAATAGTCTTGCTAGTTGGTTGGAGGTTTTTCCCATATATGGAATAAGTGCAATATTTTCCTTGTCTGCCGTTTTGTCCTTTTTTGTGGTGCAATCTCTGCTACTGTATTTTCTCATGGCTGTGTTGATCTGTTTCGACGAATATCCGTTAAATTTAAATACTGTTTCCAGGTGAGACAGTTCTGTGCTTATATTATCTGGATCTGCTATTTGGTATGCTCTATGTATTAGAGTATTTAACACCCCCATCTTCTGTGCAGGATGATGAAAACTGGTCGCATCGAGGTAGAGATCAGTGTGTGTGGGTTTCCTGTAGATTGAATGGCCTAGACTTCCATCTGGTTTCTTGTATACGAGTACGTCCAGGAACGGGAGTCTTCCTTCTGTTTCTGTTTCCATTGTGAACTGGATGTTGCGGTGTATAGAATTCAGATGCTGCAGGAATTCGTCGAGTTTCTGTCTGCCATGGGGCCATATGACGAATATGTCGTCTACATATCTGTAGAATACTGTAGGTTTGTATGTTGCTGTTTCTAGCGCTTTGTGTTCAAAATACTCCATATAGAAGTTCGCTATTACTGGAGAGAGAGGAGAGCCCATTGCCACACCATCACTTTCTTCAAAGAAATTGTCTTGGTAACTGAAGTAGGTAGACGTTAGGGTGTGTCTGAAGAGATGTACTATATCCTTGCTGAAGTGCAATTCGAGGAGTTTAATAGAATCTTCCAGTGGTACCCTCGTAAAGAGAGAAACCACATCAAAGCTGACGAGTATGTCATCTGCGTTTGTCTTGATGCTGTGTAGCAGTTGTACGAAATGGCTGGAGTTTCTGATATGGTGTGTACACTCTCCTGTTAGTGGCTGTAGCAGTCCTGTTAATTTCTTGGCCAGGTTGTACGTGGGGCCTCCTATGGTGTTAACTATGGGTCGTAATGGAACTTCTTTCTTGTGTATCTTCGGAAGGCCATAAATCCTTGGTGGTATTGAACCGGAAGGTTTAAGCCTCTTCTTTTCTTCTTCATTCAGACTGGAACTTTGTATTAATCTGGAGGTTTTCTTTTCGATGGCCGTGGTTGGATCTCTGTCAATTTTTCTATATGCTGGATCTTCCAGTAGGCTTGTTAATTTGGAGTGGTAGTCTTCCCTGTTGAGAATGACGGTCGCATTCCCCTTGTCTGCTGGTAATATTATGATGTTGTCATCAGCTCGTAGGTCATTGAGGGCTTTCCTTTCTTCTCTGGATAGGTTGTATTTCAGCTTCTGCTGCTTGGCCCTCATAAGGACCGTAACGGCTTGTGTGCGTATGTGGTCTGCTGCTTCTTGGTCTAAGTGTTTTATTGCTTGTTCAATACCGCTTACAGTTTCCGTGATGGGAATGTGTTTAGGTGTTGGAGCGAATTTCAGGCCTTTGCATAGAAGACTTGTAGCTGCTTCACTTAGTCTTTTGCTGGAGAGATTCACCACTGCTTTTTCTCTGCTCGGATGAGATGGTTCAGGGTTCTGTCTTCGGTTAAGCTTTTCGAATTTCTTCTTAAGATGAACTGTGTGTAATTCATGCTGCCTGCTACCATATGCATACGTGATGGAATCTACCCATTCCCAGTCCCAGGTGTGGGTCACTGTTGGTAGATACAGAAGTAGATGTTTCATTTCCCTGTCGTGCTGGTCTAGTCTTCTGTGAGTGGCTGGCCCTGATAAGGACCCGTTGTGCCTTCTGTGACTTGATGTGACTGGTTACCTTGGCGAAATCTGGAATGATACTTTGGTCTCTGCATCGTAGTAGGAAGGCCAATCGAGATAACAACTTCCCTTTTGTTCGGCGGAGTGTCTGGAGTCTGTTTATCTTCCTGTAAATATCCTCCCCGTAGAGGTTTGTCAATATGATCTTGAAGCTTTGCTGGCGTCTACTATTAATCCAATGTTCTCGGGATTGCTGCCAGAGTAGGTGTTGCTGTGCTGAGCTTTCGTTACCATACAGCGGCAACATCTTCAGAGCTATGTGTCATGGCAGACAGAAACTCGACGAATTCCTGCAGCATCTGAATTCTATACACCGCAACATCCAGTTCACAATGGAAACAGAAACAGAAGGAAGACTCCCATTCCTGGACGTACTCGTATACAAGAAACCAGATGGAAGTCTAGGCCATTCAATCTACAGGAAACCCACACACACTGATCTCTACCTCGATGCGACCAGTTTTCATCATCCTGCACAGAAGATGGGGGTGTTAAATACTCTAATACATAGAGCATACCAAATAGCAGATCCAGATAATATAAGCACAGAACTGTCTCACCTGGAAACAGTATTTAAATTTAACGGATATTCGTCGAAACAGATCAACACAGCCATGAGAAAATACAGTAGCAGAGATTGCACCACAAAAAAGGACAAAACGGCAGACAAGGAAAATATTGCACTTATTCCATATATGGGAAAAACCTCCAACCAACTAGCAAGACTATTGAAGAAATTCAACATCAAGACTGTACACTGCCCTCCACCGAAAATCAGGAGTTTACTACCAAGTGCAAAAGACTCATTGGGATTAAAGACACCAGGCATCTATAGGATCACCTGTGAATGTAACGCCACTTACATAGGTGAAACAGGAAGGAACATTGAAGACAGAATCAAAGAACACCAGCGACACACCAGACTTAAACAACCCGAAAAATCTGCAATAGCCGAACACTGCATACAATACAATCATACGGCCATGTGGGACCAAATTGAAGTACTAAAGAAAAGTAAACAGTTCTGGGACAGGAAAATACATGAATCTTTATTCATCCGTACATACAAGCCATCCATCAACAGAGACGAAGGTTATCATCTACCTGACATCTGGTTCCAGCTCCTCAGTACGAAAAGAACCATCAGCCAATCAGAGAGCAGTTTCCACCAGCAAAATCAGAGCACGCCATTGGCCAACATAAACAACCAATAGGAACACAGCGATTCTTAAAGACCACTATATAATCTGTACGACCAGACACTTCAACACATAGCTCTGAAGATGTTGCCGCTCTATGGTAACGAAAGCTCAGCACAGCAACATCTACTCTGGCAGCAATCCCGAGAACATTGGATTAATAGTAGACGCCAGCAAAGCTTCAAGATCATATTGACAACTGAGTATTGTTTGCCCCTGGCTTGTAGTCTATCTTGAGTACTAGTACTTGGTATTGGCAAAAAATCATTAAATGAATATATACGCCTGGATCCAGTGGAAGTTCCTTGTTCAAGTTAATCATTTCTGGCCTCTGAGTTAGATGACACTTGAAGAGCTTTGTTTGGGGGGTTGATTGTTAAGACTTTCTACTACGTTTCTTGAGGATTGTTCAGAACGTGCAGGAAGTTCCAAAGCATCTTCATCTTCAATAACGGAAAGAGGAGTTTCTGTCTGGTTTGTAAATACATCTTTGGCAATGAAATCGTCATCACTGAAAATGTTAGGATTTAGTGGGAAAATGCCCGTCGGCTTGAATCCTGATATCGCCACAGACATCGTAGCCACTCTTGAATATGCTAAATTAAATAAACCTCCTAGACCATATGGTGTGATTCTCTGCAGAGCTCGAGATTTCATTTGTAGGTCACACTCTCGCCTAAATGCAGCTATCAATGTGGAGAAAAAACTCACATCAAGAGGCTGTAAACGATGAGAACAACGAGGTGGCAGCAAAATCATGGTAATACCATTTGATCTGCTCAGTTTATAGGACTCTAAAGTTGTATGTAATTTATGGTTATCAAGTATTAACAGAACTTTATTTTCCAAACTAGGCCTGAAGTAAGTAATGAAAAGTTTCAGCCAAACTACAAATAGATGTTCATTTGTCCATCCCTTATGTGAACACTCGTACACGGTACAGGGAGATCCCCTCATTGTTAATTGAAAGGACATTTTTCTTCGGGGTTAAACAAACATGGGAAGAATGTAATTTCTGGCAGCACTCATTGCGCACATTACTGTAACAAGTTTCCCTCGTTCCCAGCTTGTCACGGAACCTACTCTTTTCTTTCCTTTTTGTGCAACTATGTTGCATGGTTCTTGAACTGCTGTGATTCCAGTTTCACCAAAATTATATATACGGTCAGGCGTGAAATTATGTTTGCTCTGAACATTCTTTAGATTGTCGAAGAAGTTCTTGATTTCTGCACGATTGAAACCAAAAACCCTATTTAAACTCGTTGACTCAGGTTTTCTTACACTGATATTACGATTCCTGCTTGAAAAAAACGCTAAACCAGTCTTTCCCCACAAGTTTGGAATCCTTTGAAAAAATCGGTGAGGAATTCCCTGATGTTCTGCATATTCAACGCAACATGTCTTACTTTATGGGAATTACGTCATAGAATAAATCAGCCAGTAATTTCACTCTACGAGCTAATTCTTGCTCTAGCCCTGAACTTCGGGCTAGACAGAGAATGTCAATTCTCCCTTTCTTTTTGAATTCTTGTAAAGTACTGAATGGAATTTTGAAATGTTTGCTTGCAGCTTGAATTCAGTTACCCTCTTCAATGAATTTTAAAGCATTTCTCAAGGTATTTTCAGACCAATTTCCACGTTCGGTAGTTCTTTTCCAGTTTCTTAGTATCTGAAACGATAACCAAATCACAAATTAAGAATAATGTTGGCCTCAAGGAAGATAAAGTACACATATTTATTACCGTTTATTTTAATGTCGATGAGGCCCGGTCACTGACTGCCATTACCCCATCTGTTTGACCGCTGCTACCCAAAACGCATGTTTTAAGTAAAGCAACACCAACCTAGTTGAGTTGAGTTGACTTTAGTTTAGCGTCCCTTTCAGCAGCGAGGCTATATGAGACGTGGACCTACTGATTAACGTGAAATCCGAACCACATGAGGTCCCGCCGGAAATCGAACCCGGGTCTACCACGCCAAAGACGCGTATGCTAACCGCTTAGCAACAACACCAACCTAGAAACAAATGAATGCATTAATTTATAGATTACTTTAGAACTATATAAACATAGTGTGTACCTAAAATGTCACATAATAAAAATACCAAATGGAATAGTACTTACAGTGTTGGATATTTTACGTAATACTACATCAAACGCAGAAAAAAAACACACCTTCACTTAATACCTACCACTCCGACTTAGGCGTCGCGTTCAAAATTAGTTTATCTGACAGACGCTAGTAGGGCACCATCTATTTACGCCAAGTTTTTGACACTTTATAGTCCAGACTGGGGCTACCACCTCACCGGGCTACCCCTCTCTCCCCTAATAGATACCTTGGTTCATAGTAGAGATGCAAAAAAGCCGGCTTTTTTGAATCGATGGTTTTTTCACATAAAAAGCCGGCTTTTTTGGGGAAAAAAACGAGAATTTTGGAAATTTTGGCTTTTTTCAACTTAATGATTTTTCTATCTAAATAGCTTTCTTATAGTATATTCTATAGTTAGATAAAAATTCCATGACCTGAATGTGATATTTCGCTCTGAAATTCACCATCAAGATGGATGGAGCACATGTTTTACGAATTAAAGCTAACATGAAGAATGTAGTATTTGAGGGTAATTTTAGAGGCTATTTAACATTATTTTAACTTTTGAGTTATCGACATCTTTTTTCTTCTCTAGTTTGTCATCCGTGTTTCATTTCTAAGAACTTTTAGTACTCTAGCTTCTAGCGCAAAAGTTAAACTTGCCCGTTTTTCTATTTATCCGTCAAAGCGTACGTATTTCAATATATCCGTCAAACCGTACTTCCACATTTCTGTTATACTGTAGCTGTGAAGTGATTTAGCAATAATTTTCCGGACACAACCTTGAATACCAATTTATACAAATAATTAGTAGCGGATTTAGAAAAGTACTTTAGGAGGGTTTTTTCTGATTGTTTCGTTTCCTAAAAAGTCCTAATTTTATTTGGGAAGTGCTTGAAGTTTATGAGTACAGGCATAACTAATATTTCGTTTCGTTTATATGTTTAGCAATAATCTTCCGGATACAACTTTAAAAATCATTTTATACTGAGAATCAGTGGCGGATTTAGAAAAGTATTTTGGGAAGGGTTTGTTACTAATGTTTAGTTTTTCTAAACATTTGTAATTTTTATTTGACGGGAGCTTAAAGTTTATGAGTAAAGGCATAAATAATAGATATTTCGTTTGTTGCAGACATTCCGTAACTTTGGGGAACGGGCTTCAGTCCGAAAGACCGCCCCCCTAACCTTCGCAAAACCGTCACTGCTGGTAATTAGAAATAATAACGATTTAAAAACAATAAAAAAGGAAGTCGCCCAACTCACAGTACACGCACTATTTCTACATTCACAGATGGAATGAAGGGTTGTCAGAATGGTCGAATGCTGGTTGAATCCCGGACTTCCCGATAGTAGCGCAAAAGCTAATCACTCAGTCATGTTTGTTGTGCAGCTGTATTTAGCTTAACTTAAATATATTCCGTAGTCTTTTTTTTTGGGGGGGGGGGGAGTTCCGTAATGTTATGTTGAATCCCTCTTGTTAAAAATTCAGAAAACTTGAGGATTGGGTAAACTGTGATAGTGGTTCTATAAAACTTAACTGTAGAATTTCAAGAATATACAGAACCAAAAGCTCTAGATGTGCAGCCTTTAAGTGTATCATATAAATCTAAGTATTTCTCTTATGTTTTACTAGCAGCGTTCACCCCGCTTCGCTGCGGTCACCCCGGAACGCAATAAACTTTGTTACTTAGATAATTTTTACTTTTTCGCTTTCAAGTGATATGATAAAAACCATAGAAGATTGCAGTAAATCTTAACATTATATCGCCTGTCATTTATGTTAACCCGCCCCGCTTCGCTGCGGTCATCCCGGTGCTGGCATATTGTAAAAGTGTCTGTAAAAATAAGCAAATCAATTAAAAAATTTTAAACAGAAGATTCAAGCTATTTTCCGCTGTATATCGCCTGTCATTTATGTTAACCCGCCGATCCTCACGGTCATGCGGGTTGCACATAAATACGTTTATTTTTACCTATGATGAACTAATAATAAAGGATTTGTACGTTATGGACACCTGAATGGTCAATTATCTCAAGACACTGGTAATTAAAAATTAAAGTGATATGATAAAAACCATCTAGGGTCCAAATCCTAATAACCCCCCAAAAATGAAAGAAATTGGTTCAGCCGTATTAGCGTGATGAGCGGACAAAATTTTGTACGTTCTCTTTTATATATATAGATTTTAATTTTATTTTGTTTCAAAAAGAGGGTATGGAATATTTTGAAGTAAAAATACTACATACTATTTTGCTAGTTATTTGTGTATTCTTTAAAAAGAAGTGTTTACTTTTAGGGTTGGCTGATTTACACCAACTTTTTTTTTTTTTTTAATAACTGGTTTAAACCACAAAAATAAAAAGAATGAAAAATGCGAATCGTGTGAACTTCATGGTAACGTTTCCAGATATCAAACTACCTGCAATATTTTTATTTCCCTTTCACCTTTTAATCAAGGTGTCCCATGTTCAATTCTCGGTCGAACCACAATCCTTCTTTCATGCGTAACCCAAGTAGCGGTTCGGATGTCAGTTTAAGCGAAAGTCTTCTCCTTGATAACCTCGGTATTTCGTAAGGATGTTAAGCCTAAATATACGAAACAAACCAAATTGTATATTTCTACATGCCTAAATGCGTGTTGTTTTATAAAGAAGCCAATATTGCTTAAATATATTGATAGAAATTGGCAAAATTTATCGATTGCCTACGTAGCTTCCAACATTAGCTTGGATTGGACTTTCAATGATATCTACGTACCGGTACTAAATTTGTAATTTAATACCTCAGTTTTAGCGTACTGATTATGGTACGTTGACCTTTAAATTTTACATGCAAAGCAATAACAGGATTTTCCCGTTATTGTCTTACATTTCAAGTAATGACGGGATTTTCTCAATGGCTAGGGCGGGAGATTCTCAACTTAAGAAATTTACTGACCGCACTTCTTTAAGCTTATGGGAGTTCTTCCGGCATCACCCCGCTGTTGCATAATAACATCAAGGCGAAACAAACTTAGGCTATTTCTGTGAATATGTAATATAAATACATAAAGCAAAAAATCTAAGTCAAAAAAGCCTGGTTTAAACCAAAAAAGCCTGGTTTAAACATCCCCCAAAAAACGGGTTTTTGGCATTTTCAAAAACAACCACGGTTCTTGCCAACTCTGCTTACTTTTGTATATAGGAGGTTAAAAAATTCTTATTATATACATTGGTTAATCCTGTGGAATTCATAATGTAAATATGTTCAAGCAAAATTGTTTGAAATATTTTTTTCGAAATTCATAGTTTATTTTCGATGTTTTATATTATTATCAGCATCAACCACTAATTAAATGATTTTTTGTGTTATAGAGAAGCGATACAAAGTCTGTTTTATCAATTTAAAGCAGTATTTTGAAAAAAGCCCAAAATTTCCGAAGCAAAAAAGCAAAGCAGAAAAAACCGAGTTTTTTTCCAAAAAAGCCGGTTTTTTTCCGAGCCCTTGCATCTCTAGTTCATAGAATCACAATCTGTCTTGAATCCCAGAGAATATGGTTTTAGTTGCATTACCTTTCAGATATTGTTACACATAATTCTAAGTAGAGTATACATATGAACATGATTTTAAGGCCAGATTATCATTTTTATCCAGCAGTAAACATTTATTTATATAAAAGTATTTCTGGCAGTTATTGACATGACGGCCCTTGGTGAGCACACTATCCAGGTAAGGGGGGGAGGAGGAAGAAAGCAACAAGTAAGGAAAGAAGTGGCCTGGAACTGTATGTTAAGTACCACCCCAGGATGTGCCTGGTGTGAATGAGAATCCAGGAACAATGTCACTCAGGATGGCTAGCCTGAAAGGCTGTTACACTTTTTCAATCGAGTGTTCTCTCTGGAAATCTAGCCTGGGAACACTCGCAACAAAGGTGAGAACATTAGCGAGTATGCTATGCTTAGTCAGCAGCCAGTAAACAACATAGTGTGAATTGATAAATAGGAATAACCATTAAATATTTTTTTACTACGGACTTAAAACAAGAAGGTATCTACGTACACAACTTACAACATGAATATTCAAAATTATCGGTAGGTGGGGGGCCGCGATTTCTCAGTGGTAGAGCGTTCACCTTTAGTGCATGGGGTCACAGGTTCAAATCCTGCTCCCGTCAAGTGAACCTTGTGGAGGACAAACATCGTGTGCGTGGGTTTCCTCGTGTTCTGTTTCCTCCCACTTTCTGATTTCACCATTTCATACATTTCTCATCATCACCGTCTCCTTTAGCCTAGCCGGCATAATCGTGGGACGTAAAACTAAAAAATTTCATTTCATTTTTATCGATAGGTGCACGTAGTAGAAAGTTTGCAAATATTCTGGCAAATTCATTGTCTTCTTAAATCTCATTAACCCTTTGGGGATCCTGGCATTTTGGGCTATTTTTTAGACTTTCAGTCAAGCAGCTACTGCATCGTCACTATTTATCCTAGGATCATGGTTCATACCTCATTTTCTTCCGAATGGAGCTGGCTTTCAAATGGTACTACTTGCATGCACATACCATATACCAGGAGAGGGAAAATTGATGTCGAAGGGAAAATTTTAAAAGGAATTTTTTTTTGTCCAACTTTGGGCCCCCCTGCCCCCTTCCTGTGTGAACGTAGAGACCTCCAAAAAATCTGATAAATAGTACTGGGCAAACTAAATGTGTGTACCAAATTTCGAGTTTCTATCTTGAATAGTAAGGGCGGGAGAAATTTTATCAAAAATTCCCACAATGCCCCAAATTACCATAAAACACTATGATCTCAGGGAAAAAATTTCCTGAGACATCCCTAATTACCCTAGCGACATGTGTCGCCCATATTCTCTTCTGAATAGAACTGCCTTTCAGGCTGTACCATTCACATGTCTCCATCATGTATCTAAGGCGCGAAATTCCAGAAAAAAGGGATTTTTTGGGTCTAAATTTCCCTTTTTTCAACTTTTAGCCCCTCTGGGCCCTCCTGTTTTAACGCAGAAATCTGAAAAGAATGTGTTAAATGCTACTCGGTGGACTGAATGTTCGTGCACAATTTCAATCTTCTAGGTGCAAAAGTAAGCCCGCAAAAAAATTCAGAAAATTTCCCATGTTACCCTATGTACAGAAGTATATTTTGAAAAAAAAATCACTGAGACGTCCCTAATTACTCTAGAATAATAATTCGACCGTCATTCTCTTCAGAATGGAACTGCCTTTCAGACGGTATGACTCATGTGTCTCCATCATGTATGTGAGGTGGTAAAATCCTGAAAAACGGGATTTTTTGGGTAAAAATATCCCTTTTTTCAACCCTTTGCACCTCTGGTTCCCCCCTGTTTTAGCACTGACATCGGAACAAAACATTTGGTAAATACTACTAGGTGGGCTGAATGTTTGTGCACAATTTCAATCTTCTAGATTCAAAAGTAAGCCCGCCAAAAAAAATATACCTACCACGTCCCATTTTTCCCTATATAGAAGTATATTTTTCAAAAAATCCCTGAGACGTCCCTAATTACCCTATTATAATGATTCGACCGTCATTCTCTTCAGAATGGAACTGCCTTTCAGAAGGTATGACTCACGCGTCCCCATCATGTATGTGAGGCGGAAAAATCCTGAAAAACGGGATTTTTTGGGTAAAAATATCCCTTTTTTCAACCCTTTGCCCCTCTGGTTTCCCCCCTGTTTTAGCACTGACATCGGAACAAAAAATCTGGTAAATACTACTCGGTGGACTGAATGTTTGTGCAAAATTTCAATCTTCTACGTGAAAAAAGAAGCCCGCCAAAAAATAATGAACATAGGGTTCATAAGGGTAAATTTCTATTTCAAAATTATGACGTCATCACCTCCTATATCTGGACGCAGGACGGTCTGAAACCATACGTAATGTCTTCTACAATGTATCTGGACTTGAAAAACAAACAAAAAAACCGGACGAAAAAGCTCAAATAGAAGAGAAATAACGCAATGTACGATGAAAAATGGGTATCGTACAAAATGTACGATAAGATCCCCAAAGGGTTAATATTCATCTGAGATTGTAGAACGTTTGTTTTTTGCTCAGTACTGATATCCTGTGACAAAGTTTCCTTAAGAAACTTTGTTGCAATTGATTATTAAGTCCGATAAATGTTTATTTTAAGATGACTTAGCAGGTAGAGAGTACACCTGTTATCCTTAGGATGCCTGGTTTGGTTCTAGATCTCACCATTTTTAAAATATACTTTCCTCATGTGTGATTCCATTATTTAAAGTTTTTTTTTTTAATGGTCCTTTCCCATAGAAAGAACTTTTCGTGTCTGACAAGAACCACAAAACTGTTTAAAAAGTCTGAATAAGTGTTATCCTGGGATTATTCAGAGTGTGTCTGTAATATGTGTATGTCTTATCTATGCCCAAAAGTTATTTCTGAACGTATATTCATTAGACACATCAGAAGTTTAGGTGCATTTTGAAAACTCTTAGGGCAATTCTTATTAAAGACATTTTCTGTAAACACTTTTTCATACGTCAAACACTGTTCGCAAGTAGTTTCTAAAAAGTGTCAGAAACATGTTAAAATTTAGATATTTTGTGTGGTGTTTTATATGTAACCGTGAATTAAAACAGCTTTGCCTGCAAATTTTGTATATTCTCTCAGTGAAGAAGTTGGTGCTCCTATAACTCGACAACTTTCAAACCAAGATGCGCAGATCGCTGTGGAGCACTTCGTATTCCGCCGTCCTCCCCACTACTCTTCCATCCACTGGTCTTGCTTTGTAAGTTCCAGTGATACTAACTCAGCAAACTTATGTTACAACAAATATCACTTGCTAAAATGTTTAAAGTCCGAATCTTACTTTTTTTTAGTAGGTAAGCAACCTCATGGTAGAGGTCTGCACGAGATCGGGCCTAGGGCTGGGCCCGGGCCGTAAATTTTTAAATGAACAATAATGTTTCTCTGGACCTTTTCGGGCATAATACAACGATATTTTCTGGCGAACTTTTAACGACACCTAAATTTGTAACTTGAGACGCCCACACTTAAAATCACTGTGCAATTGAGAGGAAAGCTGTGTAATAGAGAGAAAAAAAACTAAAACTAACAGAAATAAATATGCTTAGCTTGTCTGAGTGAAAATACTGCTTCTTACACTGAATTAAAGGAACAAGAGCATTGGGAACAACGTGTCTTGGTTTTTTCTTCAAGACAATGTCAGTTTATATTATATGAGAATTTATATAATGACTTCTTTTTTTAAGAGAATTCATAGTTAACTAAATGTAAAGGATAACCTTTATTTCCTTGTTGTCTCTGAATCATGAAAGCTTTTAAACTGCAAAATTAAACATTTAATTGTTGCAAATAAAAAATACACTTTTGCCTTAATTGTTAAGTTTTTGTAATTCGGGCTTATTTCGGGCTCATTTGATTATCACATGGGGCCTGGCCTAAATGCTAAAACATATTTCTAACTCGGGTCGGGCCTCATATACTATTATTAATTCACGCGCCGGGCCCGTGCAGACTACCTCATGGATACACTGTAAGCAGTGACGCTTTCCGACGGGGCGATCCCTTCACGCCTTCTGAAAGGAAAATTTCTCTTTTTGTTATTATTTTTTAATTGGTAGAAACTGGCACAGTAAATATACAGCTTTTACACTCAAATGTCGTAGAAAATCCTCAGACCATTCCGCTCCCTGCAGATTGCAACACTGCAAAACATCATCGTCGCGGAGAAGGGAGTGGGGAAATGTAGGATTAGGTGCGCAACAGCTAGGCTGCAGCGTTCTGTTTACAAACTTTTTTTTACTTATATATCATTTTATGAAGATAAAACACAAACTGTTTGATTTTGTTAAAACTCTCCTGAAAGAAATATTACACCAATCCAGAATGACCTGAAAGTTTGGATAAACATTTTTCAAAAGAAGCAGTAAGATTTTTGATAATATCAAAAAGAACAACAAAGGGCGAAAAGAAAATTAGGGACAGATTAATAAAATAAATGAGAACAAAAGGGAAGAGATGTAATGGAAAATTATCTCTATTCTCGATTGAAAGCTATATTTGACACCTGGATATATTCAGAGAGCTGTCGCAGACAGTATTAATCAATACACTCGGACGTACTCAGAAGTGAATTGAAATGAAAATTAACCATTTTCATCACCATTAATGATACGTGATAACACCGATAGTACCTAATACAATTGTTTCTGTCTTGGTCTGCTTAATCACAGCGAACTCAATGTATTTCTATCATCTGTGATTCGCAAGAACAATCCACCCAGTTAGAGGGTGGAGGTCAGCTCCATATCAATAGCATAATGACAAGAAATTCTCATTAAAGGAATCAAGCAAATACGTGCTAAAGTTAAATTGATGAGTGCAAGAAGAGTACAAGTCCAAAATAAACCATTATACTTAACATCGAAAGCAATTGTTGAATGCATAGAACAAGGCATTCTTATGTATTAGTATAACAGTTTTGAAAGTATTGTATAATTTTAAAATGAAATGAGAGAAAATCTTTCGTTTTTACGACTCATGGTCATGCTGGTTATATTAAAGGAAATAGTGATGATGAGAAATGAATGCAATGGTGGAATGAATAAAATGGAAGGAAACGGGACAACCTCGAGAAAACACACGCACGCGGTGTTTGTCCACTACAAAGCCCACTTGTTGCGAGTTGGGATCGAACCAGGGATCCTGTGCACCAGAGGTGAACACTCTACCCCTGAGCACCGCGAACCCTAATTTAAAAACGAGTTTCATGTGTAGAACAGCATAACAATTTTCTTATTGAGATATCCATGAAGTATGATTGTGGACTAATACTGTTCTTCCACTCTCCAACTCAATTGTATTTAAAAGATCACATTCTGAATTTCTTATAAGCTGTCAATTGTATGGGAAACTAATTTATTGATACGGGATAGCTTGAAAACGAAAGAATCCCGCTAAAGATATTACTTAAAAGCACTGGCGCAAATCCCGGAAGGGGGGACGAGGGGGACATGTTCCCCCAATGTTGGACCTGGAGGGGACAGTCCCCCCAATAATCTGTCTTAAAAAGTGCTTTCTGGGATAAGCCTGATGATTTGTGTCCGACTGCCACAAAGGAATGTAAGATGAAATTGATTTCTCTTGGCTTTTCCATTTTTAAAAATTATCGTAATCTGTAGTATTTCAAACTGAACTTCGTGCTGTAGTGCGTTTAGTAGTCTCATCAATATGTATTAATTCCACTTCCACTACTTGGGCACAAATTGCAATAAATGCCAGACACTAGCGTGCGCAGGACATTGGGAATGTGGGTGCCAGATCTAAAGTACTAACTAACTAACTAACTAACTAACTCTATGGCCTATGGAACCCGGAGGTTCAGTGTCGCGTTCACAAAAGCTCTCCACTGACATATATCCTTAGCTAATTGCATCCAGTTTCTACTTTGTATTCATATCTCTGCAAGATCCATCTTAATATTATCCTCACATCTGCGCCTAGGTCTTCCTAATGGTCGTTTTCCTATGGGTCTACCAGTCAAGACTTTGAAAGCGTTTCTACTTTCTTCCATTCTAGCTACATGACCTGCCCACCTGAGCCTCCTAGACTTGACGACCCTAACAATGTTCGGCAAACCGTATAAACTATGTAGTTCCTCGTTATGAAGCTTCCGCCATTCCCCATTCTCGTTCCTCTTGGGTCCGAATATTCTTCTCAGAATCCTGTTCTCAAATACTTTCAGTCTATGTTCTTCCCTCAGAGTAAGCGACCATGTTTCGCAACCATACAGAACAACAGGCATGATTATCGTTTTATATATTTTAAGCTTCAAATTCCTCGACAGACTTCGCGACGACAAGAGATTTTGAACCCAATAGTAACACGAATTCCCTGCTTTTAGTCGACATTTAATTTCTTCGTGAATATGATTTTCGTCTGTTAATATTGATCCTAAATATTTGAAAGTATCCACTTTATCAAAAGTATTATTTAATATTTTAACGCCTTCACAATTTGCAGTATTACGGTCCCGACGCACTTCCATGTATTTAGTTTTTTCTGCATTTACTTCTAAACCCATGTCCCTGCAAGTGTTTAATAAGATCTCTGCATTTATTTCTACTGTTCTCCTATCATCCCCTATTAAATTCACATCATCAGCATATGCCATAACCTGGTGAATACCGTTCAACTCTAGGCCCTGGTTGCTATCTTTGATTTTCCTTATGGCGTATTCCAACACAAAGTTAAATAATAATGGCGACAACGCATCTCCTTGTTTCAGGCCATTTTCGACGTGGAAGCTCGTGGACAAAAATTTTCCTACCCGGACTTTACTTTGGGATTCACTTAAACATATCTTAATTAATCTAATTAGCTTTCTCGGTATTCCAAGTTCTGTAAGAACGTTGTATAATGTTTCTCTCCTAACCGAGTCGTAAGCTTTTCTAAAATCAATAAATAGTTGATGTACCGGGGTATTGTATTCCCACTTTTTTTCGAGTATTTGGCGAATGGTAAATATTTGGTCGATAGTTGATCAATTTCGTCTAAATCCGCACTGATAATCTCCAATAATTTCATCTGCGTATGGGGTCAATCTTGCTAACAGAATATTTCAAAGGATTTTATAGGATGTTGACAGAAGAGAAATGCCTCGATAATTATTACAGTCAGTTTTGTCGCCTTTCTTCTGAATTGGAACAATGATTGACTCTTTCCACTCTTGTGGCAATTCTTCCTTGTTCCAGATAAGGAGAATGAGTTTGTGTATCTTGTTCCACAATTTTTCGCCTCCAGCTAAAATTAACTCAGCCGGAATTTCATCTACACCCGGAGATTTGTGTTTCTTTAATTTCTTTATAGCGGCTTCCACTTCTATTCGATTGGGTTCTGGAATATACGGTTCTGCGGTGTGTATCTCCTTTTCTCCACGCACATTAGTTTTTGGCTGCGTGTTCAGCAAATCGTCAAAGAAATCTTTCCATCTATTTAAGAGGCTATCCGTATCAGTGAGAATTGTTCCGTCAGGTTTCTTTAAAATATAAGCACGAGGTTGATAGCCTTTCTTAAATTCGCTGATCCCCTTATACATGTCCCGAATATTTTTATTTTTACTATTATCTTCAAGTTCCATAATTTTAGCTTTCAAAAAATCCCGTTTCTTTGTTCTAAAAGTTTTGGAAGTTTCCCGCCTGATATCTGCGAAATTTTGTGTAGTTATTTCATTCGGAGTTTGTAGCCACCGTAAGTTTGCCTTTTTTCTCTTCTCTGCTAGTTTAATGCATTCTTGGTCGAACCATGGTTTGTTCCTACGTATTTCCGCGTGTCCCAATTTTTCTATTGCTGAACTTTTAATGCTATCTCTAATTTCAATCCAAGTATCCTCAACACTAGTGCACTCCGAGTCTTCTAAAACCGAGAATCTATTCGAAACTTCAACCTGGTATTCCTCTCTTACCTGGCTCTCTTCTAATTTCTTTAAATTAAATCTCTCTGTTTTCGGACATTGAGTATTACCTTTATTCAACGATAATCTCTCCCGTATTATCGCTGCTACCAGGTAGTGATCAGTGTCACAATCAGCCCCTCTAAACGACCGGACGTCAATTATGCTAGATTGTCTTCTTCTATCTACTAAAACGTGATCAATTTGATTATGTGTTTTTCCGTCTGGTGATGTCCAAGTGTATTTATGAACGTCGCGATGTGGGAGTTTTGTACTCTTCACGATTAGGTTTTTGGATGTTGCAAAGTTCACGAGTCTAACACCGTTGTCATTACTTTCCTTATGCAAACTTTCGTTCCCTATAATCGGTTTGAAAATATCCTCTCGTCCTACCTTCGCATTGAAATCCCCTAATAGAATCTTCATATGGTATCGCGGGAGTTGGTCAAATATACGTTCCACTTTGTAAAAACTATCTTTTATATCGTCACCCTTATCTTCAGTTGGAGCATGTACATTTAAAACAATAATATCACACCACCGTCCCTTAAGAGTAATAAGAGAAAGTCTGTCAGTAACAAATTCAACCCGTTTAATTGTTGGTAATATTCGTTTGTGAACGAAAAACCCTGTTCCTAACTGATGATTTTTATTTCCTTCCCCGTAAAAGAACGTAAAATTTCCGGAATTCTCAGATCCATTTCCTTCCCACCTAACTTCCTGAACTCCTACTACGTCCATCCTGTATTTCTCTAACTCACTCGTTACAGATTTTAACACGCCTGCCCTATAAAGACTTCTAATATTCCATGTTCCAAATCTCATGTCCATTTTCTTTTGCTGATGTCGTGCCAAGTTATCAGTTCTTGTCCGAGGCTTTTGTGAATGTTTCTGAACAAGTACCTTTTTTTACAGGATGAGGGTGTTAGCCTTACCCAAACCCCCAAGCTGGAGGACCACTCCTAGTCGTCTGTCCGCGACTGCTTATTCAGTATATTCGCAGCTAACCTCTATATCTAGAGGCCTTCTCCTCGATCCGCAACCTGAGAACGCGCCATGCCGTGGTGACAGGAACCCACGTTAGATCTAAAGTACACCATGTGGAATGTCGTCCTCCCCCCCCTTTCCCCTAAGAAAAGATAGCATCATTGCATCCGACGCTGCGTCGGCAACGCACGGCACACATGCAGACGGGAAATAATTAACACGTAATCTCTTCTCAGTTTGTAATAATTCTACATAAAAAAAGTTTGTTTAATGGAGGTGCCAAGGCACCCATGGCACCCACGTTGCGCACGCCTGCGATGCCATAGGAGGATATACCCCTCTCCTCATGCTGAAAAGTTGTCTCAGTTGTAGGTACGGGCACAACTTCATGGGAAATGGGGATACATGTCCCGCCAACATTGGAACTGGGGACTTTCCCAAAAATCCGATTTGAAAAGTGCTTTTTGCAGAAAAGTGTGATGATTTGTGTCCGATTGCCACAAAGGAAAGTGAGATGAAATTTGTTTCTCTTGGCTTTTTCATTTTTAATAAAAATGAAGACGTGCGACTGTGCGTGACGTAACCTGATATGAAATCTTCTCTCCTTTTCTCCCCTAGGCCCTAGTACACTAAGAATATACATACTATCCAATGTCAGTAGAACCCATCTTTTCAGTAAATGGGAATTTCTATTAGCCTAGGCATCTACTCATGCTTCGTAAGCTAACTAACTCTATAGCCTATGGAACCCAGAGGTTCAATGCCGCGTTCACAAAAGCTCTTCACTGACTTCTATCCTTAGCCAACTGGATTCAGTTTCTACTTTGTATTCCTATTTTTGCGAGATCCATCTTAATATTGTCTTCCCATCTGCGACTAGGTCTTCCTAATGGTCGTTTTCCGATTGGTCTTACCTCTAACACTTTGAAAGCGATCCTACTTTGTTCCATCCTGGCTACATGACCTGCCCACCTAAGCCTCCTAGACTTCATGACCCAAACAGTATAAATTATGAAGTTCCTCGTTATAAAGTTCCGCCATTCCCCATTCCCGTTTCTCTTGGGTCCGAATATTCGTCTCAGGATCTTGTTCTCAAATACTTTCAGTATATGTTCTTCCTTTAGAGTAAGCGACCATATTTCGCAACCATACAGAACAACAGGTATGATTATCGTTTTATATATTTTAGGCTTCAAATTCCTGGACAGAATTTGGGACGACAAGAGATTTTGAACTGAATAGTAACACGAATTCCCTGCTTTTAGTCGACATTTAATTTCTTCGTGAATATAATTTTCCTCTGTTAATATTGATCCTAGATATTTGAAACTATCCACTTTATCAAAAGAATTATTTAATATTTTAACGCATTCATAATTTATCGTATTACGGTTCCGACGCAGTTCCATGTATTTAGTTTTCTCTGTATTTGCTTCTAAACCCATGACCCTGCCAGCGTTTAATAAGATCTGTGCATTTCTTTCTATTATTCTCCTGTCATACCCTATTAAATTTACATCAGCATATGCCATAACCTGGTGAATACCGTTCAATTCTAGGCCCTGGTTGCTATCTTTGATTTTCCTTATAGCGTATTCCAGCACAAAATTAAATAATAATGGCGAGAATGCATCTCCTTGTTTGAGACCATTCTCGACGTGAAAGCTCGTGGCCAAAAATTTTCCTACCCGGACTTTATCTTGGGATTCACTTAAACATGCCTTAATAGATCTAATTAGCTTTTTCGGTATTCCAAATTCTGTAAGAACGTTGTACAATGTTTCTCTCCTAACCGTGTCGTAAGCCATTCTAAAATCAATAAATAGTTGATGTACCGGGGTATTGTATTCCCAATTCTTTTCGAGTATTTGGCGAATGGTAAATATTTGGTCGATAGTTGATCGATTTCGTCTAAATCCACCTCCAATAATTTCATCTGCGTATGGGGTCAATCTTGTTAATAGAATGTGTGAAAGGATTTTATAGGATGTTGACAGAAGAGAGATGCCTCGATAAGTCAGTTTTGTCGCCTTTCTTGTCGATTGGAACAATGATTGATTCTTTCCACTCTTGTGGCAATTCTTCCTTTTCGCCTCCAGCTAAAATTAACTCAGCCGGAATTTCGTTTATACCCGGAGATTTGTGTTTCTTTAATTTCTTTATAGTGATTTCTACTTCTATTCGATTGGGTTCTGGAATATACGTTTCTGCGGTGTGTATCTCCCTTTCTCCACGCACATTAGTTTTTGCTGCGTGTTAAGCAAATCGTTAAAGAAATCTTTCCATCTTTTTAAAATGCTATCAGTATCAGTGAGACTGTTCCATCAGATTTCTTTAATATAAGCACGAGGTTGATAGCCTTTCTTAAATTCGTTGATCCCTTTATACATGTCCAGAATGTTTTTAATTTTACTATAATCTTCAAGTTCCTAAATTTTAGCTTTCAAAAAATTGCGTTTTTTTTTGTTCTAAAAGTTTTGGAAATTTCCCGCCTGATGTCTACGAAATTTTGTGAGGTTATTTCATTCGGATTTTGTAGCCAACGTAATTTTCCTTGTTTCCTCTTTTCTGCTCGTTCGAACTATGGTTTGTTGCTACGTATTTCTTCGTGTCCCAATTTTTGTTTTGAGAGAGGATGCTTCGTAAGCAAAGAAAAGAATTCAATTGCTGGAATATTTTTCTCCAGAACCTTAAGGTTAACTAAAGAGTATACATGAGTTAGATTTCTGTAACGATTCCTTTAATGTTATTGAGATCAAGGGGGCCGATCCTGGGAAGTCGGAGGCCCCCCCAAAAGCTCACGTGGACCCCCTCTATTTTTATGAATATGTATTTTCTCTTGTTATATGTAGTGTTTTATGCATTTTTTATGAATGATCCCCCCTCAAAGTCACAGAGAAACTGACGTCCTTGATTGAGATTATCATCATTTTGCTCCAAGAGTATTGTTGCGTCATAGATAATTGATATTCTTTTTTCATAGTTTTGGGGAAGTCATTATTTATACTATTATAAAACAATTTTAAAGTGG
Source organism: Thermobia domestica (assembly GCF_964235325.1). Classification (NCBI taxonomy): domain Eukaryota; kingdom Metazoa; phylum Arthropoda; class Insecta; order Zygentoma; family Lepismatidae; genus Thermobia; species Thermobia domestica. The sequence goes on along the minus strand of NC_137456.1, from coordinate 121,202,763 downwards.
ATCTTTGTAGATGCCTAATGAGAAACATACCAATTATAAATATGCATGTATTCAGATTTCAGAATGTGTTCACGGCAGTGGTAATACTGATATGTACTACTACTTCATCTACATCGCCAAATATATAATATACTCTACAACAGTTGATCAGATTCATCTACCGTAATATGAGTTTCATCTCTCTTCTCTAGAATAAGCCTCAAATGTGCCCACCTTCCAATGTTGAAGACAACCAATGGCGTATTTAGGATTTTGTTTCGAGGGACTATGCCCAACACAAGGAAGGAAGTGGGCAATTGCCCACCTAAGTTTGAGAATTAAATATATTTTAATTTATGCATAAATCGAAGTTATAATGGCAAGAATTGCAGACCGATAAATCCTATGTGATATGATACAAAAATTTATCAGTGAATCTAACTCTTTATTCTATTCATACAAGAAAAAGGAAGTATCCTCTTGGCCTTCCTAATTTCCCGGGCTAATTATTCCCCCGTTTTGATTTTTTTTTAAATTCAAACATTTACTTCTTTTAAAAATAACTAAACGATATAATTTTTCCTTTGTTATAATAACTAAAGTCCTGTCATGTTGATATCCGCGCAAGTTGGTGTGGAACACCAGTTTCGCTTATCAACTCCTCTTAGTTTTGGTGTTACTGATGAAGGCCGACTTGAATCACAACTGACAATGGTCGATAAATATGATAGACGAAATGAAAGAAAGTAACGTCAAGAAAAAGAAACAGAAAAGTAGAAAGGACGAAAGAAAGAACAAAAGGACGCAGTTCTTACATGGAATAAAATTTGACAAATACAGTATTATTTCTGAACAAATAGCATAAGAAAATGGAAAGTAATGACATTTTTAGAAATGGTTACAAGGACGTGGAATGCGAAAAACTAACAAATTTATTTCAGGGGGAGTTGAACCTGATAGCCTCCTAAATACGCCACCGAAGACAATTCTGTCCCCTGAGTTTTCACAGCATTGTTTTTCAACTTCATACATATTTTGAACATCGCTTAGTGTTCGAAGTAGAAAAAACCAGTGGCGGTATGGCATACCACCGCATACCGTCTCACTTCGACCACTATATACATATATATATATTATGGGAACGGTCTTACCCGTCCTCCCCAATTTTGAAGACAGATTTGCACCGATGCTTAGAAGTATGAACAAGCTGTTAAATGTGCGAGTAAATCAATGACAAAGCTGAATTCTAGCGTACGCACCTTTGCCATGGGAAATCCGAGTTCGATTCCCAGCGGGAGCTCATGTGGTTCGATTCAACGTTAATCGGTAGGTTCCGTCTCATATAGTCTTGCTACTGCAAGGGACGTTAAACTCAAAATCAACCCAACTCAACTCGGAGCTAAATTCGTTCAAATGGGTATTTTAAAGGCTTTAGGTCGTTATTTTGTTTGGAGATCAATTTCATTATTGCTGCTTTCTATGAGATATATTCTTTTCGAAATGTGCATTCGCTCAAAAGATTCTAGAAATGTAGAGATGCTAAAAGGAAATTTGTCACTTTGTTTGTTTCTTAAAAAAAAAAAAAAAAAAAAAAAAAAAAACCTTTGATATTGAAAGTTGGATATTGATTGCTTGAACATTTTGTTGAAACTTTCTTTTCAATGTATAAAATATCGATTTAGGACAAGTTTGCTGTAAATGCTATAACTAATAACAACATAGTAATGACAATAATAGAACAAATTATAATGCAATAATAGAAAACTTTAAGCATTTTATTTATCTAAAATAGAAATACTTACAAATTATCATCTTCGGTTGTAGCTTTGGTGTGAATTTTCTACTGAAAAAGATAGGAAGACAATATATTATCCTTATTTGTATTATATCCTCTGTATTTTGTATTTCTGGTACTGGTATTTTGCGTTGCAATCCGCGAACTTACTTGATGACTTAAGATTTTCCCTGGGTGGAACTTCAATACACTGGAGTAGTTAAAAGGCGATACTGGGAATCCACAATGAGGACGAAAGGAGATATGGTCCCAGGAGATTTTGTTTTAGCTTCGGGAGTGAAATTCCCCCAGGCCACGCCCTAAAATCATCATTCCTTCGAAATAGTGCTATTGGTTGACCAGTCTTTATATGTAATCCTAAATAAGCCAAACGATTTTACCTACAAACTTCTACACGCACAATTAATTTTTTTAATTCAGCGAAGTTGCATTTTCTATATTTTGGGTTATTGGAATGCGTATTTCTTCTGAAGGCTAAACGAAATGTACCTACCTGATAACTAGATATTTCAACTACATATTGTAAAAGTCACATAAACGTTGCAGCAATTGGGAAAATATCAGAGCAATTTTTGCTGGACATTTTGTCCCTTATCAAATACTGGTTGTGTCAAGGGGCAAAAATGGCTATATACTCATCATCATATATACTTTAACCTTTTGAATGATATAATTGCGTTAAACTTAGCACATTTGCTGGTGTCACAAACATCGGAGCAAATATAACCCATCTTACACGTAACAATTCTAGGAACCGAAGACTGTTGGCAGACCCGGGCAGCACGAAGATAGGTGTTGCTTCGTGTAAAACACTTTTAGTGTGTAATGATTTTAAGTGGCAGCACATGCCAATGGCAATACGCATGGTTTGGAGAGAAACGAAAAATCATTTCGTGGATTGCTAGTTTCGTCTTACAAAAATTGCCGGAATGATGATGAAGACCAGGCGCACAGTCCAATATCCCAATATTCCGTCGGCTATAAGATCTCACCTGTCTCTGCCGCGGCTCACGAAAATCGCGGCATAAAGATCAGGAAAGTAATAAAACGAAAACCGAAATAGGCCCACCAGCTTCTGATGAAACGTGGACACAAGATTTGAGTCGAAATGAAACATCAATTAAAATCTGCTTCGAAAAGAGTACGCTTTTTTCGTAAAAGAATATGAATTTCAACACTTCATACCTCACAGTCAGGCAGACTCTGTTATTTGCTGCACTAATGTGAAGATATGTGTATTTGGACACATTTTTTTCGGACTTTGGAACATTTTATTTTAAAATTCTATGCAGTAAAAAGCATAATCGTTTATTTAAAGTTGAACCACTTTTCGATTTTTTTCTGAGTTCATTTACTTTTCTTACAAGAAAGTTTTCTTGCTGTTTGTCAATTCCTTCAACACATGTAATTTCTTAATCAATATAAACGACAGATTGTTTCTCTGTCAGCATTCCTATCATCACCTCACCTTTGGTTAATCTATGATCACGCACTTTTCATCGAAACTGAAAAAATAGTCAACGACTCAGGATATTAATCCGGAGGGACATCGAACAAAACCATTGAGGCACTTTTGGGAAGAGGTAGTCCGGATCAAATGTAAGACGAGTCAACATGTAGGAGCACTAGCTTCAATTCCGAGTTTACGAGAAGTTTACCTTGCTCTAGCCTAGAGAGTACTTTGTCTTAGCTAACGTTATAAGCTATCAGCTACGATGGACAATTCGTTAAAGAGCGATTTTGATTTTGATTAAATTTACTGTTTTCACAACGCTAGTTTTCCTGCCCGGGATTCGCTGACCCTTAACACACGATTACCTGGACGCCCAGTAGACCGGAGAGAAGGATGGACCGTCATCAATCCACTGGAAGAATCGTCGAGGAGGAAACACCGAGATTTATAAGTAAGTGCGAGTAGATTAACCAATTCTAAAAGTTACTCCCTTCTCACCCTTTCCAACCCCTTCCACATCACAAACTGTTTCTTTTGTACATGGTCTATTTTATTTGTATGCAACCCAGGTCAGATCCTGTATTTTACGCTCTACCAAATTCAATGTTTACAAAATCCTGGGCGCAACTTGTCAGTTCTGACATCCCCAATTACACTATTAATTAGTGTGTTGTCTGAGCTTTCAAACTGACAAGGGGCAACTGAACATGGTGGAGATGCTGGGTATTAACGTTAATCTGGAGTCTTTTGTTATGTAACATTATCCCGATGAGTGGCGATTTTTTCTAGATTATTTTAAGAAAAGTTTGAAAGTAGCTCTGTTATATACCGAAAATGTCTTCCATTTTCATGTCATTCCTCTGTGTCTTCTTCCATCATCTGTGATTTCTTACTCTTTCCTTGTTATATTTTGTTGCTCCATTTTCTTCTTTTCCTTCTTCATCATCATGTTCCACTTCTGGGCTGTTATTCGGGCAGGACATTTTATCTCTCCCTGTACCTTCATTCTGGATAACCTTTCCTGCTATATAATCCTCCTTTCTATAACTTTCTGTACTTACTTAAACCATTTGAACAACAGCCATTAGGTGAGATCATTCAATCCCGCTCTGTCTCTTTCTCTCTACATTTCCTCCGTAGTTACCTTTCACATATATGCACTATTTCTTGGGACCTATTTCTGCTAAACGAAGACGTGGATTGTAGTTTATGCCTGTAGGCATCCACCAGTGCATCTACATTCAACATGAAGCTCCATTCCACCAGACAGAAAAGCTATTAAGTAGGGATGGCCACATTTTCCGGAAAAACGGAAAACGGAAAATATTTTTTCCGGAAACCGGAAAATTAAAAACGGAAAACGGAAAATTTTCCGGAAAATCGGAAAACGGAAAATTTTCCGGAAAATCGGAAGGCGGAAAATTTTCCGGAAAAACGGAAACGGAAAATTTTCCGGAAAAACGGAAACGGAAAATTTTCCGGAAAAACGGAAACGGAAAATTTTCCGGAAAATCGGAAGGCGGAAAATTTTCCGGAAAAACGGAAACGGAAAATTTTCCGGAAAAATGGAAACGGAAAATTTTCCGGAAAAACTGAAACGGAAAATTTTCCGGAAAATCGGAAGGCGGAAAATTTTCCGGAAAATGAAAATGTTCACTTGGAATAGTGACATTGGTCGTCTTACATTAAGAAATATAACGAAAAATGCTACGCGAAAACAACCTGTAAATGAGGCAATGCTCTTCACCATCTAGTGCTAAAGAAACGCAACTCAAACTTAACAGTGGATAGGAGAGAAAAGGTCGAGTAAATCAGCGACGAAACATTCCTTCCTCCTACATCTATTTGTACACTTGCTTAATCATGTACTTTTTTTGTTTGCGTGAGAGCTTGCAGATCATTCGTTTGCACCGGGAAATTCCCATCATGCGTGTGTTTCGGGGAATCCCCGATTATGCGTGTACCTGAGGGCAGAACTCTGGCAGTAGAGCTGGCAGTGTGCTATTAATACAACTGGTATGTTTATATTCCAACCATTTCTTCATTGCTTATCGTGATCACGGTGACCTGTCAAGGTCACAGATCCTGGGGAGCCGGGGGCAGCCCCCTCAAAGTTCATGTGGACCCCGCAATCTATTTATAAATATACAATATTTTGCACAATTTGAATTCAGTTTGTTTTAAAACCCTCATATATACCTTCTGCATCTGAATGGATCCCCAAAGTTACAGAGAAATCGGCGCCCTAGATTGATTCTATAGAATCCACACGCAGTAGTATTGGGCCCTATTGGCGGGAGTACACTACGTATTCCAACTGAGCTCAGGCGTTAGAACATCGGATTAACATTCAGAAGGCCGATGTTCGATTCGAGCACCCTATCGTCCCGATTTTTTTTTGTTGTTGTTGTTGTTGTTGTTGTTGTAAGTTTATTACTCAGTTACATCCGACCTGTGCCATAGACTTTTAACCGTAAGATAAATTCAATTCTACTGATGTAATTCAATTTTACACTTTACCCTAGTGTTACCATCTTGCAACTATAAGCGTCACGAATTCCAAATACCGGTACTATTGACTATAAATACCATAGTATGTAGCACTACTTGAAACTAGCGCCAGCTATTCATATAATGATCTATTCCACATAATTCTCTTCGTAACTTTTTCCGCTAATTTCTCTTAAACTGAAGGACGATTCCACCTAGTCATCGATACATCAATTCAGTTCTCAATGCTGACTTATTATCTATGTTTCTGTATGCATTTGAAAGTTTTACTTATTAGTAGAGCAACCCAAAAGCATACAAAGCATAAAAAGCATAATAGCTATTTACACATATGGTTGGTACCTTGAACATGCTTGTGGCTGTCTAAGGGTCCAGAAGAAACTAATTTTAAAAGCATAATTTAAAAGATATAGCACAATTCTTTAAAAAATCTCTTTAACTTCAAGTTTAACATACTGTATTAATATTTTTAAGAAACAATATTTACAATGCAAAATCATTGAGAACATAACAATGCAACAATGAAAAGCTTATTTTTATTTCTGTAAACTTTTTGGTCTAATCTTTTAACGTGGAGAAAAGAATAAAGGACAAAAAAAAGAAAACTTCCACCAACAATGAATAGTACACAAGAACTCCACACTATACTGTTATCTGTACCTCTTCAAGTTGAGCACTTTCTATACTTATTGGTGGCATCTTTTACTTTCCCTTTCTGTATATATGCACCTCTAAGGCGCACACAAGTGATTAAAAAAACTGACTCGAGTAAAGCCTCTCTTTACAGTGCATTAGGTAGAAAGTTCATTAAATATGAAAGAAACTGGTTGCATAAAATATTAATAAATAGATCAAGATATTTAGAATATTTAATGTATAGTAAATATTATACGTTAAACACGATTAATGTAAAACGATGATTGAAATTAATAATAAAGCATAATAAAGCATAATTTGGAAAAAAAATAAAGCATAATGTGGGTTGCTCTACTTATTATTCTACATTCACGTTTTGTTACTAAATTATGAACTAATGCAATAACATTATTATTATTATTATTATTATTATTATTATTATTATTATTATTATTATTATTATTATTATTATTATTATTATTATTATTATTATTATTATTATTATTTCATAAACGTAGATGATAATCTAGGTGCTGTTACCTCTATATCTCAGATTATCGCTTCACCTGGCGCACGCTCAAATGCATCTAAAGTAACAGAAAGATCCCAGAAAAAATGTTTTACAAATAAGGGAACATAGTAGTACGTAAGAAACAGAAAAGAATTCTGTATTATCTCAGAGACCCTAAACCTTGTTCTTCCGCAAGAGCAGAGGTGCTTCATAGTAAAATAAGTAATATGGTACCAAAGGATCTTCTTCCTTTGCCTTTCGTTGAAGCAATTCGGTTTCTTGAATTTATGAATGAAGTAGAACCAAGTTACCACTCACCATCCAGGCAAACTGTAACTCGCCATATTGAGGCCTTGTTGTCTAAGGAGAAGTGTGGCTGCGGAATCGATTGATTTGACAACAGATAGCTGGGCTTCGCAGCAGTGGCGTAGCACACTTTTGCGGGCCCCCCCGCAAAGTATAGAGAAGGGGCCCCACTTGTAAAGCCGACACAAGTAAGGTGGAAGTTCTACTTCTTTAAAACTTTATTCATCGCAAGACTTCGGGGCCCCCCCGCACTGCGGGGGTTGCGGGGGCAGCTGCTACGCCACTGCTTCGCAGGCTACGGAAAGTTATATTACAATCACAGCCCACTATATGCTTCCATCTAAGTTCAATAAGTTCAGTCCTTCAAATAATTGAAATAGAAGTGAGGCACACAAGGGTAAACCCAACTCAGCACTTAGCACATGTTGCAGAGTAGTGGAACATTTTAGATAAAATAAATGCAATTGTCTATGACAATGCTAGTAATATCACAAGTGCGGTACGAGAACTTCCATATGCAAGCATATGTTGTTTTGCTCAGACCCTACAACTCTCTATAAATAAGCGATTGCAATAGACAAAATCGAGAAAATGTTAAGTGTTGTTAGTCGGATTGTTTTCCACTTTAAATATAGTACGTTGGCAACGTCAGAACTGGAAAAACAGTAAAGGTTATTAGGATTGGAAGTACATTTCCTTATACAGCAAGTTAAAACTCGGTGGAACAGCATACATGAAAAGCTTGAGAGATTGATAGAACAAAGAAGAGCTCTTAACAATGAATTATCAGATAGAAATGTAGCAAAGACGTCAAATTGCAAGAAGTTTAACCCTTTAAGGATGTCCAAAATTTTAGACTTTCACTCAAGCAGCTACTGCTTCCTTACTATTTATCGTAGGATCATGGTTCATACCTCGTTTTTCTCACGATAGGGCATACTTACCAACGGTACCACGTGTCGGTATCATAAACCTTAACCGGAAAATCGAAAAAAAAACGGAATTTTTCTGAAGAAATCACCCCTTCGTAACACTTGGGCCCCTCGGGCCCGTCCCCGGTTTCACGTAGGGATCTAAAAAAAATGATAAATATCCAAAGGTAGGTCTACACACAATCCTTATGCAAGTTTCAATCTGATATCTTGAGAACTAAAGGCGTGAAAAAATTTTGAAATTTGCCTTAAGAAAAAAAGTCACGTCCCTTCGCACCACTTGGCGCCGCCAAGTTGACCATCCGGTTCCAAAACGCATCTGCGGTGTTCTTTGGTCTATCCTTGACTTGAAAAATAATAATAAAAAAAATCCCGGCTTAAATACCTGTTATAGAACCTAAATAAGCGGTCAAAGACGATAGTACGCCATTGTATATAAATATACCAGAACTCTTTAAAAGGTTAAACTTCCTACAGACTAGGAATGACATTTTCAGGGAAAACGGAATATAATTCTTCCGGAAACTGGATAATTAGAAAGGAAAGACGGAAAATTTTCCGGAAAAACGGAAACGGAAAATTTTCCGGAAAATCGGAAAACGGAAAATTTTCCGGAAAAACGGAAAACGGAAAATTTTCCGGAAAATCGGAAGACGGAAAATTTTCCGGAAAACGGAAACGGAAAATTTTCCGGAAAAACGGAAAACGGAAAATTTTCCGGAAAACGGAAGAGAAAATTTTCCGGAAAAACTGAAAACGGAAAATTTTCCGGAAAAACGGAAAACGGAAAATTTTCCGGAAAATCGGAAGACGGAAAATTTTCCGGAAAACGGAAGACGGAAAATTTTCCGGAAAAACGGAAACGGAAAATTTTCCGCAAAAACGGAAAACGGAAAATTTTCCGGAAAATCGGAAGACGGAAAATTTTCCGGAAAACGGAAGACGGAAAATTTTCCGGAAAAACGGAAACGGAAAATTTTCCGGAAAAACGGAAAACGGAAAATTTTCCGGAAAATCGGAAAACGGAAAATTTTCCGGAAAAACGGAAAACGGAAAATGTGATTTCCGGAAACCGGAAAACTCTTTTTCCGGAAATGGCCATCCCTACTATTAAGAAATGGCTTGAAAAGAATGGTTTCAAATTATTGGACCCTGGCCTGTAAATTTGCGAACTTTCATCCAATTAAAAAACTGTCGGGTAATCTAAAAGCGAAAAAATGGCTGAACGCAAACCCAGTTTAATTTCTGAATTAAGAAAAGCTACAAAATCCGTTTGGATTACAGAAGTTATAGCGGAAAACTGCGAAATATTATGAATATCCTTAGCTTCTCGTATCCAAGTCTGTGTTAAAGCACAAAAATTTCCATTCAAAATATTGAACTCATTCTCAACCATATATATTTCACTGTGCCTTCATCACTGAAAAGTATCCTGAACTCTCCTTACTGAACTGTATCATTTATATGAAATACATACGTAGTTAAGTGAGAATAGTCTTGTGTATTCACAGTGGCGTATTTAGGGGGGTGGCTTCCGGGCTTAAGCCCCCCCCGAAATCTTACTTAGTATAGTAAAGTAAATGAAATATCTTGCAGAATTTTCACATTTCCAGGCAAAGCCCCCCCCGAAAGTTAGCAAAGCCCCTCCCGAAACAAAATCGTAAATACGCCACTGTGTATTCATAATCATGATGCTTACTTATGGTAGGTAACCCATTTAGGATTTCCACTTTTTGAGGTAAATTTTAGACCTTTAGTCGAATAGCTACTGCCTCCTTACTGTTTATCGTAGGATCATTGTTCATACCTCGCTTCTTTTCAGAATAGAACATCCTTTCCAACGGTATAGATTGCTTGTCCGTATTATACACAATAAACGGGAAAATCGGGAGTTTTTCGAAAAAAGTTGTTTCAAAACTTTTGCACCCCTCTGGCCCGGGTCTAGGTTCACGTAGAGATCTGAAAATATTTTGAATTATACGTAGCTATGTACACAATACGTAGCTATGTGCAAAATTTCAATCTTGTATCTAGAAATCAAAGAGGGGAAAATTTTGAAAGTCTGAATGTGAGGTGTATATATATATATATATAAAGGGTGGTCCAACTACAATGCACGATGTTAATTGTAAATAAAACGCAAAGTTTTCAGAGAATAATCTTACTATTTTTTATTATGATAGAAGAATCTATGACAATTATGTGTGAAACAAAATATCGGCCAAATGCTCGCCACGGCTTCGATGGCAGACTTCTATCCGATGGTCCATATTTTCAATGACTCTGAGACATAATTAAGGTTCAATATCATTAATGTGAAGAATTATCGCATCCTTTAGCTCTTGAATTGTTCTTGGCTTATTGACGTACACTTTTTCTTTTAAATATCCCCACAGAAAAAAAGTCCAATAGTGTCAAACCAGTTAACATCGCCACCACGGAGACTACACGGCCATTGAATTTTTCGAGCAAAAGAGCCAATGTTTCGTTGGCTGTGTGGCACGTGGCACCATCCTGTTGGAACCACATATCGTCCAGGTCCATATCCTCAATTTCTGGCCACAAGAAGTCCGTTATCATCTCTCGATAGCGAACACCAGTCACGGTAACTGCTTGGCCGACCTCATTTTCAAAAAGTACGGCCCGATGATGCCGCCAGCCCATAACCCGCACCAAAGAGTCACTCTTTGTGGATACATCGGCTTTTCAACAATCACTCGTGGATTCTCATTTGCCCAAATGCGGCAATTCTGCTTGTTAACGAATCCACTGAGGTGAAAGTGTGCCTCGTCGCTGAAGATGATTTTCTTTGTGAAGTCACCATTCACTTGTGTCTGTTCAACTAACAACTCGGCGTATTGATGACGCTGAAAATGGTCAGTAGGCTTCAGCTCTTGAGTCAATTGAACCTTGTAAGCGTGTAAATTCAAATCTTTCTTCAAAATTCGCATCAGTGATGTTCGTGAGATATCAAGTGTTGGGCACGACGACGAGTCGAGGTTGACGGCTCTTCTGCCACACTATCGCGAACAACAGCAATGTTTTCCGCAGAACGAACTTGGCGAGCATGCACAGCTGTCTTCACATTTCCTACAGACCCTGTTTTCTGAAATTTGCGCCCATTCTCCCGATTGTTGACACATTTGGTCGATTATGCTGACCAAAAACATCACGAAGTTCACGAAATGCATTTTGATTTGAACGTCCATTTTTGTAAAAGGCTTCAATAATCTTCACGCGTTGCTCAATTGTGTACCTCTCCATGGTTGAATTTGCCAAACTCTGAAACAAAGAAATGTCAAATTAAGTTGGGCAAAAACCTTGACATTACGGTGTGACACATAATTAACATCGTGCATTGTGTTTGGACCACCCTATATATATATATAAAATTTATTGCGTCATTACTATGTGGCCTAGAGTCATGGTTTACACGCCATTGTCTTCCGTATAAAGCGCCTTTTCCAATGGTACCAATCACATGTCCGTATCATACATCTGAACCAGAAGATTCGGGAAAATCCGATTTTTTTTTTTTTTTAGAAAATATAACATCTTCGGAATAGTTGCGCCCCTCGGGCCCGAGCCATGCTCAAGTAGGACTCTCAAAAAATTGAGAATTACTCAATGGTGCACACAATCTATATGCAAAACTTCAATCTGATATCTTGTAAACTAAGGACGTGAAAATATTTTGAAATTTGCCTTAAGAAAAACAAAACGTTACGTCCCTCCACCCCCCACTTGGCGCAACCAAGTAAACCATCCTGTTCCAAAGCTCATCTGGGTGTTCTTTGGTTCATGCTTGATCTGACTAATAAAACAGACTGGCTTAAATATCTGCTATAGACCTAAATAAGCGGTTAAAGACAACACTACTCCATGGTAACAACATTTATCCTAAAAGAGGTAATCTATTCTGGCCAATACTCTTGCTTCTTGGTAAGTTCCCTATGGAAAATGATTATTTACTTAAAATAAACTATCTTTGTTACAATAAAATGCATGGTTTATAATAAATATCAATTAAGGGAATCACATAAAACTGTTTGTACTAATAGAGTAGGGTAATGGCGAATACTTTGAGATAATGTAAGTGTTAAATTGATTTTAAGTATATAAGTTATTTCACATCTCAAAGCTTTCGTAGTGACCCTCGTATATAATTATTCTGTTCAACGTCTGAGTATGGCAATTCAAAATAACAATAATAATAATAATAATAAAGACTTGAATACATAAAACGTGGATTTAGTTAAGTTCACGATTTAACTACTTTGACATGAACGAACTATTCGTTTCATTGGGTCAGGGATAAAAAAAGTTTTACTGCTCAATCTTATTGTTATCTTTAGTACCCTGTTTCAATCTGCATTGTGCTTCTGAAATATTTTAATCAATAATCCCTGACTGATATTTTTTAGTAATTTTCCGCTGACAAATCAAGAAGATAAATTGTTTTAATTAATAAAGCTGAACAGACAACACTGGAAAATGTTGAAGTATTTGTTAAAAAATAGAAGCTTATGAAGTGGGGAAAAACGTGGTGTTTGAAGTATTTGATGCAGACTTCTTTTTCCTTCTTTTTACGCTACAATGGTTACGCTTTTCCGTTGCCCCTTCTGAGCCACCACTTGAATGAGCTTTGAATGAGTTAAAACAGACTCTGAAAGCCATGAAACATAACAGACTCTGACAAATCAAAAGTTTGCTTACCAGCGGAGGGGCTAAATCGTCTACTTACGTTTGCTTAAGAGTCTTCATCCCGGCGAAATTAAAATACCGCTAATTTTACAGTAATTATGTGATATCTTCAAATAGATAGAAGATAATCGAAATGTGGAACAAGAGCGCCCTAGACAATATTATTTTACATGAGAAACCGTTATCATGACTCACTTATCTGCTTTCGATTTCGAGCCATTTTGAAAATCGGCATTTATTTTCGCGTTTCTAAACAGCTGAAAACGGAAAGCCACTAGGTGACTTGTGATAACGGTAGCTCACGCAAAATAATATTGTCTAGGGCGCTGTTGTTCCATATTTCAATTATCTTTTATCTATTTGAAGATATCACATAATTACTGTAAAATTAGTGGTATTTTAATTTCGCCGGGATGAAGACTCTTAACTAGGGAGGAGATAAGTCTTGGCCAACCTAAGTTTTCTGTGACGTCGTTTCAGTAGCTCCAAGTCACTAACCATAAGTAACTCCATGGAATGTTGGAACTGCACCATTATGAAAGAGTTTCCTACTACAGAACCTAATTTTTAAATAAACACAGCAGAAGCACAAGGAACAACACAAGGACAAGGCACAAGGAACAGCACAATGTACTTTATTGAGATCTAATTTCCTATTATAATTAGCATCTTTAAAACTTCCCTATTTGTCACGAGGTTTTCCATAATGTATTAAAGACAGAGGCTTTCATCGTACAATTTGCTGATCGCATCGCAACGTAAAATGGAATGAGCAATTACAATTTCTAGGCTTATTATCGCAAAATATATAATTATTGCGTTGCGTTGACGTAAACTCAACTGAATAAGGCCCAGAGAGACAATGAAGGATTTTTTCTTTTAAGATAAGAGATTTGTAAGCACTTTTATTCTCTTGCAGTCTATATGGGAGCACGGTGGCTCGCGTATTTTCGAAATACACTGAACTCTAGCCACAAGGCATTGTGAATTAGTGTAGTAGCTTAGCGACTGGATCATGCAAAATGTGATACCAACATGCCACTTTCAGGGATGATAGGCCTATTAATAAGATGTAAATTCTGATATAGAACCACCTCGGCGGGGTCTTGTTTTAGGTATATGACGTCATCAATATGGCCGCCAACGAAGTTCGACTTAACTGAGTTTAAAAATGTATAACTTCGTTACCATTGAAGCTAGAAACTTCGTTTCTCCTTTATTTTACAGAGAATACATTGTACCTCTATTGTCATTATAAAGACTTGCCTTATATTGCCGCCATTTTTAAGTATGGCGTCTCAAACTGGAAAAATGTTTATTTTCAAAACGATTTTCTATGTTTTATAGCAAATAACTTTGAAACTGCTATGATTATGGAAAAATACCTTGAAACAAACGTCAAAGGTCATTTCAGTAGCTTTCGAACGCGACCAGAATCACTGATGTATCTCGACAAATAACTGAGATAATCAATTTTTTGTAGGACTAAATGTCGAACTTTCGTGAATAATGTTCGAATGTATCCGTAGATGTAGTTATATGGCATTTGTAGTTCCATTGGCCCTTTGATAATAGGAACATAGTACCGCTACTAGTATGTTCCTTTTAACGTGGAGAATAGCAAATTACAAGTGTTTATCTTCTGTCCGTGCTGAAAATTCTTTATAGTCATAAATCCAAGATGGCCGCCGCGGTTTATCTCAGGTACGAGAAGTGGGAATTTCTCGCCACAGAAAAATAATAGAAACATGCAATAACCGCCAATCTCTTTCTTTGGATGTGAAGAATCTTGACATAACATGTGATTGGCTCCCCTTTGTGTCTAGAAGCCAGTATATGACATCATAAACACAGTATGGCGCCATGGCTTACATACGAATTATGAAAATTATTTATTTATCGCATTAGAGAAACGGTAGAAACGTGCAACAACCACCAATATATTTTTTCGTATGTAGAATCATAAAGTAACTTAAGTTATTGTCTTTTCTTTGAGGTTAAAGGCGAGTATATGACGTCATAAACCCAAGATTGCCGTCGACTCTTAAATATGTGTTATGCATAATATTATATGATTTATTTTTCTCGGCCCAATTTAGATTTTGGTACATGGCCATGAACCTTGAATCACTTTTTTTTTGTTTGTTTTGCTGGACAGTATTCGATTGGCGAAATTTTCCTCCTATTGTAGTGCATTGGATTAGATTTGTCCCTGGATGTTCATCCTGGATCATAACAGTTATGCCCGTTGGATGTTAGTATTCGTAAAGTCTTTGGGAGAATTGAATGTACGAAACCTACACGTATATGATGAATTTCAGAAAGGTAATTTTGTGGGAAGAAAGACAAACAGTAAATATTCGTGCATGTCCCACGACCAGTTACATGAACAATGTAATAAGGATCTAAAATGTGGAGGAGGTGCCATTGGTCTATTTGATAATGAAAGTTGCTCTTCTGCGTTGGATGGTTTCGGGGCTAGTGATTGCAGGATTACTAACCGAATTTGAGAAAGAGGCAGGAATAAGTGACGATTCAGATTATCAAAGCATCACGAAGATACAGACGCTTTTTTCCTCTAGGTTCAAAAAACATGTGAAAGCGTTAATAAATGCATGTGATGACAGAAATCCATTTGCTCAAGAAAATGGTGCCCTAATATGCGTTGCCACATATGTTGTTATGGATGAGAAAGGAGATGCTGTTATGGATTAGTCTGTATTCAAATCAGAGGAATTGGGAAAGCAATAGTACAAAACATTTGTTCGGAAACGGCTCATCAAATGCCAGACGCCTTTAAGGGAACCGATTAAAAGAAATAAACTTTCGCTTTTTCACACATCGCAAAAAGAAGGAATGAAGAGAGGATTCAATGAGTCAATTTTAAAGAGTGACTGTAGCCTGTTTTCTCGCTTATACATAGCTTGTCAAAGTCGAGGTGGAGACATCAAAGATTTCTTTGCTTACGAAAATCTTTTGTATCCTCCGTCACTCTCTTCAAATGGTCAATTGCGCAAAGGAACAAAATCAAATGTTATTTCTTGCTTAGAACCACTTGGAACATCACAATACGATGTGCCTAGTGTATCGTGTGTTATATTTGATGGAGCAGTGTTAGCTCACATGCTGAAGCCTATTCCGGGACAGATGTTTTCTATGTATTACACTAACACATTTCAACCATTTTTCGAAAAGTTTGCGAGTGATGTCGTCAGAATGGACATCGTCTTTGACAATCATGATCCCGACAGTCTGAAAAAAGAAGAACGAAACCAACGAGGAAAAGGACCAAGAATACTTGTGAAAGACTCCACACTGACTCCCAAGAATGGGTATTGTTTTTGAATAATTCTGAAAACAATACTGATTTATTTCGACTTCTGCGTAAACACTTACAGAACATAAGTGATTCTGATGGTAAGAGAAAGAGATTGTGTGTGCATGTGATGATACCGCATCAGCAAACTCTAATATGGACTTAACAAGCCTTGCGTCCTGCAAACAAGAAGAAGCAGACACACGCATGTTCTTGCATGCATTGCATGCCAGCAACCACGGACATAAGAATATCTCAATTAAAACTGTCGATTCTGATGTTGTTATTGCCGTTGCTTTATTCTTTGAGCTCAATGTATCACACTTGTGGATTGAATATGGGACTGGTAAAAATAAGAGATATATTGCTATCCATGAAATTGCAACAAGCCTAGGAAAGTTTCACTCAAAAGCCCTGCTCTTTTGGCACGCATTTACAGGGTCTGACACAGTGTCCGCTTTTGGTGGTCATGGCAAGAAGACAACTTGGCAGGTGTGGCAAGCATTCTTTGAAATAACGGATACATTCATCAAACTTTCAGTTACTCCTGTTGAAATTTCATCTCAGGACTTTGCAGCTCTTCAACGCCTTACCGTACTCCTACACGATCGCTCTAGCTCTTTACTAAATGTTAACGACTGTCGACAAAGATTAATGACGAAACAGAATTGTACTTACGAAGGAATCCCACCTACAGAGGCAGCCTTATTTCAACACTGTCTGCGAGCTGCCCTACAGGCATTACTGGTCTCAAGCTCTCCAGAAAGTGCACATAATACCCGAAATTTGTAAAGGGGTTGGAAGAAGGTGGATCGTGGTTATTAGCTTCTGTGGTCCTTACTTCCAGAAGTTTCTGCGCACTGTAGAGAACTTATTCGCTGTGGTTGCAAGACTTTGTTAACATTCTTGCAAGTGTCATGGGGTTAGTGTGCACTTTATTGTGTACCTGCGAAAGACAGTGTGAACGAGAAGATCATTTTATTGTGAGTTGATCTTTTTTTAAATAAGAAATGTGATTAACAAAAATTACTTCCCCTAGTTTTCTGAAGTACGTTTCAGATGTTAATTTAATAGTCATACTATATCACTAATATTTTCTCTTCTAAATTCTTAACATATTTAATTGTATAACTGTTTATTTTGTTGTAAATTTATCTCTCGCTGTATATACTTTTAAATATATACATTGAGTCTGTTTCTGGGCCATGGTTTGAAAATAAGACGCCTTGTACCTCGAACAATTTTGTAAAATAATATGAAAAGCATAATTTTCAGACAATTATATTCTCATTGGACTGAATAAAATGTTTTAAATGTAAAATATGTCTTTCGAAATGCACAATTCCCATATTCCTTGGAATTTTCATATAGCGCAAATATTAGTGCAAGCCCTATACTTTCATATAGCGCATAATACTTTGTTTCATAACATGAAAACTATTCACTTTAGGACAATTAGTATTATATTTCAATTTTATTTTCGAATAATGCATAATTTCAGCTTTGTTAGTTTTTCAGTTTAATGCATAATATAATATTCAAAATACTTACAGCGGCTACTTTGTATAACGATGTCATACACTTAAACAAGACAAATACTAACCTTTGGGCGCAAACACGATACACTTTTGTGTTAATTCATGATCCAACTTATTTAAGGATAAAAAAAATGGTTTTGCACGTTTCTATCACTTTTCTAAGATGAAAAATGAAATGAAATGAAATCTTGGAGTTTTACGTCCCATGATTATGCCGTTTAGGCTAAAGGAGACGGTGATTATGAGTAATGAATGAAATGGTGGAATGAAGAAAGGAAACGGGAGAACCCCGAGAAAACCCAGGCACACGGTTTGTCCACCACAAAGTTCACTTGGCGGGGGCTGGGATCGAACCCGGGACCCCTAGCAACAGAGGTGAACGCTCTACCACTGAGCCACCGCGGCCCCTTTTCTAAGATGAGAAAGGCATAGTTTTCTTCATGCATATTTAAGAGTCCACAGCAATCTTGGGTTTATGACGTCATATACTCGCCTTTCGCCTCAGAGAAAAGACAATGACTTATGTTACTTTATGATTCTACATACGAAAAAATATATTGGTGGTTGTTGCACGTTTCTATCGTTTCTCTAATGCGATAAATAAATAATTTTCATAATCCGTATGTAAGCCATGGCGCCATACTGTGTTTATGACGTCATGTACTGGCTTCTAGACACAAAGGGGAGCCAATCACATGTTATGTCAAGATTCTTCACATCCAAAGAAAGAGATTGGCGGTTATTGCATTATTCTATTATTTTTCTGTGGCGAGAAATTCCCACTTCTCGTACCGGAGATAAACCGCGGCGGCCATCTTGGATTTATGACTATAAAGGGTTTTCAGCACGGACAGAAGATAAACACTTGTAATTTGCTATTCTCCACGTTAAAAGGAACATACTAGTAGCGGTACTATGTTCCTATTATCAAAGGGCCAATAGAACTACAAATGCCATATAACTACATCTACGGATACATTCGAACATTATTCACGAAAGTTCGACATTTAGTCCTACAAAAAATTGATTATCTCAGTTATTTGTCGAGATACATCAATGATTCTGGTCGCGTTCGAAAGCTATTGAAATGACCTTTGACGTTTGTTTCAAGGTATTTTTCCATAATCGTAGCAGTTTCAAAGTTATTTGCTATATAACATAGAAAATCGTTTTGAAAATAAACATTTTTCCAGTTTGAGACGCCATACTTAAAAATGGCGGCAATATAAGGTAAGTCTTTATAATGACAATAGAGGTACAATGTATTCTCTGCAAAATAAATGAGAAACGAAGTTTCTAGCTTGAATGGTATTGGAGTTATACATTTTTAAACTCAGTTAAGTCGAACTTCGTTGGCGGCCATATTGATGACGTCATATACCTAAAACAAGACTCCCGCCGAGGTGGTTCTATATCAGAATTTACATCTTATTAATAGGCCTATCATCCCTGAAAGTGGTATGTTGGTATCACATTTTGCACAATTCGGACCTTTTATGCTGCTAAGCTACTAGACTAAATGGGGTTACGCTTGGGAACAAAGTAGGAAAAATGAATGACGTTTATATCGCGATCCTGTTGGTGACATCACGAGTCATGACTACATATAACACAAAGTAAACAGCACATGGTGTTCGCCCTGGTAGCGGAATGAGTTAGCGCAACATGCTAGTAACGGAAATCGTTGCTGGCGTGGGTTCTAACCCACACTAAGGGAGTTTTTCCTATTATTTTTATTTTTTATAACACTTCTTTCGTCAAAATAAGATTAAAAATAATATTCAAAAACTGATTTAAGGATTTTTTAAAAAATAATCATTAAACTTCTTTCATTATAATAAGTTTGCCCTTGTACTTATAAACATCCATAGCAAAAGTAGTAGCAGTAATAATAATAATAATAATAGTAGTAGTAGTAGTAAAAGTAATAGTAATAATAATAGTAGTAATAATAATAATAATAGTGGTAATAGTAGTAGTAGTATTAGTAGGAACGAGTTAGAATGCAATTCAGCATTCATTTGTTTACGTTCGATGTTGTCAAACGTAATACCTTCTAGCTAGGGCTGAGTGTATTTCGAAAATATGCCGGTGGCTCAGTGGTAGAGCGTTTATTTCTGATTGCGGTCAGAAAGTCTATAAAGTTTAGTGCAATGGAAGGAACAAGAATCCCACGGATAAAGAAATTTCGGGTATTTCTTTTGTACTGTTTGTTAACTGATCCTCGAACGTGACTGACTGCTATGTGATCATCCATCGGAAGCTCTGTCTCGATTCCTACGTATCGCTTCACACATTGGCTGTCAGCTATAGAAAACTACGCTTCTAAACGCGCACATGAATACAATACTTAGCTTCTGATTGTGAATGTGCCAGTGCTTACGTCACTGCAAGCTTAGATTGAGCACAACTTTAAAATGTAATGTTTTCTATAAGTAGAAGCTTTGCTTTGTATATACTAAACACAAACAAACTATTTGCTGACAATGAGGAAAACAATATATTACATTAAAAAAGTACATACGTGTTATAGTTTCGCCAACTAATGAAGCCGAAGCGTTAGTTGGCGAAACTGTAACACGTATGTAGTTTTTTTTAAATGTAATATATTGTTTGGTCAGTAATTAGTTTGTTTGTGTTTAGTACTAAAATCAATAAAAATGTGATTACGTAATACTTGAACAACTCTATCTAATGGAAGAAAGTAAATTAGTATATAATACTTCTTTTCATTTTAAGCATTTCGAAGATTCTCGTAATTTAGTAGCGTCCCGGATTTTCATTTTTGAAATATGACAACGTTATAATAGGTGTGTCACCATAGAAGAATGGTTGGAAAACATTACATCCAGATGTTCAAGGAACTTTTCCTGCTGTATGTTAATTCTTCATGTTCGAGTTCCAATAATTGTTCGATGTTATTAGCGAGAACAGCACTAATCATTTTGTGTATCCCTTGGCCACATCACACTTTAGAGACGATATATCGTGCATTGATAAATTAATTAATTATGTATGGTAATTGCAGTTTACTATAAGTTGTACTTAAATAAGATATTTAGACCTCAATTCTGTTAAAGGATTTTAAGATAGAGACAAACTGCAGTTGAAAGACTATCGCCAATTAAGCCATCTACCCGTCTATGGCTTACCGGTAATATTTGAGACTTAATAACTCTGGAACCACCCGACCGATCTCGATTAAAGTTTCACCATAGACGAGATTCGGACCTGGGATGGTTTTTATAATTTCACTTTGATGGTATCACTTAGGGTGGGGTACGAGAGATATCCAAAAATGATAGAAAATAACCGATATTAGTGTCGAATCCATATTTTTCGGGATCGCTGAGCTGAACAGTGACACTTCCGACCGTTTAAATCTAAATTTAGCCTCACAACTTGGGGGAAGGGAATATATATATAATGATCAAAATGACTGATATTAGATAACGCTTCAGTAATAATAAAAATGATGACTAACGGGACATATTACTAATTTTTCTTACTTTAACCAAGCGAAGCGAACCTATTAAAATAAAATACTATTTATGTTTGGTATACTTGAAAATTGTATGGTTGTTACACTATGTATATTTACACACTTGGAACATGCAGTAAATTTTCAGACTTTAACTCATTATTCTTGACTGATTACAAATATTAACAATATGTTTCTTAGTCAGGATTGGAAGAAAGAACATACCAAATTCTAATCAAATTGGTTATATTATAATTTAAAATATACACGTGTTTTCCTGTATAAACGTGAATTTTTCTAAATACCGATCAAAAAGATTTAGTGGCATCTGTTGTATTCTTTGGCTGCTGGAAATCATACCTCAAACCTCATACAGTGACGAAAATAAATTTTGTCTACAAAATGTTTTATTGATACATATCATGCAAGAAATGTAAAAAAAAAAAAAAAAAAAAAAAAAAAAAAAAAACTGCCGTTTTAAAAATCATTCAGTATTCATACAATTTATGACATTCTTTTTTAAGGTACAATTTGTTTCTGAACCTCTATGTTATGCTATAAAACCAGGGGCTGATACATGCCGAACCTCCTAAATTCACTGACATAATTGTCCCTAAACAGCAGCACGTTCTTCTAAATCACTCAATGTCTCTGAGTAGTATTTCCTATGAAACTACGTTTGGGGCCTTCTCGTCTCGTAAAGGTATAGTTAAAGTGCTTACTCGTCTCGAAATTTATATTAGTTTCCATTGGAAGATCTCTGCCTCGCCTCGTATCTTGTGAGGAAAATTCTATCTCGTCTCGTCTCGTCTCGTCTCGTGGACAATACTATCTCTGATCAGCATTCTCCAACCAAACCTGAATGCGGCCTTGGTTCTGCTATTGTTATCATATTAATGACATCTTTTATACATTTTTAAATTACTCATTCATTTCTACTAATTTTCTTTTTAACCTGCTAAATTCTAACGGTCCACTTTGAGTCATAATTTCATCACTATGAACACTCTTGCTACTTAAGTTACTTCCTGAGCCTGAATTATGTCTTTTTTTTCTGTAAACTTCTAAGCTATATTGTTTTGTTCCTTTGTTAAATTAAGAAAATTAACGTAAAATTATTTATAATAGTCGCTTTCCAAGTATATGTTTGCAATTATCTTTGTGTCATTATTTTAATGCAATTATGTTACTTATCATATAATATGTTACTTTCTTGTGAGTTGGCGTTAGTCTTCCCAGGATATATGAGCCACAATAGATCAGGCATAACCAGGGACGAATCCAGGGCGATCTCCCCCCCGGAGAAAAGGAAACTTTCTTATTTTGTATATAAATAAAACCCATTCCAGAGTTTGGAGCTCTTAAAAGTAGCTCTAAGTAGTAGTAGTGCAACCCACAGCAGTAGTGCTCTAAGTAGCAGTAGTGTCGCTGCCAGAAGTACGTCCTTTATCCGCCCCTGGGCATAAGGCCATTCGACAGTTAATAGTTGAAACTAGTAAATGTGCACCACCGAACCACATTCTGCATGCATAGTCAGATACTGCACCTTCTCTAAATACCGCCCAGAATGATTTAGTGACATATGTTGTATTCTTCGGCTGCTGGAAATCATACCTCAAACCTCATACAGTGACGAAAATAAACTTTGTCGACAAATATTTTTTAGGGATACAAATCATGCAAGAAACGTAAAAAAAATCGAATGCCGTTTTAAAAATCATTCAGTATTCCTACAATAAAAACATATGACGTTCAGTATCGTATTAATGTGTGGAAGGGAATAAATTCGGTGTTGTGAAAATGAACAGAAGTTTAGACAGAACTTTAGAACAGAACTGATAGACGTTCTATAGGTTTTGTCGAGATTTTATTCCGCGTGTTTTTAAACACCAAGGTTCTAGCCAGGTTAGATTCTAGTTAGGAGAGATTAAGACCAGCGAGGATTTAGATGACGAGGTTTGGGCTAGACAATATTTTGACCCTCGAGGGTTGGCACCAACAAACCAATATCCAACATGTGGGAAATATAGTTAATTAAAGAACTGGTGTAAACCTTGGGTCGAAATTGTTTATTTAACAATCACCAGATACCATTTTGTACTGGATATCTAACAACAATAATAGTGGAAAGGATTTGGGAAGGTAGCGGCCAGGGAGTGTTTAGTAGGTATCATCCCGGCATTTGGTTGGTAGGATTGAGGAAAACCCTGGAAGACCCCAGTCAGGATGGTCGGCCGCGGGAATCGAATGAGAACCCAACGCTCCCGAATGCGAACCCAACGCTCTACCACTTGAGCTACTTCGCTCGGTTACATATCAAGCAGAAGGAAATAAGAAAATGTTGATTGAGATATGTTTTCGAACGACAAGTAGTTAAAATATGTTTGTTTTCAATAATAGCGTGAAAACATTGTTCAGCAGCCTATGTTAGTAACGAATAATTGTTCAATACATTAAAGTGATTGCTATTTATTAATTACGGACAAGTGATGGGGATAATTGTATTAGTTATATGATATGTAGGCCAATACTATGGTTACTGTGACAAAACAAGCATTGGCTAGCATGCTAATTCTACGTAATGGTTTCTCTAGCAATTGTTCAGAGGCACGAAATTAGTCTTCATTGCATCTACATTTGAATTGTTTACGTCAGCGATTGTAAATTACGGCCCGCGGGCCAAAAAGATACTCTGAAAGGTTGAATCTTGCACCTACTATTACATATAGATAGGTTATATATAGTCTATTATAATTCCTATTATAATCTAACTAATGAAAAGAAAAATAGGGTCACAAGACGTCCCCATTTTACACGGATATACCCCTTTTTTCAGATCCTAGAAAGATCAAGACAGGTTTTAGGGGAATTCGGAAATGCCTCCTTTTTCGGGGGAGGGTACAGGTAATTGCTCTTACTTGAATTATTTTTATTGATAATAAATTATATTGGCCCGCCTAAAGCGCTTTCTATTTTCTTTGGTCTCCTCCTAAAAGTGTATGTCCAACGTTGGTCTATGTTATGTTGAATTTTAAAGATCTAACCTCGTCATTTACTACAGAATCCATGTAATGTATTTATATCTTGAGTATTTGTACTATTTATCACAGTAATTTTTGCATATAAGAAAATGTTAATAGTTTTCCAATTGCGCTCATTTTCTGATCTTAGCCGTCACCGGACTGACTCGAAAGTATTAAGTTAATGTGTACACTGAAATGAAATGAAATCTTTAGTTTTACGCCTTACGGTTATGCCGGTTAGGCTAAAGGAGACGGTGATGATGAGGAGAAATGAATGAAATAGTGGAATGAAGAAAGTGGGAGGAAACGGGAGAACCCCGAGAAAACTCACGAGCACGGTGTTTGTCCACTACAAAGTCAACACAGCGCGAGCTGGGATCGAACCTGGGACCCCAAGCACCTGAGGTAAACGCTCTATCACTGAGCCACCGCACCCCCCCCCCAATGTGTACACTGAGTTTCCTTGTATACCTTATATGCATTTGCTGCAGAGGAGACACGATTTCTATGAGCTTAAGTTGTTCAGATCCCACATCAAGCAGAAGGCCAGTAGATTAAACTTTTACAAATTTTCTATGCTGACAAACAACTTTAAATTCAAATCAAAACCAATCAATCGATTTTTTTTTCGGTATTTTTAAAATTTAATCTAATCCAAAATATTTGAAAGCACAAACCTGTTGGGTTAATCAGGAAAGGACAATCGAAAGGCCCGTCTGTCGTATTAGCCAGAAGTTGTATATCTACTTCCGTCAGCCATCCGAAAACTTTGCAGAGAAAGTTTGAGATTTATAATTCAGAATGCACCTGCACCATTGCTTTAACTGAAGTTCTACTTATAGAATATATATTTTTGTCTCTGTACTTTAATAGACATCGTACAGAGATTATATTGTCTTTTCAAAAAATGTGAGTGTAAAAAAAACTAAGTTTTAACTTTACACTGAGCCGTGAACTTTTAAATGCTATTTTACTAAACCCAGTATTTTATATTTTCTTTCTCCAGTCATATCGCTTATTATATCGCTGTTTTAGTTTAGACAAAATATCAAAGTTTCCAAGTTGATAGAGCAGAGAGTCAGATATCCCAGTAGATATGGTAATTTCCTAAACTGTGAAGTTTATAACGTAGAAAAATTATAAAATGAGTTATTGTAAGTGCCTAGATGAGTGATGAAACTTCAGAAGAGATGAATCAACGAAAAAGTAACGGCAACAAGGTAACGGAGGAGATGAAAAGAGAGAAATGAAGCTAACGTTACTTCTAACGGTTATTGCGACACGAAATAAGTAACACACATAAATATCAATCAGAAAGTCCGTGAATAGTAAAATGGAATTAATCTGCTCATATTTTACACACAATAAAGTCTCATTTTACGTAACGTGCAGAGAAAGGAATATTGCTTCTAAATATGTTCTAAAGCAGAGAACATGTTAGACATCGTATTAACTTGTAGTATAAATCCACTATTTCCTATTCCTCATTATTCTCTATTTAGAACTAAACTGTAGAACATTTGCCATATTGTGTTAAACCCTTGTCACATATCTTCCTGTAAAATCATTGTTAAGTGTCACATGATTGTAATACAAGGGGTATACTAGTATTAAAATATCAATGAATAAAGATTTTACTAATAAATAAAATCCTAAATAAAAAACATATTGAAACAATGTTTGCTGGCTAACTTGTAGACTGCTATACAGATTTCGATGATTTGTATTGAAATAACAATGATTGATGTTTAATAAATACAATATAGGCTATGTAAATAAAAAAAATAGTTGTAAAAGTGTTTGCTCGCTAACACCTAGACTACTGCACCGATTTCGATGATTTTTATTAAAATAACAATGATTGGCATATAATAAATACAATGTTCATAAATATACAGTAAAATGATTATAACGATATTTGTTCGCTAACTCCTTCTAGATCACTGCACCGATTTGTATACTTTTTAGTACATGACTGGACCCTGGCCTAATTTCGGCTTTTATCATACTTTCAGCAAGAGGGATAATGGATAAGGGTGGTTATATGTAAAAATAATCGAATTTAGCAAATAGTAGTGCCCAGTCCATAGTTTTCGCCCCGTCGCCAAGATGAATAGTGGCACTCTCAATGCTGTTTGAGTCCAAATCAATCCATAATCTGAACTGTTGTTTAAATCCTTGACTATGTTTTGTGGTGAACATGTTCATGATCTTTTGGTTGCTTACGGTGAATTTAAAAGTAAAGTTGTTGAAGTTCTAAACAGTGAGGATAAGGAAGTTGACATTGTACCATTGTTAAACAGGTTAAAATTAACCACAGGTCATTTGCAGTCAGCTCATTACGTTCAATATGGTTGCCAGTCTCGAGTGTTGATGCCGAGAGATTCTTTTCCAAGTATAATATGATTGTTACTGACAGGAGAACAAACTTAAAAGAAGAATTAGTAATGTCTTGCTGCATTTTATCCTTTAACTAATGATTACATTAGAAGAAGTGTTTAAATTATTCCATTAATTTCTATATCTTAGTGAATACATTAACTAGAGTGCGCCTAATCAAGGTATATCCTCATTTTTGTGTTAGATACACTTAACTACCGAAAATATACTCTTTACAAGTACAATATTTAAACAAAAGACTTCTACTACATTAAAAAAAATAATAAATGCTACATAAATGCGAAAATTGTGATAATTAATGCTACAAAATATCAAAATTGTTGTGGGGAAATTTCGTCTCTACCCATCAGCATCGAAGAGAGGAGGGGTATGGTAAGGGGTTGACATACAAAAGTAATCGAAAACGGTCGATATAAGTGTTCAATCCATAGTATTCGATGTATAGTATTACTCCCGAGGCCGTTTATATCTAAATTCATCCATATGCATATCCTAAGTGGGAAGTAGAATCAAATACTTTCTATAAACCTATTTTCCCCGTGTGAAGAACGGTCATTCCAGTTAGTCATTAACAATGACAGTCAAGTTTTAAAAAGCTTTTATTAGGTTTTGTTTGTCTGTGCGTATCAAATCTTCAAACTTAAACATCACGCACTTTCATGCTAGCTAGACCTCCGAAATTTTGTATAGACGCGTAAGCTCAATGACAATGCAATATTTTACGTAATATTTACTATAGTTTATAGTTTTAGTGTAAAATTAATTAATATATTACAAATCTATAGTATTTCAATTTCGTATATGTTTTGGCAGAGCCAAATTAATTAAGCGTTACTTGAATGGATGGCAAAGTACTCGCTGATCGTTCGAGGACCTTCATATGGCGTCTTTAACGCAAACGTTTGGAAATATCACCTTCCACAAATGTTTTTTCATCTCTTCGAAGCCAATGTTTGTGCATATTATGGCTGGATAATATGACAGAATTGTTCATTGCCGTTCTGGAACTTACGTAAACGTTTTAATTCTATGTGCTTCTGGAAAAGAGTCGAAATACATTTTGTCTTATCGGTTCTATTTACGGAGTCGAAAACTGTAAATCGGAGTGTTTCTGGAAGAGAACCGAAAATACATTTGCAAACATGGTTAGCTAAAGATTGTTACAAGTAACTAGCGATGAGTAACTCTAAGATGACAACTCGAGGGAACCACTTACAGGTGTTTTGTTTTGTTATTAAACCTATTTCTCCTTTTGACAAAACAGCTTTTGACTCCGCACCGGAAATAGGGTGCCCTGGGGTAATTATGAGACAAAAAATGATGAATCTCCAAAACTACTGGACGGAACTTCACGAAACTTGGACAGCGTAATGCTCCCAGTAATTAATGAAGATACTTAGAGTGAATTTTATTTATGTCACTATTTTCTAAAGAAAATTAGAAAAATCAATGTCTCAAAATTACCCCGGCTAGGAGCAATTTTGAGACACCCCGGGGTAAATATGATACATACCATTTTCGAAGTTTGTAAAGCACTTACAGAGTATGAGGATGAAATAAGATGTAATTATGAGACAAGGTCTTCTATTTTCTGCTAGATATGGTGGAATATTAAGACACTTCATACAATGTGTGTTTTATTACAAGCACTTATATTGGCAATTGTTTTTACGAAAATTAGGGTGAACATTTGTATTGACTGTTTACTACGAACAAAGAAATTGTTGTAAATATCAAATATCATCAGTTAGATTTGCATTTTCTGATAATGCCCTGAAAAGGACCAGTTAAATAATGTTAGTCTTACCCACGAATTAAAATAAAATAAAACAAATTTTACTTTGTTTCCTCGTGCTATAGGCCGCATATTACAACCATTTATATGATTAAACTTAATGATATTAAAAAAAAGAGTAACTTTCAAGAGTGAACACAAATATTCATGAACAACGCTCACATAACTCAAATTCACCATAAAAAAAATGAAATTGTAGCTATAGCACTTTGAAATTTTGGCTACAAAAACAGTCACTTTAAAATAGTGAAAACGAATACTCATAAACAAATACTTCATCATAAACATATATCCCAAGACTACATTGGTTCACCATTTTTTGTTACATTTTCTTATACAGTGATAAAACTGACCATGCCGAAAACCAAAAACATTGTCATTGAAAGTGAACATACACACAAACACGTATATACATACAATAGTTGCAGCATAAAACAAAGTATGTACGTAAATTTATTGTACTTTCTTCTTTTGATGTATTATATATATATATATATATACCAAACAAAGAAAGTACAGTAAATTTACATACTTTGTTTTATGCTGCAACTATTGTAACATTAGGCTATAATATTGGTAAGAAAAACTAAATAGAGCCAAACTTTTGTTAGAAATTTTAATTTAACTAGTATACTCCTAACATAACAAACCAACTAAAATGGTTGTCTATTCAAAATCTGATTTGAATAATTTGTTTCCTTGAGTTCAGAAAACTAGCATACTTCAGTTCTGCATTTGTTCAAGGTTGTGAAGATTGATTTTACAACTTTGTCACAACGAATTGTGAATGGGTGAATAGACTCATGGTTATAAGCCCATAAAATATAATAATAAACTGTCTCATAATAACCCCAGAAATTCAAATATTGACCTAAAATTTCTTGAGTCACTGACATTTTGTATTGACCCCCCCCCCCAAAAAAAGACATCGTAGGGCTTAAAACCTGTTGTTTTTGGTTACATTTTAATACCTCCAACTTGCCAATATTCCCATTCTTTAAAGATCTACACAAAAGTTTGCAGTGGTATGTCAAAAGTTGAAACAAGTTTTTTTCTTTGTAATACTTTTTAAAATCGACTTGACATCATATGTTTCTAAGATGTAAAGCAACAAATCATGCTACATGGATAGAAAAAGAATTGCTCTCTGTAGTTAAAGCGAAAAATATCACTTCTGGAAAAAAATTGACCAAACTGGGAAGGTGTCGCAAAAGTACTCTGAAAATTACTGCCTCATAATTACCCCGAGGACACCCTATTAGTTTGAGTCAAATCGTTCCAGTTCTGTACCAAGTTTCTAGTAGATGTCATTTATGCCTTTCGAATCCGTTACCGTTAGCAATCATTATAGTATGTAAGGAATTTCGATTACCAACCAAATTTCCTTTTTATATTCTGAGTGTGTCGTCCCATCAGAAGACAAAAAGAAAACATACAAAAAAAAAAAAAAAAACCTCAAGAACTACTTAGTAGATGACAATTTTGGCAATGATGTAGGTCAAAATTTAAAAACCGAGTTCGTTGATGAAGATAATGTTAAGTTAAATCGAAACTAATAAAAATCCACCATTTTTGATATTAATTACTATACAACAGAAAGGGTAATAGATAGCGATTAAGAGTTATCTATCATCGATTAAGCGTCTTAAGTATATCTTTTTCTCCATCCTTAATTCTGTACTGAAACCGGAAGTGTTAGAAACCTACGACTACTTCCGACAACGACTGATCTAAATAAAGCCGAAACAATCAAAGTTAACGAGAAGTCGTTATTTAAAAAAAAATCAATTTAGATTTCAAAGAATAGGTACCTTCTTGTCTCTTCACCCTCTATTCGAAACGGAAATGTCAAATAGCAACAACTTCCGTTTTTATCGTTGATCGCTGTAGAGAATAAACGGTAATAGCTAGAAAGAAGCCGTTTTCGGCAAAGAATCAAGCATCCTAAGAATATATTTTTCTTTTCTACTCTAATATATTTCTACTAAAGCCCGAAATAGTAAAATTCCACTTGCAATTTCAATATTAATTATGAAAATGTCACGACATAGAAACCAAAATCTTTCACGTGGTGTATACATGATAGAGTAACTTCTTTATTCCATTATACGTTTTCATTATTCGTACATCTAGAACCATCATGAGCTAAATAGGTTGAGTAAAGAAATGTAAATATGTTATTTATAATAGTCATAGACTTGAAGGAACTCAAGACTGCTAAATATCAATAGATATAATTCTTTGCAACGCCTTGATACGATATACTATAATTTTAATTCTTTGTGAACAGACTTTAAAATACAATTTTTCCCCCAGAAGACATGAAATTTTTGGTGCTATTTTAAAAATTTGTAGAAAATTGGTTTACGTTATTTATTTATTTACTTTAAAGGACATTTCTGAAATCTACAAAGCTTGATCTTTCTAAAGATATATATACAGAGTCGTCCAAAAGCTGGTATACAGCCTTGCATTGATCAACTATGACAATTTAGTTTATTAAGATAATGCGTTTATTTGCAAGGATATAAATAAGAAGAACTTAAGAACGAATATAAAGAAACTAAAATTAATTTGTATGGATAATAATAAGTAATTTATATAAAAAACAATGAGCTGAACAGTACCGGACTGTACATCTACTTTTGGGACACTCCGTATAACTGATTATATTTACAATAAAGGTTCGAATATGTGGGAATAATTTTTCGTTAACATTTTTTGGGAAAAAAATTACATTTTATTAGAACTTCTTGTATATGTATTCATACCAAATATTACAGAAACAAATGAGTTTTGTTTCGCAGTGTGAAACCATGATAGACTTCCACTCTATGCTAATTCAATACTCAAACTTCAAGTAGTACATCTATAACTATTGGTTGCAATAGATTAAGAAAATCAGATATAGAACTCTTTCCTCGAACGTTGAATACATACCAAAAACCATTATTCGCTTTCTCTTACATTGAAAAATCCGTTATCCGGACAGCGGTATATTGTACAAATATACGGGATCCATATGTTTACTACGGAAATCCGTATAGAGAATATGTTATCCATATGCTCATATGTACTGTCTTTTCCCGCTCAGATGTTCCATTATGACGCTGCAGGATTCTGATATCTAACAGTCTTCCGTGTATTACATACGTATACATATATTATATACTTCAGCTGTATGTTATATACATCCATCTGTATGTGATATCCCTTCTATTTATAATTTACACAGTTCTTTCTTTCATTAGCAAAGTACGTATAGATGGAACACTTATACGAAAAGTATTATAAAACATACCTTTTCAGTTATACATTTTTTGCCGGATGTTACACATAGTCGTGCATTAGGTGCAAAATCTACATGATTTACGCATTTAACCTACGTTTTTACATATGCCACAGACGTTTATTCCCTCTGTATTTTATGACGATAAATGTTGAAACGAGAAATCGTTAATTTGAATCACTTCCGGTTTGAATACAGTTTTAACGGAAGAAATGGAACTATACTTTGGAGGCTGAATGGACTGCAGAAATTCATAATATCGCTTACAATTTTTGCTCTGATACCTGTCGACAGACGGACGGACTGACGTAACAGTTCTAATTATGAGACATCCGAGAGTTATTCAAAGCATAGGTTTATGACTCTAAGAAGTAAATTTCCTTTTATAGTGTGAAACTACAGTACACTTCCAAACTATTTGAAATCAATACGTACTCAAACTTGAAGTAGTATATCTATGATCTGATTGAAATGGATTAATAAGATCGAAGATAGAACCTGTTCCTCAGACTCTGAATCCTTATCCAAAAAGGGTTATTCTTTTCTCTTGCCAACAAGATGACCTTATTTCGAAATCTTTTAAGGTTAGACATATGAAAGTTGGTACTTAGACTTTTCATTTAAAATAAATACATTTCACTTCCACTAACCTAATAATTGCAAGTCAGAAGTTAGAAGATTGGTATATTGTTGAAAGAGAAAAGACGATGACAAAAAGTAACTCTGCCGTTATTCTAATCCTTTCATTCTTCTTATATGCAGTTTAGTTTTTTTTTCCTAGTGCCACAATATAGATACATGGTTTAACTATTTTGCAAATGTTTTCCGAATTATAACTTTCAATCCTGATCTAGCAGAATGGAAAGAAGAGTAGACCTCAAATTACATAGTTGCAAGCTCCAATCAAAAAGCCAGAGATAAAACTGACGCATTACGTAACACAAAGTCAGAGCTCAGCTCTTATCACTGAAACGTGAAGCAAAAGTTCTTTTTCGACGTCAAAGTTGTTTTCCTCTTCTTTTTTGGTCTTTATAAAAGAAACGTAAAATATGGGTGATTTTCGCACCGGTAAGTTTGAAACACTGCTTAAATTGCATCTAGTATGTTGCGAGAAGATTATGAAAGTTTTAGAGGCGGGTGGAGAAAAACATCTTCCGTCAACTTCATACTATTAGAAGGGAAGGCGGAAACTCGTGTCTTGGAAACATGTGCTATTTATGTTGCTCGTTCCAAGTTGTTTCACAAGGAAGCTTGGTTGAACCACTTTCAAAACGTCACTTTCAATGGAAACAGAGAACACGTGAAGAGAAAAGGGCATGAAAGGCACGTTTGGGAACGAAACAGCAAAAACGAAAGAGAGGAAAGAAAGCCTTGTTGTGCCTTGGTATTGACTAAAGGTCGAAAGCTATAAACATAATTTAGCCGAGCACTGTTGGCAAGCAACTTTTTTGTAAAGAAATGACGTAGGGTCGAAACGTAGAGGTTACATTTAACTTAAATATATACATATATGTAGGTCATAGAGGAAAGTTTGAGTGAGAGTTACGAGAAATGCTGAGATCGGCATTTCTTGTAACTTTTACTCAAATTTATTCTCGCTCAACCCCCACACACTTACACTCACTCTCAATCAAATCCTCCACATTCGTCCTCATGTCTAATAATATTGATGGCTTCGACCTCATTCTTATTCAACTGTATCACACTCACACGTTTTTACACTCAAATAATATTATTAATGTCCTCACTTTCACTCAGTATGCTCACTCACGCTCACATTCAAATGTTATTGCTACTCTCACACTCTCAATCATTTTATTTGATCCTCAAATAATATTGATGCTCTTACCTCACTCAACTCCCTTACACTTGCCCTCATATTCACCTGCCATCACCCTGAAATATTATTGTTACCCGTACCCTCAGTCATTCGTCCTGAGTCTCCAATATTGTTACTATCCTTATCATCATTCAATTCCAGCGCACTGACAATCACTAGCCTTTACCCTCACTCAACTCTATTACATTCGCTCTCGTATTATTACTACCTCCATTCTTACCAAATTTTCTCTCATTCGCCTTCATTTATCCTTCCTATCAAGTATTTTTCATATTCCGTTACTCACACTCATTCTCATTCGACACACTCTCAAATAATATTGATACCCTCAGCTTCACTCTCAATCAATTTGCTCACACTCTCAAGTTATTGATGCCCTCATCCTCACTAAACTTCATCTTCAATCAACACTCTTACCCTTATACTAACTTGCTCTTACCATCATGCACCGAAATGAGAGTGAGAAGACCCTCATGAGGCCAGATTGAGTGACAGACCCCGTTTTTGGTGGGTACTCGTATTCATGATGTGTGTATTTGGATCAAAAGATCCAATATATTTCAGGCAAAAATTTTCTTGTAGCCTTATATCTGGAGAACTACATATAGTGTAGCCAAACCCAAACTATCACTTAACTCAGTATGATGTGTTAGTTTTCCGTAAAAAAATATACGAAAACTCGATTTAGGAGCCGTTCAAAAATTGTGGCCTCTGATTCAAAAATTAATTCTTGGCCCAGATCGCAATCTTTTGATGCATTTTTTGATCATCCTAAAATTCATCCTAAAATAAATCCTCTCTCTTGTTGTAGTGTGTCTAGCTACATTAAAGAGTGCGTTATGTTTGGCCAATATCGTGGATGAATGAACGAGCAGGCAATAATTGAACGTGAACTCAGGATTTACGAAGCAATTTATAAGCATACATAGAAAAGATATTTTCACATGTTTTTACCTAAAATAAGTTTTACGTTAGTATATGGAATTCATGGCCACTAGACTTGATATATTTCAAAGAGGTAGAAAGCAAAGAAAAGTATTCACATATGCAATACTATTCAAGTAATTCTGTACATTGTGAAAGCGACCGAAACATTTTATTTTTTCTTTCTCTCTATCTTCGTTTAAGTCACATGTTGCAACTAAACACAAAATGAGCTTCCTAAAAATCAGATTTGTGTTTTAAAACCAAATGTTACCATACAAGATGATAAGTTGTGGTGAATATGCTCCTTTGGTCTTGAGTAAACATAAACCAAGAGAAATAAAGTATATACACTAAAAAGTACATAAACTTATAAAAGTCGCTTATTTTGTAGGGAAATTATAGTAAATATGTCTTCATAAATTATCCTGTATTGCGAGCGGTGCTAGTAATTAGAAATAATGTAAGTAAAAGGCTAATAGTCAACGCAAGAAACAAACCACATCACTTTGAAATACTTACGAAGAACATCGTCTTCATCTTCAACCTAGGCACACTTCGAAAAGGATTTAAACCATAGGAAAGATATTATGAATAGGTAGAAATGCTTAAAAATATGAGAAATAAAAACTTCTTGTCACTAGAAATAGACATACGTTAATCACTGTTCACTGTTGTTTACTGTTTCTCTTTTTTTCATTACCTTCCAGACGGCGGAAATGAGTAGTAAAAACACTGCTCCAAATGGCATTTATGTCACCTTTATCTGAATTGAGTGCCGGTTTCTCCTTATGAATGCAATAAGCTTTTTTAATTTTCCGTTCAGTTGCTGTTTTTGCTTTTTTGATCAAACATGAATTAGTAATGTTGTGGTTATTTTCTTTGAGATGTGATGCCAATCCAGATAATTTGTTGTAAGTTACGAGATTTGTATATACGAATGTGTTCAGCGATTCTGGTACATAGTTCTTTTTGTTTGACCTATGTATATTTGGTCACATTGACATTTAACCTGATAGACGCTATTACTTTGTTGGGGATCAGTAAAAAATGATTTAAAATTTGTAATATATTTTTCTATAGATTTAGGAGGAACTTCGGAGACCTTGATGTTATATTTTTGCAATGTCTTCCTAGTTTTTGCCGAAATACGTGGGACCAGAGGGACACCAATCCATTTATTTTCTTCGGCATTTGTTGTTGGCCGATGGTGGATGCCCTCGATCTCCCGTTGTACCTGTTTGTACCACTTCAGTAATAAAGACTTTTGAAAACCATTTTGCTGTCCAAATTTAATTAAATATTGAATTTCTAGGTTAAGGTCATCCGGAAGATCAGAAAGTAGAAGAGCTTTCCTAATCCTTTTCGAAGTGTGGCTAGGCTGACAATGAAGACGATGTTCTTCGAAAGTACTTACTAGTGATGTGGTTTGTTTCTTGCGGTGACTATTAGCCTTTTACTTACATTATTTCTAATGCTTTCATAAAGTTGAATCAATTCATTCTCGTCCGTCTGACTAATTTTAATCCCAAAAATTAACAGTAAGTGTGTAATTTTAAACAAGATACACATTATGGATCATACATACCTCAGAATGTTTACCAAATATTCACTGATAATCTTTTTTAATTGGGAGAGAAGGAGGATAAATTAACTCTCTGCCATTTCGACCCAAAACAGTGAAGCTTTATTAGGCGCTTCAGAAAAATGTACGCTGCCTAGAGAGAGATGGTGGGTGTTAAGACGTTAATCGTTAGAAGAAAATTGATAAAGTTAGAATGTAAGAGGAAACCCCTTGGACATAATGCTGTTCACCATGATCTTAAATGGTCTGGGATCGAAGCACGGTAAGCTCGCACCGGAGATGAGCGTTGAACTATTTTTCCGTTCTTGCTTGTATTTACAAACCAATAGTACAAATATGCAACGTTTAATTTGATTTTGTAGTCGTATTTGGTATATTATGTTACTTTCTCTTATTGTTATACCTTTATTTTTACTAATTTCTCTTTTCTTCCCGTTTTCCAGTTTCCAAATTGGAAAAAAAGAGAAATCTATGTGATAATGAGATAAAAAAAATGAAAATCTATCACTTATTGTTTCTATGATTTTTACATCTGCACCACCTGTATAGCATAACTAATCTGACTATTACTGCAAAACTCAAAATAAAAATAGTGTATATTTCCTTTCTTAAGGTTTCGTAAAATTAAGGATTTTAGTGGCCAAAGAAGCACCCACGTTTCAACGACATAACTTTATTTTTTAAAAGGAGTTTGGTTTACCAAAAATTCCTTTATATATTGTAAAGTTCTGCTAAGCAGGTAGAAAGAAGGTAGAGGAATCACACACGGGAATCAATTTTATTACGAAATTTCCTGTTACAAACAATATAATACAATATCACTATAAAATGTAAAAGTTCTCTAATAACTAGGATAAATAGGTGTCTCGAGGCCAAGGCAGCCTAAGGAAAGATCCCACAGAGTTGCACGCAAACTAAGTGGTGGATTTGTTCTCTGTTCCACGAAAGCAGAGAGAGAAAGAGAGGTTAGAAAGGGACAAAGTTCCACACAAGCTGGGTGGCTGAGGTTAGGAATCCAACGATACTCCAGGCGAACTGAGTGGGGTGGATTAGGAGGCATTAGAGCTCCAGGCAAGCAAGAAGGCTTAGATTTGGTACATCTCAAAGATCCAAGTAATCTGAGAGAGTGAAGGTTGACCAGCCGAAGACTGATATTAAATGTGATGGTTCTCTTGGTTTTATAGCTGCTACAGTGTAGCGGTGGCGCTGGTCTTTCTCCTTCATCACTTGACTGGTAGAGGCGCTGGCGTTCTTGTCGTCTGCTACTGTACTAATTTGTAGTAGGACGCAGGTGGTGGTCTTTATAAATACAAACTCGTGTTGATTGTTTGTAAATAGAACCATGTGCGGGTTATTACAATATTTACTCTGTCTATCCATATGTCCATCCGGGAGACATAAAATTTCAAGAATTACTTGGTAGGTCACCATCAATTTTTGACAGGATGTAGACGTCAAGAGATAATAATTGCGTTCATTGATGGACATCATCTATCCTGTTCATCCGAAGATATGGAAAATCAAAAATCAGTTCCCCATGTGTTATTACTGGAATAATTATGGATACTATACTTGCTTGATAGGCTAGCCACAGTGCTGTTGAGATTAGTGGGTATGCAGGATGCAAAATCCAAACCTATCTATGGAATACGTAGAATGCTAAAATGAAACTAATTTACTTTCTACTCTATACATCTAAAGACTTAATTTTCATCTTTTCAAATATTCATTCACCTTAAAGTATACTTCATTTAATTTAAATTTTTTCTTTTTTTTTAAATATTCATTCATCTTAAAGTAATTAATTTAAATATTTTCTTTTTCTCAAATATTCATTATTCTTAAAGTATTCTTCATTTAATTTAAATATTTTCTTTTTTTAAAAAATATTCATTCATCTTAAAGTATACTTCAATTAATTTAAATATTTTGATTTTCTCAAATATTCATTATTCTTAAAGTAAACTTAATTTAATTTAAATATCTTTTTCAAATATTCATTCATGTTAAAGTAAACTTAATTTGAGGCAAAGAGTATATTTAAGTCCAGGCTTTGTGAAATGATGTTTATTAATGAGTTTGTTATACCAAATTATGGTAAAAGCCGAACTTCTTTACGTGGTATATACTGTGACATTTCTATTAATACTTGTTTCATTTATCTTTCCATTACATGTGAATTCTCTGTTTTCTTACTCCTCATTTACTAGTTTTGTAGAAATATTTATTACATACAGAGTCTGTCAAAAGTGTATACATGTACTAAGAGATCGTATCTGCGTATTTTACTTGAAGTTGAATGGAATCATTATTAAAATATAAGTATGTTGTTTCCTCAACAGATTGCGGTACTTTCATGACTGTAACACGTGACAAATAACGAATGATACTGAAATAAAATAGAAGATTCCACATTTCTGGAAAGGAACTCAATTTTAAAATGGTATACCAAGTTTTAAAATGATGCTGAAATTCAATGTCACTGAAAGCATCAGTTTGTAAACAAAATTCCCTACACATGTGCACAAATATATACCCAGAAAACCATGTACTGTCCTGCTTCTTTGGCTACATTCTTTGAAAAGCCTGCAATCACTTTGAGCACCTTCCGTAAGTATACATGTACAGGAAATCTGTATTTTGCTTTATTGTAATGAGTTTTAAACTTGAGAAATACAGGGCGTTTCAAAAGGAATATCGAGGTTTTAAAACTTTGTAGTATTTATTATAAAATTATAAATAATACATCAAATGGAAGAGCAACTCAAACAGTTTCTGCTACAAGTGTTCAATGTGAGCAACACACATCGAGTTGATAGACGAAAAACCCATAAACTTTCCACCGGGATATGGCACAAAACACATTCAAATTAGGGGAATCTCGTTGTAACTGTGACATCCCCTGGGAATTTGCTGCTCCCCAGATGTGAACGTTACGAGTGTTTGCATCACCACTTAGGTGAAATGTAGATTCATCATTAAAGACGACACAATCCAGAAAATCTTCAACGTCATGCAGCAATATTTCATTTGCAAAGTTGGCACGTAAACCGTAGTCTGTAGGCTTTAGAGCTTGTAGCAGCTGCAAACGATAAGAACGTAGTTGTAAATGTCCCCTTAAAATTTTCCACACAGATGGTTGCACTCAGGACCGCCCACAGGGGGGATGTATGGCGCAAGCTGCGCCATTGAGAAAAAATTTTGGGGGGGATTTTACTCTACTTTCGAACTAGCAATTTTACTGTCGGAATAGCATTAAAACACGATTTTGAGAAGCTAATTTTCAAAAATTTTCCGGGGTGAACCCCCGTACCCCCTGTTTCGATACTCGGTGAATGAAGTACCGCGCAAGTAGCCGTATGAAAGGAAAGGTTGGTTCGTTTTAAGAGAGAAGGGCCGCCCACAGGAGGGATGAATGGCGCAAGTTGTGCCATCGAGAAAAAATTGGGGAAGAATTTTACTCTAATGTCGAATAAGTAATTTTGCTGTCGTCAGAATAACATTGGAACACGATGCGATTTTTTTTTAAATCTCGAGAATGAATCCCCCAACCCCCTGCTTAGAAACACTATGAATGAAGTACTGCGCAAGTTGCTATATGAAAGGATGGCGCCAAGTTCTGCTGAATAACAGTTACAAACACTCAAGGAATCACTTTCAAATTCAGATTTGAAACTTGCCTATGTTGTCTGTTGAAAATTATAAAGTAGTTTGACATAGTTGTGAGCTAGTGGTAACCATACAGACAACAGCCAAGTTTCAAATCTAAATTTGAAGTGAGCCAGTGAGTGTTTGTAACTGTTGTCCACCAGAACTTGGCGCCAATTTTTGTGATTTCAATTCTTTTTAAGGCCACTCGTACTTGGCTCTTTTACAGGAATGTTTTTTGTTGGATATCACTTCTTTTTGTAGGCTAATTTCGAGGATAACATTTTCTTTTGGTATCAAACTCAATAACTTGTAACTTGCATCTTACTTTTCATGTACAAGGGAATTATATCAATATTTTGTAAAGAAAAAAATAATACTACTAATTGTAAAAAAAGAATTCCTGTGCCATACACAGTGTGTAGATGTTTTTATTTCCTTCAATATCCTTATAGAACATATTTAGTATTGTACACTACCAAGACTACTAATAAAAGTAATGCCATTTTTATAATTACTACTGCCCCCACTACTACTACAAGCATTCTATAATACTACTACAGGAAATAAAAACAACAACAAAAATAACAATTACTAGTACTATAAAAATTACTGCTACACTGGGCAATTGTTTTTAGAGGACTTGAGGTTTGAGGAGGGAAGAGATTATTAGTTTTTGGGGGGAGTGCGCCATCAGCTTTGGGAGGGATGGGCACCCCTGGTTGCACTGTAACTACAAATTCAGTCTTTGTAAAATATAAAACACAAAAAGCTTTCTTCTCACTAGTCCCCATCTTTGCTACTAGCGCGTTCTGACGGCAGACACAAGAAACAATGCATGTGCATGCGTGTGTACAAAGCTGTTTTAGTTGCTTTTTCATTTGATATATTATTTATAATTGTAAGTTAATTGTAATAAATACTACAAAACTTTACAACCCCGATATTCTTTTGAAAAAACCTGTATTATAACGTTTAGCACTCTACCATACAACATAGAATATTCTATCATTAAATTGTGTATAAATTTTCTGACGAACTCTGTATGCTACTGTACTTGTGATTTCACAGTTTTGTATCGGCATAAAGCTGATTCTAGTAACTAAGCAACAGATCCATAATAGGGAACAAGCTGAATTAATTTATCTTGACCATCAGCGTGCACAGACTCACCGGATTACGGATAGCGAACTCCAATTAGTGAGGAGTTACAGAAAAAAAGTAATTAAATGTTATTAAAATTGAATAGTGTAATAGCATTTCTCTATTATGCTAAAGCTTACAGACATTTAGCCCTCACTCCATCCTCATTTATTGAGAATGAAAGTGTAAATATGCATTGTTGGTTTAAGCATCATTGCACTAAATATCTACCACGTATTATTAATAGAGTATATGTCTATTTTTATTCGCAGGGTCAGCTGATTTAATTATTACAGAACATATAGATAGTACAGAAGACGACATTAATAAATTATTACGAAGTTTTGTCACTTGCCTGACCTTTTGAACTTCATTTAATATCTTTCCCTGATGACCGTGAGAAACGTCATAAAGCCTTTTGAAAACCACACACGCAACGCAATCAAAATGACACACAGACGAGCTATCTTGATTAAACCGTACAACAATGAAACTTTGCCTTGTCATTTATCAAGTCTGCAAACCTAATATCGGAAATTTCCATGTGTGAATTTCGTGACTCGAATTATACAAATTCTAAAAAAAAAACATACCACTTCTTGTATATGCCACGCCATCATTATGTATCTACATTTACAACAAGTAAGAATTACATTATTTACGTATATAATATGTAGCATAAATTACCATACAAAGTAGTACTTACTAAGATTTTTTATTGATAATAGGTGTTTCCGTTAGCTAAACTGCTAGTACGAGTGTTAACACTTCAATCAGATAATGTTCTCTGAAATTAAACGGAAGACTAGGTAATTTGAGGTTTACGTCACCACTGACCTCCAAAATATAGTAATAGTAGTCGTTATTGTTAAAAATAAGAGTAATGAAAGCCCTTGTAGGATTTCAAGTAACGTTTAGAACGTATTGTTAACGTTTCACATGAAAAAAGAAACACAATCCTAAAAGTAATACATCCAAAAGATACAGAAGAAAGCATAATACATCTCTAGAAATTTTCGTAAAATTGAAGACTTATCTGCACATAAAATAAGTTTCAATGTGATGACAAGGAGGACGACTTCAGTATTTAAACTTTGTAATGCTTGGTCACCTAATTTCTACTGTCGAAAGACATCTTTTATCTCCTAGAAGCCGTTTCTGCCTCGTCCGGGCCCGAGCTCAAGGCAGGCAACTATTCCGACGGGGTGATTTTTTTTTTCAGAGAAATTTCCGGTTTTCCCGCTTTTTCCGGTTTAGGTGTACGATACGGACATGTTAGTTGTACCGTTGGAAACAGCTCTTTATACTGAAACAAATGTGTTGGAACCATGACTCTAGCCCAAATAGTAATGACGAAGTAAATTTTTATTATATATATGGCAAAAAGTTCAGGCTTTCAAAACAATTTTCCGCACTTTGTTTTCAAGATAAAAAATTGAAATTTTTGCAAACGGATTGTGTACATGAGTATGTATTTTTCAAGAGATTTTCAGATCCCTACGTGAACCAAGGCTCGGGCCAGAGAGGCGAAGTGTTCCTGTTATTTTTTAAATCCAGGTTTTCCCGAATTTTCCGGTTCATGTGTATGATACGACATGTAAGTGATACTGTTGGAAAGGGCTTGTTATACTGAAGAAAATGGCGTTTGAACCATGACTCTATGACGCAAATAGTAATGATGCAATCAATTTTTATAATATATATATATATATATATATATATATAGATAGATAGATAGATAGATAGATAAGGATATAGATATGGCAAAAAATTGACTCTTTCAAAACAGTTTTCCGCCCTTTGTTTTCAAGATTAAAAGATTGAAATTTTGCACACGTGTCGTGTACATAACTACGCATTTTTCAAAAACAATCAGATCCCTATGTGAGCTTAGGCTCGGGCCAGGATGGCGCAAAAATTTTAAAAATTTTAAATTCGAAAAATCTCTCGGTTTCCCCTATTTTTCCCGTTTCTGATGTATAATACCGACAAGAGAGTGATAGCGTTGTAAAGGATGCTCCATCCTGAAAAAATCTAGGGATGAACCATGATCCTACGATACTAGTAAGGAAACAGTATTTGTTTGAGTGGAAGTCTAAAATTTACCTCAAAAATTGGAAATTTTAAAAGGGTTAAGACCAAAAGTAAGACCAAAGGGACCTTATTGGTGTCATAAAGGTAGATCCAGGCTTTATCTAGAATGACAACCTACTGCTATTTGTCACTTTAGAGGTGCTGCTCATACAACTTTCTTGCGTTCGTGATTCTCTTTTGAATGTGCCTTGGTGATAACTTATGCCCCATTGCCTTATGATGTTTTTCAGTCCCAAATTGTCCTTTATGATACGACACACTGTGCACTAATATTCTGCATGAGTAGGCAAGGTTTCTTTGATGGATTCTGCTTGACAACTGGTGACTTGATGTTTCTCACAACGTGTGGTGTCCTGGCTGGACATGAACGTTTCCTTTCCATTGTCACGACTTGATATTTAGGGGTGCTTTAACAGCGCTGGCTTACCCTTGCTACTATACGTCTGCTGATATCGTTGCCCTTTGCCGCACACATTTTCACAATCACTGACGCACTGAATTGTGCGTCAGAAAGTGCACATATGTACTCTTCCCAATAAGGTGTCAATTTAACAGAATAATAGCTGTTCACCACAACTTCCACACAGTGTTGTACGTGCCTCACTACTGGACTCACGGGCTACTGACTTTTGGTTCCTTCTCCTACGCTGTGTTCGTAATCAGCTCTGTAAAATTGGCCACCTTCGGTGAATTGACCTTCTGTATATCTGATGTCGGATTACGATTTCTTTTTTTTTTTTTTAATCAAGTGATGAGTATACTATGCAGTACCTATAGTAAGTACCTTCATTAAATGAACGCGTTATTTTTTCATTATTCTCTTCTGTCTTCTTATGCAATCCAACAATACAATTATGTATTGCGTGGTTGCCTGTACATTACCTGGCAATCCAAATTTCAATGTTAATAATTTAAAAAAAAATGTTTATTCTACAAAAATGCAACTAAGCAAATGTGTCTCTTCACAAACCTTGATAACAAACTTCATTATCATTGTGGAATTTTTGGACATTGTCAAGCTTTTGGTTTTCGAGTTATGATCGACGAATAGAATCTTTTGCTCATTTCAACTAAATTTTATGCTGAGCCTGATAATTTATTTGCCATGTTCTTCGTCACAGAAGCTGAAACCGCCGAGTTTATTTGAACTACAAGGATTATTGTCTTCTACTTGCGCTTCTATTGAATATCTGTGACAAATATTTTTTATCTATTAGCTGCTTTTATTGGAGTTGAAAGTATTCCTAC
Source organism: Thermobia domestica (assembly GCF_964235325.1). Taxonomy (NCBI): domain Eukaryota; kingdom Metazoa; phylum Arthropoda; class Insecta; order Zygentoma; family Lepismatidae; genus Thermobia; species Thermobia domestica. The sequence continues at coordinate 121,158,612 of NC_137456.1, read as the reverse complement.
CTTTTCACCACGAATCTTATGAGATACGTGACTCGAAATTTTAACGTGAGTTCCTAATCACATGTATGCCCTTCGGGATCGAACACCATTCCGTCCCGTTATTCTGTACCCACGTATATTGTTATAGTAGATAATATTCTATTGGAATTTGAATATCCTGGATTGTGTTTACCAACCGTGAGAAAGATTGATAGCAAACTAATGGCTTTTAAAATTTTACATCATCACAGTCTGAAATAAATCATTTTTTTGCCACAATACACTTTTGGACAATATTTTGTGACAATATTTTCATTGTGGCAATACACTTTTGGAGAGCTTATCTTTTGATAATTGCTCTGTTGGGAAGATATATTATGACTTACCAGAAATGCTGATGGAATACTATGTATATACACCAGTCAACAGATTTGTAGCTGATATAAAAGTAATCTAACAAGGATATTAAAATCATTTATAATCTTAACTAATGTAATAGAAAATTTAAGAATGTTACCAACGGCACATGGGGAAATTTCCAGTAATATTACAGGTAGATCCGAATATTTTATTTTTCATGTTTATTTTTTGGCAGGTATCCATTTATTTTACATTTGTTAGGAGGATAAATGTTGACATAATTATGTTTGTCATGGGTATAATAATGAATTTGGTGAAGATACCTAGAATCAGCGTCCTCATAATCATCATTGTCAAGCTATACTAAGCTAAGGGGCGTTATGTTCTGTGTTAAATTTTACGAAGAACAGGTTTATGATCGATGTGATTGCCCACCTCTTCATAGTGTTTCAATTTTCGGATTGTTCTTTGTTGCAATATGTGATGATGATTAATAGTGTCCCCCTAAGATTATTCTACAGGATGAGAAATAAAGCCTACTTTGAAACCACTGGATCGTTGCTAGTGGATATCTTATAGTTTTCCTATCCTTCCATCAAGAAGAATTTATTTAAAAATTGTCCTGTTGGAAGAAGCACTGGAATAAACCAATCACACAACATGGTGGAAAAATTAATGTTGGTTTACTCCACTCTCGATCAATAACATTCAAATATGCTATTTACTGAGTGGGCTAAATATTTATCAGATAGCTACTATACGTTATGATCTAGTTTGTTACATACGGAGGTTTTACTCTAATTCTTTGTTTATGACAAAAGTTTTCTTGCTATTAAAAGTAAGTAATCCTATTACGATCTCTGACATAAATTATAAATTTACCATTTAAAAATACAGGGTGACCCAAAAGTAGGTATACAGTTTTGTACTCAACAACTCATTTGGTTTTTATATTATTTCTTATTGTTATCCATCAGGTAGACTTAATTTCTTTATTATTTGTTCTTAATGTCTTTTTCCTTTTATCTTAATCTCGGAACAGCCGAAGCAAATAAACCTATAAGCTGGAGTGTTATACTTGATCAATGCAGAGATGTATACCTACTTTTGGACCATCCTGTACTTTTCCATGCTGTGAAAGCAGCATAAATCTTCTCAAAAACTTTAAACAACTTCTATGACTGTTCTGCTTGTCGTCATATTTCAACATACAAACTTTGTCCCAAGTGGATAATGATCTTGATTGAATATCTTTTCGCTTCTGTATTAGCATTACTGTTTCCAGAATTTTAAGTTCTGCTAATCGTTTCCCCAATACCACATTGGAAGGTAGGCCACAGATTGTGCCACTATTACACATATTTTACATCATGACGAGAGTTGTTCTGTCATTTCCTTACCCAAATTTATCCAATTCAAAAGAGTTTCTTTTCAGAGCACAATACAGCAATTTTCGATCAGATCTTCCTAGCTGAATCTTGTCACAAACTCACGTTGCATCTTCGTGCTTTTTCCAGTGTGTGGTAGTTCATGCGTCCATAAACTTAAAATTAGATGTTTCTGTGAACAATAGGTGCTAGTACGTATTAATCAACTGAAATGATGAAAGAAACATTAATGAACCTGTGTCAGTCATTTGTTCTGATGTATAGCACATAAATAATCCCTGGAAATAACAGTGGACTAGATGAGTAGGGTAACTAGATACATTCTATCAAGAAAGTACCGAGAATCGTACATTTATAAAGCCCAATGAAGAGAGCGTCTAAATTCTTCTTGTCGCTACGTTAGCACAACTGCCCTGTATGCTCACGCGGAGTTTGAGCGCCATCTGTCAGTTAGTTTGTTTACAGTGCTTCATTGTAAGTGTATGTGTGTGGGAGGGGCAGGGTAATTTTTACCATGGATAAAACTATCGAACAAAGAATCTGTCTGAAATTTTTGCATTTCAAATGGAATTAAATGTGCCGAAGTGCTAAAAATATTAAATAAGGCTTACGTGAATCGACTTTATCAGAAACACTTGCGTTTGAGTGGTACAGTGCATTCAAAAGCGGTCGATAGATGATGGCAGATTTGCCTCGCTCTCGTCGACCATCAAGGTGTTCAAGTGAACTTAATATCGCTAAAATAAAGGAAACGATGATTGACAATCGTCGTTTAAGTCTGAGAGAGAGAGCCGCTGAAATTTGTGTGTATCACGAATCAATTCGTGCCATTTTAAGCGATTGTTTGGGCATGAAACGTGTTGCTGCTCGCCTAGTGCCGACACACCATCTCACAGGGCTATCATTGTGAACGAATGACTGGCCAAAAACTCAACAAGTCTCCTCGAACAACCACCGTATTCCTGTGATCTGGCTCCGGACGACTTTTTTCTTTTTCCAAAACTCAAATTACCACTTCGAGACACCTGTTTTCAGTCGATAGAAGACATCAAACAGAATTCGCGGGGTGTACTGAAGTCGATTCCGGAAAATGCGTTTCAAAAATATTTTGATGATTGGATTATTCGTTGACATAAGTGTGTCACTTTGGAAGGGACCTACTTTGAAGGTGATACAATAAACTTTGATGAATAATGCATATTTTGTGTTTTATTGACCAATTTCCGGTCTTTTATTGACAGAATGTATTTGAAGCTTCCTGTACAGTTAGATAACATTCAGATTTAACAACTATATGAAGCACTTTTATAAGTTAAAAACTTGGCTAATGATATATCCTTATCTATCTATCTAGCTAACTAACTATCAAGGTGGGTCAGTCAGAAAGTTAGTTGCACTCCTTCGTAAATATTTTCGGTCAAAGGCTATTTTGATGAAACTGTGTGGCAACACTGCAGATGTGTAGCTATCACGAGACGTAGCGGCTTTCACGAGGCAAGTGGAGGTGTTCTGCTAAACATGTCTCGACAGCTGCAAGTGACTTCCGAATTGGAAATGCGTGCAGTGATTCATTTTTGTGGGCGAAAAGGTGTAACTACACTAAAATTTATCGGCAGTTGCATGAAGTGTATGGTGAAAATGCAATGTCACGTGAAGCTATCGTGGAATGGTGCAGCGTAACAAACGTGTGGACTTCTGACAAAGTTTAGCTGAAAAGTGTGGGATCACGTCCTTATAGCCCAGACCTTTCACCGTGTGGCTTCCATGGGTTTGGTCCCATGAAAGACGAACTTTCAAAAAGCGACGATACCACTCTAATGACTAGGTGAAAGCGGCAGCCCAAGAATGGTTATTGGGTATTGGACAGGATATCTTTGCAGAAGGCATACAAAATTTTGTACCACGCCTCGACTAATGCTTAAATAACGGAGGTAATAACGTTGAAAAGTAGATTGTGAATGGAACTTTAAGATACAAATAAAGTTATTATAAAATTTCTATCCTGTTTTATTTTTTTAATCGGTGCAACTAACTTTTTGACTGACACTCGTATAAAAATGAAAGTGACTATGTTTGTGACTCTTAATCTCTTGAACCACCAGATCGATCTCGATCAAATTTTCAACATAGATTAGGTTCGAACCTTGGATGTTTTTTCTTTATCATTTCACTTTGACGGCGCAACTGAGGGGTGGAGCAGGGGGAGGATATTTTAAAATCGAAAATGGCCGATATTAGTGTTGAATTCATAGTTTTCGGGGGAGACAGTTCCGATGCCGTTTAATTAGAAAACCCCAGCCCTTTATGTCCACAATGAAACGTATTCTTCCCGTGCGAAGAACGGGTATTCTGCTAGCAACTTCAATTTGGATCTTCATGTTATTTGTTGTCACTTTGAATTTTGCCACATTAACTCTATCTTTGTTAAAATCCAGCAATTAACATAATATTTAAAAATAAATTTCATAATCGAGATAATGAGCAATTATGCTTTTTTAATAATCGTTTTAAACAAAGAGACTAATTAAATAAGAACTCTTTAAAAAAAAAGAATAAGTGGAAATACGTGAAAACGTTTTCTCTGACCTTTTTCTGCTTTTGATGTTGAGTGAGTCATTGTGCGACAAGACCTTCCAGCGGAAGTTTCTTTAACTGCGACGATCGTTAGTTAGTACGGTGTTTTTGGTTGTAACTTAATTAGCCTTCTCTGGAATTGATCGTTTCGTGGTTTCCCTAATTTTCTTCTAGCTCTTCGATCAGCAACTAAATAAGAAGAGGGTGAAAAGAAGGAAGGAAAGTGGTTTAGAAACGGCACTTAAAAGAAGTGCCTCTACTTAACTTAAGAAGCAGCTGAGCTACGTAAAAAGAACATAATCTTTATGGTGAAAATGTGATCAGTGCAAGGCGATTATGATGATTAAGTAAGCAATTTTGCAATTGACATTTCTAATATAAGGGATCATTACTTTAATCTACAATATTATCAGGGTATAATGCGAAGAAATTGTTCAAGACGACACACATAATTTTATAGGTCTCACCTTTATCATATACTAGCGTCATTTATCCGCTTCGCTGGGTTGAAATAAACTTTAAATGCACAACTTCTTATCTCATCCCCCAAAACTAGGGATTCAACACTATTATTGGTCATTTTCGATCGCTTATATTTAGCTCCCTCCCTATTCCCTAAGTTGTGGGGCTGAATTTGGATTTAAACGCCATCGGAATCGTCACTGTTCACCTCAGCGGCCCCAAAAGCAATGGATTCGACACTAATATCGGTTACTTTATATCATTTTTATATATCACCTCCTCCCTTTCCCTCAAGTTTCGTGGCTGAATTTGAATTCAAAATGCATCGGAAGTGTCACTATCCATCTCAGTGACCTCGAAAACTATGTATTCGACACTAATATCTCTCATTTATGTTCATATTTAAATATCTCTCCTTCTTTCTCCACCCCTACGTTGCAGCATCAAAGTGATATGATAATACCATCCTAGGCCTGAACCTCACCTATGTTGAAAATTTGATCGAGATGGGTAGGATAGTTCATGAGTCATTAAGTCACAAACATAGTCACTTTCATTTTTATAATATAGATATAAAAATAAATGTATGTATATATGTGTTCCACCATACCTCTGGAACGCCTAGAGCAATTTCAAATATATTTGGTACACACATTACTTCCAGTTTGGAAAAGAGATACCAAAATGAACGAAAAAGGCCATAGATAGTTTTCAGGGTCGCTTAGATAAATAGTGACACACCCGATGCCATTTAAGTTCAAGTTCAGCCCCATTAGCATACGGGAGGGGGTCAAACATGTAAAAAAATATCGGCAACGACCGATATCAGCGTCGAATGATTAGTTTTGAGTGTCGCTAAATCAGTTGGTGGCATTCCTGATGCCGTTTAAGTCCAAGTTCAACCCCCAGTGGGCGCAAGACACCTTTAACACTCTTAGGGAGAGGGGGATTGGCCACACAAAAATGATAAAATGAACGACCAATATTAGTGTTGAATCTATAGTTTCCAGGGTCCCTAAGTTATTGGTGGCAGTTCGAATGACCTTTGAGTTCAAGTTCAGATTTCAGTAGAGGTAAGATCCCCTAGCACCCCTAAAGTGATAGAAAGCGACCGATATTGGTATAGAGTCCATGGTATTCGGGGTCCTGAAGTTTATTGGTTACATTTTATGTAGACGTGTACAGTAGTGGAAAAGGGAAAACATGTAAAAATAATCGAAAACAACCGATATTGATGTCGAATAGTTAGTTCTCGATGTCGCTGAGATTAATAATTACATTCCCGATAGTGTGAAGTAAAAGTTGAGCCTCTCAGCGGGTGCTGAGAAAGGGTGAAAAATAAAATGTCTCAAATGATTGAGATTAGTGACAAATTCGTAGTTAGGGTTTCTCAAGCTATTAGGTTACAATCGCGATTACATTTAATCCCAATTTCATGCATGAACTAGCTCGATTGGGAATATATAGGGACAAAAGCGTCGCTCACACATTTGTTATTTTGATCTATGTGTATGAATATATATTCCAGGGCTTCTCTGACACGTTTGGTGAAATTTTAAGTGAACATGGTACACAAATGATGTTTTATCTTTTTTAAAAAAACTGTGAGATTGAGACATTCCACGGGCTGGAAGTTGGAAGGAGTGGCATGTAAAAATAATGCAAAATGACTGATATTAGTGCGCAATCGGGTGCGGTTTTGGAGTCGCTGAAATGAACAGTAATGGTCCCAACGTCATTTGAAACCTAGTTCATCTCCATCGGCAGAGGGGATAGAATGGTAGATGAAAATTGAAATGTCAAAAATGACTTAGATTAGTGTCGAATTCATAGTTTTCGGGGTCGGGAAAACATCTGACCGGTTTGAAATGACTTTTGGAAGTTAGTTAATAGCCACTTCAAGCTGATTTTTATTCATGTCAACTTTATTAAAAACGTATTCTGTGAGGGTAGTTTATTTGAATATTCATGCGAAAAGTAGAGTATTTTTTTTGTATTTTTATCATTACACTTTTGTTGAAATGAATATTTTAAGGAGATGGGGTTTCAAATATTTCTCATAAACCTATTCTCCCCGTGCGAAAAACGGGCATTTCAGCAAGTTGAGCTATAAACGTGATACGTGTGAGAGTAAATCGTTATATGACATTTCCGAGAAAATCGCGAAAAAATATTTTTGTTTTGTAAACCTAAAAATTGATGCTGAACGATTACCTCGAGATCTATTGACATGATATGAATACTGAAGTATAATAATATCAAGCTTTTCATTATGGCACTTACAAGACGACAGTACATTAGATGGTTAATGAGATATATCCCAATATTATAATTAAATTTTTGTAATCTACAATATGTGATAGGCATTATATATATATCAACTGATAAATGATTTCGAACTAAATAAGACGAATTGAGCCTAAATTCTTGTGCGAAATTTTCGAGAAAATCGACAGAAACGATTTTTTTTATTTCGTTCGAGTTGAGTTTTGTGTCCCTTTCTGCAGCGAGGCTATATGAGACTTGGACCTACAAATTAAAGTGAAATCTCTTGACCACATGAGCTCTTATCAAGAATTGAGCCCGAGTCTCCCATGCCGATGGCAGGTACGCTAACCAAATAGGCACAAAATGAAGCTAAAAACGAATTTGTATGGCACTGAAAAGTTTCAACATTCGTTGCTAATTATACTTGATAGTTTTTATTCGATTAGAATGCATCATTTATTTATTCTTTATTTACTGTTTATGTAAAACAAGATGCACCGTTGACTTACATTTTGTAGTTATTGTTGTTTCGTTTCTTCTAATGATAACACTTTTCCTAGCAGTGACACATTAACTCGTAACAGTGAAAACAGACCCCTAACAGTAACACATAAACTCATAGCAGTTGTACATACTCCTAACAGTGACACATAAGCTCATAGCAGTGACACATATAGTCCTGACGGTGAGGGATAAACTCGTAGCAATGACACACATATTGCGAATACTAACGCATAAACTCGTAGCAATGATATACATGAGCCTAACAGTGAGCAAATACTATTTGTAATTGAAAGAGTAATTATTGCTCTTTTTTTAATTGGAGAAACCACAATTGTTTTTATAAACAGAATTGATAGCTCTATCCTGAAATATTTGCTCTCGTTTTTGTTGAATCTCAAGAATGCCTTAGATTTACTTTACGGAATTGTATATGATTGAAACAAATAGCGAAAACTGATTTTTAGATCTTCCTTAGGTATTTACTTTTATTATTATTGATAGGGTTTTGAAGGGAACAAGAAACCTTTCCAGAACAATCCTATCGACTGAAATCTTATTATTCTTCGTATTTGTCTTTGACCGTGAGCGGAATAACTCAGTCCTTAATTTCTGTATCAGACTTAAGGAATCAATGTCAGCAGACAGAAAATCTTCTCTAGCTGTTTTCGACAACTCATAGTTTGAGGACGTCGTTCCAATAAATGTTTCTGAAAGGTAATTCATGTTATCTGGTTTTGATCGTATCATGTCCTCTTCCGAATGTTTATAAGAAATATTTCAAGAAATTGAGATTCTCATGATATTTTACAATATTAGTTTAGTCTTTTCTACAGAACTGACTGGTTCAGTACACTGAAAAAAGTTTTTGTTATTAAATTGTCAAAGATCTATGCAGAATCATTTACGTTTCATTTTGTAAGTTGGTATACATTCCCTTATATTAAATTACACAATTTGCCGTGTTTTTTTTTACAACTTTACAGTAAATTTATCAGAAAATATATTTTTATTCATAAAAAAGTAATTTTACACCATTTCATATTAGTAATTTTACTTTATAGGTGTGGATTGATTTACATAGGAAAGTGGCATACAGATTGCAACCGTTTTTCGTAAAATTACCCATGATTTTTTTTTACAGTGTAGAGCAGGTGCACATACACTACAAAGTTTAGGAAATTTAAAATTTAATCTTATATGGCAAAAGTTTCAATGCATCACCTTCTCCTGTACCCAGACACAATATTTTATTACTTACTCGTTCACATTACAGCCTTTCAGGTAGACGCTCGTATATATAGACCCTAAATGAATAACGACAGAAAAACAGTTCGAAAGAAGAGAGAGATATTCGACTACACTTAATTTTTAAATAGATAATTCAGATGTTGTACTGGCGTAACTAAAGAAAAAAAACTTAATCAGGATGGTTGGACGCGAGGTTTGATCCAGAAGCTTTAATTGATATAACTTTGCATTCTTCAATCCCAATTTGACGGTGATGCATGAAGAAACAAAAGTGAGAAGATCTCAATGAGCCTATCGGACAGAGCTTTTACATCTTATAAAAATAAAGAAGAAATATATATATGTACCGTATATTAGTATTCAGTAGGATACTTAAAAAGGGGAACTTGAAAGGGACATTTGACAAAAATTCTAGCTCTTCCTGTTACTCATACTTCAATGCTCCAAGAGTGTAACTAAAGTTTTATAAATTCTTTTTGTAAACATTTAATACGCATATTTACTGTGTATAATTCTTATTTGTTTCTATCATCGAGTAGATATGAGTTAGAGAGAAAATAGGATTTTCTAGGTTAGAAAGATTAATTTTGTTCAGCTCCTGCCAAAGACACTGTCAGTTTGAAATCGGGGATTGGCTCAGATGAGCAGTACTGGATCTGAGACAGTGTGACTCGGTGTTTTCAAGCTGCAGTTTGGTTGTGAAAAAGGATAAAAATAGCTTAGGTGTTGAAGGAATTAAAGTGTTCTCCGGAAAAGAGCCTATAGGCAAAATGATGGTTTTGAAAAAAAACGTAAGAAAATTTGTATTATTTCTACTGAATAGATTTTTGAAGTGAAACACGAATTGCAGGACGTACTGATATAGTTAGCACTTGCGGAAATTATGTAGCAAACATGTTTTCAGATACATATGCTATTTCAACAGATTAAAGATAATTAATACCCTACCCAATAGGCTCTGTTTCCAAAGAACACAAGATGTCGTGTACAAAAATCAAAATAAACTGAAAAAAAAAATAGTACAAGGTTAAATACCATGTGTTCAAATATAATACGAATGGAAGGAAAAAATATCTGTGTGAGCCAATAGTCCCTTAAGGGAGTATAGTGAAAATGATGAGTTTGAGAAAAACGCTATGAAATGTTGTACCACTTGTATTTAATATACCTTTGGAGCAAAACAAAACTTCAACATCTGCTCATATAGTGAACATTTTAACAAAATACAGTTCCTTGTAGTAGTATGCAAAGTGCTTTTACATAGAAAACAAAATGAATATTGAAAAAATATTAATTGTACGTAATATGTGATGTGGACAAAACTAGAATAATATATTGAATAAAAAAAGCGCTGGCTACAAAACACACTTACGTGGAGTTCGCCTGAATTTCCTACATAATAAATTCAAGCCGATTCTTATCTGTTGGTGACAGGAAAACGAGATCTTCAACATCTGCTTTGAAAATCTTTCCATCTATAGCTCTACCTCTTTGCGACGTATACAGTTTTCCAATTTGACGTTTTCGTTTCTATACCTCGCGTTTGATATTCACTTTCTTTCTGGAATTCAGTTCACGTCTAATCATTTCTTCACTACGATGCACTACCAGCAGCACAAAATTCGTATAACAACGCAAATACAGTTCCAGCAATGCTACCAACACACTCAGGGTCCAATCTATAAGGTGATAAAAAAAAACACGCATATCTTTGCACAGTGTTGCCAGATGAAAACAAACTTTTCAGCACTTATTGAGCAAACAATAATTGTCCATTTAAACTGATCTCCGGAACTCTCATACCTTCCTGGTTATACATGGATTAGCTGGTACTAACGTTCTGCAGATCTCAATAATTTGTCAAAAATTGTATTGTCCCTTGAATCTTTTAAGATAAATACTGCCAACAGCTCTCTAATTATCTATCAAGAGGTTCCGAAACCAAGGTTTATCATCCAGTCTTGCTAGGCAGCCGCAGTCGTCGAGAATTGGCCATACAGTGTAAATAATTATGTTAAATGGTCGGAGAAAAACGAAATCACTCTGTTTTATTGAAGATTATTCAACAATTTTATGAAAAGATTACTGAAGATTAAAGAAAAATACATATATCAACATATATCATAAGAAAAATACACATACTATTTGTGTGTGTCCACTATGTTTGTATTGTTACTTGTATAAATAAATAAAATAAATAAAAATAAAGAAAAATATATATGTCAGCATTTGTTGACACAGTTGGTTCAAGCTCATTCGTATAAAATCTTCGTTATTTGCTCTAAGTTACACATGTAACCAAAATCAAAATAAAAACTAAAAAATAATGAATGTGAGAAGTGTCAGTTCAACCTTTTCAAAATTAATCTATAATTGATCAATCCTCGATAAAACACCTTTATCCATGATAGAGTTTGCATCCAAGTAGTATACAACAAGAAATAAAAATATAAGCGTTTTCCACATATAAGCTCCATTGATTATTGACTATCGATGATGGATACATATTCAACCAGTTGACGTAGATTCATGTCAAATATTCATAGTATTAACATTCATATTTGTTATAGTATAATGGGTCAGTAAACCCTTAAATATTAATAAACGTTGAGAATATGTCCAATTTAGAAAAAAGTGTCGGGAATGAATATTAAGATATTCATAAAAGAAAATATGTGCGCAATCTATAGCAAGTAAATGCAGATATGTAACAAAACCATTTGATCCTATGACTTTTTTGATTTCCAATTTTGTAAACTTAAATGTTATTTGGTTTTGAAGGTGCGTATTGTCCAGATATTTGGAAGAATTTGTGAACTGCGGGGAGACAACAACATTGAAAGATCAGAGTCGTCCTTGAGAACAGAAGAATGTGATGTAGTCAAAGTTTAAAGAATTAATCTTGTACGAAATCATTTATTTTATGGGAAAAAAACTCTCTGTCCAGTACACGAGTTTCTACCAACTATCAGGTAGTCTAAAGAATAATGAAACTTTGCGCACAAAATGTTGTTAATGTTCCATATCCGGCAGGGTCGGATTTAAGGGGAGGTGCACCGGAGCACACGCACCCTTTCACTTTAAATATACACTATTTAAAATGAGAACTTAGCAGTGAAAAAGCAACATTTTCCGAAACTTTCTGCTATCATGTGCCCGTTTGAGGCTTAAAAGAAAACTTAGTTTTGCAAAAGCAATAGTTTAAGTCGATTTTCTGAAGGTTGAAGGAAAAGGATTCACTGAAAAAGTAATTCCTCATTCACACCACAGATGCCTAAAAGCATTTGAAAAGTTAAAAATTTAAACCAAATGTAGTGGCAGTTATTGGTGCACCCCCATTCAGGAAATCCTGGATCCGGCTCTGTCTCAGGGTATATGCGTTGCAGCGAATCAGACATAGGTTATTTGACAACTGATAGCTGAAACTAATAGATGTACAAAAAGTGTTAGAATACTTATAATTAGACGGAAGATATTATGCAGTGAAGATGAGTGATCTTAGCGTCAAACTGCGTTAACTTTCAAAATTTTATTTCGATAGTGGCGCAAATGCTAACGCCCAGGAAAGTTATGTTTTGCTCTTGGTGGAATTGGAAGGCGATCATGATCACGAGCTGCTTTCGTCGAGCAGAACGGAAGACTTAGATCTGTGCGATAGACGATACACTTTGATCTGTACCTCGATCGTTAGCGCTAGTGTGTCTAAAAATTCAAAAGAAACAACTGGTCTAAAGAAAGGATATTGTATCCAACGCTGATAAAGTCAGTTGTACATCCTTAATGATCTGTCAGAAATTGAAAGTTGTTTTAATGCACCGTCTAATAAGAGCAAATTATCATTTGTTTTTATCTCTTCAGAACAACTTGAATGATGTTAATTCCAAAAGAAGCCAGTGAAATCCACGTGTCACAATTTTTCGACCATAAATTCTATAGCGACTGGACTGTGCTGTTTCCAAGGAAATAGCAGAAGGTCAACGAACAAAATAGTGCTGAGTCATTTCATACTATAATTTTTAAATCACTACACATATATTTTCAATTCTGACTTCTAAATGCTCAATACATTTTAGAAAATCTGATAGTAATAGTAGTTTAATGTACTAAAAATCGTTTGTTGTATGAAGTGTAATTAACAAATGTGTTAGGTATACAGATTTCCAAGTTATTCAAGCACAAAGAGTGAGCTAATAAGCAAATATTAGCATCATAAGTATCATACAAAAAAGTCCGACAGTAGCAAAATATTTTCGCGTGGAAGTCAAGAATCGCTAGGTATGAACAAAAACAATCCTCTTCACTCATCGATAAACAGAAAGTTTATTATAGTTTTGTGTTTTATAAAATTTAAATACTTTTTTTGTTGTTGTTGTTAAGCAACATTCAACAAGAACTAAATTCTATTGACAAATATATAAACAAATCAAAAATGGTATTCATTCCATACTTTCGTAATCGTGGATACATTTAGAAAGTATAATTTAAATAAAAATAAAATCTGACCAATGCAAACACTACTAATTACTAATTATTACTAATACTAATTTGTCTTACAGTTTCGTCTATATATCATTTGCTTCCTCAGGGACGTTATCTCCCGTCCGACCAATGGATTATGATTATGTGTTCGATGGCTTAAACTGTTTTGTTTTGGCAATATTTTATTTTTATTTAACTAAGAATAAAGTTATAACAAAAATCATAGGGTTAAAATAAAAGTTCATAGTTCATAAATCTAGAATGAGCAGCGTTCCAATAGGAAGTACACTCATCATCCAAAACATTATGACTATCTGCTATTTCTTTGAATGAAGAGGCATGGAACACAGCAGAACCAGACGATGACAGGGATGTCATTCGATCAGTCAGTGTGATACTTGTGCACAGAATAGGAAAGGCTGGCGACATATCAGAGTTTTGACTGGAGCATATTGGAATGGGTGGGAACAAGCATCTTGGGAGCAGAGCGACTTGTCGGGCGCTCGGGAACTGCCATGTTTAGTGTCTTCCAAATGCGGGAAACGACTGGTTAGTCAGTATCAAACCAGAAGACGCGAGGTAACAGCACCTCCTTAAAAATGTTGACTATTGTGACATTCTTGACTATTGTGGCTGTTAAACAGAATGGGGCGCAAAATGTGGTACCAACTTTAACAGCACAAAATGCGATTGTGTCTGACCAGACTTCACTCTACACGATTAGATAACAGTACTTCTCAGCCGCCGTCCCACACGTGCAGTATATTAATCTCACGTCATCCTCAACTATGAATGAAATGGGAACAAGCCCGTCGTCATTGGACTGCCGAACAATGGGACAACGTTGACCTGTCCGATGAAACAAGATATTGCCTTCATCACACGATAGTGGGTCAGAATTCATCATCTTCAAAAGGAATAGTTGCTCGTGGTGTGCACATTAGGACGGCAACAGAATGATAGTGCCTCTATTTTTATTTTGGAGACCTTCACATAGTCATCCCGGTAGTGGGCCTGATAGTGCGTATGAGGGGCATCATGACGGCTCCTAGCTACCGGAAAGACATTGCTGATTACGTACACTCATTCATGTTGGCCATATTTCCAGCTTGGCGTAGCACCTTTTAGCAGGGTCTTTGTCGCAAGGCCAACGTTGTGCTGCAGTGGTTCGAAAAGCACAGTGGCAAACTCACCCTACCTTAACATAATTGAACATCTTCGTGATACCATTGAAAGCCAGATTCAAGATCATCACTCCCTCCTATGCCCATAAAATTTCCTGGAATTATGCAAATATGCACACACAACACAGAACTGAGTTGTGTGTGCATATTGAGTCACTTTCCCTCCAACCTGCTACCAAGGCTTCATTGCTTCCATACCAAACTGCATTGCTGCTATCCTGCCAGATATTAGGTAGCAGGTCATAATATTTTGGTTGGACAGTGTATATAAAGTAGGCGCTGTGTATTGGTGTCAAAATACTGGTGATACTATCTAACATCTTGAATGCTCTTAGTGAAATTCATTCACGGGTCTCAACATTAAATAGCGTTATCATCTTCGAGGAGGGAAATCCGTTTTTGACTCATAGTGGGAGCTTATGCAATTGAGAACCCACGTTAAGTTATAGCTGTCTATGTTTCAATTAGCCTTGAGCAGTTTGAAAGGAACTCTAAAATAAAATAATACTAAAAAACAAGTATTTTTCATTGTGAGATGAAAGAATACACTATTTACAGGTAGTTTGCGCCAAGCAGAATACAAACATACAACTGCAACTAATTGGCAACAAACGATGACAAACATTTCACACATTGATCACACATTAGAAACTAAGTAATTACACAAAACTTCTACAATATATTCATATGATTATAGTATAGTTAATTTCTAAGAAGCAACTCTGTTACGGCACCAATCAAAACGGTGACATTTACTACACAACTTCGGAAATCCTCCAAGACTTGCTTTCTAGTTTATTTTGGTTTGCCAGACCAATGTTTCTTTCAGAAAGAATGTTCAGGGGGCCACACTAAGTATTCGGAGGGCCACATATTATTTTCACAGGGTACTATTCTATTTATTATTATTATTATTATTGTTAATAATAATAATAATAATAATAATAATAATAATAATAATAATAATAATATATTATAGACATATTATTTAGGTCTCCTTCGGAAGAGTACTCTTAGAGCTCCGGGGGCAGTGCCCCTCCAAAAGAAACATGTCTGAAAGAAACACTGAACACACACATGCTCTAAATTCTGTAATTTGTCGTGAAACTGTCGTCAAACTTTTATTTCTATGCACGTGAACTTACATTTCTCACAATCAGTTCAATCAATTTTGGTTGATATGAGTCAAATTTGGTTGAGACAAGTAAATCCTAATAATCAAAATCGAGAAGAACATTAAAAAAAAAAAAAATAAATAAATAACTTCGACAACAGATACGACAATACGTTTGATACTAAATTATTCTTTTGTTTCCAGTGGGTAATATTCATATCCCAGTGGCTGTGAGATTCATATCATTCTAAAAAACAATTTAATTTGCTCATAAGGTTGGAAAAGGAAGAGCTGGAACAGTGGAATTACAAGATCAGATTCAAAATTGCCATGCTTGAAGGAAATGTTAGGAAGTAAATTGTACTGATGCCAACGATCGTGCAACGACTACTAATGAGCGTGACAAATGCATGTCATGTACGAGTTTGTCACAACAGCTCGTGTGCTCTTCGCTTTGGGTAAGGCTCTGGTTTGAAGTGCAAAAGAAAATTCTGTGATGTAAACACACGTAGCGGATTTCAGATTTATTCAGTCGTTAGATGAGACAAATGCCAGCGTACCTTCACTGTGGCTTACGAATCTGCTTGTATCATTATAGATTTATATGTCGATAGCTTTTGTGCTTAATAATAATAATAATAATATTAATATTATTATTATTATTATTATTATTAATAATAATAATAATAATAATAATAATAATAATAATAATAATAATAATAATAATAATAATAATAATAATGTGTGCTTTGGTTGCGCTAGTAGTTAATTTTTCGTTAAGTTAAACATTCTCTTTTTAACACTAAGATTACGACAGCTTAAGCGTACAATTTGAAGTATAGGTTAGTCGAAACATCAAATTATGAGCTTTATTTTTCAAAACAAAATACAAACAAAATTTACTAACAAAATTTAAAAATGTGTTCATCACACATTCCAATTTCAGGTATGGTGAATGACGTCGGGCATATGACCTCTTCTACTGCGCTAGCTTGAAATAACTGTTCGTGAGTTTCGCTATGACTGCCTGACAAATTTCCAATTGGATTTTGCCGACGACTCGTCGAATTGCTCAGAACTACCACCACGACGACTCTCAGGACTTTCAGTGTTCACTGTTGAACCCGTTTCAATGAACTTTTTCGTAAGTCTAGGAAATATTGATTCATTCGGTGCGCCATTTCGCCCTAGAACCGCGCGACCGTTGCTGCATTACTTTCTCTGTTCTGATAAAAAGTTTTCACAGTTAACATACCTTGCAGTGTTTCTTTCAGAAACAATGTTCCGGAGGAGCACACTTAGTATTCCAGGAGGCACTACTGACACTATTTTATTTATAATTATATTATAGACGTATTATTTTGGTCTCCTCCGGGGGAAAGTAGCACTCATAGCTCCGGGGTGGCAGTTGTAACGATTAACTTATTATTCTTATATTTTACACGTTACATTCTGCTGTTACGGTAACTCTGAGTACAGATTATACATATAAAATCAACATATATTTTTAGCTCCTAAGATTAAACCTTATTTCTTTTTATTTAGAATCAACATATATCTTCTTTTTTCTTCTTCTTCTACACAACAGGTTGTGTACTTTTAAGCACCGTTGCCCAAAATCACGATACAAAAATGGAAGAAATTTCCAAAACAGATATACAATATCGTTGTATATATATGGCTCCCGATAAAACAGGTCTTTAAGAAACACTGATACGTTGTACTATAGTAAACTGCTCCATGGCTAGGCACAGAGTAAAGAAATGTGAGAAATTCAGACTAAGGCGCCAATCGGAATGTTTGAGGGTCGAGCAACAACACAAAACAATGTCGGCAACCTAGAAGCAAAAATTTGCCAGACGATCCAAAACCATCGCGCCTTTTGAAAAACTCTTTATACAGAATGCGAGTTTCTTTATAACCTGCTGAGGAGATAACTCTTTACGGAGAAAAATGTCGCTTGCTAACACGTTAACAAAACTGAATATATGTTAGTGAGATGGTAGATTTATTTTAATCCTGAATATAATTTTCTACACTAATTAGTGTCCTTTCAACAATTGTTTGATATGACAACATTGTAAGTGAAAATGCTAATCACCAACGGATGTATAAACCAACAATGTTCATATAAATAAGTAGGCGCTGCTAAGGGAATGTATTTCTTAAATGTAACTACAGAAATTACAGTATACGAAAACGAAAGATCACATACAAGAAAGAAAATTAGTTTCGATTTAGAAGAGCTCTCCTCAACACCACTTAACTGCTTGCAAACACACTGCTATGCATGAAACTTGTTGTTATTATTCCTGAGATTGAAATATGATAAAAGAACGTATGTTGGTTAGACTAGGGCAAGAGCAGTACGTTTGCATGTCCTTATCGAGCTCCACAAGAACTCTCACTGGCCATTCGGGAGTTACCTACACGGAAGATAATTGTACTAATGATGTAAATTTATGGAAGTAGCACACAACGGAAAACTGTTTGATCTTATCTCATAATATCTTGGTCTGAAATTAAGTTAACTTTCAATTACATAATAAATATAACATTAGGTATTAGTGGTTCGAAATTACTCAACTCATTTGGCAGAACTTGCATTTCAGTTTCCTTAATGAAGATATTTTACTTTTTTTTACATTTACCCCTCGAAAAGATATTCTTTTATGACTTTTAATAATGTTTAATGTTACATTACATAATAGGTGAGGACTTAAAAAAACAGTTATGGGGTTAGTGTTCAAGAAAATGCAGTAGTATTCAAATTAACTTGTAAATAATGGTATGTAAAAAATATTAAATATTTTTGTGAAAGTTAAAGCACGTCTAAAGAAGTTTGCACTAAATAATAATAATAATAATAATAATAATAATAATAATAATAATAATAATAATAATAATAATAATAATAATAATAATAATAATAATAATAATAATAATAATAGGGACATTCCATGTCAAATCAACTAGCCATCAGACTTGACCATCACAGATTTTTGTAAAAATTGGTGCACAGCTTTATTACAGTGGGAGATGAAAAAATCCCAAATATTATCTCTCTCCTCCTGAACGTCTCCCCATAAAGGATGTTCAAATATGTTAAAAAGGGCATTTTTTTCGGTTACAGTGATTATTAAAAATTGTCATAAAATTGTTAATATGTGCACTAGAAACATGAAGCAAACACCATCGGAAAGATTGCTCTGCAAGTTGCACTATATTTCAGAAACCTGTAAAATAAAAAATAACACTTCAAAAATTCAAATTAAAATTTGAATTTTGAATTTCGCATAGGAATGTATCTGTAAATTTGTTCAAAATTGTCCAGATTGTAGTCTCATATGTGTACTAAAACACCACAAAGTTGCATTTTGGGCACTCAATGGGATCCGATTCAAAATTCAACATAAACCAAACATTGCAAGATATTGACCATGTGTATATCTGGGTTTAGATCGATCACCATTTGCTTGTAGCTATTTACCTGCAACATCAAAGGAATTTATCTTCAACTTCATTTGTTTCTTGATGTATTCATTTGAATTTACACAATTAACCATCTTTTGGGTAATTTAGAAAGGTATTCCGTTTCCGAACTACTCAATACAGGTCATTATTCTTGTTAGTCAGTATGAATGTTTCTAAATTTATATTGGGTACATTGATACAAGTTATTTTCATTCCTTTGTTTCAGGATTATTGTCACAGACATGTGGAAGTGCATAATTGAAATAGAAAAAAAATATTGACTAATTGTTTGTGCTGAAAGTGTGTGAAGTAATTGTGAATAGTGTCACTGTGTTTCATAACACATGTGATACAAATATTGTGAAATAGATGGAAATATATATATATATATATATATATATATATATATATATATATATATATATATATATATATATATATATATATATATATATCCCTTTGATAATATTACTTGCGGTTTTAGTAGAATATTGCGGATAGTTCTGGTACGTAATCTTGAGACGCTGAATCGTTTTCTAGGAGCGTTTTTCGAAATATGTTCCCGTTTTGGTTCTACGGCGATAAACGTTGAAACTAGAAATTGCTAATTTAACCCACTTGCAGTTTGATTTGAAGGTTAACGTAGGAGATGGAATCTATTCGTGGGACATTGAATCGATTGCGAAAAATCGCTTCTGGATATCTTTTACTATCTTTGCTTTGATACTTGCCGATAGACGGACAAAGATGTTTTATAAGAGATCCGATTCTTATGCATAGCATAGTTTGGAAGTCTAATAATAGTAATAATCATGCTTTTTAGTAATGAGTCCCAGTATTCACCATAAATAAGTTGTTCTACGCATTCTTATTGTCTGTGAAGATAAGAATCAAAATCTAAAACTGGAACAAAATAAACAGGTCCAGCCATCAATTCACATATTGCATTTTAATTGCGTATAATATACTCTTGTTCCAGTCTTCAAATCGATATAAAGCGAGAAAATCATACTAGTCTATAAACATAAAAACAAATAAAAATGTGTACAAAAAATGCATTAAAAAACAAGGAAATGCTACAAAAATACATAGAAATAACAATTTATAAAAATAAATAAAGATCTATTTTCTATTTGTAGGACTAAACTAGGGGAAATACATTGAACATACTGTATCTGTTAAACGATAATTTGAACCATGATAAAATAAATAATGAAACAGCGATTAGTCAAGTTGTAAGTTGAGTGCGTGCTTATATAAAAGATTTGGTTAAAAAGTGAAAGTTACTAGGTATTTTGTAAAGACGAAGTCATTTTATGACATTTTTCAAAATAGAAGGCTGTCTAATAAGCATTGAGCCCTTAAAAGTCAGAATTTAGAAGACATTAATTGTTATTTGAAAGTAACATTTTTTTAAAAAAGCACATACACTATTTCGTTTCATGACCTTTTGCCATTTTCTTGGCAACATCACTATCCTGTCACTATAGTACTTCTGTCGTTTCTGGTCAAAAAGTTGTGACTCGTGGTTTTCATACTCTCTTTTGAAATTAACCTAACACTACTCAGAGAGTTCTGCAGAACCCAAAATAAATGAAAGTCTGAAGGTACAGTGGCTGGATATACGATAAATTCAATTAAACCTCAATTCTGCCAGGTTCCTGCAATTTTTGACCGGTCGTTAAAGATGTATGCGATCTCGTATTATCAGCGTGGTATACAACATCCTATATATTGACTAGTCTCGTTCATTTCTTTCGAATTGTTAGGTATACTCGCATACATTGTCGACAATATAGGGAGGTGGAAGCAGCTCGTGATGCCATTTGTCCTTCTAATCACATAAAAGATAAAACGCACAACATAGCTTTCCTGGACGTCAGTGTGGCATTTTGCTACAGACAGTTTATCTTCTTTTGTTTCGGTCATGATGTTTTGTTAACATTGTTATCATAGGTTTTCCAGTTTTCATCTTTGGTGATAAATCATTTTATAAGTCTCTCGAATTCGATAATTTTCGATGGAAACGACCAATTAAATGTTTTTGGGTCAGACCATGTTGCACCTCAATGTCGAGCCTTATTTTGTACCGTTTTCTCCAAATGATTTAATACTAATGGATGGTCATTGGAAATCATGGTCAAATAGTGATACAAGTTTAATCCTTGGATGTCTTGAATACTTAAGTGCCAGTCGTGCTTGATTTTTACCAGAATATTAACCACTTTTCTGTAATCGGTCGCCCACTGCATTGAGCATCTTTAATATCGAAATTTTCAGAACGAAAGCAACTGAGCCATCTTTGGCTGTTCCTTTTGATAATTTATCATGCCCATATATAGCACAAATTTACTCATGGGCCTGCGAAGCTTTTGAGCCTCTATGGAAATAAGTAACATGTAGAGCAGCTTTGGAGAAGGTTCACTCACCTTCATGGTGCAATATCATACGTCTGATTGGAAGAATACCATAACTTTTTTGCTCATTTATTTAGCTTACTGACGACTAACCCACTGTCCTGAAATGACTATATGTCCTGAAATGTTGGACACTAGCGCCATCTATTCCGTAAATACCCTTTAGAATACCTTATAATTATGGTGTAGCCTTTGCTAGATTTAGTTAGTGGAATGAATGTAATAGAAACAATCATTTAAAATAATATCCCAAATTGTGACATGAAGACTCGGAAATAGAGCATCATCTCGAAGCCGCTTCGCGATTCGGTTACGATAGCGTACGACTTTCGGTCCGTGTGTACGCGGCGGAGGGACACAACTGACCAGGGCCCGCACTAAGTGCTCCGAGTGGGTCCTGGGCCTCATGTCGATACTCACGGTCCGTTTCTGATGTGTAGGATGAACCGAGATCAATGAATAATACAGCTACATTAACAAATACAGCCATAATCAAAATTAAAAAAAAAAAAAATCAGTGAACCAACTTTATCGATATGACACTTAAATGGATTATAGAAAAGAGGTGTGTTAGTGAAGTGATGTGTAGTGTAGTGTTTAGTGAAGTGATGTGTATATAGTGATTATTAACCACACAGGAGAGGAACTCACATACGGGTGAAAATCATTTAGGTGAGAAACCAAGATTAGGAAGAGAATCAGCAGTAAGCAGACACCGAAATTATCAGAATGGGATAACAGGAAATTTTTCGTGTTATTTAATAAACTCTTAAAATCAATAAGACGAAAATAGAAAATGTAGGTTTTGGAAATATTAAACAATTGTCAACTTACTATATATGACAATTTAGGTAGTAGCTAGATAGCAATCAAATTTTGTTAAATAATACGATAATAAAATTAGGTAGGAATTAGATAGTAATTTAATTCTTGTTTAGTTAGTTAATATTGATTAGATAGCGTAAGTCCTTTTGTTTTTCTTTTCGTTTTTCGTTTTGTTTTTGACATCTTGTTTTGTTTTGTTTGTTTGTTCATTGTTGTTGGATGTTGAGTGTCGTGGTCTCGTCCTTCCCATTCTTTTCCTTTTTCCCTCTCTTCTTTCCAATTATTGCAAATAAAGGATGATGAAAAAGGCTAAAGAAAATAAAATGATAGCCCGTTTCGGTTAAAGTCTTCAGATGCCGAAACTGAAAAGGCGGATCTGAGCATAAAAATAAAGTGAATGAAGAGCACCTCATACTGCACTGATAGGTAAACTACTGCGTGCGGGTTAGATGCGACCCCTAAGAAGCTCTATCTGGCCCACAATATGAATTTATCTGAATCTGGCCCACAATTATACGAATACAAACATTACTTTCTTTTCCACTTGGTTCCCTTCCTAATAAAGCTGGTCGCCCATCATATTGATTTCATTATTAATGCATATTCCCTACCATTCATTCTGCTTATGTTATACATAACTGAAAATCATACATACTATGTACTAAAAATATAAATAGCTGGATATAGGAACAAAGTGTAGCGCATTTATATTTTATAAAACAATTCTTTTTCTGAATAAAACCCGGTTGGTTTCCTTACATACGGATGATGTAATTCAAGAGAACGTCTACACATTTCGTATATTATGCAGCAGGTTCTCAGAAAACGTGGGTGTATCCAATTAGTTTCCCAAGGTTACATTTGAAGTCAGTCTTTATGTCTGTGAAAGGAGAAGTGAAGGATATATTTAATTCAACCACAAATAAAGTTCTAGTGTAAAATATAAAAATAGCATTTTATTTCCGTTATACGTAATGTCTTGCAGTTATTACTTTTGACTCACAGAGAGTAATAGGCAGGTGGAATTTCTAGAATTGTTTTCCAGGAAAGTAACAAGAGGAGTCCATATTAGGTGACTAAACAGAAGAACTGTTTCTTCTGCTTTTAGTATCGACGAAAGTGTTTCTTCTGGTTCCATTCTCTGGTGAACGTGTATTACCTAATTGACGGAATAAACTTTTTACGTGATTTTCTACAATTCTCGCAATACGCAATAATAATAATAATAATAATAATAATAATAATAATAATAATAATAATAATAATAATAATAATAATAATAATAATAATAATAATGTGCCCTTAACCAGGTAAATTGAGAATCTACTAATCACCAGATAATACTGTTCAATATATCGCCTATTCCTCCAAGTAATGTGGTAACGCTTTCTAAAAATTTGTTTTCTCACGCTTGTAAATTAACTGTGTACAGACTTACAATGTGAGTGTAAACTCATGTGCCACAATTATTTCAATGTCACTGTTCATTGTTACCCAGTATACTTGTATGAGGAAATTATAGTGCTGCCAAAATGTCTTGAGCCGTGGCAAAAATGCGAACTAAAGCTCACACCCACGCCTTGAGCCAATAAGGGTTTAGCTGTAGCTAAGCGAGAGAGCTTTAGCGAAAGGGAGTGGAATTCCTTCAGCCGATAGCAGCGCCTGGAACGGAAGACTAGGTGTCAAGTTAATGTGGTATATCTATAGTTTCGTAAATCAGCAGGGAGTATGGTGCGGGAGTGAACAACGTGAACAATAGCTAGGAGGCAGTCAAACATCACTGAGGGTTAGGATGTCGAACTAGCAAGAGCTGACGCTACTCATAATCACTATATGGGTACAAAAGCTAGAATACTTTGATGCATGCTTACAGTAATGCATGACAATGAAGCACACTTATAATGCTTTTTCTATGTTGACATATGATTTACATTTTGGCGCTTACATAAATATGTTACCTAAACTTTACTCCTCCTTTCTGAATTAACAGACTTGTAAATTTTCTAAACATACTAACGGATTCTTAATCTGCAGCTCGGAATTTGAATAACCCATTAGTGTCATCTGTCATATATTTGTTTGGACTTAGGGGACCAAGGGGGTTTAGAAGCTCAAACTTAATTTTATTTCTTTCTGTGTTAAAATTTCAGATGATATTCACATTTTTTCACAAGTTTATACAAACTCATTTCTTGAAAACTGCTTACAACAGGTGAAACTCCCGTTATTGGTAAGTATCTATTAGGAACTAAATAAGAAAGTTCTTCAATAAAATCTTGCTGTGCATAATTCGGCGGCAAGGAAGGATGTTAAGACTAAACCTTCTATTGCCT
Organism: Thermobia domestica; assembly: GCF_964235325.1. Classification (NCBI taxonomy): domain Eukaryota; kingdom Metazoa; phylum Arthropoda; class Insecta; order Zygentoma; family Lepismatidae; genus Thermobia; species Thermobia domestica. Next base: position 121,134,003 of record NC_137456.1, on the reverse strand, counting down.
AATTAAATTCATGAACTCTCACGATTTATTCCCTTTGAAACGAAAATCACTTTCACTGAACTAGAACTTGTGATATTTCGTTCTTTAAATTAATTAATCAATTCTTAATGATTTCGTAACCCTAAAATAATTTTTTCTTCTGTACTATAGTCTCTTCAAATTAGGCTACAAACACCACTACGTTGTCAATAACTTTCTCAACGATTATTCATGTTCATGATTATTTATATAAAAACACACATCTCCGCGAAAAGAGCGTCACTAACATGAGCACTAATTATAACACATTTGCCAAATTTAGTGTTGACAATACCACATAGAAGGAAAATTAGTGCTCTATTGAGAAAGATAGCATTCTTTATTCCTTATCAGTTTTGACATTCTTTATTCCTTATTATCTCTTAACTTTTGACATTTAACATGCAATTCTTTGCAAAGAGCAGAAAATACGGTAAAACTCACTACAACAGTGAATTTCCGAGAAAATTGTATATAAATTTGATGTATCACTTGCACCTATTTCCATTTGAGAAACCGAAAATTCAACTCAATATGGCAGATTCAAGATGGCAGCCGAGGTGCATACATGTGTCAGAGAATCATTACTTGATCCAATTTGTTTTGCATATACTCGCATTCATGTTCAGTTATATCTGAAGAAACTAAAAGTAATTTTGTGTCCGAGCGTTATAGTTGTTTATAATTGAAGTCCAGATATAGGAAAGCTCATAAATATGAAAATTACCGGTATGTTCCGCTAAAATTAGTACAGCACACATTGGGTCTTGGAGAACTTTGCAATTGAATGAATTTTAGACGAATCCCGAGGGGACACTTTACGAATGTATCTTGTTAGAAATAAAGTTTCAGATACAAGGAGAGTCAAGCCTGTTCCTAGCCGAACCTAACACTAAACATAGCAATTTTTATTCCCTTGACAATGGGTTATTTGGAAATAAAATTTGATTCAGACAATAGTTACGGAAAAATGAAGTGCCATATACACACGGAGAGCAGAACCGAGCCGATACAGCCCTAGGCAAGTATAGCGATCTTATTCCTTAGATAATGACCTATTTGTCCAACGAATTTTGTTTAGATCCGCTCAGTAGCCACCAAGAAATAAGCCACCACATTCAAGGCGGGTCGAGCTAAGTGGAGTCTGTCCCTGGTCGACCCCGATCAGCAAATATTTAATATATAATGTTTTCTTGATGTGGTCATGGGCTATTCGCTCACCAAATTTGGTTCAGATCCGGAAAGCAGTTACAGAGAAATAAAGTACCACATAAACATACCTGGTGTGAAACTATTGTATAAGCTCCCTACGCTTATGCCAGGAGCTAATAATAGAAATATCATAAATGCATTTTACCCAAATTACCAACATTTGATCACCTTTATCTTTTTAGTACAGCTTCTTTTGTCGTGAATCCGAGCCATATAATTGTTGCTAGAATCTTGATGAAGATTGGCTCAAACGTATGTGATATTTATTTATTATAGGATACGACAACATCCTACATTGGGCGAATTATAGTCACTTAGATCATTAGAATCATTTGTTATTAATTATTACAAATGTGCTTTTGCTATTTGACTTTGATTATTTGTATTTTAGAGAAAATCAATATGACCTCATGAACATTTTCATTAACTTACACTTAAAAGTGTCTTATCAAAGAATGTTGCTGCTGTTGCTAGTAGTTTCAGATAAAATACATTTGATGATGTGAACTCTGTAAACAAACAAGCATCAATTGGAGGATATGCATGAAATCGAGGTCCGGTCCTACCTGCTGGTCTTCTGACTAGCGCGCAAGCCTTTTGGTTCACGAACTCTCAGTGCAAGAGACTTGAATTTTGAACGAATTATGGTGGTTCGGATTCAACCTTGAATTGTAGATTCACGTCTCATATAACCTCGGCGCTGGAAAGAGACGCTTAACTCCAACTAACAAAGTAAATAAACTAACATCTAGGTTTCCACATCATGACAGTTCATATTTATAACTAATAAATAGTTATAAAACAATTATTTTCCTTCTAAATTTTAAAATATGCATCAGCTTTTTCGCATCAAGATAGATTTTTGCGGATATATTTTTATTTTCTTTGAGAAAGATTTTTGCAGATACATTTTTATTTTCTTTGAGAATGCCAGATAAAATTGAGGATGGTTGTGAAAACACAAATTAGAATATGATTACCCTTTTGGAACAAATTGCGTTTGTTGTTTTAAAAAAAAATAAATAATCTACGGTACTATTTAAATTAATTGCTAAGTAACTACGACTTCCTCTTAACCCATTATCCGCCGTTGCCTCACTTTTAGGACGCGAAAATGAGTAAATAAATAGTGTACCAATTTATTATTTTTAATTAAAAAGTACGCTTTTGTCATTATAATAAGACTAACTCCCACTGAATGACTGAAAACAAAGAGAAACACACACGTTTTATTTTTCTTGTCAAAGACTGATTTTTTTGGAGCTCCCTCAAAGTAGGACAATGGTTGACAATTAGTTACCAGAGCTTTACCACTCACTTATTCAACTTCAAAGTCATAAAAACAGCTTTATTATTTTCAGAATTGCTGTGGCATTATTTTGTTCTCGACCTTCTAACCTATAACTATGAACAAATAGCAGAACAACGAAAACTTCCCTTTTCAGAACACTTTAACCGAATATTTTGTCTATTCCGTCCAAATATTTATATGCATTCTCAAGAGCGTTTCGATTGATTTTTTTCTCGTCGCTATTTTCCTTTTAATGCTTATAGTAAATTTTAGAGCACTATTGTGATTTTAAGCGAGTTTGTTAAAGGCGGTTTCTTTTCTACTGATCTGTTATCTTTATTTCACCTTCGTGTTCTGAATATAGACGATCGTTTCTTGTGAGTAATAAGATTAGAAAGATAGTATTCTGCTTTGCAATTATTTGCAAGGCACAGTCTTACCAACTTCAAAATTTTCTTGTGGGAGAAGTAGAATTTGAAGCGACTTAAAGTAAGTACATATTATGTTTACTATGGATCTTGTTATATTATATTTAACTAAGTTCACTTACAATCGAAGGACCTATATTTAATTTTTAGCTTAAATTTCTTTGATGTCAAATCATAGGATTACAAAACTGTGAACAAGGTATTCACAATCATTACGTTATAAATTATTTTAAAATTATAATTGCTATAAAACATGACTTGTAATATCTGTTTATCATTATATACGAATTGAAATGTTAGGGGTGCGACACGGATGAGATATTTTATATCCACGAAGACCTCTAACCATTTCAAACAATAGATATCAGTTCTTAGAACTTACGCGTCTGCTTCATACTAAAACTTGGGATACACTGAGAAAAAAATTGTAGGTGGCGTAGTTAAAAACATAGGTTACATGCGTAATTCCTGTAGTTTTTGGACTTAACGTACAGCAGACGTATAACTGAAAACGCATGTTTTATAATACTTTCTGTATAAGTGTTCCATCTATGAAACAATGTAGGCGGTCAGGATCTCACATACAAATGGACGTATATAACATATAGCTGACAAAGGTAACATAAGTATATGCATGTGATATACGGAAAACTTAGATGTCAGACATCCTGCAACGACATGATGTAACACCTAAGGGCAGTTCCTATGTAGCCTAAGAATAACGTATGCTCCATACTGATTTCTATAGTAAGCAAGAGGATACCGTATATTTGTACTATATACCGCTGTCTGGAGAACGGATTTTTTTCTGTGTACATGCTGCAAGAATATTTCGTTTGGATTAGGAGCTCATCATACCTCGGCCTAAATTGAAGAAACAACAATATATTTTTAACTTTAGTTGAAGTGTATTAAGTGATAAAATTTATGGAAACAGTTTCTTTTCATTTGCCGGTAATCCTTATGTAAATTAGAAAATGGATGTCCGAAAATAAATCTCACAAACTCTGGTAAAGATTATAAAGAAAATCATACGAAACTTACATTTAACAATAAATCTACGCTGGTAGTTGTAGCGGTCCAGAGTCAGACTGCAACATTTTAAAGGAAAATAACAGAGAAGATAATTATTTACCATAATTACTATACATAAAAATTATACTGCAACTAATCAAGTTTTCATCGCAAGGCACAAACACACACAGTTTAGTTCAATACACTTGTACGTGGGCACCTCAGATGGCGCGAAGAATGCCAAGGCGATGCTCGGATTCACGCCATGTGTTGCGGAGCATGTCTTCTGTCACAGAGTTTATGACAGCTCTTATGGGCTATTTCAAGCCCAATAAGTCGATTACTCTTGTAGCATATATTCTGTCTTTGATGTAACTCCACAAGAAAAAAATATAGTGGGGTAATATCGGACGAACGTGGAGGCCAAGGAATTGGACACCAGGGCCAATCCAACGACGTGCGAATGTGTCATCTAAAACCTATCGTACTGCATGGCTGCAATAGGTTGGGGCACCATCCTGTTGAAATACAGTATTACTATTGTCTGCATGTCTTATCTGTGTCACGGGAAAGTTTTCCAACCTATCCAAGTTACTGTTACCAGGAACACTCTCCTCTTGGAAGAAAAACGACTCAACAATCCGATTTTCCGTCACACCACACCACACATTCACTTTCAGACTGTCACGCACGTGTTCTATGAATGTATGAGTATTTTATGTACCCCAAATATGCATATTGTGGCGATTCATTTTGCCTGGAACATGAAATGTAGCCTCATCTGAAAACATCTCGCACGATAAAAATGTCTCGTAGTCAGCAATGCAATCTAGCACAGGCATGCAAACCCTTCTCGCTTGGGTCGTTCATCAGGCTCGAGTTCTTGTACAAGTTGTACCTTGTATGCATACAAGCGCAGTCTATGGTGAAGTACTTCATGAACTGTCGGATACGAACGTTTCATACCAAGTTTTTTCTCTGCTTGTCTAACTGACTTCTGTGGACTCCTTTCGTAAAACCTCCGCATGTTGATTCTGGGTTTACCTGTGTGTTTCATAAACTTGAAGGTCGTCAAAAACTGATCACACCAATTCTTTATAGTCTTGAATGACGTAGGATCCTAGTTATACACAGGACGAAAGTTTCATTACAGTTGAATACCTGATTTTCTTCCAACATACCACCGCACCACCTGTGCATGCTCCTCACAGTTTCCAGTTTCAAACAATCAATTGTTGAAGCGCCACTAGAGCCACTGCGCTCACTAAACATTACCACAGAGCTTGGTGAGTTGCTGTTTCTGCTCCATCACGAATCACAGCTGTACAATCTGGAATGAAAAAATATATATATTGTAATGTCTAGTTTAGTAGAGACAAGGATAGTCCGGGACATGGTGGAAAGACTACAATGTGGATACAATGCAGTGCTACATTCTTGTCGCTCTGGCGCATGACGTCATCTTGGTCTCAGACGTGGGCAGCGAGAGTCAGATGAACTTTTAACAATCGCTTGCTCGCTGGTATCTTACACTCAAACTTTTCTTCTATTTATAGTGATCTTCAACGAAGTAAAAATTTTTAGTACAAACAATAATTATATAAACGTAATGTAATCAATGCTTAAGCTAAGTGAATTCAAAGGAAGATATTTACAATAGCAAAAGAAACAGTAATATCAGTTCATATTAAACCACTTTGAAGCTTGAACAAGCTAATATTACTCACTTCATTTTCTGACTTTTCTTTCTTTTCTTTCTTTCTTTGTTTTCTTTTTTAAACATCTAAAGTAATACATCGAGTATGTATAGGCCTGAATAGTCTATAACAAAATGTGTCGTTAATGCATTTCATTATTATATATTTATGTATGTTCAAATATATTTTCGTAACACACTGATCGGTTTTGATTTCTATTATTATTATTTTGCTTGAAAGAGAATTCTTTACTGATGACGCCATATAAATTTTGAGAATATCTCAAGGGAGAATTCATGGTTTTCGTAAACAGAAATGCACGTACGTATATTTTCCTTATGCTTGGACAGTTTTTTAAAGAGGTCGCTCCCATGTAAGTTTCGCCAGAATCTGAGGGGAGTTTAAAAACTTTATTGAGCAGGGACGCACGTATTTAATATTTTAAACATCGTTTTTATCTTGTATTTATAAAAAAACATCTTATTTGAATTCGCTGATTGCTTATTTATAGAATTTATATCTGAACAAAAGGTTTGGTGAAACTGACAGTTCTCTGAATATTAGTGTCAAAATTTACGCCATAACCAACTGTATTATTAAACATTTGTACGAAATAAAACGTTACATATACTATTGTGTTCTAAAAATATATAGAAATAATTATGCATATACAAAGCACCTCAAACAAAGAAATTGCAACATGACTATTTCAAGCAAGAAACAATTTACTAGGCGTAGGTGAAGACGATGTAAGGGTGTTACAGCTAGACTAGAAAACATATAAACCATAAAATTACAGAGTTTTCTTAATTTTCTTGATAAGTTTTCTCTTTCCTGTCCCGTGGACTAAAGAAGACAAAAGATAAATGCAAATGAATGATTATGTGGAATTTATTGGAATGAGAATGCGGGAGTTCCCCAGAAACTCACGGACACGATGTTGTCCACCAGAAACTCACTTGACCGAGAAGCGGACCAGTACCCGTTGCACCAGAGGTGAACCTTCTACCACTGAGCCACCGTGCTTCCTTGATTGGTTGAGAATCTACAATATTTTAAAATTTACTGCAGTCATTATTAATTTTGTAATTCTGGAGAGAACCCCTAAATATGTATCCAAAGTAAATTATCCAAAGTTATGATTAAAATGAACAAAATTTCAAAATCTAAGTGTAAAAATTTCCCTACAATGTCGCCCTGACATGGTAGGTGGATACTTTATTCTCTTGATCTAATATATTGTTATATATCTTTGTAACCATTAATCATTATTACGTACCTTCCATTCGTTAGTTAATTTGAAGTGCAAAGCCCTGTTTCAGCACCGAGGCTACAGTGAATGCATACCTCCAGAATGAAATGGGATTTGAACTACATTAACGCGTTCAATGCTCTCCATATGCGTAACTCGATGGAGGTAAGCCCCCTAGATCATCGTGCCTCCCTTCTCGAGTTACATGCCTGTCTCTGTGGGGAAAATTTTGTCTCAATATCTTATGTAGAAGGAAACGATGATAGGAATGATCACCTCTGTCGGTTCCCCTCCCTCATGATTTCGAATCCGGGTCTTGCCTCAAAGTTCTTTTTAAATCGTACTATTAAATTTTTGTATGCAGAATCAACATAAGCTCCTGAAGCCTTATATACTATTAATACTAAAAAGAAACTACATAATGAAATCGGGTTTATAGAATTTTATTTAACATTGCATTTATTTATTATATTTATGTAAAACTTACCATATTTTAGGTTTATTTTGTCGTGCCGCCTGCAAGCTAAAATCCATTTCTGGAGACATTCCCCCTCTTTTTGAGGAAATATAAAGTATTTTATATTAGTTCCCTTAGTTTTCTGTAATAATTACTACAGCCGTACACTGCACAGTTAGGCATTCTCGATATCATTTAAAAGAACAAAGTAACAAAGATTTTCCACTTGTCACTTAAAGCCGCGCCGTTTCCCGACGTCTCTTGCAAACCAGATGACGTCACAGCCACGACAGCGCTTCAGGCGACATGCGCATGCAACCACCATGATCTGGGATTTCCCCTTCATCAATTTTATTATAAAACGATTCTCTATAAAATAATTACAAAGTTCTTGTAATATAAATTAGTGTTTCCAATATAGAACCTCAGCATACGTAAAGTGGCCTTGATTTTGATGAAGGTAGAGATTAGGTTATGTACGGATACCCTTTTGCTCAATGTGACCTCCAAGTTGTTATAAAGGCTGGTCTCCTTTCTGCTCTATGGAGTTTCTAGATAGAATTTTCTTCGACCAACGCGGCTACCAGAGATTAGGTGAGGTGGGACCTCCCTTGTCCAAGGCGCTCTCGGGAGCAGGTGTTATAGGTTATTTCATCAGTGCACCACTGATAATTTGCTCCTCTTCTGGGCTTCTTTTATAGGTGATTTCTGGGTAGCTCGTTCCTCATCGAGTTCCGACCTGCATGCTTCGGTGTCTTTCTATTTACTCCATGTGTTATCTGCTTGACTTGATGGCTATAAACAATAGGAAGTGTTCTCTGGTTATGATATGTCCTTCAAGGAATAACACACTGGATGGTGGGGCTTACAATATAAGACTTTCAGAATGTTGGAGTCTCATTGTGGATAAACTATGATACATCTTGCAAGATCCGCCAAAGGTAAGAGTAAGAGGTCTTAAATTCAACCATATTTTTAAACTTGAAACGTTACTTTGAAATGGACTTCTGCTCCTTAAATGTCAAGCATGCACCAACTACGTATTTCATTTCACAGCCGTACGGTATTCGTCATATGTTACAGTCATGAGAGTTTCAACAGCATGTATTCAGGAGACATATACCTAGGTGCTGTATAGTAATGATAATTCAATTCAACTTCGAAAGCAATATACAGATACGTGGAATTAAATTGCGTATATATTTATTTAACCCACTCCTTTTAAATATAATTTTAACTGAAATATTTATGATATAAGAAAAAAATTCGAATTTCCATTTAGATTACTATTGTTTTTGAAACGTGAGGACTAAAGAGTAGTAATGGTCTCGTACCATGGATTTAAAATAATAATAATAATAATAAAAATAATTACTTAACATGGTAAATTGTTGCCAAGGCAAACTGGTTTACCTACTTATCTCGAATTCTATTTAATAAATAATACAGTTAATTAGTCCCTAAAATCTCATGAGAGATACATTACTCTCTGAAACATGCTTTATTAATACTCAATTAGTATAACTTATTTAAATACATGATTCTGTATAAATGGAATTAATAATTCCTATTTGCGCACTAACCAAGGCAAACAGGAGGTGGAGTATACAGTAATATGGATTCACGGATCATTTTGTTTTATTTCTGAATCGAGGAACTAATAACTGCATATTTAAAATTTCACAAAACAGGGAAATTCTAATATTAATGTGTCCTTTTGCCTAGTTCATTTTTGACAGAATGCGCATTTATTTTAAGACTGAAAGTCGCCATCATACCTTCTTTCAGACATAGCCTTCCAATTAGTCAATTTGTTTACAAGTCCTTGATAATACAGAAACTGATCTGTTTACATTGGAACAAATTGAATTTATTGCATACCTAAGTTATTCCATTAGTATACACCGTTAAGAAACACCCTTCATTGAAAAAATAATCGGGGAAAATTGCATTTGCTAATATTGAAAGAGAGCTACTAGATTACCAAAACTATGTTTTACGTTAGTATGAACAGTCTTACAGAACCGCTAATGTCAGTTGGTCTGTCGACAAATATCACAAGAAAAATGGTAGAAGATGCAGGAACGAATGGAAAAATAGACTTCATATCCGCCTTCGTCCTATCATTAAGACCGGATATGCTTTAAATTCACTGGAACTTCCAATTCCAAATTGATCCCCATATAGTAAAACGGCACCATAAAGTTAAAAATAGCTTTTTAATATAAAATTGGCATTTGAAGGATAAGTTTAATCTCGGGTTTTGATCCAACTGTTGCAATCAGATGTGAATGAAGTCTGTTTTCAAATATTGATCACCATGAAGGAAGAAAGGTGACATGCAATCAGAAATGCTATTTTCCTGTGGATTCAGCTTTCCAAGAACATATGCTACTCTACGCTTCTAGCTACTGATACTTGAAGCTATAGAAATTTGCTAGAGTTTCCGGTTTCAGTGCGTGATCACAAGATATACAATTGGCAATAGATAGCAATAAACTTTTTTGTATAGATTTAGTAATACACAAATATGCCCTTCTCAGTTCTAATTATTATATTGGAAATGGAAACTGTAAAAATTTGTCACTGTTAGTTTTAATATTGGAGAAAAATGAAATGAAAACTTTAAGTTTTACGTCCCACAATTATGCCGGCTAGGCTAAAGGAGATGATGATGAGGAGAAATGAATGAAATGGTGGAACGAACAAAGGAAGAGGAAACGGGAGAACCCCGAGAAAACCCAAACACACGGTGTTCGTGCAACACAAAGCTTATTTGGCGCTAGCTGCGATAGAACCAAGAAGACCATTTACCAGAAGTGAATACTGTACCACTGAGTCACTGCGGCCCCAGTTTTAATATTGGATTTTAATAAATGGATGGTAGATTGCGATTTCATTGTATAAAAGTTTCTAGTATTAAAGAAAACATGTATTTGTAGTGATAGGCAAAATTCAACTAATCCCAGTCCTACTGGTTGATTACTGTTGCACTCACATCTGTTTGATAATATACGCTACGAAGTGTCTGTTCATAGTTGTGCCATTTCCAATTTGCACCAAATCACATTGGTCAAGTGCAATTAGTCAAACTTAGGGTGTACATTTGCATATCGTTTGCGAGCTTCAGAGCTATAGTAAACTCTCGATACCCAATTATGCTATTAACTGTTGCGTAATGGATAATTGCACGCCAACTCATAACATTCCGTATTAAACTATATGAGACGTGGCGTGGAATCAAAATCTTGGGACGAAAGACAAGCACTTTTATCAGTTAACTACAGTGCAAGTGTAGTTGTAATACTTTTTCTATTTACTCCTTTTTTGTTTGTATTAAAAGTGAGTTGTTAATGAATCTTTTTATTTATTATCAGTTTATCTGAAACTTAAACTTAACATTTCAAGGAGTTAATTGCTATTGAACGAGAGCCATTTTTTTAAATGGGTTACTTATGAAACTGATAGTGGCACGTGATTGGCTACAATCACAACCAGTCACATCAGATCTGTTATTTGCATTAAGAAATGAGACTTCTTAATGAATCCTTGTAAGGAAATTCCCTCAGACACTAAATATCCCTCGTCGATTGAACGTAGGCAGAACTGGAATGGGCCAAAAGGGAATATCCTTTTCGCGTACAGATAAGATAAAGATAATCAGATAAATTGGTAGCTAGATAAATAGGCGAAATGGGAATAACCAAACGGGCATGATCCTATCCGTGTATTGAAACCGGAACTAATAAATTATTCACTTCTGGTTATGTCTCTATAGTTTGAAAGTCCGCCTTACTTTCACGATGCCAAACGAAGCTCACTTGTTCCTGTAGTATTAATTTCCCTTGTTATGTAGTTCAATATTTTCCCTTCCAAATCTAAGAAATTTTACTTTGTTATTTTAAGAACTCCTTATGGTGTTTTTGAAGAAGCTTATTATCTTAAAATAACAGGGTTTTACAAGAAAGTTTTCGTTATTGATCTTACATTAACAAAAGGCATTACATCAGAATTACTCAAGATGCTTATGCCTAAAATTATAAGATTTCGCATTATGAAATTGTCTTGTAAAATATTTATTAATATGTAGTATAATTCAAAGTTTATGTATATCAAATTTTATAATTTTTCAGTATATTTTGTATTACAAAAAAGAAAAGCACCCAAGCTCGTTTCGTGGTTCAAGAAAGCCAGAAATACAGAAGTTCTAAACAACTAGAGAAAACCACAAATTAATATATCGAAGTAGGAAGTGAATATGTATAAACTAAGACCGATAAGCATATAAACTGTCTCCAAAATGGATACAGTCAGTCTTTTTCTGGAAGTAGTTCTATGGTTCGTCAGTCTATTGAATTTTATAGAGGCACTCACTCTAACAACCTTCTAACTCGAAAGGAGATAGAAAGATGTTCAGTAATCAGAATATGTTAACTTCAACTCTGTAAGTTATATCTTTGTTTATGGCACGTTATGCTCAAATTTAAAACAAGAATTTTGAGAAATTCAGAGGTCTTTCGCTGACAGTACGAATTCCCATAATATGACCAAGATTCAAATAGTTCATGATTGTTAATATTTATACAGTGCTTGCAATTGTATGATGTCAATAAATCTAATTGGTGTAGTTAATATTTTATCCTTTTGTGTTTTCTTCATTAAATATCTATAAAGTACGCATCAGAATACTAGTTTTTCACTCTCCTACCTTAAATGAAACTTATGTTAAAATTAACTATATCAGCTCATCAAAACAACTCTTCTTTACTTTTAATTTACCAGAATAAATATGTGTAGTTTTCCCCATATTTTGAAAAACCTTCAAATATTCTGTAAATTGCAACGAACATGGTAAGTCAACAGATAAATTCCGGTGGTTTCCATCTCTAGTCGTCAGCAGGGGACACACATTTGCTTACATCCAAATGCAGAGTTATTAACTTACTGCAAAATATTTACTTTCTTTTCACAGAATTAAAGGTAAATGATTTAATGGGTTCCACTGCAAAGTAAATACTAATAGTATTAATGGTGATAGCGGCATGACTGCAACTTTTAAGGATGTTATAAATAGAGGATCTGCCCATATGTATCTTCATCCTATTAAATCGATGAAGCCAAAAAACAACCGAGCATCGGCACGTCTGATTGGCTACTCTCGTTTCTGAAATCGTCTGATTGGCTACTCTCGTTTCTGCCATCGTCTGATTGGCTACTTTCGTTTCCGCCATGATTGTTGGCTCAAAACATTGCGATCCTAATGGGCGGAGTGAGCAGAGGAGGGGTGACGAAACTGTGACGTATGGCTTTAAGATTTTGTTGTAAGGGCAGATCCTCTATTTTATAAGATCCTTGGCAACTTTAATGAGTTATTTCAACACCAACAGTCCGATGTTGAGGTTAACACAGGCTGAGTGTGACCGGTTTGACACATAACTAGTGTGTAAGTAACATCGCGGCGATGTTAAAGAACTAACTGAATGAACAAAGAAATGTGGAAAAAGGAACAACATCACGGTTTTCTTTCATATTTTCTTTTAAAAAAACATATTTATTTTTACAATTCAAATGCTTATTTGAAAACACATTCAAAACAAATTCAATAAAATTTATATTAAAAACGCATGAATATATAAGTTTGTTGTTTATTTTCTATTTTTTAAAATTTTCTCCTTCGAAGTGAGAGATCATAAACTTCTTTCTGCTTAGCTGCGGCAAAACATTAAATCCGGCCCTGAGCATGTGTCAAAATTTAAAACAACTAACATGTTGTTCATTATAGCTTCAAACATATTCAGTAAGTATTGATAAAACAAAAATGACCAAAGCAGTTGTAGGTTAGCAGCAAATACAACTAGGGTAAGAGAGTCTCATTGTATTGAATTAGCACAACCATTTTTTACTGTATGGAATTTGTTTTCGTAACATAAAGTAATTTTTTCCTACTGTCAACGCAGATCCGAAAGAGATTTTCTGATAAAACCAGTTTCATATTCACTACTGAAAGAATTTTTCAGAGAAAATCGGTTCAGATTCTTGGTTCCAACCTGGTGACAAAGTTTCAGAGAAATTACAGAGAAAAGAGATATAGCTTCTGTAGTAAAACTGCTGCAGAGGTTCATTCCACAGGTGATCAAGATTGTGTGCAGCTTGCTAACAATATTTGCAACTGATGATGTCAAAATGTATTTCGATTCTCTTCTTTAAACACATCTAGTCCGAATCATAATTTTCGGTTTTGTGGACAGAACCGATATCAAAATGCATTCAAGTTCATTTACCAATATACGCCAAGTTACGATTTTAGATCTCGTAAACAGAACCGATATGCCGAAATGTGTTTCGCCTTTCTTCCCGAAATACATATAATTAAAAATGTTTATTTAGGTCAAGAACACTAACCCCTACCATTTTTCTTTACGTGACCATTAACAATCTCTATGCGCATTTTTGCCATAATCACTTTCTCCACCATTATTGTATTTTAAAAAATGATTGTAATATTTCAAAATAATGGCTCTGTTGCCGTAGTTGTGATAAATTTTAACACGTACTTTAAGTATTACTTCATCGGATTTTGGAGTAACTTGTTAGAATGGTAGTCATCAAATCAACTATCTGAAATTATTTTTATGAGTTAAAATGCAACGAGAACAAATCGGAACAGAAGCAACGGAAGCAAAATGGGTTCAGAAATCCATCCTGATACAATTGAGTGTGGGAGAGATTGACGTTTCTAAAGAAAAATGGGAAACAAAGATACCTACTACCAAATGTTCTCAGTATACTACTTAAAGCTAGGTTACCTTGCTTTACCTACCTGTACAATATTATTTCTCGTGAGTCCAGTATTTTACTTACTTTCACTGTGGAAGGTAACAAAATACCAAACACAAGGAAACTTTCATTCTAATATTTTTCTGTAAAGAGAGACATGGACATGAAGCAGGCAGTGGTTATTTCACTTACCATTACAGCTAATTCAGGATGAATCTGCATACTCACATATGATTTCCGTGGTATAACAAAAACTTTTATTTCCATTGAAAAGAACTTAGTTATATACAAGGGATGTACAATAAGTTTTGCATAGATGATTATAATATTCTTATTAGTTGAAATATGATGACGAAGTTTCAGGTGAACATACTTTCATTCTTTGGTTACAAGTTCAATCCACTCATTATGGCCTCTATCTGCCGTGACGCATCTCGTTCAACGTTTTTTCTATGCTTTGAATTTACCTTCGTAAAAATCAGGTGACTGGTTTTACATAATTGTTTCACCTAAGAAAGAGGACCTTGCCACTGTCGAATGTTTCTTTCATCGCAGGTGAGTCTTCAGACGAAGACAGAAAGAAATCCGAAGGAGCCAAGTCCGGACTGTAGGGAGACTGAGAAACGACTTCCCATCCCATTTTCATTGTTTTCATTGTGCTCTGTCAACATGGCTGTGTGAGGGTTGGAATTATCGTGATGGAATTCGATTATCTTACTTTGCTACTCCGGTCTTTTGGTGTGGAAAGCATGTCGTACCTTATTCAGTGACAAAGAATAATGTTCCTTGTTAATTGCGAAGTCATGTTTCAGGAATTCTTTGAAAATGACACCGCACTGATCACAGAGAAAGGAGGACGTAATTTTTTGACCTGATCTGGAAAGTCTAGGTGTTTTATACCGCTGCAGTAACATCAGGATAATGCCTTTCGTGTCTTAGAACACTGTAGCTATATGCTTGCCAGCTGAAGGTGTTGTACGTTATTTCGTTGCTGTGGTTTGTTTTGATGTTTCAACTGCATTGATTGAAGCTTTGTGTCACCACATGGTAGTTTAGCCAGGTCTGATCACCAATTACAAACATAAACATGAAATATTTGACGACAGTTTTTGAAGACATACAAAACAACAGTTAAAAAGCCAGCACAACTCTTCGTCCGGCTAGAAAGTCATTCCGCTAAATAACTGATTCTATGGCCATCCGCGACGAAAACCTCGCAAAAATATATACATACAATACGTTTTGAGGTACTCAGGATTACCCAGATAGCATTTAATTCACAATGCATGATACGTTCTACCCGTGTCTAACGTCGTGGCGTGGTTGATATCAAAATTTCCGGATTGTCTAGTTTGATCTATCTTCGTGTGTTTAACATATAATATAATCTTTGATGCCCTCGTATATTCAACACTTAATGATATCAAATAAGTAACGAAAGTGTAATGCAACATATAACAGTAAACTTATATTGTGCCGACATTCTCAGCAAGTTTCAGAATGGATGCGATACCATACATTAGATGACAAGGGGCACATAAAAGCTAAGTATTTACATGTGCAACAAGTAGGTATTTTATTCTTTTTCTTCTTTATAAAGTAACCATAGAGATGCGGTGGTAGTTAGATAGTATTGACTTTATCCAATTAGATTCAGTTAGATGAGAGTTACCATGATAGCTAATCAATTTGCGTAATCTGGATGTAATACTATAGATTAATTGGGTACATTATGTAAGAATAATGTTGTCAATGATTAGTTTTAACGATAGTAGTACCTGTAGGTAGTCGCTGAGTTGTGGTAGATTTATTAATAAGTTTTAGAAATTCATTCATAGAGAAGTTCCAATAGCAATATTTCTATACTTATTTTGGATCCTATTAATAAGCACACTTGATGAACATTAACCTGCATAAGATTAGCATATCAATATAACCTTCCAAGTAGTATTGTTTGAAAATGAACAGCATTTCATTGTATATTTAAGCATTTAGAGGGGTTCGTTTTCTTTAATTTGTACCTGTGCACTAACCTTTATGTTCTTTTACGTATTTTATTTTACGCTTCCTGCTTTCGACTCCATGTGCCTGCATCACTATTACAGTATCCTTTCAAGAATCCTTTGTTTCTAACATACTAGTATTATTCTTTATTCTATTTCAACTCAATATATTTACATTACTATTGCTTCATGGACATTTATTAATATTAATCTTCATTATTATCATTTTACAATCGAAGAATTTATAAGCTCATTAACGCGGTAATTCTCGACTACAGATGCATTGTCATTGGATCTAGCTAAATGAAAAAGTACATCTAATAGAATTACCACCGAACATCATAATACTTGGTAGTATGTACACAATGCTTTTATGATGAACGCTTGTAAACACTTTTAGTTGACTCATTAGCTCTGTTATGTTTATATACTTTCTTATAACAATAACTTCTGTTTGCTGTAATCTATACTTATTCCATGGGAGGTGCAGTAAATGATCACGACTAGAAATATAAAACCAACAACACACTCGGAATTTAGCCATGAACAGAAAATAGTGAATTTAGGCTTTTTTGATTCCAACTGTTACAACTTTATATCAATACTTAAAACTGGCATGTGGGCGAAAATAGGGATCGATCTTCGAATTTGAAAATCCTTTCAATGACATACATCATCTTCAATACCAATCACAAAACCAAAAACTTCCATAATAGTAATTCGCAATGCAGTAACTGTTATCTGGTTCGATTGCCTTATCTCCTGTACTACTTCCTGTTGAATAATAATTACGCGAGCCTTCGGAATTAACAAAGCTGCTCACAAATTATAGTCGTCTTTAGGGTTTGTTAATCTAATATTATCTTTTGTATTAGTTCTGAACACTTTTGTGCTCATTGACTGATGGTCGATTCCGTATCTATACGATTTATATATTGTAGCATCTCTCTGATTTCAGGTATATTGATACTTAACTGCCCTTTTCATGGCGACTCAAACACTTCCTTGTCACCAGTGTTTAACGTATGTTCAGTACAACGGGAAAAAACATAACAATAACAAATAATAAAAGTTCAACATGCACATTCAACTAGCAAATAAAATAAAATTTCACTGGAATGTAATAGCGTCACATTATACCTCTTTTGGCCCTCTCTTTTCCTGCTGTCGTACTTTCTATCACGTCACTCATGGAACAGTTCTGTTTCAATGAATGTTCCAAACAGTTCCACTTCCTCTTTTTTTAAAAAATTACAATTAACATTTTTCTTTTTCACTCTACTATTTCTAATAGTTCCTCGTTCGTTTTATATTCGACCCAGCTAATTCTATCCATTCTATTTCACACCCACTCGCAAAAGAGATAAGAAAAAGTCTAACTAAAAAAACTACTTTAAATGTATAAAGTAATTTGAAATTTATTGCTTTGTGTTGTTGTACTTAATTTATTTATTAGGATTAATTTATTTATATCATGTATAATGAAAATATGCAGGAATAATTTTAAGAACAGGGTACATATAAAACAAATAAAAGAAAAGAAAATTAAATAAAATCTTTGAGTTTTACGTCCCACGTTTATGTCGGCTAAGCTAAAGGAGACAGTAATGATGAGAAAAGGTGGAATGAAGAAAGTGGGAGGAAACGGAAGAGCCCCGAGAAAATCCACAGTGTTTGTCCACCACAAAGCTCACTTGGCGTGAGCTGGAATCGAACCAAGGGTCCCATGCACCAGAGGTGAAAGCTGTACTATTGAACCACCGCGACCCTCAAAACAAATAAAAGAATATTACTTAAAATACTTGCTATAATATAAATCGATTGATTGATTGATTGATTTTGAGTTTTACGTCCCGTTCAGCAGCGAGGCTATATGAGACGTCGACCTACTGATTAACGTGGAATCCGAACCACATGAGCTCCCGCCGGGAATCGAACCCGGGTCTCCCGCGCCAAAGGCGCGTATGCTAACCGCTTAGCCACGGTAATATAAATCGAGATAATATCTCTGATGAAGACAATAATAATACGTTGACGAAATTGGAACACAGATTTTTAAAATATAGGTGTTTGGTTTTGTCGGATTTGTTTTTAAGCTAGAGTCGTCCTTTTGTTATTTTAATTTTTAAAATGGAATGCAGAAGTATTACATTAGTCTGCTGTTGGCTAAGGGAGACTAGAATATAAATCCAAGTAAATAATGATGAGATCTAATAAAATTAAAATAAACGTAAATTTCTTGGTAAAACCATACGTATTGTGTCCAGCTAACACAAAACCTGAAGCTATGGGCTCTTAGAGGATTATCCAAAGTGAATTATTGTCCATATATTTGGCCGAA
Source organism: Thermobia domestica (assembly GCF_964235325.1). Lineage (NCBI taxonomy): Eukaryota > Metazoa > Arthropoda > Insecta > Zygentoma > Lepismatidae > Thermobia > Thermobia domestica. The sequence continues at coordinate 121,115,513 of NC_137456.1, read as the reverse complement.
GATCTGGAAAGTGCGTTAACAGAGATTGCAAATTGTTCACATCGATCTTGTCTCACACTGTCAGCACATTTTCACAGTTATAGGGGAAGGATTGAAATATGTCTTCGTTTACCTGCAACGACCTGCTAGAAAGAAAGGCTAATCAAATATTTTGAGACTTGTGACGTCATGGTTACGTTTTAAAAAGAATGATGCAAAAGTTAGATGGATTAAACATATTGAATGAACATGGAAACATACCAATCATGCAATAGCAAATTAATTAATGATAAGTAAGTTATATGGAAATTTGCTCTGTATCTGCTATGGTTTTAAATTTAGAGCACTAGATATTTCTTAGAGAAGTGCATTATTTCTTACAATTCTTTTTGAATTCAAATTTCTATAATTGAATCATTGAGTTCGAAAACTGGTTATCTCCATCGAAGCTAATTTGAGAGATTAACAAAGCTAAATTAGTCAATACGTATCTGACATACAGGGTTAATTTCATTTTTGAAAGTAGAAAAATGTCAGTTCTACGGTCTCAACATGAAAACAGTCCTATATGTCAGATTCATATTGACTAACTTAGTTTTGTTTGTCACTCTTCTCAAATTAGCTTCGATGGAGATGACCGGTTTTCGAACTCGACGATTCAATCGAATTTCAGTTAAGACTTTACGATTACCAAAGATTTAAGTCTATCATTCTGTCTGTTTTAGTGTTGTCAGCTTAACTACTTTATGGCTAATTGTAGCCATTTTCTCACGCTGACTAACCGTGTGAAACACACATTCTAACCACTAACCAGTATAAATGTAGTTTACCTATTATGCATATTTTTGGTCTACTCCAATCATAATTGCCAATTTCTAGTTATTTATATTTAACGATAAACTATTTGTTCCCATTAAAACATCCTTTATGTACGAATAAACACATGAAGTATGACCTAATGCTTACTAATACTTCTGCTTCCAGCAGTACTTGTTTACATTATAACTTAACGTGTTTCAGGTATATCTGTCTTACGTAGGTTACTTATATCATTCTTGCTTACATATCATATCCCTAATAGCGTGTCCTGATTCCAGATATACGGTCTTAGAATAACTATATTAAATATGTTGTTAGTTTTCATATAAGTGTTGCATGGATATTTGCTTAGGAATGCATACTTTTAATGTGTGAGATCAATAATACCCCATTAGCCAACATTGTGTGAAGAATTGTTAGCTAAGGAAATAATTGAAGGGATGTCTAGTATATCTATTTAGTGTACGATACAAGGAAAGCGTACTGTAAATTATTTATCACGTAGAATACTTGAGGTTGCTTTAGATGAGGACATTAACATTATGAAATGCTTTGCTTCTTTTATTATTAAACTCTTACAGCTACAAATTTAGTCACAATTGTAGAGATGTTTGGCCATTTCTAGCTAGATTATGTATATCATTTAGCTACTTTCTGCAGGTGGCGGTTGCCAACACTGGTCGATTTAATAATCAATTTACGGGGGTCATTTGTAAAGCTTTCGCAATGAAATAAGTCCATCAAGGTATTATTTTTTTTAATATCGGTGAATGGTAGGGGTCTGATGAACCCAATCTGATAAATGAAGCAATTGTGGCAGCAAATCATACACTAATTCATTGATTTCCGCTATTCCAACAACATCCGTAGCGGAGAGAGCATTGTCGTGATGCAAGACGAGTTTCTTTTTGATAACCCAATCCATTTTCCTCTATGATTTCTGTCGCTGGTTAAATAGTTCTGTATAAAATTTATCAGTATCAGCTTTATCGTATGAAAGATAGTCAGTGAGAATGATACATAATTGTGTCGCAAAACACTGACTCCACGATCTCTCCGCGAAGGTATCATACGCATGACCTTCTTTATAGATGGAACAGTAGGATATTTCCATTGCTTCCATAGGTGTTTTATTTCAGGAATGTAGTGGTGTATTCTGTTTTTATCGGATGTTATGAGTTAATGCATGAAAGTAGTTGGAGTTTCCTTAGAACGAATTAAGTTTCCCTTCGAAATTCGTATTTTAATTTCTTTTTGGTTGTGTCAGACTCTTGGGACACATCTTGCAGACAGTTTTTTCATGAACTATTGTTCGGTAGTATTTGATCGCCTAAAACACCTAGAGTTTCTGCAGTATCATTCAACTTGAATCGCCCAATCTCGAGTACAATATCATGAACTTTTTCAATCAAGTCTGGTATAGTGACATTTATTTGGTCGTCTATTTCGCGAATGACTTCCAGGTTTCCACGACTGCGTTTAAAATTCATTCAAATAATCACTTGTAAACAGTTTAAAATTGACTAAGCAAATCTTTCGCAGTACTTTTTATTTATAGTTTTTTTATTTTCTATTAGTTCATTCCCTTCCTCCTCAAATATGTTATGACTGATCTATTTTCAAAATTTGGGATGTTCTAAAGTAAATGTTCGTATACCTCAATTGCACGGTTGGACTTGTGTTTGGTTTTGAAGTAGTGCCATCTTGTGGGTCATTGTAATAAATAAGAAGTGGGGTCGTACATAATGCTCTTGTAATGAAATATATAGAAAGAATTGCTTGATTTTATTTGCCTTTAATAAACACTTTAATGTATTTCACTGCAAGTTCATACGTGGTTGTTTATTTAATTTTTGTATGTTCAATCTCCTTTCTTGTTACTGTATCGTGTAGTTTTGTTTCTTTACGAAATGGTTGATTTTACAGAGGCTTGATGGTAAGTTAATAGTTTGTAATACTAGCTATAAATGTTTCTCAGTTCCATAATTGATCACACCTCATTAAACATATCGGACGTCGTAGGATGTCGTGGCTGGTACAATAGGATAGGGCGGAAACTGTCGCAGGATTAACAGAAAATTTTAACAAAGTATAACAGTAGACAATGCACATGCGTCTGAGCACACACTTTATCGTACACTATTAGATATGGGCCTCCTCAGCCGACATCCTACACATGTACCAATGTTAATCGCACAACTTCATCTATAACGACTGGAATGGGCACCTGCACATCGTCATTGGATTGCAGAGCAGTGCACTTCCGTACAATTAATGCACAACGTAGCATGGTCCGATGAATCACGATACTGCCATCATCACATCGATGAACGTTTTACACAATCCGTCGTCTTCCAGGGGACCTGCTTATGATGTATACAGTAGGATGAGCACAGGCCGAGGGTTGCTGCATTTTATTTGGAGAATATTTTTTTGATGATTATCCATGGGTCCGGTAGTGTGTGTGGAGGCCATCATGAAGGCTCATAGCTATCGGCAGATCATTGTTTATCAGATACATTTATTCATTTGGGCCATATTTCTAGTTCAAAATAGCAGGGCAACGTTATGCTGCAGTGGTTCAAGAGCATAGTGCTGAATTTTTAACGTTATGCTGCAATAGCCCTCAAACTCACCCAATCATAACCCAATTGAACACTTTTGGAATGTCACTAAACATCAGATCTGAACACATCGACCTTCTCCGTAGAATTTACAAGTATTAAGTGACTTGTATGCGCAGATGTGGTATGTCTTGCCTCCAACGATCTACCACAGCCTCATTGCTTCCATATTAAATTGCATTGCTGTTATCCTGCAAGCCAGAAGTGGACATACCAGATATTAGATAGGTAATCATAAAGTTCTGACCAATCAATCTATATAGCAAATTATTTATGTGTTTTCTCTTTGATAGCAAATTATTTAAGTGTTTTCTCTTTGAAATAAACTGGAATTGTAATGGTTACTTTTCACTTACCTTTTCTTCAATCAAATGTCCATTGTTTTTTTTTTTTTAAACTATTGTCACGTTATGTGTAATTTTATTCAGTTTAAGCGATATGAAAGTTTTGATATATTTATCTGCGTAATGAAAATGCATTTTCACAAAGCAAAGAGACATCTAACTACAGAGTTGAAGAAAAAAAGTCAGGAAAATTAATTCGTTAAAATCCCTGGCCATTGCAGATAAAAAGAAAAAAAACACTTCAAAATATTAATTGAGTGGTTGCCAGCCAGTGTGTCGCTACACATAATTGTGTCACGCAGTTTCACGGAGCGTGTATTTTTAAATTCTGGATTTTAAAAGTCATGAAGTGTTTATTAACTAGGTATGCATTAACTGCAAATGTGGATCAAAACGATCAAACCTTTATTGATTATTCATGGAATTTTCTAGTTTATCAATTGTTTCCGTGAACGAACAAGACATGCAAATAGCTGAATTTAGCATATCAGCGAAAAGCATAATGACTTTTAAAAATTGTGATTGTAGAAAAAAAGGGAAAGGGCATTCGTCCTATTTCTAATGCTGAAAATTTTATTTTCCATTGTTCATAATGAGAATTCGCTTGCCAAATGCTTTTCAAATGTTAAGTCTATGGACTTCATATTTTTCGGTGATTATTCCTTAATGGTATGTCCGATCGGAACAGGTGATCCCTTACAAAACACAGTGACCACTCTCAAATCACCATGTCAAAACTTGGTTAAAAACGGTTCAAACATGTCAAAGGAGTGTCCGGAGAAACGAACCCTAAATTAGTAAAGAGGAATTTCGCTTTGAAAAATTGTGTTCGTCGAACAAAACTTAAAGGGCTTCTCTGTTTCTGGTGCTGAAAATTATATTTTTCATTGTTTAGAATGAGAAGTTGAGAGCCAAATGCTTTTCAAATGTTAAGTGTATGGGCTCCCCGTTTTTCGTTGATTATTCCTCAATGATATGTCCGATCGAGACGTGCAAAGTCTTACAATGCTCAGCTTACGATCTCGAATCATCATGTGTGTTTTTTAGTTAAGGAAAGTTCAAACATCACGGAGGAGTGTCCGGATAAACAAACGCCTAAGTTTAGTAAGGAAGATATTCGCTCCAATTAGTTAAAATCAATTTTGAGACTGACCGTATCAGTCAACGTTCCTGCGATAACAACAATACTCAGTACTACATAGAATCGTTGGTCAAAAGGTTGGGAACCACTGTGTTAATCAATGTACTCAAACTCAAAATCTTGCAAATACTCAATACCCTTAATAGTTTTTTTTTCTTAAAACTAGACTTTTTTTAAAGAATAGGCAAGTAACAATTGCTACATGATATTGGGTTGTTAGGAAAGATAGGACAGATCTTTTTCTATGTTTCTGGAAGTCCATTTATATGTATAAAGAACGAACCAATAATATATCGCCCACTTTGTTCTATAATCTTTTGTCACTTTCAGTAAGCTTCATACTTCCTTGTTCCACTGGTCGGCAAAATGAAACTTTTTTCGCTCCCACGAACGAAAATAGGTGATTCCTATAGGTTTCGAGCTCCTGAGTTTGAATCTGTAACTCGTTTTTCTCCAGGACGTACCAGTTTTCAGGGAGGAGGAGGTGTTTCAATATCCGCCCAAAGATGCTATTTTCCACCCATAATAATTTGCACGTTATAATTTAAATATCAATATAAATTATGCAGATAAAATTACATAAAATGTTAAAGTTTAACACTTACGTGTCACTTGGTTTTCCTACTGCTCTTATAATTACTACAGGATGTCTCGCGTGTCACATTCCAAAAGAAGTCTGCTAACATATTCACACTCCATTTACCACTGTAGCGCCTCTTCATGATAGCTATTTGCTGGTGAAACCTTTCCCATGCTTGTCAGAGACCTCCTTCCAAGCTGTACATTTCAGGGAAGAAGTCCAGGTGGCAATACAGGAAGTGTAACTTTAGGGACACATTACATCCCATATTACGAAATGAAGTAATTAACCTGCCCACAATGTCTTTGTAATCAGGTGACATGATTCCCTAGAAAGTTACTGCACACTTTTCGAAAGGCCTCCCAAGCCTCACTTTCCACTTCATTAAGCTTAGAAGAAAATATAGTACCCTTAAAAACGTCTCTGATTTGAGGTCCCGTAAAAACACCTTCTTTCACCTTGGCCTCGCTGAGTCTTGGGAATAGTTTTCTGAGATAATTAAATGCTACACCATCCCGGTTCAGGGCCTTGACGAAGACCTTCATGAGCCCTAATTTTATATGAAGGACTGGTAAGAATATTTTCTCCGGATCCACAAGACGTCCATTAGCCACGCTCATCTCCCCTGGGACCAGTTGCTTCCTTGGCGGCCATTTTGTGATGGTGTACTGATCTTTGGCTCGACTATCCCAATGACACAAGAAGGAGCAGTACTTTGTGTAACCTCCTTGTAAACCGGTGAGGATGACAATAACCTTAAGGACAGTTCACACAGACCACTGGAACTGTTCGTACGTTATTTTCTGCAATAGGTTTCGCATGCACTATTTTTCTTTCATATTTATAGCATGAGCAATAGGGATGGCTGGCTTTTCATTGCCATTGTGTAGTAATACTGCCTTGAGACTTATCCTAGAGGAATCTACGAATTGCCTCCAATCTTCAGTGTTGTAGTTCAACTTTAGTTGTCCCATAAGCGATGGAATGTCACTGCAATACACCAAATCACCATCCTTTGTAAAATTAGGAAATAGGCTCACCTCTCTTTTCCTATACATCGATATATTCACATCTTGGTTTAGTAGATTCCATTGTTGAAGTCGTGATGCAAGGAACAGGGCCTTAGACTTGGGAAGGTTTAAGTCTCTGATCAGATCATTCAGCTCTTCCTGACTTATCACATGTGGTTCATTAGTGTCAGGCACTGGAGTGTAATTGGGATCTGACTGTGTACTCGAAGATTGTGCAACATCCTCACAAGCAGCAGGTTCTTCATCGGATGAAACACTGCACAGGGTGTATGAGTCTGGTGGTACGGGTACAGGCAGACAAACATCATGTTTCACAGGTCTCCTCGCGGAATCCAAGTTAGGATACTGTAATTTATGCTTCATGTTTTTTGAGAAACCTTTTATATTAGTCAGGCAGAAGTAACAGTCTGAAACATGATCACGGGGCTCGCGCCAAACCATAGGTACGACGAACGGCATCGATTTATTTGTACCTTTCAACCATCCTGTGAGAGTACGCGCACACAAGTTACAACTTTGTTTCGGAACCCAAACGCGATCCTGGTCGCCGATTCTAAACCCGAAGTACAGGTGGTAGGTTGTCTTCAGAAACGGTGACAAGGGCCTACTTTGTCCCTTGAAAATCACTTCTCCACATATGTAGCAGAATGAATCTGTCGAATTGTTGCAAGTTCTCGGCATGTTCGTTTAACACAAACGTCAATATTTCACGCAGAAATATCTTTCATCTACGGTATACACAGACACAGCGTAACACCACCTTCTAACACGAAGATTAACTCGAAACTGAAATATTTGTTTCACACGACAACGTGGTGTATGTGTTGGCGCCTATTTTTGAACAATCTGTCTCTCGTCTAGACAAAAGGGAGCTGACGAATGATCGCAAGTTGATTACCAATCCTTTCTCCGTCAATAACGCCTAGGTTTTAGTGTATGCAGTGTAGAACGGCAATAAAAAGGGAAGGGGGTACGTTTCCGGGGAGTCGTAAGGTAGAGAAAAGAATGTTCCTGGGATATAGCCTAGTAACAGTTGTTGGATTAAGATAAAAATTCAGAACTATGCACTCCAAACAAGGAAAACACATATTAAATACGAAAAATACGATTTTTCTGTCAATTATGGAAACAGAACCGCGCCAAAAAAAAAAAAACTCACTTGCTGGAACTTTCTCGATTAGATATTCGTAATCAGCTTCTCGAAATCTATCTGGTACACCCTTTCACCCTTGGGGGAGGATTTTCATGCCGACCAGTGTGATTTGTCTTCCTTGGTGGAAAACTGAACAAGGTGAAGATTTACAGCCGCAACTAAACTGAACGTTATACAACGCAAGAAGTTTTAGAGAGAGCGAAACAAGGAAAAATTAGATGGCGCAAAGTCATATGAGTATGATGTGTGTGACAACAACCAAGCTTAAATAACACTTTTTGACGGGTAAACAAACTTGATTGTTCGTTGAGCGTTCTCCTGATGGAACATAATTAACGAGCCTTGGACATTTCCGAATGATACATTCGTTCAAGCTATTAAATTGCTGACAATATACATTCGAATTGATTGTTTGGTTCCTTAGTAGGAGCTTGATAAACATGACGCATTTAAAATCTCACCACGTTGAGAGCATAACCTTCCTTTGAGAGTTTTCGATGTCACTTAAAGTGAATTATCACGTCAGAACCTAAAAGTCGTTCCCGCATCACATTATTGTAAATAATTTTCTACTCAACATCAGATACCAGTTTCTTCAAAATGAGAAGGTTGTCCTTGGATTTAATGAATATATAGCAGATGTTTATTCGTGCCGTCAAATTAACTTCTTTGAATGCATGAGGAATCCAAAGATCGAGCTTTTTACGCATCCCGGTTTTCTCAGATGGTTGAAATTCTTTCATTAATTGATATTCAACATTTCTTCAAACTCTCGTGTTGTGTAACGTGAGTTTCACTCAATCAATACTTTCTCGTATCAGCCTCGATGAGTCTTCCTAACCGAAGAAAATCGTAGAGATGATAGGGGTCTAATAAGCAGCTCGGAATTTCGTGAGCCATTGTTAGCACTGACGTACTTGTAGACTATTGACACCGTAAACATTATACAACTTTCCACAAGCTTGACATGCATTTTCATTCTACGCAAGTAAAACATTGCAATATGACGAAATTGCGTAGTATGATCTTCCGCCTTCATTTTGTTGCAAAACTAAATTACATAGCTCTCTTTCGATTTTCATAATGAAGTCACACTAGTAACTGTCAAATCACGTAGCAATAATATACCTACATGTGAATGACTAGTAAATTCACAAATGAACGAGTTGCGACACGAGTTTAGAACATAATTTTTTCGACAAATCAATAGACTTAATCAGGGGTAAAAGTGGCTCTGAAAAAAGTGGGGGAACGGTATGTAGCGGCATGACATCACGCCCGTTCCCTCTGCCTATCTTTGCCCATTGTAAGTTTTCAGAAACTGGGGGACACCGTACATATTTTTTCGAAAGTTGAGTTCGAAAACCGGTCATCTCCATCGAAGCTAATTTGAGAGATTAACAAAGCTAAATTAGTTAATATGTATCTGACATAGGTTTATTTTCATTTTTGGAAAGTAGAAAAATGTCAGTTCTACTGTCCGAAAATTAAAACAGCTCTATATGTTAGATGCATATTGACTAATTTAGTTTTGTTTGTAAACTCCTTTCAAATTAGTTTCGATGGAGATGATCGGTTTTCGAACTCAACGATTCATTTATTGTTTTGGAAATCCGCGAAAGACTAATCAAAGTAGTCTCTTTGGTAATGCTTGCACTTATCCCAACGCACCCGCCATTGTTAGAAACACTTCTGGAACGCAGTTTTTGGAATGGTGAGCAACAGTACCGTTGCATTCTGCATGATATCTTATCTTGACTTGTTTTCTAACTGGCAGCTACTGGCGGGAGGGAAAAAAAAATCACGACTGCGTGTGAGTGTCCCTCTACATGTACACTCATGTCCAAAATTATTGTCGCATGTCTATAAATATGTTATTCTACGAATATAATTTGATAACGAATTCGCCCGGTATTTCTTATAATGTTAGTATGTGTATAGTCGGTAAAGACATGTATGTGGCAAATTTCATGTCAAAAGAGCAGTAAATAAGAACAATAAAACGAAAATAAAACTTTCTTGTCCATTTAGCAACATTTTGTTTTACTCATTCTAATTTTGGTATTTATAATTCTTTTCCTATGAAATTTAACACAAATATACATTTCCCGATTGTAGACATAGAATCAGTATTAAAAGTACCCTGCAACATCATTATCAAATTATATTCTTATAAGAATACAGTTATAGATATGCGACAATCATTTTGGACATGAGTGTACACTGAAGAAAGACTCTCGTGTTTCATTGGTTTACGCGAAGAAAAGTAAGGTTCGATACTTATAGAACACCCCTCGTGTATAAATATTATAATTGTACGAGCTCTTGGAGCTCTTGTAACAATATTTAAATGAAAAATTAATAATCTGAATTTTATTGTGCCGAAACACTGTGCCATTCGGTCTTCTCACATGGACAGTTGTATGTCGCTTTGTCTCGCACCACATCAAGAAGAAACCTAAGGATGCATTCAGAAAAGGACTCGCATCATAAACAAAGATAGGAGTTTCTTTAGAAAAATAAAAAATATATATATATATTGTTTATGCATTTTATATGTAGCTTATCAGGTTTTAGTAGAAAATTAATAGATTGAATAATTATGTTCATTTTCCAGTGTTTCAGTTTGTAAAGTCTTTTATTTTTTTTTAAATAAAGATTTTGCTCCTTTGAAATACGTTTGCTTAGGCCTGTACAAGTATATATATACGGTTGAGCCAGATTTATAGTAATTAAATGATGTGCTTAACAGGGTTAAGTGTATTTTACGTGTGTATCTAGCTATATAGGATTGGAAATTATGGCTTCAGATAATATCCGCAAATATAATCTATAATTGATTATTGATTATGCAGAATAGTCTTGTACACAAATGAAGAAAACGTGCAAAACTCGCAAATTACATTTACAAAACACGCATATGGCAACTGACCTCATTACTAAGGCATGTAGCGTTAGGTATTAATATTCCGATAGTTGAGTGATTAACCTTTCAACAAGTCAACACGTGATCGTTATCATCATTCAGTGGTTGATTAGGATAACTACTAGCGACATGTTCGTGTGCAAATCACTTTCAGATATATTTTTTAAATATAGTATTTCTTATTTTTAAATAATTAAAGCTGGTATAAGTTTTAGAATCTTACTATCGGTATGTCAGAACAGGAGAATTTCATCAGTGTCATTATTATAGGGATTGTTCTAACATGCGGTAACCAGACTTAGAAAATAAAATAAATGGGTATCGTTTCACAGTATGAAACTAAGACTTCCAAACTCAAACTTGAAGTAGTGCATCTGTAAATACTGGCTGCAATAGAGTAATAAGATTAGACATAGAAATAGTTCCTCGGACTCTGAATCCGTATCAAAAGGCCATTATTCGCACTCGCACTGTTTCTGTCTATGGTGAACAAAGGTTGAAACCAAAAATCATTTATTTAAGCCACTTTCTGTTTGAATGTAGAAATAAGGAATAGAGAGATAGAACCCAGTCTTGGGACACTGAATCGGTTGCAAAAACACGATTCTTGATGTTTTTAACAGTTTTTTGTTCTATGAAACCGAAAATAATAGTAAATTTGAACCACTTCAGGTTTTGGTAGAGTATTGTGCATAGTCAAGATAAATTTCTTCAGAGGGTGTATCGTTTTCAAGAAAGCTCTTCTCTTTACCTATTACCGCGCTTCCTATATAGTAATAAACACTGATACAGGTTTAACTACTTCCCTTTTGAATGGGGCTTCAACGGAGGAGACGAAAACTTTTCTTTGGATTCTGTGTCGGTTGCAAAGAACAGTATCTTGATAGCATTCACCGCTTTTGCTTTCTGGTAACCATTATTGAAACCGAAAGTAATAATAAATTTGAACCACATCCGGTTTTCGTAGGGTCTTGTGGATAGTAAGTATATATTATCTTGAGACGGTGAATCGTTTGCAAGAAAACTAAATTGTTGCTATCTGTTACTGTTTTCGATCTATGAAGATAAACATTGAAACTGGAAAATACTAATTTTAACAAATTCCGGCTTGAATACAAGTTAATGAAACAAATAGAACGTATTGTTGAGACCCAGAATCAATTGCAGAAGAACTCACATTGATATCATTTACCGTTTTCGATAGAAGGAAATCAGTAGATTTGATTTCTTTCCAATTTCAGTAGAGTGTTGTGGATAATAGTCATGACATGATATGTTATCATGAAACGCTGAACTCTTAAAAAAAAGGAAAAAAAAGAAAGAAAAAAGAAACTTCTTGCCATCAGTTACCGTTTTTGTCCTGTAGTGATAAACGTTAAAACCAGGATTGAAACTGGAAGTAATGCTAAATTTGATCCTTTTCTATTTTTAGTAGAGTGATGTAGATACTCGTAATTGTTTTGAGAAGTTGAATTTTCGCCCCCCCCCCAAAAAAAAAACGCTTCCTCCTATCTGTACCGTTTTCGTTCTATGGCGATAAAGTATAAAACCAGAAATGGCTAAGTTGAACCAGTTTTTTGTTTGAATAGAGAACGAACGGAGAAGATGAAACCTATCCTTGCAACGTTGAATTGATTGCAAAAAAAAAAAAAAAAAAGGTATTTCCACGTCTCTTATCGTTTTTACTCTGATACTTGTCGACAGACAGACGGGCGGACAAAACCGTTCTTTAGAACTTCCGATATTTACACATAGCATAATTTGGAAGTCTAAAAAGGAACAATAAGCAAATTGGCATTATTTGACAATCCACTTAGTTATACTCATTTGTGTCGTTATTCATGCCAGCGCGAACAAACGCTCTCGTTTCTCAAAATAACCCATTTCTAGTGTTTTATGACAAAATATCAAGACTATTCACAAAAATTTACTGAAACGGGAAGTGGTTTAAATTTACTATTATTGCTTCTGGTTTCAGTACTGATTTCCGTAGAAAAAATTGGTATAAGCTATCAAGATGAGACTTTTTGCAATCGTTTCAGCGTCTCAAGAATAGGTCTCATCTCCTCATTTGAAGTTATATTCAAACCGGAAGTGATTAAGATTACCCGTTTCTGGTTTCAACGTCTATCGTCAGATAACAAAAGAAGTAATTGACAGCAAGAAGCGTTTTTATTTATTTATTTATTTTACAATCGATTCAGTGTTCCACGAATGAGTTCTACTTCCCCCTTTAGCCCTCTATTCAAAACGGTAAGTGATTGAAATAAATTACTTTTGGTTTCAACCTTTATCATCATAGAATAACAACAATAAGATATCGCGAGTAACGCCTTTTTGATATGGATTCAGCGGCCGAGGAATGGGTTCTATCTTCCGATTTTATTACTGCATTGCAAGTAGTACTTATACGAGGGATGTTCAAACTTAAGCAGAATTTCTTTTTTCCTTTTACCTAGAGAAAACATGCTAATCAATTACTGTTCATTTTCAAGGTACTCTACAGTTACAGGCACACAATTGTCCCATCGGTCTGGAAGTATCCGTATCTCTGCGTTATAGAATTCTTTGGGACGATCTTCCAGCCATTTTAGTACACCCGTTTAGACTTCGTCATCGGTGTGGAATTTTCGTCCTCCAAAGTGCACCTTGAGGGGACCAAAAAGATGGAAGTCGGAAGGCGACAGATCAGAGCTATAGGAGGATAGTCTAGGATCTCACAACCAAGTTTGGTGATAGCTGTGGCTGTTATCGTGACAGTATGAGAACGCGCGTTTGTCGTACAGATTATGACGCCATCCTTCACTGTTCGTGGCCACTTTCTTCTCAAAAACCTCTTTGGGTTTCGTCCGGAGGAGGTTGGTGTAGTGCGCTGCATTAGTTGGGGCACTGTGTGTCAGAAAATCAGTGCATATCACCCGTCTTTGTCCTAGAATACCTTCAGTATACCTTCAGCCAACGGAAACTTGTGGCCTGAAGTCTTTTGGTGGCGGCAAATCTGGGTGCCTCCACTCCATGCTGGGAGCTTTGTCTCCAGAGTGTAATGATGCACCCAGCTCACGCCTTCTCTCTGAAATCGCTGTAGGTGTTGAGATGGGACGTTTTCCCTACATTGATTCTGGTCCAACATAAACAGTTTTCTGACCCATCTGGTTGTGATTTTCCGGAAGTGATGATGTTTGTGGAAGATCGTTTTCACACTTCCTACGCTGATGATTGTTTCTGCATTCAAATCTCTCACACTGATGTGTCTATTACTCAGAATGGGCTACTTCTACCCGATAAATGCTGGTTTCGTTGACTACAGTAGGTCGTCGTGGGGAACTGGCCACGTTGAAAACGGATTCTCTTCTTGTCTTGAATTTTGAACATCACTCGTACACCTGCGACTAAGAGAGTTTCTTCGACATATTACGCACTTTATCTTCCGAAGATTTCAGCAGGTTTCACGTCTTCCTTCATGAGTAGCTTGATAATGCTGCGTTGCTCCACTGGGTCTGCCAGCTCCACACTTCGAAGCTTGTTGCTATTATCCATTGCTGCTCTCTGAGACTATATCTCTTCAATTGCCCGTTGTCGCAGGAAAGAATAAGGACTACCTTATTAGAGGACGGAAAACTGGCGCCAAGCTGCACACATCAACACCTAGAAATAAAAGAAAATTCCGGTTATAAATTGAACGTTTCTCCTAGATACACTACTTCAAGTTTGAGTACTGAATTCACTGATACTGATGCTCACTTGTTTATTTACGCTAATTCCAATTTTAATTTTTACATTGTCTTTTGACCTTCAAGAGGAACCAGAACTAGGAACATCGATTGTTACTTGAATTCGTATACTATTTGTTGTGTTTGATTTCTTGGTTGAGTTTCAGCCTTTACTTCTAACCACTGTTGATGTCCATGCAAGAAATTACGATAAATTATTACGTTATATAGTGGGATATTTTGCGTACCACTGCGTTCCATTTGCAAAGGGAAAAATCCTGTTAGAAAATGGAGGTCTGTACCTGTTTTCCAGGAGTTCTCAACCTTTTCCACAGGCCTACAACCAAAGCATATTAATTATTGATTCCATCATAAGCAGTCTGCACCACCAAAAGCGGCTCGCGTACTACAGATTGAGAAACGCTGCTCTATTCTAACAATGTTAAGACTGTTTCTTCTCCATAACAACACTTTTAAATAGAATTAAATGTTCTCAAACCTTGTACTAACCAATTTCTTTTCCCCATTTACGCTATATGTAATGTTGTTTTCATATTCCCAACACTTTCTTATTTCTAGTATTAAGTTGCCTTGAATTTTATTAAAATATTTTATATCTAGTCAGAAGTTAGTAAACTAAATTCAACAAACTATTTGACCTTGTCAGTTAAGATGTCGAATTATCTGTTTTACAGGTGTCGAGTACCTACGTACACCATCTTTGTTTTATAGTCCATTGAGTTTGGTGGAGAAATCTTTTATTTAAAATAAAAGGGAATATCAGTTATGTGATTCTACTGATCTCTTCTTCAAGTATAGCCATACGTCCTTTCCTTTTTCCAAAATGAATTTGCAATACATAGAAATTTAACAGAGATATCGTCGACCAGTTACACAGATTAGGCTTAATGTTTATCATCATCAAGAACATAATAATAATAATAATAATAATAATAATAATAATAATAATAATAATAATAATAATAATAATAATAATAATAATAATAATAATAATAATAATAATAGATACATTACTAATGTAGAGGAAATGCTTTTATTAAGATTGTAGAAATATAAACATGTTCGTACATGAAAATAGCGAATTTCAATGCCATGTAAAGCAACCTTATCGTCTACTGACAGACTATCAACCTGACAAACTTACGATTGATCCCACGTACGGTATGCAGTCGGAACCCAGGCGGTCATAACTTAAAGAACACTTATATTACTTAAATTAAATTTGATTCTTTAAGTACTACAATTATAAAGTAATAGTCATTTAAGTAAATTTGAAGAAGGAATATGTGAAATCACATGATGAAACTTTTTGTTCATTGCAAAGACAGCAGAAAAAAATAATTCGCCATATAATTGTGTTTGTGTTTAATAGACTGGCAAAAAGCTTTCGACAAGGTTAATTGGACGAAACTTCTGCAAATACTTAAAGAAATCGGGGTCAACTGCCACTCATTCGCAACCTATACATAAGACAACAAGTCAAGTTGCGCTTGAATGAAGGAAAAACCAATAATGTGGAGATTAGAAGAGAAGTCAGACAGGATGTCGTATGTTGCCCCAAGTATTCAACATTTACAGTGAATGTTTAATGAAGGAAGTACTAATGGGAATTGGATATTTCAAGATTGGAGGGCAGGTTATTAACAAGATCAGGTATGCAGATGATACGGTTATTATAGCTAGAACCAAAGAAGAACTACAGGAGATGGTTCACAAAATAGGTGACACTGGGAAAATATATGGAATGGAAATCAATATCGAAAAATCAAAAGTCTTGGGAATGTACCGTGGAAACGTGCCCTTACAGATCAGAGTAGAACAAAGAGAACTTGAAGAGGTCGATAATTTCAAATACCTGGGAAGAATTTTGGCGAGATATGTTTACTGCATCAAAGACATTAGGTCATGATTTGCCACAGCGAAAGAGGTATTCAACAAGGAAAGGTTACTCTTAGCTAACACCCTTAATATTGGACTAAGGAAGAAATTGGTCAAGTGTCATATATGAAGTATTGGACTTTATGGTATGTCAGAGACTTGGACATTACGGAAGTTACAGAAGAAATCTTTAGAAAGCTTCGAAATGTGGTGTTGGGGGAAAATGGAGAATATAAAATGGATAGAAAGAGTAATAAACAAAGATGTTTTAAAATGGATAGAAGAGAAGAGGAAGCTTCCAGCCACCTCCTTCGTAGAAAGGCCAATTGGATTGGACACATCTTGCGAAGAAAGTGTCTTCTTCATACCGCCATAGAAGGAAAGACGGAAGGAAAGTGAGGAATAGGAGGAAGAAGAACACAAATGATCGATGATTTGAAAAATAGAAGAACATATTGGGAGTTAAAACAGGAAGCTGAAAATCGAGAAGATTAGAAGGAACATTTCTAAGTCCAAAATTAAAATCAAGAAAAAATCATTAGTTCGAGAACCTGCCTAGAGTCATAATACTTAATAATAATAATAAATTAATAGGTTAAAGAAAGAAAGGAAGATGAATAAAGTACTAAAAGCCGTTAATGTGGAAGTAACTCTCTATAACAATGACAAAACTGTGTGTGTGATAAGGCCAAAGCAAATTGTACAAGCGGTGACAAATTTTTCAATATTACTTTAATATGACTATCAGCTGCTGAGAGTAAAACTAATGAACATGGATATTGAGCTTTCTACGTTGAAAATAGAAACAATCATTTATTAATCCTATAATAAAGGTAATTCGTAAGCTGCACGATATATATCTACCATAAAACGCGACAGTTCCAGAAATGGCACTGGAAAGTCATAACACTTTATATACGCTTTATAAAATTTTTCCTGTACGGACAGTTGACAAGCCAAGCTTTTCTGTAATCCCTACAAAACTAAAAGATACTAGAAATATGTTATTTAAAGTGGAGTAATCACACTTTCAGGTGCGGAAAAGTAGTGATAAAAAGCCTTTTTTCAAGAGATTTTCTTTTAAAATAAAAAAGTTCCGTGATGCAAGTAAACGAAGAAGATATAATGAAACCAAAGCTATTTTGTTGAAATGTTTACGTTTCCGTTCCCTCCTGTACAGCGTTTTTGTTATTGATTTCATCCAACCGAGTGCTTGCAGCAACAAGTAACGGGAGAACTCTTATAATGTGGAACAGCTGAATGATGCAAACAGGTTTCGTTACATAGCGAGCAAGGGGGCAGGTGGGACACGTCTTTTTGGGTCGATAACACAGCACCACGGAATTCCATTTTCCTTCCTTCTCTCTCCCGCTTAGCCTGTGTAATATGAATATCTATTTCTCCTCGCCCGCTGTTATCTGGAAACATGATTCCCGTTTCGGTTGATTTCAAGTGGATTCTAGTTCCATCAATTCACAATTGTGTGCTCAAAATAAACTCTACTAGTTCGTATTTTACCAAATAACACGGTTTTTGGTCACACCACAGTTTTGCTACGGGAATCAAATTTGTAGTTATGGGTACGTTCTGTTAACTTTGATGTCGAATATATCAAGGTGAAATTGCTATAGCAATAAATCTTGTTTGGTAGATTTTGTGAGTGGCTAGTTAATCCCGGTAAGCTAATTGGTGAATTGCGTACCACAAGTACAATCATTGTATTTTAGAAATACAATCGAAGCACTTCAATGGTTAACAAAAACTTCATAATTTATGTAACTGACCTTCGTGAAAAAATATTTGAATTCAAATACCCGTATGAAGTACCATACTCCCATAAATGCTTTTTTTAAAATAAAAGTGGATATTCGCCTTTCTAAACACGATTACATTCCACATTTTTCTTTTCTTTTCATGGAAATGAAAAGAATATTGACCCAATTATGTTCTTTTCTCTAACAAAAACCTTTTAGTTTATTATTACTATTATTATTATTTGAAATGTGCATGTAAATGCTATAAAATGTGTAAATGAATATAATACTAGCTAAACACAAAATCCAAAGACGCTGTTTCAATCAACTATTAATCGTACTTACGTCAATGTTTAATTGAGAACATTTTTCATTAAAATATGAAACAAAAACTTGAAAGAAATAAAATATTAAATAAATCATTTATATATAGTACCAGTACTAATAGCATTCATGTTTTTAACACTGAAAGAATAAGACTTACTGAACACATTTGAAAAGTTTATACAAACTTTTGCTCCAGTTTCAAAATACCTGTTGATTGGCGGCTCTGAGATTCGCAGTGGCGGATCTAGAAGGTAAAAACTGGGGGATTAGTCATAACTCAGATTATAAGAAGTATATTATGAATTTACAATTTTTCTTGGATCCTGCAGAAGTTTCTAATTTAAATCCCTTTAGATTAATATTATGGCTAGGTTGGACGTTGACATTGTGGACTTCAAGTAATGTTTTACGTATTACTTAACAGAAAAACAGTAACTGAAACCATATCTAATGTTTCAAAACTTTTCCAACAAAGAACAAAAGGCAAAGCTTATTAGAAACTTTCCAAAATATATAATTAATAACTTCAATTAATTTTGTCACTTAAAAAAACTGTGGAGTTAGGCCCCAGACCCGGACTAAATGCACCATTGTTAAGGGGCTTTCAAATATATGATTTTCGTTATATCTCAGATATCCTAGCAAATATGTCCAGATCTTAAAAGGCCCAAGTAAACTTCAGAGTGACCGAAGCTCCTCAGTTACCCTAGGGTCAACGCTCATGTAGTTATTGCAAATTTGATTTTACTGGCGTTTCATAAACTTTCACACATTCACATCTAAATAGTTTTTATTTTAATCATTTTTCCTCAAGTTTGGAAGCTGATTTTGTACATTTTGTGTTTTTAGTTTATTGTGTTTAGTATTCTGCCATACAGGACAAAAATACGGACATTACACAAAAGCTGTAAAAATTGAATAAAAAAATTGAAGGCTTTTGAAATGTGGGTGTGAAGCAGAACGAAGAGAATTCGTTGGGTAGAACGAAAAACGAAGATAAATTATTTTTCCTACTAGAAATGTTAGGAAAAATAATTTTAGATGAAATTAAAAGGAGGGAGAAAAATTGGTTATGTTCACTGAGAATGAAGTGTATCATGTAGACGTGTTAGAAAGTACGGTGTACGAAAAAAGAGAGAGGGCATGAAAAAAGCTACATTTGATGGACGATATTAAAACTGAAAATTCCTATGGGCCGTGGTGCATGGGATCTTTTTAGATTGCGGCTAGTAATCCGTGTAATAATGACAGAATGCCTATGATGAATATGTGAAATTCTTTGGATCTGAAGATATTGTAGCTTTTATTTTTTCAAAATACGTATCGAAATTTTATAGGACGATAGACAACGAAAAGCTCTAAAAGTATAAAATGCAGATGAATAGTCGAAAAAGAGAAAAGAAATATTAACAAGAGGATTTAGAGAAAGAGATGATTAATTTTCAGTATTAAGGTAATAGCCGAATTTATACTGCTCGACAGGACTGGACACACATTTTGGTGTACTTTTTTTTGGGGGGGGGGGTTAACATCTGGTTCGACTTCAGACCAATAATACATCGTCGTAGTGAGTTTTCTTAGGATTATAATTTTTGCTCCCGCTTGCTTCATTTTACCAACCATTTCTCCATAATGAGTCACAACCTTCCATCAATAGCGGTGGGGGTACAGTTGAACGACCAAAGTGGTTCAGATTCCACTATAATTAGTAGGTCCACGTCTTCTTTAGCCAGCAGGCATAACCATGGGACGTTAAACTAGATCAAACGAAAAACCTTCCATCAATACTTTTTACCTCAATATCGGTTGAGTGGTGCTAAACTGCAAAGTTCGTTATGTATTTAATTTCATCCTCCAACGCAATCACTTACCTTCAAGAGGGTTTCCTTACAGACATTGACAATAAGATTTAGGTTAATCGCAAAACAGACTAATACATAAGCTTTGTGAATAATAAATAACTATTAACCTTATTACGTTAATTGTTAGATTTTAGTTTTGACTCCAAATAAAACTATTCCATTGAATAAGACTTATTTATTGTATAACTATAATAACAAAATATACAAAACTTATATAAAGAGAACACAATGACCTATTAACTAAATAGTAAAAATTAGAATTCCAATATCCACCAGTTACAATACAGTGCTTGCATTTTGAAATTAACAAATCGTTTACAACTTATTCATTGTCTTACGACTAATATCTAAACCTAGATATTATTAAATGACAGTACTAATACCATTTCTGTGAGTTAATCTCAAATATAATGACAATTAACAATTAACATTTTTTGAGTATCGTTTACATACACTTACAGTATTTACTGTTTCTTTCAGTGGAACTCCAAGTAAGTTGGTAAATAATTAGGAACGTATAAAGACACGAAAATGTGTATTGCTAATGTATGATATGAGCTAAATACTAGTGATTACTTACCATAGTAATGAGGGATCAGAACAATATTCAAACAACAAAAGGGTGTGTTACATGTAATCCTTCTCTTTTAGTTAATTCCTGTCTCCAAAGATGTATTAGGAAACGTATTGTTTAGAATGCTTTTATTTAGAATTTACTTAAATTTATTACTTTTGTTAGTTTGTATAAATATAATAACATCTCATAGGTCCCCCAGATTACTAAAAACTGAATTTTCATATGTATACATATTGATCCCTTATACATGTATGTCTTTAAAGCTCGAAGTATAAGTTTGAAAAGTGATTAGTATTGTCTTTGTTTATGATTATTCATTATTGATCAGTATTAACTGGTTTCATATTTACAACATATGATGAATAAGAGAGAAATTATTATAACACATCATTCTTGTGCTTTTTTATACTTTAATAGTACGACAGAAAAGTAGCAAGTTTTGTTAACGCTGTGTAATTAATTGATTCTTTTACTTGTATTATTTAAGATATTTATTGGTCATATCCAAGCATGAAATGAAACACTATTATACAAAAAGATGACACATTAGTTTACTTTACAATTTTAAGAGTTGTTTTAATTTAACTATCCATGTACCCAATAAATTAGTTCATATTTTCAAGGCTACTTTCTCTGGAAAATATTGGTTTAGCTTAAGTACGTATTGTGTAATTTGCAGATGAATTTATTTTGTAAGTGCATAAATGAAGGTACATTAATAATTTGCAGTTTTATATTTCGATATTTTGGAAAATGTTATATTTGTAAGTAAAGAATTCTAATCAATAATAAAGACTAAATGAATTAATCAATGTTAAGTAACGATCACATGAAACGTTAGAGAATTAATTATTGATATTCCAATTGGTATGTTATAAAATTGAATCAATGTTGTTCATTTTCTGAAAAGTTTATCAAACATCAACTGAAATAATTTACAATAAAACGATATTTGTACTAAGCTTCACATACTATACTTTCACGAGAATAAGAAATTTAGAAGTAACAAGTTCGTAAACTTCAAATCCTCGGTCTTCTATTTGTAGAAAAAAACTGCACAGAAAAGGTTTAAAGTATTAACTCTTGTGAGGTTCCTGCTTAAATCGCGACGCAGCTTACAAATAAAGATATTATTTTCTTCTTTCGTGATTTATGAAGTTTATGTATCTACTAAAATATTAAGTAAAACAATCTTTTATGCTACACTGTACTTATCTATTAACTGAATATATGGTTAAGAACTGAACATTTTGAAGTTCTGAAACTCATTTTATTTAAGTTCTGCTATTTGAGTTGTATTTCTATATGACCTCTTAAGTTCAAATAAACCACGATGATAAAATTCTTTTCATAACTAAATTGAGTTCTACAAAAATATAAAGGAGATAATTTTCTGTATTCAAGTTTACAAGTTTTACTGGATACCCGTGTCTTTCAAACAAAACAAATTCTAAATTGAGTTGTTTGAGATAAATACAAAAAGCTTTCTCTCAAAATGCCATTTTGATAATTATAGTTATTACTATACAATTAAAAGTATAACCCAACGCAGTACCCTTTCATAATCTTACGAAATGATTTCTTATAATTTTAGGTACATAGAGAACTTCAAACTTTAGATTGTCATTTTTAGATTTAAATGTATCTAAATATTCAATAATTTAATCTTCTAAACGTTTAATACGTATAATATATTTGTCATGTTCTACAATATACATGTGTATATATACTGGCATTAAGTTATTTTCGTTTTATTTACAATTTCTAATATCTTATGCAATTTTCAATAATTTCAAGACTATACAACTTGTGACAAACTATGAGTAATTTTTTGTGTATACACATATGTGACATAGATAAGTATAAAATAATAAGTCAAAAGTTACGTTAACAACAATCTTTTAAAAATATGATTCTCCCATTATTTCCATTGCCAACAACACGATCATATCTGAAAACACTTTCTGCCGTTTAACATGAATGTGAGGTCACATCTATCTCATGTTGTAAAAAAGTGTTTCCAACGGAAGTTCAAACCTAGTTTAACATTATTCAAATTATACATCTACTTTAGTCTTTCGAGCTTATTAGTATTTTCATACTATTTCTTTACAAATTGTATCACAGCTGTGATGTCTCTAATTTCACGTTAAATATTATATAAATATTAATGTAGTTTTCTATAGCTACAATTTCGTTCTATGGAATGTGACTACGTAATTATGCATGAATATAATATTTGATTTCAGTACAATACACATAATTGTTTTCTTCTAATGGCATTGAATCTAGACTCAACAACTACATTTTGATCTAAAGAACATGCTATAACCGGAGATTTATATCTTAAAGGAAAGTCATTTTTCAATTTTATTAAGAAAGAAATTTCCACCCCACTATTGCGTGTTATGAAAATGCCACGCAAAACTCTTCTGTATGTCACGTCAATATAAACAAGTAGTGTGATCATTACAATAAGATAGTACAAAGAATATTCCTTCTTTAAACTCTTACCTTTGTAATAACGTAATACGTTCCTCGTATTCAATATTCAATAAGTAAAACGTATTGAATTTATCAGCTATTCATTCTCTTGACAAAATATTATTATCATATAATACAAACATTTAACAAACAATAATATATTGCACAAAATGATCAACAAATTACATTAATTTACTAATATTAACCTTTGTCAATAATCAAACATAAATCATTTTATTGTTATGTTAGTATGATGATCATACTATTATTGTTAAAATAAATCATAGCACAAATATCTGCAATTTTTAGAAATAATTTTACCTAATAAATATAAGCTACGTAGCTTGTGTAGTCACTCTCTATAATTTATTGTGTTCTTAACATTGGTACGACTAAACTGATCACAATACAGTAATTTGTAACTTAAAGTACAATCAATTTCATAAGAAAAAGACTATAATTGTATATTTTCCTAATAAATGTATTAAAAGAAAATAAATATACATACTAATAACGGTTTACTTCCCTTTGTATAATTATCTTTTTTGATACCATATTTTCCTGCAAAAATAATAATCTTTAGTAAATATTGTACTGAATCTTCTTAAACAACCACTTTCGGAGTTAAATAAAGATTATTAATAACATTAATTTCTCGGAAATTAATTTACGATGTGTTCATAACACAAAATAATTTTAAAGAAAGAAAATGTATTACTGAAATTCACGAAGATTTGTGGAAAAATATGTGTATCTATTTTGAAGGATATACTGCAGGAAACAATATAACACACTAGTTTTTCTAATAAGTTTTAGTAAAGTGTTCACTCATCTAAAAGTAAACTGTTTACTGAGTAGAGTATTGAAATAAAAATAGAAATGAAAGTATCTAAGTGGATGCATGTTTAGTATTATTAGTAGTAATCGTATTAGTATTACCATTTAGTGTAAAATGTTATCATAAAACTTACTTTTTAAATTAATTGGAATATTATTTATCTGCTATTATTACATACTTATTTCACCTACAATTCTCGCTTTAGATTTAAGAAGAAAACTTTCAGAAATGTATGCTAAGTTTCAGTTTGAATTATCCGTAGTTTAAGTGAATACAAATACACTTAAGTTTTCCCATATTTGAATTATGTGAAACTCTGTATTATGACAACATTATATAAAAATGCTATCACTTAGTCTGAACAACTCAATTTCACTTAGAATTCACGTTTTGTTTCACATTAAAAGAAATTTGAAAATTTAAATCAGAAGACTTAAATTAGTTGAAATATTTAGGAATAAAATTATTTTTCAGACAATACTTAACACAGTAATTTAAAAATGGTAATTTTTTGTGTTGTATTATGAAGTGCCAATAAACAAACTACAAGACATACTTACTTGAATTTCCTTTAAGAAGAAAGATGAAACGTCAAATATGTGTAACTTTGAATTTCAATATATTAAAGTCATTTTATGTAGTAAGTATTACGCGCTAGTAATTACATATCATGAAAGTTTACACAGAAAAAAGGACACATTACAAAAAAATGAAATCTTAGAACACATATAAGGCAAAATAATGCAATTTAATACATACTAATAAGTAAATATTGCTAAGTTTATTAGAACTGGTAAGTCTATATCACCATAATTAGAACCTTAAATTAATTGATATGTTATTAGTTTTATTTTAGTGTATACATGTACTAGATATATGAATAATTATTTTTTCTGAATAAGAAACATTGTATTTATACAAAATATTCAATATAATTATGATATATTTTCTAAATGGAAGAAGTTTAAAGCTCAAGAATTGAAGGTTTCAGGGATAAAAGCTATCAAGTGATATTTCCCGAAATTTACAAGAGAGATTATTGTTGTTACTGTTCCGTTCATTCCCAGTGTATCGATAACTGTATTTTTATTTTCATAATCTTCCTATAGAAGTTAAAATTAATAATTCAAACCAGTGTTCACTCTTTTTTAATGCTCATCCGCATGCGTTAGTATTTTATTCATTATATTTAATACTATGTATTTAAAAGTAGTTATTAAGACTTTTATATCTGATTTATATTGAGATATTACGAGATTGTGTACAATAAAATATTATATTGTACTATTTGAATTCCCTTCTGCTGTTGAACTCTGAAATAATAAATATTTGTACCAATACATTCTTTGAATATGAAATGTAATTATTTCTGCTGTGAAAGTTTAAGCTAATTTAATTTTTTTTTCACGGATTTGCAATTATTTCGCTACATATCTATTTCCCAATTTTTTACATTAGGTACTCATGCTATACTAATTTATTAATACATAATCACAAGAAATGTTTGAAGAATCTTGATTTATAATGCTTCACAATATATTTAACTTTGTTCTTTGTAGCCTCTTCTTGTCTAAAACACATACTTATTTACAGAAATAAAAATGTGTTTTGATTTACAAATACATTTTTTATATAAAATCTTACTCTGTTAGTGTTTTATGGGTAACTTTAATGAACATTGCATCGTAGGAATTTGCTTCTCGATTATAGTATTGCTTAGAATGAGTAACTTTCTGTGCTGCTACTGACAATTAAGGTGAAGATGTCATTCGCAGCTGATAAAGTATTTAAATAATTACTCTTGCTTAATGGTTGTGGTGATATCTGAACATTGAGAATTTAGTATTCAGGAATTTGAGAGATCACCCTCAATTATTTTGTTTCCTTACACAGAAGTAATATTTCAACATTTCCTCATTTAGTATTTTGTTAAGTGATTCATCTTTCAGACAAATCTGTTCATTATTACATATTGCTTCAACGTATAGTTTCTTAACCAATTCTAACGATTAATACTTAGGTACAATATTTTTATATTCTAAATGTTCTACATGACTCCAACAAAATGAAACTGAGGAACAACGCATATGAATGGAAAATGAAAAAGTGTATAATTTTGAACTGTAATAATGAATTTTATTATGTAAAGCACAAAATTCAGATAGGGTTGTACAGGGTGAATAATTTATCTTTAAATATCCCTATAACTGTTAAACTTATAGGTATAATCACTTAATATTGTTCTTTACAAATATCGATAGGAAGATTAGTATTATATCTGAAATGCTACCAAATTGCCAACTGAACATAAAGTTGATTTTTTTTTAAATATCATTACGTCAGATTATTACATATTTGAAATCTACACATTAAACTAAAGATTATTATTCAGTTTCACAAACAAAAGAGGTTATAGTATTATAAGCATCCAAATTTTGATGGTCTCTATAACAGTAATAACACAAGTGAGACGGATAGGCAACATACATCCAAAGTATCTTAGAGTCAAAGCCTATTATCATGATAGGACTTCTTTGAATAAATAGGAAAAACATTACAAGAGATTGAAAACCTAACTTCTTGAAAAGATTATATTTCTGAAAACTACTTACGTAAAGTATTATATTCGATCACGTAGGAAGTTTCCAACAGACAAAAAGAATTATATCGCCGTTTACAGCAACTTAGTGCATCAAGCACCCAATGAAAAGCACGGGTTGTAACACTGCTTAAAATTATTTAATTGCAATAACTTATTTTAGTTAAAAATTTCGAAAAAAAACTATTTATGTAATATCATAGAAGCAAAGGGGAAAGGACAATCACTTCCAAAAAGTCTACTAATATATCATTTTAAGAAGTATAGCAATTACTGCATATGTTTTAGTATCTCCGAAACGGTTTAAGATGTCAAATTGCTGTAAATGATCTTATATGATTTTTATGTCTATTGAAAGATACCTACGTGATTGAATGGGATACTTGTCTGAGGCGTTTTTCGAAATAAGGCCTTTAGAAAAGAGTCAAATTTTCATTTCATGATCACAGTATTCGACACTGACGGCGAGTTATTTTGAATACGCCCTGTAACGTTCGTCTCACTTGCGTTATTATCGTTGTATAGGCCTCCAAAGCTTTCACATTAATGATATAATAATGCATTTAGTTTTTTTAAATGAATAATAAACGTGTTATTGCAATTTATTTTGTTTAACACGTAAATTTAAACTAGGTTATAAAAGGATGTCATTTGAGTTCTGAACTTTGAAAGTTGAACTATTAGAAAAGTACTTTATATTGAGTTGAAAATCTTGTTAATTTGGGAATATTGCAGTATATCAAAAAAAAATCCTCCTGTCTATATTTGTATCGAAAAAAAATTCAACATTTATTAATCTATTAGTTTTAATGTTGGAAGGTTCCACCCTGATGCAATTTATGTATTTCTTTACTATCTTTATGTTAATATTACTTTCTAAGGGATATGTTTCACAGCAAACGGAAAAACCTTGATAGCTCGGTACTAACATAATCACTTATGGAGAGTAATACAGTGAGTTAAAATGTTTCAGCTAGCAAGCTGATGCTTATTCCGTATACAAAGCTTCATCTATCGTTCTATCTGTATTGCACATCGTTAACAGGTTATAGTCGTAGCTCCCCTTTTGTCTGTTTACATTTGATTCTCGGTGGGGCCTTATGTGGTTTGAATCTCGCGATTAGATATCTTTTATAGCATAAGTGCTGACTTCGAACTAAATAACAATATATACTGCATGAGTCGCCCAACATAATCACTAACTTCAGCAAAAGAGTATTCTCTATAGTTGCCTATCTGATAATGCCTTCTCGTTGTCATTTGAAAGCACCTTATAGACAGTGACATATTATCTCATCTTGGTCAGGCTAAATACTACACAATGAATTTCCTGTTCCATTCCAACGTCGAAAGACGTCTAATATTGATATTTTTTATTTGTTCGCCCATTTCGCTTTAAAGCCTTTCTGATGTATTTTCTCATGTACTACGGACTTGAGCTAAAGGGCAGTGAGCTCGTTGTAGCTTATAGTCAGTGAATGGGCCTTTGACGCAGGAGACGACCTGGGTTCGATTCCCGGTGGGAGCTCATGCAGTTCGTTAAATTTTATATCTAAATATCATATAGCTTTGGTGCTAAAGGAAACACTAAATTCCAAATACATTGTTTCTGTTTCCAACCAATAGGGAGCGAAAATACATTGTTCCTGTTTCTCGGCAGGACATGTTTTTTCTTTCTTTTTTCCTTCTTTCTTTCTTTTTTTGTTGTTGTTGTGAACAAGTGGTCGAGCACGGTTTTCGTGCGGTTATGCATGTAGGAAAATTGTAGGGAAAAGAGGCGTGCGTGACGAAAATATTGCAACGTAAAATTTCGAGAGCAATGATGTTTAACAAAGTAAAGATTTTTTTTAAAAAGTTTTGCAAGAGAAAGGAAAATGAGTAACGGCAGTACCGGTACGCTTAAACTGCCATCTAAGTTAAAACTTTGGAATCTCAACTAGCTTCGAACGTTCCCAATCTGGTTCAACATACATTAGCAACTACATACCGTTATCTAGGGAACTACAAATTACATTTATCAATATGATCCATATCTGTCCCACTATGTATTGTAGGCTTAAGGGCTATTGGTACTGGGTAAGATTGAAATCGTCATTTCAATGCTGAATATCATGAAAGTTTACTACTCAGTAAACCACTCGGAAGGGGCAAGGAGCAGGCAGATAAATTGAAGCTGACAATGGTAGAACTAGAAGGTAAGAACTGGGG
The DNA here is from genome assembly GCF_964235325.1 of Thermobia domestica. Lineage (NCBI taxonomy): Eukaryota > Metazoa > Arthropoda > Insecta > Zygentoma > Lepismatidae > Thermobia > Thermobia domestica. The sequence goes on along the minus strand of NC_137456.1, from coordinate 121,086,658 downwards.
AACAGCCAAAACCCAGACTATGATACAAGTAAATATTAAAATGAGAGTTTACTAAACATTAAAACATATAAATATTAACTTAAAATATTTTTGTTACCCAAAAAGCTCTGGAGGCCAGACCTCCCGTCTCCAGACCAGAACCGTCAGTGGTCGTTTAGAAAGAATAGTAGTAACAGACAAGATAGCGCAATCCATATTAGTCTAGTAGCTAGAAGAGTCCTGTTGGAATTTTGAGAGCCAGAAGGTTTGTTTGTTTTACTGAGTCCTACTGTCTTTAGTGCTTAAAAAATGTTGGTCACATTTTCTGAATCATGGTCATTATTGCGCAATGATCGCCATCTTAAATAATCCTTTTTTATTTCCTAAATCTTTCTGTGATCATTTTAAATACATCTAGCTCAAGCTGTAATTGTCACAAAGTGATAAATTATACCTCGTTCGATTTGCAATAGTACGGGCGTTTAGCTGACGTTATTCACTTGTCAGTAGTACACACAAGAGGGAAGAAAAGGAAGGAAAGTTTGGAAATTTCCCTCAAAATTTTTCCTTTTACCGACTGTTGCCATTATTAGATGGCAATGCTGGGTTTTAGGCGAGAAAGAAAAATTATGGACTTTTTCTGTTTGTGGTAAATATACACTGAAAGTTTCGTCTTGATTGATTCACTAGCAGAAGAGTAATAAAATATTGTATTTTATGATTGGGGTCACTCTAACAATCTTTGGATTTAATGGAAGTTCTTTTGCCACACAGGAAGACCTCCAGCCCAAACTATAACTGCCGCAGAGGTACAAATAATATCTCAATCTACTTTTAATAATATAGGCTTTTAGGTGGCTTGCCATGGGAAGGAATGAAAAATGTGTAAAAACGCTTAAAAGTTTCCGTTTTTCCCTTTATCACAGTAAATACAAGAGAAAATTTCTTGGCGCATGGGTTGGCAGCACTTTTGGAGTCTTGACTATGATATAGAATTATCTTTCTTGTAAAATGCTGGTTGTTACTCTAAATCTATTGACCAAATAGTTCAAAATTCACAAAAGATAGATGAAATACGGTTTATATCTCAAAGTGTTTGCTTTTGATTACAAGGCATCATCAAGTACTCAACGTAAATGTGATACCTTATTTCAGATATCTTATTTCTTAAAACACAATGGCTTATGAAAACACCGGTACATATCGCTAATGCTCAAGTAATTAATACACCATTTAAGTAGATTCAAAACTCTCATCACCATATTCAACCGTATGAAGTATGCCGCAGTTGTGATGATGTATTACCTGACCAGCGAAGGAGTGCGGGCGGCCGATTTTGGAACTAAAATGCAAGCAGCAGTGTTTCTAACCGGATTACTTGTAATCAATCTATCACAATTCTTTTTGTCCTGTTCGTAATAAACAACTTCACGCATATGCTCAAGTCAGGGGCAGATCCAGGGGGCGGGGTGATCGGGACGATTGCCCCCCCCCCCAGGATAGGGTATTTTTTATTTTAAAAATAAAACCTAAGAGTTTTCACCTTTGTATTATAAATGTAAAATAAAACCTAAAATAGGTAGGCCTTACTTTTTTTGTTTTACGTTGCAGAAGTCAAATAAAGCATTAAATTGCAAGAAATTACTTACATTGGCGTTCTTGCTAAAATAAAAAAAAAAATAAAAAAAATGTCCACCTCCGAAATCGCAGATGGCCATTTCTGTTCTAGAAATTGCAGACAATAGCTACTTCTCCTTTTCTAAAGTTGTTTTACTTTTATTTGCAATACACTCTTACCTTGATTTGACTTCGAACGACCCCCCCCCCCCAAAACATTCAGTCTGGATCCGCCCCTGGCTCAAGTTAAGACAATCAGTTTCAAAAGTTATTGAAGTTACTTGCAGAACATCTTAAGTAACAAGCAAAAAAAACTACTACAACAAGAATACACCCTCCATATTAACTTGCGAACAAGCTAGCGAGCAGCGTTTTACAGGTTGCTCCTGTTTTATAATGGCATCGAATAAAACGTAATAAATTTTTATACAATCAGCTTAATACACGGTAGAAGCTCACTGAATTGTCAATTGTGCTATGTTGTTCTTAAATTGGTAATTTCCATTCATATATCACTATTCACAATACATCTGCATTACTGCAAGAATGGTTTACTACAACCACATAACTTACGGCGTTCTTTATAAAGCGGAAAGAGATTAAGCTATGCATAACATCCAAACTGCAACTTTTAAAAGCCGTTGGATACACTGCAGAGTGAAACTCTCCGCTCCCCTGTTCCACCGCGCTTGCCAAGAAACTGATGTAAACACAACAGCAGCGCCATCCTTCCAAAACCGCACTGCTATCCTGGTCAGGATATACTATGTCAAAATCAAATACTAATAAACATAACTATTATTAGGGCTGAAGGAGATCGTATTCCCATACTACCATCAATAAAACTAGATATCCTTGTTCAATGTGCTATAGATAATTTCGACAGAGAAGAAGCTACATTTTCTGGAATGGATGGAACTCATGAGACAGTACTTGTCTTGTTTCAAGATCAACATCTGAATGATTAACTTAATGTCCCGTTAGAAGAAGCTGATAATCCACAGAGATACCTGGGAACGTTTGGCATTGATGTCACTTCACGAACTTTCACTAAAGGTATGGATGCCCCAAAACTTTTGTACTATACAAAGCCAGAAACAAGGTGCAGTATCTTCAGTACTTTCGTTCTATCAGTGACCTAATCACAGCAAATGAAATAAAACAGCCAGGAGAAATTTGGATCTCATATGATTTCTTTCAAGATTTCTAAAAAAGATCCAACGTGCTTCAAGCAGATTTCCTTCGGAAAGTTGAGATTCCCTCCAGAAACACTTTTATAAGTGCACTGTCTGACATCCATCTCTCAGCACCATTACGAAATGGACTCCAATTCTACCCTACCCTGCAACTCAGTATGAACCTATTAAACAACAATGTGTAATTTCTAAGATATCCAGTTAAATGTTGAAGAGAGTTCACTGTGGTGTATATCATATAGCTAAAGAAATCCAGCTCCTTCAACACGAAAAATTTTCCAACTTATTTCTTGGTTTTGGGTTATTTCATCTTCAAAAAGTCGTGCTTGTATGTATTAGTCTATACCTCATGGCCAGTGGAGCTTCAGAAATTCTTGCTCAGATTGAAACTATGTGCCCACACACTGCTGAGAGCGATTTGAAAGGAAACCACCATAGCAGGGGAGTTAGAGCAATAGGAATGCTCTGGAAATAATGGAAACGTTTCTACTGGAAGGCGTTCATGGAACAGATTAATATGATTAAGTATTCCGAATTATTCTCGACAGTTAAACGCATACAGTTATCAGTGTATGAAGAACAAAGTTTATCTAAATCGAAAATCTGAGTTCATATCAAAATGGACTTTGAGAAATTTAGAGAAAGTGGAGCACAAAGAAGTTAAATGTTTGCTTATTGGGAGCAATTTGTCTCTACACTGGCTCCTCTTCTCCGGGACTTAATTCGAATGGACAGAGAAAATTACTGGGACCTGCATGTGTGCAGCCTAAGAGAGTGTTGACCATTTTTTTCCTCATTTAACAGAACAAATTGTGCAAGCTGGTGTACTCTATATTATCACGATTGCTTAAAACTGGAACAAGAACATCCTCTGATTTATAATGAGTTTAAGAAAAGTCATTTCGCAGTTCAACACAGTAACAATAGATTCAGTAGCGCTGCATTGGATCAAGCATTAGAGCAACACTACAATAAGCCACCCAAGGGATATGGAGATACAATCAGTGTAACCAGACGAAAAGAAGCCATGTCAAAACACGATCTTATCAAACATGAGAAAGTAAACATAACATAGTTTTTGAGACAGTTTTGTGGCCTTAATGAAGATGATGACTATGCTCTTCAGTCAGGAGTTTTCAAAGTCTAACAATTCAAGAGCAGCAGAATATTTCAGAGATCTTAACTGTTGTGCTTGAGCCAGAAAATCCGTTCTCGAAAGTTGATAGTTGTGGAATTAAAACATTATAACTGGAACAATAAGTGATCAAGTAATGGCTAAGTACTTACTTTGTATGTAGGAAAAAGAAAAATTCCAGTTATTAAAACTTCATTGAAGAAAGGCTGATTGAGAAATCCATATGATTCAAGATCCCATATTTAAACTATTACCAAAGACACAGAAACATGTATCTGCAACTGAGTTGGCGCTCCAAGAAGCAAATAATACTATTCGATTCATAGAAATAGCATGTTCAAGAAGTTTCGATATTGAGACATTACTAAAATAAGAACATACATCTACATCGTATTATCTAACAGATGGTGCGATCTTAAAGAAAACATAAAACACAACGCAGCAAAGAACTTGAAAACCACTTTTTAAATAAGGATGATATAGTTAGTTAACTATCAACACAGGAAACGAGAATAGCAATGGTGATTGAATTTGTGCTGTACGCGCGAAAAGTATATGTCAAACGGCTTATGTGTAAGACATTTGGAGACTTATTTGGCTACGTGTGGAAGATATTTCTAAAACTCTCCGATGGTTGTTTGCACACTGACATCATGTTTGATTTGTATCAAGAGAAAAGTATCAAAAACTGGGAGCGGCTGAGGCGACAAAACAAATGTTGGTTCTATTGATGTAATTTCTAGTAACCCAAATGAACCCCTTCCTGTCAACATGGATACTTTTTGGGGCTTAAGCCAGAACAAAGCATGTTTGAAAAAACTCTTCATTGAGGGGATTGTCGATGAAGGAAATTGCGCAAAATTTTTGTATTTGGGAGGAGGTCACAAACAACCCAAAGCTATGCCTGAAATTAACGGAAGAATCTGTTAGTTTCACTGTGAATGTGACGAAGCTGATAATAGAATCATGAAACACATCCACACATGGTCGAAACTGATTCCGTTGAAAGAGTTATGATTGCCTCAGTAGATACAGATGTTATGATTTCAGCACTATGCAATTTCAAAAATGTGGCCTGAAAGAACTGTGGATTGTCAAAGACACACGACCATCTATGATGTACATACTACTTCAGAAAATGACAAAGAACTTGGACGACACTCTATTGTATGTTCTTCCTGCTGTTCACAGTCTAACTGGTTGTGATACCACAAGTGAGGTTGAGACAAAACTTATGACACGTAAAACAGCAATGACATCGGGAACGCTGTTAAGCAATTTTGGGGTTACTCCTTTGGATGAAAAACTTATACAAAATACCGAGATTTTTATCGCAAAAGTACTTGGTTCATCAAAAACAAACTGTGATATTGTACGATTTGAACAATACCACAAAGCGAAAGCTATCAACTTTTCTCAACTATGTCCACCATCATCAACGATAGTCTTTCATATACAGCGTGCATAACTTCAGTGCTACATACGGATGACTGTTCTGGATGAAACCCAACCACTGAATCCATTAGGGTATGGTTACACAGAAGAAGCAGGGTATTTTAAGCCTATAATAACTACTGAATATTTGAGACCTCCTGAATTTGTTTGTCCTTTTAAGTGCAAGACATATGCAAAAGTTAATGTTTGTTCTTGCAGAGTGAAACAAATACCGTGTTGTCCATTCCGTAAATGTAAAGTGAAGAATATGTTTGTGAACCTGGGATGAAAGTGGTTTTATCAGACATTTGTGCACTGTTATGTAAGAAGAATAACAAATTGTTGTTTGAGAATATCACTCAATATCAAATTTGAAGCACATTTCTTAGTCATAAAATATGAAATGTTCTTTTTTATTTATGTCTTCACTTGTGAATTAAATATTCGGTATTAATGTTTAGTGAATTTCTATGATCAAAGTGGCTTGTAATTCCACTTCTATTTTTTAGTGTTTCCACATCATTAAAGGAAAATATCCAGGAAAATATTTCGTGTGAATGTTGTATTTATTTCCCTTATCTCTCCTTGTATAGTCCACACCAAATATAACATCTAATCAAACAAATTATAAAACGAGATATTATTTGTATCTCCGCGGCAGTTATAGTCTGAACTGGAGGTCTTTTTATGTGACAAAGTACTTTTATTAAATCCAAAGATTGTTAGAGACAAAAATCATAAAAATACAGAATATTTTATTACTCTTTTGCTTGTAAATCAATCAAGACAAAACTTTCAGTATATATTTACCACATAACAGAAAGTGTCCTTAATATTACTTTCTCGCCTAGAACACAGTATTGCCATCTAACAATGGCAAAAATCAGTAAAAGAGAACATTTTGAGGGAAATTTCCAAAATTTCCGTCTTTTACTTCCCTGTTGTATGCACTACTGACAAGTGAATAACGTCAACTAAAAGCCTGCACTATTATAAATCGAATGAGATGTAATTGATCCCATTGCGACAATTACAACTTGAGCTCGATGTATTTAAAACGATCACAGAAAAAAAAATAGGAAATACGAAATGACTATTCAAGATGGCGGCAATTGCGTAATAATGACCATGATTCAGAACATGTGACCAACTTTTTTCTAAAACACGAAAGATAGTAGAACTCGGTAAAACAAACAAATCTTCTGACTCTTAAACTTCCAACAGGACTCTTCTAGCTGCTAGATTATATATTTGGTGGTATACTCCTCGTGAGCACGTGACCACGCACAGACTTGTTTCTTCCTTTTCTCTACCTTGTACTTTTCCATGTTTTCTTCTCAGTGATTTCTTTCTTTCTCTCTCTTTCCTTCGACGATAAACGAGTGCTCCTACGCCACACACTGGCCAGTTGCAAGTCTGGCAAGAGTAAGGTATCAAACTTCTAATTTATGAGATCACTTGCTTCTAAATTACATGATATAGTTGTATATGTGTATGTGCATATGTGCACATGTATATGTAAGAATGTATGTGTGCAAGAAATACTTTTTGTTTTGGATATTGAGCACACATGTCCCAAATAGTAATATAATAATAATAATAATAATAATAATAATAATAATAATAATAATAATAATAATAATAATAATAATAATAATAATAAACTTTGCTAAATACAGCAGAAAAGATCATAACTACAAGTTTCAATTTCGTCCAGTAGATGTCCACCGCTGTAGTATGTTTGCTGCCATTTAAGAGCGTAATGTATAACTTGTAGCATTCTAAAATTAGCTTTATTTCAATTGCAGAAAATGAGATAAGGTAATTGTTTAACCAGTAAGATGTTCACGAACTAACACCATTACGAACTCGAACAAGAGTTATCGTGTGTAGTAACGGACGGACGTACTAACATTACAATCGTATGTGATTCACTAACGTGGCCCTAAGAAAAACTGCTTTGAGTGGGAGAATATATATGTAGACTAAAATTTCCGTTGAATGCTTCTAAAAATCCAATAGTTTATGCTCTATAGTTTGGTGCACACAATCTTGGATTTATTTGCGATTTTAACCTAGAATTTGCGATTCTTAGAAGAATATTAAGGTAATTACGAATTTAGCTTTTAATTCAATAGATGAAAGTGATAATATGAATACATACAATCGTTTCTGAGTGAATCGAGTTTAAACTTGGCTAATACCATAAGTTTCATAAGAAAAACGCGATATGGTATATATATATATATATATATATATATATATATATGTGTGTGTGTGTGTATGTGTATGTGTATGTGTGTGTGTGAGAGAGAGAGAGAGAAAGAGAGGCAAATAATATTATTCTACTTAGACCTTTTCCCCATCACACTTACTTTCTGATGTGCAGTTGACATTTATGAGCTTACCTCAATTTTGACCACAAATATTACTTACATCATTATCTTTTTCATCCAATTCAATTAAAAGTTAGCGAAGTTAAACATATCGGGTTTCATTGGTCGATGCACTAACTATGCAAGTTTAGTTATTATACTACTGTTCAGAAATTGTTGCGAACGTAGCACATTATTAGAGTTAGTTTCAGGTTTGTTCGTTTCATTTCCGTTCATATATATACACTTAGTTAATAAGGGCATTTTGTTGGAGGGAAACATAGAACGAGAACTTTTATGCTCCTTGAACTTTCTCTCGGTAAGTGACCAATTACCTTTAGAATTGATTTTATTTTTTTTAGAAGATTGTATAGAAAATAAAAATTCTTTTATATTCTACGTGATACATATAAATTCAATAAAATGAAACTAAAAGAATTGTGAATATAGATGAAAAGCAATCATTTCCACAATTTCAAAATTTTACCATACACTTTTATAAACTTCGACACGATATACGGTAATAATATTTCCGTACTATCTCTGTTAGCATTACTCTGCTGGGGGAAATAAAAAAAACAAACTGAAAATCATGTTAGGCCAGTAATCACGCAGTATGATCACTTCTTTAGACCAAAATTATCAACTATAATTCTTAAGAAAGCACTTATGTATGTCATATAATAATTATTTATGTATTCATAGAGACATTTTAAAAAAATAGTACCGATCCCAAACTTTCAGTCACGCTATACAACTCCAAATCTTTCAATGTGTTTGGGTTTTCGTCATAATATTCATTTGCTAAGGTTCTCAACTTATTCGCAAAATCAGATCAAGAACATTAGTCTTCCCGTTTTTTCATTATAAGAGTTATGCTTTTCCTAGTAGCAGAGATAGCTTGCTGTAAGCTTGAATTGCAAGTCGGCCAAGCTAGAATCCAGCTTGATTGAAAACGTGTAAGCATGCCGCAAGCTGGATTCGAGTAACGAAATTACGTGTGGGAGAAACCTTGCATTCAGTTTCCATTCAAGCTTGAAGCGTTTTACAAGTCAAATCAAGTCAATATCCAATGAACGGCTAGTGATGCTATGACGCTCTAGGAAGAATCTGAAACTTCGCTTGCAAGTACAATAAAAGGCAGATTGTATGAAATCATGTGTTTCAAGTGCAAGCGTAGAAAGCCAAAAGCCAAGCACACGCCAACTGTCCGGAAGCTCTCTAGTTACTAGGGTTGTTGTTGGGTGAAATTTAACTGTCCTTTTCCAGCATTGTATCTATATGAAACATCGCTCTCAGTTGGTTGTGGAATTTGAATCCATATAATGGAATTTGAAAGATATAGAGCACCATAATAATACTTTCAAATTTTAATGCTCTTCCACTTGAAAACAAAAACGTGACCACGTGCTTCAAATATACACATACTATGCACTTCACTAGCAGGAAGAATTGTCATGCTCTATGGATTACTTCAAAGAAGAAAGTGACATATAGATTTGTGAAATTCATAGATAAATATTTTAGAGAATGTTGATGTGATCCATTCTAGTACAAAACACAAATTCATTTTTTAATCATGAAATTTCTTATCCCGTTGAAATACGTGTCAAAATTTGCTATATATGTATAACAAAACATAGGTAGTAGATTACGAAATACGTGCAGAAATGTTAAAAAAATTGGAATATTTTATAAAATTCGAGTTTTGTTTTCTTAACCGATGGATGGGTTTGTAGACTAACTAGTGTTACTTTTTTTAAGCACAAAACCTCAGAAATTGTGTGACACATTACATTATCGTGGTATGATATTTCAAACACATTATTGCAATTTAATAACGTGCTCATAATGTAAGGAAATATGTCTATAAGGATATTTTCATGTGTAGCTATATGTTTAGCGCTCGCCTGATGCAGTTCGTATGGGTCTCTGCCTCGACCCTACATAGAAGTAATTTCTTTTTGGTTCCTAACAGTTATCGAAGGCAACTTCAGAGCCACTTCAATTAATAGGTAGTAACAAAAACTAGCAACAATAAAAGGCGATAAGCTGATCACCATCATAATAAAATGTCTCAGAATGGCCATAGCTGTTCATGCCAAACCAAAGAGAGAAAGATATTCATGGATGAAAACCGTAAAGAAGAAATTAACAGTCGTATTAAAATAGAAATTTAAACAATAAGAAAATCAAGCGTTAACTGTCTTGCAGACTACATAATTAAGCATCCTAGAAAGCACTCGGAAAGATAGAATCGAATGGATCAGTAAAATACTATTAAATCTGGACATTAGCTATAAAATATATTTGAAGTAACAGTGGCGCAACAAGAAATGATGATCGAGTAGCACTACTGAGTAATGTGGAAGAGAATTGCCCGTGGCTGTGAAGAGTTGGAGAGAACTTCACCCAGCAGTGGTTTGACAATGCTCGACTATGACATGATGTATTTATTACATTATCCTTCATCAACTTCAATATTTTAATATATCTGCTCACTGAACTGTGTCATTCATTTAAAAAAAGAAAGAAAATGTAAATATAGAAAACGCAGATATATTGTAGGAAATATCTTTCGAATCTTACAATACAATTAACTGGTTAAAGCAATAAAACAGTTTTCATATTGAAAATTAAATCATAAAGTATTCATTTTTTTTAAAGCGTGTGCCAACTCAACTGCGTTAAGTATTAACTCGTTAAAAAGTGATTAGCTTTGCAAATGACAATTTGTTCGAAGGAATGAAACAGGGCAAATATATGTAATTTCCACACAATTAAATATTGATTTTCAAGTGGAAAGAGAAAGTGCAGATAACATGAAATAACGGTTTTCTTGCAGAATTTTAAAATTCATTATTCCGATCCATAGAATATAATACGTTTCTGCTCTGGTGAATATTTCAAATGAACTATTCTTGTACATGTGTTACCTCAACCATAAATCTAATAAAAGTGTTAGAAATTTAACAATAGTACATGGTTTATTATTTACAGTGTATTGCTAATGAAATCTTCAATATTGCTAGTGAATACTGTGTCTGCAATATTGCTCATTTGAAACTGACTTTTATATTGCCGTTAATAGCACATAGAAACTTACACATTCATGATTGGTAATATTTATTATACTCTATGCCATTTTACCAGAGCTAAAAGAATTATTCTAATATGTTTATAGTATTGAAAAGCTAAGTAAAAGATTCCCTCCTATCTTTACGGAAAGGCTTTCTGAGAAGAAAGAAAAAAAATGTTATTTTTTGTCTTCGACACTCATGGGGAAATGATCTTTGGAATTTGAGAACAAAGGAACGTCCTCATATTTATTCAATAAGAAATACATAAAAGAAGAGTCAACACAAAATAGCATTCTTTTATGTCTGAGCGTGTAAATGAAGTGTAAGTTGTGCTTAAAGAAAATGGAAATTAAAATATAATTTTGACATCGATCTGACGTGAGAAATCACTGTCCATGATTTCAAATAAAAAATGTTTGTTGTTTTCCCAGAATTTCAGTCCAATATACATCACATGTTCTAAACTTATTATTATTATTATTATTATTATTATTATTATTATTATTATTATTATTATTATTATTATTATTATTATTATTATATCACATAATTCATTGTGCTGGACACAATATCTTCACAATTCTGTAAAAATACACTTCTATGGTAGATTTGGTAGAGAGAGCAATGGTTCACGGTATTAAACTTCCTCTCATAACCGTTCTATTAAAAACTTCACTATGTTAAAGTATGATACGAAAGGTAAGTCGAAGACCAAATAGATGGTTGGTGATTAGGGATGTCCCAAGGCTCAGTCGCAGCCAAGAGATAGGATTGGCAGAACCTCAGTAGCCAATCACAGTTAAGAAGTGGGTGTATGGTGTCTTTCAGGGCTCAGGTGCAACCAAAAGATTCAGGTAAGGAACTCTCAGGTCCTAGAGCAGACTGATGCCTTGGAAGGTGTTGTGGCTTCTTATGTACCCTATCCTCCTGGTTCTTCGTAGAACTTCGGAGTGGTGATGACGTTCGTCCTTTTCCGGATCACTTGTTGATGATGATACCTGTCGTCTGCTTGCTTGTAGTAATAGTAAAGAAATATGTGGCGTTGTTGAAAATATGGGGCATGTGTAGGATATAATAATATAAGCATTACGAAGCTCGAGCTTCTTTTACTTCCCAAGGTATCCATTTTAAGTACCAAGGTATCTCAAGATATGCTTGTAATGAGCATAAAAGGAGAAAAGTCCCGAATCGAACCCGGACCGCCAATTGACAGATAGATAACTTGTTGACTACTCTACCGCGACTCTATATACTATTATTAGTTTCTATTTTTTGTAACTTTTCATAATGGGAAGTATAAATATGTCAATATACAGCTTAATATGGAATCCGAAACATGTCAACTTTCACCGGAAATAGAATTAAGGTCTCCAGCGTGAAATGTTACACATTTACTCATCAGAAACCTGATCACATATTATTATTATTATTATTATTATTATTATTATTATTATTATTATTATTATTATTATTATTATTATTATTATTATCACAGTGTGAGGCGAAGCCGACTGATACATTTGAAAATTGTATATTGCACAGTCGCGATAATTTGGAGTAGGTTGCCGGTGGGGAGCATGAAGAGGATAGGATTCCATTTCATGAGAACAGAAAATCAATTACCGTGGACATCGTTAGAGCGTTGAACAACGTGTTTTCTGTTCATACTTATAAGGAAACAAAGTCAGCTATTAAAGTGTAGAGATTGTTTAGACATTTCGTTGATAGCGGACATTGTAACTGTTACAGTATTCTCAGGAAATGGCATTCTACTCACTTCTTATCCCCAAATCGCAGCCCGCTGCAAGCTATAGTGGAATGCTTAATTTTCAAATGTGTCGGTAGGCTCCACGCTAACTATATTATTATTATTATTATTATTATTATTATTATTATTATTATTATTATTATTATTATTATTATTATTATTATTATTATTAAATGTTACGCTAATAGATATAGCTTCCTGCGCTATAATCTTGCTACTCAATGATTTAAATCAACGCAATGCAGGCAATGTAGTAGGGACACGGTTGCTCAATAGTAGAGACTGCATCTCTGCTACAAGGGGTCCCAGGTTCGATCCTTTGTCATGTAAGGTTCTGGTGCACAATCGCGTGTCCGTTTGTCTTGAAAAAATTTCTTCCTTTTCCTCCAACATCCCTTATTTACCATTTCTTCTACAATGAATCATTTTCAAGAACTATTGGATTTCTCTTAACCTAAAGGGTGTATAATCATGGAACGTTAAGCAAGAAATTTTATTTTAACATAATGTTGTGTTTAATGAAGTTCTTGAACAATTGCCTACATATTGTATGAAGTTTGGAGTGGTCGAGAGGTAAATCCAACAAATAAATAAAATTTTTAAATATATTTTGTAGTTTGAATTAAGCACAATTTCAACGTATAGTGAAATCCTCGTCCGAAGCCTCGGGAAACAACTTTTTTTTAAAAAAAATAAAACTATCGGTCTACCTCCTATGCTTGATCTAAATAAATCTTATATGCTATCTTTTTTACATTCAGAAAAATCTGTTATCCGCACAGCGATGTATTGTACAAATATACGGCATCTTCATGTTTACTATTGAAATCAGTACGGAGCATACATTATCCATATGCTACATATGCACTGTCTTTGGATGCTAGATCATGCCGTTGCAGGATGTCTGATATCTAACAGTCTTCCGTATATCACATATGCATACGTATGTTACATGTGTCAGCTTTATGTTACATACGTCCATCTGTATGTGAGATCCTGACCGTCAATATACAAATCTTTCATTTGTACGGAAAGTACGTTGTTTACTCACTGTAGGACGCTTCTCAGTGTGAAAATTGATATTTTCCACTATTATAATTATTTCTTGGTAACAGATACGCTTGTTTTATGTAAAATTGCTAAGTCAACAAGGTACTCACCTACATTCACTCATTCTGAATATATATGGGTATGAGTACGCAGTATCCGAACTCCTTCTTGGAAAATTTCGAAACAATACATATTTGTACACTTTCATAATAAAACTATACTTGTTATTAAAAATGATTAATGTAGCTTTATGTATCTGATCTTACACTTCACCTGTACTCTTCTTATAAAATCTATTTGATTTTATGATTTTTTCTCAAAATATAGGTTACAATACTTAACAATTATTTATCGTCTTTTCAAATACAAAATAACAACGTCTATGTAGTGTTTTGTACTATTGTACCCCCTACCCAAATTTTTAGACCCCTTCTAACAGAAGTTTCTAGGTGCGAGTCTATGACTAAGAACATTCTGATTTCTTGTGTGCGTGTGTCTGTGTCTGTGTTTATGTTGTGTCCTGATGATCCTAAAGTGTTGGCTTTTGTTCTTGTGAGTAAGTTTAATAATATCTTATTACCCTTACTTTGTCTCTGACAATGCTATATAGCATATACTAAGAAAACTCCTTCCACTAACGAACACTAGGAATTATTCAGTGCTAGATAAATACAAAATGTGTGTTTTAAAAATAATTCTCTACAACTATATCTGTGTTTACTAATGAGAGTCACATTAAGTGAAAATCCAAAAAAAGAACTAAAAATATGAAATCTGTAACATCTCACGCTTAGGATAAAGAGATGATTGATTAATTAAAAGGAATTCTTATGAAAAATGCTATAATTAGAATGTGGGAGGAAACAGGAGAACTCTAAGCAAAATCGCTGACTCAGATGTTGTCCTCGACAAACTAATTTGTCCTACGACCTCGAGCGTCAGAAATAACCGCTCTACCACTAAGCCATCTTACCGTGCAACTGAGAAAGTGCTTGGAAACGAGTATATAGGAAAGGTGACTGAAGTAGCCATGAAAGATGAAATGAATCGGTTTCCATTTCGCCTAACACTTCATTAGCTACCATTAACAGAGAAAAACTATGTTATTTTACTTCAGATGGAAATATCCATTTGGTATAATTATCATTTCACCTGATAAATTAACGAAATTAACTGGAAGGAGAATATTACTTTATGAGGGAAAAGATTTGACAATATTTACAAATACAAAAATGTTAAACCCTCCAAAAAGCGAGCTGGACTACGGGAAAAAAAGCCACTAGCCCCGGCTACAAATGTATATCTTGAAATACACTTTCCATGTTGGGATACGTGCTCTTGGACTGTTCTTTTTGCGCATAAACTTAATTAAAGATTACAGATACTAAATAAAATCAGGTGTAAGGAACACTTCTATTTTAATATAGTATTAGTAAAAAAAATTAAAAAAAGAGCATGTGGTTTGACTCCTCTCATTTTAAAATGAATGTGGTTTCAAGAACGAAGAAAGATAATGACCTAAACTGTGGAATTTCAACCAGTTCTTGATTACTATTATTATTAAGTATTCTACCTATTGGCAAGTCCTGGGGCTAACTAGTTTAACTTGAAAATGTTTCTTTCTACGTTTCTCGATCTTTAGCTTCCTCTTTTAACGCCCAATATTTTCTTCTGTTTTTCAAATCATCGATCAATTGTGTTCTTCTTCATCTTATTTCTTGCTTTCCTTCCACCTTTCCCTCTATTGCGGTATGAAGAAAACAATTTCTTCGGAAAGTATGTCCAATTCAATTGACCTTCCTACGAAAGATGCTGGTTTAAAACGTTCTGTTGTATTCTATATGTTATAAAACATCTTCGTTTCTTACTATCTTTCTCTGTTCGTTTTATCTTCTCCATCTTCCGCCAACAGCACATTTCGAAGCTCTCAAGATATTTCATCTCTAACGTTCGTAATGCTCAAGTATCTGAGTCATACAGTCAATACTCTACGTATAAAACTTGACCAATCTATTTCCAAGTCCAATATTAAGCTCAATAGCTAAGAGTGATCTTTTCTTGTTGAATACCTCTTTGGCTGTGTTAAATCATGACCTGATTTTCTTGATGCAGTAAAGCGTATCTCGTCAAAATACTTCCCAGATATTTGAAATTATCGACCTCTTCAAGTTCTCTTTGTTCTACTCTGACCTGTAAGTAGAGATGCAAAAAAGCCGGCTTTTTTGAATCGATGTTTTTTTTTTACATAAAAAGCCGGCTTTTTTGAAAAAAAAACGAGAATTTTGCAAATTTTGGCTTTTATCATTTTCATGATTTTTCTATCTAAATAGATTTCTTATAGTATATTCTATAGTTAGATAAGAATTCCATGACCTAAATGCCATATTTCGCTCTAAAATTCACCAGCAAGATGGATGGAGCACATGTTTTACGAATTAAAGCTAACGTGAAGAATGTAGTATTTGAGGACAATTTTACAGGCTATTTAACTTTATTTTAACTTTTGAGTTATCGACATTTTTTTCTTCTCGGAATCATTTCAGTTTGCCATCCGTGTTTCATTTCTAAGAGCTTCGTACTCTAGCTCCTAGCACAAAAGTTAAACTTACGTTTTTCTATATATCCGTCAAAGCGTACGTTTTTCAATATATCCGTTAAACCGTACTTCCACATTTCTCTTATACTGTAGCTGTGCAACGATTTAGCAGTAATTTTCCGGATACGACCTTGAATACTAATTTATACAAATAATCAGTAGCGGATTTAGAAAAGTACTTTGGGAGGGATTTCTCTGTTTCGTTTTCTAAAATGTCCTAATTTTATTTCGGAGGAGCTTGAAGTTTATGAGCACAGGCATAACTAATATTTCGTTTCGTTTATATATTTAGCGATATTCTTCTGGATACAACCTCATTGAAGATCATTTTATACTGAGAATCAGTGGCGGATTTAGAAAAGTATTTTTGGAGGTTTTTTCTTACTAATGTTTAGTTTTTCTAAACATTCGTAATTTTTATTTGACGGGAGCTTAAAGTTTATGAGTAAAGGCATGATTAATAGATATTTCGTTTGTTTTAGACATTAAGTAATTTTGGGAAACAGGCTTCAGTCCGAAAGACCGCCCCCTAACCTTCGCAAAACCGTCACTACTGGTAATTAGTAATAATAACGATTTAAAAACAATAAGAAAGAAAGTCGGTCAACTCACAGTACACGCACTATTTCTACTTCACAGATGGAATAAAGAAAAGCTTTGTCAGAATGGTCGAATGCTGAGTTGAATCCCGGACTTCCCGATAGAATCGCAAAAGCTCCACTCAGACATGTTTGTTGTGCAGTTGTATTTATCTTAAGTTAAATATATTTCGTAATTCTTTTTTCCTTTTGTGGTGGTGGGGTGAGGAGAGTTCCATAATGATATGAAGGATGTGAGCCAAGAACATGATAACTAACAAATTTCCAATTGCTGAGTTATGCAGCACCAGATAGACAGCAACGCATACCGCTTCGTTTAATCCTTATGTATAGCCTTATGTGAAAAATTAGCTTTCCGACTTTCAAAATAGATTGTGCAGCAGAAAATCTCTAATTTCTTAAAATAGTAAAATTGTGGGTTACCATGTTCTTGCCTCATACCCTTCATATGTTGAATCAATCTTGTTAAAAATTCAGAAAACTTGAGGACTGAGTAAACCGTGATGGCGGTTATATAAAACTGTAGAATTTCAAGAATATACAAAACCAAAAGCTCTAGATGTGCAGCCTTTAAGTGTATCATATAAATCTAAGCATTTTTCTTATGTTTTATTTTAATTTTATTTTGCTCCAAAAAGAGGGTATGGAATATTTTGAAAAATAATACATAGAATTTTGCTAGTTATTTGTGTATTTTTTTAAAATAAGTATTTACTTTTAGGGTTGGCTGGTTTACACCAGCTATTTTTTTTCTTTTTTTTTAGTAAACAACTGGTTTAAACCAAAAAATAAAAAGAACGAAAAATGCGTATCATGTGAACTTGGTGACGTTTCCCCACATCAAACCATCTGCATTCGTTTTGTTTCCTTTTCACCTTTTAATCAAGGTGTCCCATGTTAAATTCTCGGTCGAACCACAACCCTTTTTTCATGCGTAAACAAAGTAGCGGTTCGGATGTCACTTTAAGCGAAAGTCTTCTTCTTGATAACTTCGGTATTACGTAAGGATGTTAAGCCTGAATATACGAAACGAATCCAAATTGTATATTTCTGCATGCCTGAATGCCTGTTGTTTTATAAAGAAGCCAAGGTTTCTTGGATATATTGATAGAAATTGGCAAAATTTATCGATTGCCTACGTAGCTTCCAACATTAGCTTAGATTGGACTTTCAATGATATGTACGTACTAAATTTTTAATTTAATACCTCAGTTTTAGCGTACTGATTATCATATGTTGACCTTTAAATTTTACATGCAAAGCAATAACAGGATTTTTCCGTTATTGTTTTACATTTAGAGTAATGACGGGATTTTCCCGATGGCTAGGGCGGGAGTTTCCCAATTTAAGAAATTTACTGATCGGACTTCTTTAAGCTTATGGGACCTCTTTCAGTATAACCCCATTGTTGCATAATAACACCAAGGCGAAACAAATTTATTTCTGTCAATATGTAATATAAATACATAAAGCAAAATATCTAAACCCAAAAAAGTCTGGTTTAAACCAAAAAAACCTAGTTTAAACTCCCCCCAAAAAACGGGGTTTTGGCATTTTCAAAAACAACAGCGGTTCTTGCCAACCCTACTTACTTTTGTTAGGATGTTAAAAAATTCTTATTGTATACATTGGTTAATCCTTTGGAATTCATAATGTAAATATGTTGAGAAGTAAAACTGTTTGAAATATCTTTTCGAAATTCATGGTTTATTTTCGAGGTTTTATATTATTATCGACATCAACCACCAATTAAATGATTTTTTGTGTTATAGAGAAGCGAAACAAAATCTGGTTTATCAATTTAAAGCAGGATTTTGAAAAAAGCCCAAAATTTCCCAAGCCAAAAAGCGAAGCGGAAAAAACCGATTTTTTTTCCAAAAAAGCTGTTTTTTTTCGAGCCCTTGCATCTCTACCTGTAAGGGCACATTTAAACGGTATATTCCCAAGACTTTCGATTTTTCGATATTGATTTCCATTCTATATATTTTCCCAGTGTCACCTATTTTATCAACCATCTCCTGTAGTCCTTCTTTAGTTCTAGCTATAATAATCATGTCATCTGCATATCTGATCTTGTTAATGATTCGCTCTCTAATTTTGAAATATCCAACTCCCATTAATGCTTCCTTTAGTAAACATTCACTGTAAATGTTGAATAATTTGGGGCCATACATATCCTTGTCTTACTCCTCTTCCAATTTCCACACTATTGATATCTCTTTGATTCAAGTGCAATTTCACTCGTTGTCCTACGTATAGCTTGCTAGTGATTTATTGTCGGTTTTTCCAGTTTCTTTAAGTATTTTTAGAAGTTTAATCCAATTAACTCGTTCAAAAGCTTTTTGCCAGTCGATGAAGCAAAAGCACAACTTTTTCTTTACGTCATGAACTGGTTCTGGTATAATTTTCATTAAGTCAATAGCAACTGTGATGCCTTTTCCTTTCTGGAATCCAAATTAATCTTCCTCCAACATCTCTAGTCAGATTATTTCCTATAGTATTTAACAGAAATTTGTCAAAATAAATAAATAAAATTCTGAGTAACTTCCATACAAGAAATAATGTTGTACACATATGTTTTACAGTTGAATTATAGTTTTCGTGATTACCTGTAGGTAACGTAAATTAGATCTAATGTTTCCCACTTACTATAGGCCTCACCTCGTTTCATAACCATCCTCCAAAGAATAAGCAATATAAGGTACTAAAAATATATACTCGAATATGGACCCTGTTGGTTTATGATTTGATTGCTGACTACAGTTCAGTCATCTTATCTTAGAGAGTATACATGATTTCTTATAGACTTAGGATGTGATTAGTAATGTGTCTGACAAAATATCTTTCCCTCGGGCCTTAGGATATGAAAGGATCCTCAGGAATACTAATCTTGAGAGGGCAACTTAATAAAAACATATAGCAAAATACAAAGTTTGTATTTAGTCACGATTGCTAATTTCTACGATATTAGATAGGTTTGCGTGCGTATGTGTTTTTCCTAAAGTTACTAACTTCAATCTCGTTCGAAGCTTTTTACATCGTTTGAGGTATTTCCCTGTACAGGTTGAAGCACTTCCTTGTTTATATTTAAAGTAAGCCATTTAATTAAATAGTGCACTTTGAGTACGTCTCATGGGACAGGCTCTTAATTAGTCCTTCCTGCTGGTGTAGTCGGTAGCAATAGCCAACTGGTCTCTCTCGTTCTGCTTGAGATCACGAGGCACAATATACATTGGGGGTTCGAAACCTTCCGAAAAGCTTGAGCGTTTTTCACTGTTCTAAATTTTCTTGTGCTCGCGCTTCTGTCGTGTTGGATTAGAAATAGAACATAAAGAAAGCTTAATGAGGTGACCATGCAAACCAGTGTCCTCGTTGGGGAGAATAATTAAAAAAAGCTTAACTAGCGCAGTTGGCTTTAGTGTATGTGGACCCGGATTGGATTCCTAGTGAGGGAATCTTGAAATTGCAACGCATTTTAGTGGTTCGGATTAAACATGAAAGTCCAATCAATCAACTGAAATACAAACTCTTGATTCTTAAAAGTTCATATTCTGATATATGTCTTTTATCTTCAAAAAATGTGGTTTACAATTACCATTTCTTGAAAACGCTGTCAAATCTTCATAGAGGAATTTTCCTCCATGTTAACAGTGTTATGTGAAATGTGATTTGACCACATGGAAATTCTCATTTAGCCTAAAATGACTGATATAGTAGTCATGTTTGAAAGCTTGATAAAATGTACGAAATGTGAATTAGCAGAACTAAGATGTAACACTTTGTTTTATGGTTTTAGATGCGGATAAAATAGATAAAAAGAACTTTGGTTGTTGGAACGCGGCACATATTACTTTTAAAAATCAATGGTTTCAAAAATACATGTTCAGAGTAAACGTATTTTAATTTTAAGAATCTTTAAAATCTGTTAACGAATGTCAGCAGACTATTGAATCTAATCATAATAATTACCATCATAAATATTCTGTCATTATTGGCAGGTCACTTGATACAACTAACAGGTTTCCACGCATTACGATCTTCAGCTAACTTTTTTGTCCTCACGTATGATTTTTATGTTTTGATGTCACCGAACATCTGTAACCCACCGTCTCCTTTAGTTCATTTCACTTCATTTCTTTCGTTTCACTTCATTTCCATGCTCCTTCTCTTTACTTCCACCGTAACCTCTAGCAAGTACCCTCATGAGATACAGTTCCCTCCTACCCAATGTCCTAACTAGTTTCTTTTTCTCTTTTCAATTGTCCTCTTCTCCCCCATCACAACTAATGCTCCCCATTCTTCTCTACATCCACATTCATCGCTTTTGCGTAATGTACCTATTTCTGCCCTATATAATATAATACTCCTAAGTAATCCTAACGAAACATTTTATGAATCCTTTTCTCAACTGGAGAATAAAAAATTTAGCTAGATGGAAATTCTGCCTTTGTACAGTAAGGAACACTTCTGGATGGTACACTTTGCCGTAAATTTCCATATGGGTGTACCATCCAGAAGTGTCCCTTGCAGTACGAACATTATGGTAGTATCTTTAAATACTATCTGTGTCAATTAGGAGGGTTACTAGAGCCGCCAACGTAAAGGTCTACGATTTTTTCGAAAAACCATAGTCCGCCATTTTGAAACCGTTTTTGGGGGTGTTCCCGTGGTCCGATTTTGTCGGATTTTGAATATGTTATTCAGTAGTAATTCCTGAATCGAAAACTGTTTAAAAAGCTTGTGTTGCAATTTTGCCCAGGTTGGGAGTAAAATTGCTCTAGATTTCCTGGACTATACGCTTTGACAGAATTAATTCATAATTTCTTTCCGTGTAGCAATTTCATAATTGTTCCGGGTATAAAATGGTTACATGCTATTAAACATGAAACTATTGGATTATGTTAATATATAAACTTAGAGTATTAAAAACGCTGCACAAGATTAGTTCGTATTGATACATCTTCCGAAAATAGATCTTTCAATATTCTCTACTCCCTAAGAAAAATTTCTGCCCAGGGAAGGGGGCACATGGCGGTACACCGGGTCCGGAATTTCCCAAAACTTCCTAACTCAACATACATTTGTACACTTTTTCAATAAAACTATACTTGTTTTATAGGGAAATGATTGATGTAGCATGAACATTTGTTCTTACAGTTCATCTGTATGCCTTTTCTTATATAAACAATTTAGTTCTATCATTTCTTTCTTCCACCTGAAAATACAGGTGGAAGTATTTTACAATTACTTATCGTCTTTTTGGGTGCAGAATAATACCCGCTCAGCACTACATAGACGTAGTGGTTTGTAGTTTTGGACCTCTCTCAAAGCTTGGAGCCCTTCCAACAAAAAATTCTGAGTGTGCGCCTGCTTTTGCTTCAAACTCGAAGGTACTGATTTTTGGTAATATTGTTTTATTTAAGTACTACCTTCTCCAAAGTTGTCAACCCCTGCTTTAACAATTACTGTCCATATTGTGTGCTTTCGAAGTTTATTTACTCCGAGATTGGAAAGCTAATAATCTCACTCAGAGTGAACACCGAGTTCGACTTCTGTTCACAAATAATGTCTTCCTCATTTTCATAAGTAAGTCCAACCAAACTATTAAAAAAGACATTTCAAAACTAATACAAGAATTTTGAAAAGGGAAATTAGAATTTTAAGAAATTGCTTAGAAGTAGCTGACAGAGAGCTGAATAGAGAAATGAAGGGAAAATAAGCTAATGCTAGTTATCGATAATAATTAATCTAAATTGATGTAGTTAAGAGTAAAGAAACTGATAATGCTTTTATATAGTAAATGAATGTAGAAAATATGGAAATACATGGGAATGTATAAGCAAATATGAATATGTAGGTAATGTCCACTAATATGTATGAATAAATTGACATAAATGAGTTAAGGGAAGTAAAATAGATGATACGATATATGCATATAAAGAAGTTCTAACTGACAAACTACTTAAGCTTGAAACTTGAAATTTGAACAAAGCATATAATTTGTAACTAAAGGTACCACCAACGAAGGAGTTTTGGAAATTTCGACGTTGAAGGGACTGATGTTATTATAATAATGAGTCCATATCTTGGAGTCCTCTAAGGTTTGAGACTTAAAATTTGGTATTTTGACTTTTAATTTTAAAAAATTCAAGTGCTTTAGTATTTTTTAAAGTGAATATTTGACCTGAAATGCGAGAAAAGAGGTGGGAAGGAAAAGAGTAATAATTATTGCAATTAACGATATATATGTTACTATGTATACTTATATATATCGGAATCCCTTAAACTTGGAGACATGAAATTTGCATTTTGTATTTTTCATTTAAGTACCTTTTTCGGTGTTTCTATATGCTTAACATTTATTGTATGTAAGTCCTACAAAGAGCATATATCTACATGTATCTAAGAACCGTGCAAGACTTTAAAAAAAAAAAACAGCATGAAATATTCACTATAATTGCATTTTAGAAAACTGTATTCTCACGCATGTTAATAATGTTTTTTTTTTTTCTACGAATTTTTCTGGCTCCAAAGTGTATTAAACAAGTTAGTTTTATTTATGTTAGTTAATTCACTTATCTGTTTCATTCTTTGTTGCATGTCAGTGCATTCTTTTCTGTGTGTTAAGCCATATGTCAATTAAGTCAAAATTAAAAACGAAAAAAAAAAACTTAGTGTTATTTTTGTATCAAACATATCTCTCAAAACCGTGCTTCTTACACATATTGTTCTGTTGCATTCGCTTTATTTAGGCTTAAAATTTGCCTGGTATAATTAATGTCTTTAAACTTATTTTTCATTAGAAGGGAACGAATCAGATTAGAAGGTGACTTCATCGCAAATATAAATTCTACTGCAAAGTATGATTTACGTCATTAAAAGCAAATGAAAAAAAAAACTACCATATTATTTAGAATTGTCATAATACTGTATATGACATTTAGTAAAGTACTTATGTGTGAAAATCATGCATATATTTTTACTTGTTTACCGAAAAAAACTAAAATTAAACTAAGCTCCAAGGCATGAAGCCCCACAGGACTTAAGTTGATAACATGGGATTTTATGGGATCATCTGTATTAAGACCACAAACGTGAATCAACTAAAAAAATACACGTTGTGACATGTGTCATGATTTCGTATTACGAAAAGAAGATTAAAGTGGCTCTTCAGTCATCATACGTATTTGTGTGGATTTTAACCATGAAAATTGTCAAAACTCATTATATTAGAGTGCTTTTTACGTATTTCCATTTTATGTATTCATGTTAGTGACTTTTATTTTTATTATGAAAATTCTCTTATAGAACTTATATATCATTTAATTAATAATTGTAATTGTCGAAACTGGTAATCATTATTAATCACTATTAACATATTAATTCTTTCGTACTAAAGTCACTATAGTAAGATTGAAAATACTGTCTATGCACTTGTGTGTTCTCTATTCAGCTTCTAAAAAATATGGAGAAAATACCAATATGATAATTTTAACACAAACTTTTCAATTTTTACACTTTTCTCTACTTCGGACAAAATTATTGGTAAAAATGACAATTCATTGTCAAGTTATGAACACCATAACATCTACGAGGTATACACCGAACTGATCTTCTCCTGTTCACAGAGCCCTCTTTCCTGGTCTAGTGGATTGAGTGAACGTCTTTGTTGCCTGAGGTCCCGGTGAAAAGCGTATTGGACGTACTACATCAGGGATTTTCAAAGCACTTTAAAAAATCTTTGAGTTTTACGTCCCACGGTTATGCCCGTTAGGCTAAAGGAGACGGTGATGATGAGTAATGAATGAAATGGTGGAATGAAGAAAGTGGGAGGAAACGGGAAAACCCCGAGAAAACCCACGCACACGGTGTTTGTCCACCACTAAGTCTACTTGGCGGGGGCTGGGATCGAACCTGGGACCCCAAGCACCAGAGGTGAACGCTCTACCACTGAGCCACCTCGGCCCCATATCGCACTTTACACTATATATATTATTCTGTATAGCATACTTCTGGCAAAGTATATAAGATAGAAATCAATCAACCAACCAAATACATTAACAG